>NW_026294491.1:57144186-57836686 GCF_007827085.1 Peromyscus californicus insignis
ATCTTTTGGGGTTTTTCTCCACTCTTCCTCTAAACTTGGCCTCCCCATCACATGGCTGACTATCATCGCGTGGCTGTCCACCATTCTGCCTCAACTCAAATGGCATGGTGTTTCCTTCTCTCCTCAATTCTGCTCTGGGAAGCTGTTGAAATTGTCAGCCTATCTGCCCTGGGGTGTTTCTTCTAAATTAAAATAAAATTGTCCTTGAGCTTCCCTTTGAGTCCATCCTTAAATTCTTTTATTGATGAGACTAAGAATTCCAAGAGGGAACCCAGTTTCCTGGTACCAAAAGAATGCATGAAAAAAAAAAAAGGCTGCAATATACAAATGTAAAAAGTGCTGGTTTTATGAAAATGTCCTATAAAGGATCATGTCTTCATGGCCCATAGTTTTTGGGGCTATCTTCTCTTAGTCCACTAGCCCAGTGCTAATTTCAGGAGTGCTTTTCATTTCTTAATTATCTCTATTTCTATTTCTTAACCATATGTCCTTGTTGTTGTCTTTTGTTCTAAGACCTAAAAATCTGAAATCCTGTACTCTCTGAACACAAGTCCATGGACTGGCACTAAGTATGTTTTTCCTTTTCTTTCTCTTTGTCTTTTTTGGAAACCAGTCAAAAGCCTAAGCATGCTTTCCTTGACACTCTTGGATTTCTCATGGTTTCTACGTGTTTTTCTCTCCATCTCCCTTATCCTGAAGGCTGCCAGGATTTCTATTTTATCCACTCTGTTGTTTTCTCCCCCAGATCTAATAACATTATTCCTGTTTAATTCATTCCTATATTCTTCACTGATTTGATTAAAAACTCAAATAGGAACCCCAAATTTTCCTGACAGCATAAAGTTAATTTTGCCCCTTTTTTGGATGCTATCAATAATATCAAAATAAGTATTATTGGGTGCTGTTGTTTGTTTTTGCTCTTTTGGGGAGCCTGCCACTCAGCTCCCAAATAAATCATACATGGAGGCTTATTCTTACTTACAAATGTCTGGCCTTAGCTTGGCTTGTTTTTAGCCAGCTTTCCTTAACTTTAAATTACCTCATCTGTCTTTTGTCTCTGGGCTTTTTCATTTTCTTACTTCTGTATACCTTTTTTCTCTTACTTTGTGGCTGGCTGCATGGCTGGCCTCTGGTGTCCTCCTCCTTCTCTGGCTACGTCTTCTTTTTCCCTCCCAAATTTCTCCTATTTATTCTCTCTGCCTGTCAGCCCCACCTATCCTTTCTCCTGCCATGCTATTGGCCATTCAGTTCTATATTAGACCATGAGGTATTTTAAACAGGCATAGTAACAGTTTCACAGAGTTAAACAAATGCAACATAAACAAAAGCAACACACTTTAAAATAATATTCCCCAACAATTGGACATCCTTTGTGCAAAGAAATAAGCTTTTCCAGAAATGAAACTGAGTCACAAAGAAGGCACTGCTTTGACCTTAAAAGATTCCATTCTCTAGCAAACATCACAGCGTCATGGTCTCCAATAAGTTTCAGTTTCTCCAGTAACTACTCTAATCCCAGTTTCATATTTCTCCAGTTACCTAATCAGAAAATGACACTCATTGTTTTAATTTGCTTTTTTTTCTAATTATTCATGAGATAAAATGGATCCATTTATATTTATTAGCAAATACAATTTCTACTTTTTGCCTCTTCTTTTTCTTCCATAAAACACCAAATGGCAGATGATGAAGGTGTAGTGGGAGGACCCAGAGGACAAGCGGGGAGCAAGATTAGGTAGGAGTCAGAGGAGGCTTCCATGGAGGATTCCAGAGAGGCCCGATTCTTGGTGGAGGCCACGGGGTTGGAAGAGGTAAAGTTGAAGACAAGGAATGAATTCCCATCACCAAGCTGAGCCACCTGGTTAAGGACATGAAGGTCAAGTCCCTAGAAAAGAGCTACCTGTTCTTCCCACCCATTAAGGAATCTGACAGTATTGACTTTGTTTTCCTGGGCTCATCCCTAAAGGGAGAGATTCTATAGATCATGCCAGTGCAGAGCAGACTCGGGCTGGCCAGCAGACCAAGTTCAAGTCTTTTTCACTATTGGGGACTACAATGGTGATGTTGGTCTTGGTGTTAAGTGCTCCAAAGAGGTAGCCACTGCCATCACTTTGGCCAAACTTTCTATTGTCCCTGTGCAGAGAGGCTCCTGAGGCAACAAGATTGGCAAGCCCCATACTGTTCCATTCCAAATAACTCTGTGTTGGGGCATCTCATCCCTGCTCCCAGATGCACTGACACTGTCTCTGTTCCTGTGCCCAAGAAGCTACTGATAGTGGCTGGTATTGATGACTGCTACACATCAGCCAGGGTCTGCACTGCCACGCTGGGCAACTTGCCAAGGCCATCTTTGATACCATCTCCAAGACCTACAGCTGTAGGTCCTGACCCCTGATCTCAGAAAAGATACTGTGTTACCAGGTCTCCTTATCAGGAATTTACTGACTATCTTGTGCAAACCCACAGCAGAGTCTCCTTTCAGAAGACCCAGGCTGGATCAAGCTGTAGCCACCACATAGGGTTTTTATACAAGAAAAACAATGTGAATTAAGTTTGTTTAAAAAAATTCTACTTTTCAACTATCTATAAGACCACTTCTATTATAACTTTTTTCTTTTATTTTTAATTATTATATATTTTTTTCATTCCACATACTATCCACAGATTCCACCCTCCCTCCTCCCATCCCCAGTCCTCTTTTCCTAAGCCACCCTGTATCCCCACATCCCCCAATAGATTTGTTGTGCTGTGTTTGAGTTGAACATGATGTTTGTTATGCATATGGACATAATACAGACATTATTACAGTCAAATGGAGAAATTCGTAATTGGACATAGCCACTTCTATGAAAAAAAAATACCTAAACTCTATTGTCTTAGGAAACTTCCATTTCATGTCTCAGTCATGCTGTACAGTTATGCTACACCATACATTTATTCTTTGTACAGATCCGCAGCCTTCTATCTTTGACCAACATGGCCTTCTCTCCCCATTTGACCATTTCCATTTTCTCCGCCCTGTGGCTCCAGTTCTACTGTTTGTGTGTGTGACTTAAAAGCAAAATTCACACATAACTGAGATTACACAGTCTTTTTCTTTCAATGCTCATCTATTCCTGTTAGCATCACATCTTCTAGTTTAACCTTATCATTACAAATGTCAGGAGGTCTGTCTTATTAAAGCCTAATACATGCTGCATTTTCTTCACCGGTAGTATGTGGATGGATTCCTTAGCTCGACTCTTAAGAACGGCATTGCCATGGCTCTCCAGCTGCTCCTCTGGAATTCTGATTTAAGTTCCTTTGGATATATACCTAATAGAGAGATTGCTAGATCATGTGGTAGTCAAATTTTTATTTTCTGAGAAACCTGCATGCTGTTTCCAATCATGACTGTTTCAGTTCATGTCGTCCACAGTATGTAGGAAATCTATGTTGTCCACTCTCTTGCCTGAGCTCTCCCTCCCTCCCCCGCTACCCACCTTTCTCTCTCTCTCATTAATTAACAAGAAAGGAGGTTATATCTTACCATGATTTTTATTTCTATTCTCTGATGATTAGTGACGTAGAGCAGGACCCAATCCTAGAAAAGGGGCAAAGGAGTTAAAGAACTTGGAGGCAAAGTTGAGAGGAAGCCATCTGTTCCCTTCCCTAGTATGCCAGCAGCATTGCCAACGAGAAAAAGAAGATGCCTGAAATCAGACGGGAATTTGATGGCGACTTAAGACTGGACACTGTATTTGGTTGCACTGAGTGCTTGGTAAATTAATGTAACCAGGAATTGTCCGTTTATATCAAAAGTGATTTTTCTGAGTAGAGAACAGTAGAAGAAGTAGCTCCCCTGAACAGTCGTGAAGGATGATGAAAGGCCCATCGTGGGAACCCTGGTCATTGGCACACTGTTAGATACTCTTGATCAGAAAGCTTCTGGGAGGACGTGCTGGCACTTACCTCATGTTGTCATCGACTTGTCCCCTTGGGAGTCATCAGGGTTGCTTTGGATCCTTTAAACTGATGCCACCAGGAGAGCAATGGCTCCTGACCGCTGCCTGTAGTGAAATGGGCCCTGTGTCTGTGCCACAACAAAAGAGGCCTCTGTCTCAGATAAGCATCTTTGACATTGAGCCCTGTTTTATTAATATTGCCTTACCAGTGGTTTTTTTCCTTTTTTAATTAGTATACATTAGTAACACAAAAGAGCACTTGCTTTTAAAATAAGGTTTGCCTGGCATTTTCCATCCTGTATTTTTTAATTTATATTATTTATTTATTTATTTACTTATTTATTTATTTATTTATTTATTTATTTATTTATTTACTTATTTACTTACTTACTTACTTACTTATTTGGATGCATTTATGCCATGGTGCATGTGTAGAGGTCATAAAGTAACCTGCAGGAGTCAACTCTCTCCTTCCACCATGTGGTTTGATTCCAAGTCATGAAGCTTGGAGGTAAGTATGCTGACCCACTGAGCCATCTTGAAGGCTCCCATCTGTATTTTCTGGCTGTTACAAATTTTGCTTAGTGAGGGATTTAGGTTCATAGTACATGGTGATATTGTGTCCCCCAATATATTTTGCACCCTAATAAACTTATCTGGGGTCAGAGAACAGAACAGCCCCTAGATAGACATAGAGGCCAGAAAATGGTGGCACACACACCTGTAATCCTAGCATTCCAGAGGCAGAGATCCATTCAGATCTCTGTGAGTTCAAAGCCACACTAGAAATAGCCAGGCATAGTGACACACTCCTTTAATCCCCGGAAGTGATGGCAGGAAGCAGAAAGGTATATAAGGCATGAGGACCAGGAACTAGAGCCTTTGTTAAGCTTTTAGGCATTTAGCAGCAGTTCAGCTGAGATCCATTTGGATGAGAACTCAGAAGCTTCCAGTCTCAGGAAACAGGATCAGCTGAGGAATTGTGGAGGTGAGGTTGGCTGTGACTTGTTCTGTTTCTCTGATCTTTCAGCATTCACCCCAATACCTGGCTCTGTGTTTTTTTTATTAATAAGGTTAGTGCTACAATAGCATTTTGACTCTTAATTTTAAGATGAACCAAAGAGACCCTTTCATCTCTCTCATGGTGAGATAATATCAATTTACTAAGGATATACCTCTTAAAAACAGCATTTATATAATATTTGAGTTATTTGTCTTTTTCTTGTTTTCTCTCTTTTGATTTTTTTTTTACCCAAACCAGTGTTCTCTATCACTTAGGGGAACACATAAGCCTTTGTAGCTCTTTTCACTACTTTCAAAATATTGTGATTATTTATTTTATGGTTGTAATTATTTTGATCTAATGAAATAATATACTAAATTATTTTAGACAGTTGATGTACCCTTTCCTCTTGACAGTGGAGTCATTCTGCCCTTGAACTTTAAATTGAGATTCTCTATTTTAAAGTGAGCTCCTCATGGTTCAAAACATTAGAGAAACATGTGCACATGTTTGTGTCCAGTCTGCTGCCAGGAAATAGAACAATGAGAGACGCACACACGGCTTCACTGCTGGCAGAATTTCAGGACTTAGCCAATGGCAGGGAAACTCTGCCTTCTGTCGCCACGCTTAGCTCATTCTCTGCGGCATTCTTTCTTCTGACCATTGCGGATTTTGCTTAGTGGTGGATTTAGGTTCATATTATTTTGACTCCCAATTTAGGTTCAAAGTCTTTTGACTCCCAGTTTTAAGGTGAACCAAAGAGACCCTTTCATCTCTCTCATGGTAAGACAATGGGGCAGAAAATAATTCAGATGTCTCTAATTTTGATTATCTTGGTTCAGTGGTTGTCTCTTGGGAGTTGGATCACTCCTATTAGAAAGAGAGAGTCTGTTACTAGAAAAAGAAGCAAGGCCCTCCCATGCCTACCACACCTTACCCATAGATTAGGCACTTTATAACATATACATTGACATCTTTTTACTCATAGCTAGGTCTCTCCAAGCAACTGTATCTGATTCTGTAAACAGCAGATATCTCAGCTGTTTTAGTTTTTCCCTCTTCCACCCTGTCTCTTCAGGGTAGAAGGTGCAGCTTGTTTCTGGTTGCATCTAACAGTACTGGCTTTGTCATTGTTGTTTGTTTTTTGCATTTATTCCCAGTAACAGAAATTTTAACTGGATTTAGCTTGCTATTGAAAAGCATCTACACATCCCACACTGTCGAGCCTCATTAACTAAGGCCAACACTGATGGTAGAGGGTTCTAATGAGGTTAATGGTAGAAAATCTACTTATAGTAGATATTTGTTTACATAAAAAGCATGTTCCTAAGTACTCTGGGATATATTAAGTCTGTCTGTAATAAACTACATTTTAAGTTCTGAGTACCTAATTCAGGAAGTACTGCTCACAGCATGGCCTAGAACAGTGGTTCTCAACCTGGGGGTGAAACTACTTTGGGGGGGTCGAATATCAAATATCTTGCACATCAGATATACACTAAGATTCATACCAATAGCATAATTATAGTTAGGAAGTAGCAGGGAAATAATTTAATGGTGTGGGGGGGTCACCACAACATGAGGAACTGTATAAAAAGGTTACAGCATTAGGAAGGTTGAGAACCACTGGCCTAGAAACTCAGAGAGGCCAGAAGGTTTGCCTCAGATGTGCTGTGAGATAGTGATAAGACTTGGCTACAGAGACTCTGTCCTAAGCCTAGCATCAAAATTATTTTCTTTTGCTGTGAACCTGTGGGTACACTGTTTTATTATACTACAGAAAACATGGCTGAACATAAGTCATTGTCAGGGGTTCTGAGATGGATAGGACTGTGTTGATGATTTCTTTCCACATAAACACACAGGGGCTTTCCTTCTCAGTTAGCCTGCTTTTCATACAGACTTCGCGTTATAGTTATCCTGTAGAATGGATGCCTGATGCTTCTGTAGTATTGGCATCTTGCACACAGAGCATGCATTACAGAAGCAGCAAGCAAGCAGCTTTGAGTTACCTCTATGATACAAGAGATACAGTTATTTTGCCAAATCCCAGAAAAGTAGAGATTTTGGAAGTGTTCAGGTCTGCTTCTTACAGAGGCCCCTTAGCACATGTCCAGCTAAGCTAACAACTAATCTCAGAGGAAGCAGGGATCCCTTTAAGGACTGGAATACTGTGGGCTGGCAGGCACTAGTGGAGACCCTGTGGCTCCGAGCCCTCTCCAAAGGCATACTGGAAATCTGGATCAGGTTTGTGTTAGTGATGCCAACCTCATTACTACCAGGAAGGAAGAAGCTTCTCAAACAAAAGGAAGAGCAATAGATCCTCTGTCACACCAATTCCAGAAGAGAAACAATGATAAAAATAACAGCGAAGCTTGAAATTGAGTTGTTTTTAGTTTGAGACTTTGAAGGGCCCTGCTCATCTATTTAAATCTTCAAAAATAGCACAAGGCACAACAACCTGTTTTACTGAGCAATTTCAATGGCTCTGTTTCTGTTTTCCTGTTTTCACTCCAATAAGGACAAGAACACCTAGAGTTAACAAGAACCAGAAAGGAAGCTTGTTGGAAAGAACACCTTCTACAAGAACTAGTTAGCAATAGGTAGGGCCACCATAGCTTAGTCGCTACACTGGAAATGATAATGTCACCATGAAGCGCCAGTGCTTGCCTCCATCCATTTAGCTGGCTTCTGTGAAAGCTCATGTGACTCCTTAATTGGCTGCTGTGTGTCCAGCATCATAAGCTGAACTTTGTGTTGGGAAATGTGAAGTTGGTGCTACTTAAGATGTCTTCAGAGGTTGTTTCATGTCAGAGAATGTCAGCTTAGGAGATCGTAGCATCCTCACTGATGCTACGTTCTGGATTCCATACAGGAACTCAGTGACCCAAGTGATTAAGCTGGTCTTTGTTCTCTATCTTCTTCTGAAGCACATATTAAAGGTTGCTTTTACCCTCTCCCTGCTTTGTGGCTTGTCTATGCTGTTTCCTAGATATCCAGAAAGGTGACCCATTAGTGTTCACAGATGGGAGAACTTAATTTGCATAATTTAAAACCTCTCTGATTTTTCCCCCTATCACAACTCGACTCCTATCAAGTCCCTCTGTTTATGACAGCTCTCTTCTGGGGTCTTCTAGAGGACCAGGGCTATGTCCTATTTATTGCAAAGATGCTAGAAAAGGAGGAGACAGTCAGTGAGACTTGGTTGAATGAAGCCATCCAAAGGTAGACCAAAGATGGGCTTGATAAACACAGGCTGGGTAGTGCCTGTTGTGTAACAGTTTTCTCTGAGATTGAAACATTCCATCTTGGGGGGATTGGGTGGGGGGGGCGCTCAAGGTAAACAACTCAGAATACCTTGAGGAAGTGACTTAAACTGACCAGATTCACTATACCCCTTCCCTTCCAAAAGTGAACAATAAAGACTGCTGAGAGTCACTTCCACACAAGACAAGCTGCCAGAAGGACTTTCTGATAAACCAAGCTGCAAAGAAACGCTGAGACCAGACGGGCTGCCTATGAAACCAGCTGACATGCCTGGAAGAAGCTAAGGCCAATGGAGTCCATTGGAAAGGACATTCTCCAACCTGTTCATCTGCCTGCAGGCTGTGCAGTGTGCTCCAGGTTTCAGCTTTTAAGAACTGTTGCCCATGATGGAGGGTGGGGGGGTGCTTGATAACATGGCTGCCTCTGAGTCATTTCTGCTCTTGTAAGGAACCCTCATCCATATTCCTGTAAGTGACCCCAAAAAACATCATTGGTTCACCAGAGTTAGACTCTGGAGATCTCCACACTTTGGTCTGTGGTGAGCTCCCTATCTGGGGTGAGGAGATGTATGTTGTATCTCCCCAAGAAAATTCTTGTCACACAACAGCACTATTTCTACTCTATTACTTATCTTTTTTCCACCAATTATTAATTCATTATAAAGAAATGAGCCTGATATTTTCATTTTGGTTGAATTTATTTCTATTTTCCAAATCTACCATTTATTTCTCTATAAATGAAATAGCTTTAGTTTTAAATTCCTTCTCTTTAAGGTGAAATAATGCTGACTTTTAAAGAAGACATCCATAAAAATTAAACTAAAATTACATAAAATTGTTAGGAATTATGCTTATCATATATGACAGGAATTTCTCCAACAATAAAAATCTAATTTTTCCATCTTAAAAATCTATATTCATGAATAATTTTTGGAGTTTCCTTTCAACAATTGGTTCTTAAAAGTATTCAACCTACATGGTTTTAATGGAAGCTTTCAGTTGTGAGGCTGAGAGTTTTCATGGTTACACAGGTGCAAGGTGTTTTGAGCAAGCAAAATCCTTCTAAATAATTCAGAATTGAAATGTAAATTTGTTTCTGCATGAAACAAATTGACAGGTGAACAGGGAGGGATGAGTTCCCTCTCTTTTCTCCCACCAATGAAGATCAATGAGGAAAATCCCTGATTTTCTAGGATTCCTCAGAATTAAATCCAGTGGCTGCTCTCGCTTAGGTGAGACCTGGGAGCATGGAGTCTATAAAAGAGGCTGGCTAAGGTCTCATGCAATAGCCAACTTTATTCAGAGCATCAGATAATTTATACCCCGAGGGTTAAGAAAGGTCTTACGAGCAAAGTTCTCACGAGTTCAAAGAAAGACAAGCTGCACATGGCAAAAACGTGCTTTTCCATGGAAGCATGTAAACAAATAACAACGGCCAGTTGTAATGAATAATGTAAAGTAAACTCACTCCTATCCTTTACACCAGGGAGGGGCACAAAAGCACATTCCAAGAACGAGTCTATGTTTTTTTAAGAAACTGAGATCACAAGACTCTTGTCTTGTTTTCTTGTAGTTTGCTCACAAGCACTCAGAACTCCCGTTGCACAACTTTCCCCTTGCACAACTCTCTCCTTGCACGACTCCATTCTTGGACTGTTGTTGACACTGGGTCTCTAATTTTATGGACTTTTTTAAATTCTAAAGATCAGAGACATCAAGTTACCACTTTACTAATTCCAGGGTTGTGGTAAAAGCCAGGTAGCTTGACATTCAATTCAATCCTGTTCAACATAGAACTGTGTGTGTTCAGTACGAAAGAGCAGCTCTTTCCACACCGGAGTCATTTCAAGGGTTTTACATGCAGATAAAAACAATTACAATATCTGATTGTAGGGTATCTATTGTATATCAAGTCTATGCTATATATTTTGTAATTATAGTTTCATTAAAACATCACAAAGATCTTATAATTTGAGTTATAATGGTATTGCCATTTGACAATGAAGAAATTATTAAAATCAAATAAATCACGTAAAGTTATCATCCTGTAACTCTGCTAAACTCAAATCATGCTAACAGCAAAAATCAATGCCGAACAACACCAACTCAAGAAATTGTGTGTATGTGTTGGATATCTCAGTAGTATTTGAAAATTTCAAGGTTAATTAAAAATACCATCTGGCTCCATTCAGGGGGAAAAATATTTTTCTATAGTCAAGGTTTCTACTCTATAACTGGTCCGCACCTAGAATTTAGCTTTTTTCAGTTTCATTTACTTGTGATCAATTATGATCTACAAATATTAGATGAAAAAATCCAGACATAAATAATTGACACATTTTACATTAGAAACTATTCAAAGTAGATAATGAAATTTCATTGCCCCATGCCATCCTGCTTTGGTCATCAATCACCACTTTGTCCAGTGTATCTATATTTTATATGCTACCTGCCCTTCAGCCACTTAGTAGCTGTCTGAGCCGTATGTATTTGCAATATTGTAGTCCCTACAATATTGTACTTTTGTTCTGAGCATGCTATTATCCTTAGCAATGAGTTCCAAACTTCCAAGTAGTGATTTTAAAAATTTTATTACAGTGCCTTGTTATAATTATTCAATTTACTACTAGTTTGTTTTTTAGTGTCATATTATGCCTTACTTAAAACCTTATAACAGGTATTTATGGATGGATAAATAGGTGGATAATATCAATGTCCCTTTTAGGAATGAGTATTCAGCACTTCCTTATTCTCAGCACTTGACAGGTTAATGAGTCTCTGATTTGACCATTATGACCTGCCAAAAGAAGCTTCTGTGCCTAAGGCTGAGAGATGTACAAGTCTAGGAGTCTAAATACAGAAATTGAGAAACAGTTTAATTACACAACCATTCATCAAAGTATTAGTTATAGACTCTTCTATAAGGTCTGAGACCTCTCTATCCATAGACTTTTGAAAAGAGCTATGGTATCAGGCATGTATTCCTTTCCATTGAATGAGCTTAAGATCCAATTGGAAGAAGCTGGTTGTTCCTGGAATAGTCATTGTACCAGTGGGTATATCTTGTCTAGCAAGTCAGGACTGTAGCATACAAGGCCCACAACTTGGTTAGACTGTTGCCACATTTTCTCCCCCAGCAGTCTTCATAGCACCTTCCAGCACTACAGATGTTAGTTACCAAGGAGATTCCAGCTCTCTATAAGCTTGATTTCTCTGTGCCTTATATTCAAAGAGGTCTTCAGCAATATATTGTCTTCGGCAATAGGATCTTGTTATCTAGTTATGGTGGACAATCAAGAGCAGTGGCTACAGCTTGAGTTCTTTGGGGAGTCTCTGGCAGGTCTTTGTCATATACCTCATATGTTTATTTCCCAAAATGTAGCTAAATTTAGTCAAAATTTTAAAGAAATTTTTGATCTATGATAATGCACTAGTAGCAAACTTTTATATTAAGTAAATATATAGATGAATACTTGCCATAAATTTACCTAGATTTATGGTGAAAATCATTTTAATAGAGAATAAAATTATGAACTTTTAATTCTGTTTTGTATCAATTTTTGTTTATATCACTCCAATTTTATTGGTAATAAAAAGCTATTTTCATTAAAGTACGTATTAAAAGAGTGGTTGCCAGAGCCTAGAAAAATATGTGGAGGAGGAAAAGATGAAGACAGAATATTTAATATTGTAGAGAAACTATTGGATATGAATTCTGTGTTCTCTGGCATAGGAAAACAACTTCAATGTCAACAATTAATGTATATCTCAGGATAGCTAGTAAATATTATAATAGTCACAACACAAAGAAATTATAAATATCTGAGATGATGGATAGGTCAATTATTATAATCTGATTACTAGTAAACTATTCATATATCAAAATATTATACTATATCCTATAAGTATATTCAGTTATTGTCAATAAAAAATAAAAACAATTTTTAAAATATCAACCATTTAATAGATCTCTTTTTGTATCGATTATTTAATGTATTAATTAGCTTCTCCTAATCTGGTACAATATATATTAATGCTTGTTTTATAATTCATTATATACTTTAATAAGTAAAAGTCCTTATGCTTCTATTATGTTTAGGTTTTCCAAGGCATTCTCAATATTGCTATGCTGGTGAATTTTATGTCAAGTTGATAGAGCTATAGTCATTTTGGAAGAAGGAATCTCAATTGAAAAACTACCCCCACCAAATTAGTCTATAGGAAAGACTATGTTTCATTTTCTTCATAGGTGATTGATGTGGGAGGGCCCTGCTCACTGTGGGTGGGGCCACTGCTGGGCTGGTGTCCTAGGTGCTATAAGAAAGCAGGCTGAGAAAGCCATAAAAGCAAGCCAGTCAGTAAGCAGCAAAGTTCTGTGGTCTTTGCTTCAGTTCCTCCTCCAAATGCCTGCAGTGAGTTCCTGTCCTGACTTCCTGTAGTAAGGAGTGTGACCTGAGAGTTATAAACTGGAGTAAACCTTGTCTTCCTCCAAGTATCTTTTCAATCAGTTTCTTATAGCATAGCAATAGACGATCCAAACTGACTTCAGATTTGTGTTCCCATGCTGCCCTTGCCACTGGGCACAATTCATTTCAGGACGTCTCCCATACACTGTGTTCTTTTATGTGCCTGTCTTCTGTACAGTTCTTTAATAGTCAACCTCTGGACTCTTGTCACTGTTGAAATATTTCTTCTTCAAGAGGCAAAGGAAATGCCTTCTCTCCAAGCCTTAGGTAAGTTCCTTCCCTCTTTGCACTCTACTGTATTCTTTCCGTAACATCACTGTGAGATTTCAGATATCTATTGTAGATTTGTCTCTCTTCCTGCCTATGTATCAACCTACTATCTGCCTCAAGTTTCTAGGGAGAAGAGACCACATCCTACTTATCTTTAAATCCCTAAAACCTTGTACAATAGAAATAAAAAATATTGTAACTGTTTTTAAGTAACGTCATCTTTTTAGTATGTGAAATGTAGCATGTTTTTGTTCCCTTTTGTGGGGACTACGAGGTCTAACGCCACAATCAGACAATTAGCATTAGCAGATGCATGGCCTTTGCTGTTCTACCAGTGCACTCCAGACTCTGCGCTTCACTGGGAAGGAACAGTTGTTTCCCTCTTTAGCTGTCATTACAAAGTAGTTTCTCTGTTCAGCATGAGAAAGAGAGATCTGTGCTGGGGAGTCCGACGTTCTCAGATGCTATCCAAAGAAGCATCTGCCAAAACCACTACACATTCCGAGTGCAGTAGATTGTCTACCACCCACGTGGTCTGCCTTTGAAAAATGTATGTTTCACAGTGTGTGTGTGTGTGTGTGTGTGTGTGTGTGTGTGTGTGTGTGTGTGTGTAATGTGATAGCTTTTGATATGTGGATCTTTCTGAAATCAGCATATCAAGATTTAGCACAGAGGAATAGCATTTGTCTAGCAAGCACAAGGCCGTGTATTTAGTCCACAGCAGTAGGGAAAAAGAAGATAATGAGCATGACAATAAAAAAAAAACTTCCTTGTGATTCTTAATAATAGCACCTACCCTATCCCAATCTCCAATTGGTCACTCCTACAGGTTCCTTCCATAAGACTTAGTTTGCTTTTCTGCGGTTGCATATATGTAGAATTATACCTGTTTTCTTTTCGGGTTCGGGGCTTTTGGCTTCTTGCACTGAATATAATTGTTTAGAGATACTCCCGTGCTGTTTTGTATATGAGTAGGAATCTCTAAAGTCAGTTCTCACTACAACCTACTGTGATGTCTAGGAGAGGCCATATTTAACTTTCAAATTAAAGTATTGTTCGTATGATCCTCTATTCCCATTTGTGTTATTACCCAAACAGAGCCTCATAGCCTATAAATCAGAATTCTTTCACTGTGATGTCTTTTGAGATGTAAACTTCTAGATTTAGCTACTATATCTCTTAGAAAGAAGGATTTGGAAGGATGATCTGAAACATGTGGCAAAAGTGAGTTTTCGACTTGTTCAGTTCCCAATGTCTTCTAGTGTTCTGCACTTGCCGTCCTTATTTAATTACATTGCATAGTACACAGTGAGGCCTTGCTGTCCATTTTTCCTGCAGAGTAACCCTATTTCCTCTTTTTTCTCTTGGTCCATCAACACAGTACAAGATTCCCACAGTCTTCTAAATAAGTGCCCCCAAGCAGACTCTGCCCATTGTCACTGGCCATGACTCATACCTTCAGTTTCTTGTATTAGGCCTTTATAGGAACCATAATACTACCAATCATACACTGAACAAAGAAAGTATATAATGCTTCAGCTGAAACAAGTTCTATTCTGGAATGTTCTTTCCCTTTCAATCCATTTTTATAAACAACTAGATTTTCCTAGACTCAATTTGAATTATATTCCTTATCTTCTCTTTTTTGGTGTGCTCTTATTTCAATTCCTGTTTGCCCTATCATTGTATATTATTATACATTCATTATACAATAGACATTGTATATGTCACTAACAATATAGTAATGTTTATTATTCCACATTCATTAACTTTGCGGTAAACTGATGTAGGCACAAGACAATTTTCTGTGGCTGATAAGCGTTCAAGTCTTTGAAAATGCCTCTAACTGATGAGGAATTCATTTCATCAGCATAAATGCCATTCTTCCTTCTTCCAAATGGATAGTAAACTCCCATGGTGAAATTCCCATCATGCCAATTCAGGGATTGGCAATCTCCTTGTGACTAGCTTCCATCTTCTCCCAAATTATTTCATCCTTTAAACGGACAGATGGAAAGAGGTGACAGTAGATGATGAGACTGGGTTTAACATTTTAAATAGGAGGAACAGTTAGTTTCTTTATTTCTTCCATGCTTTGAAGCTAAGTAACCATACAGTTGCTTCTTCAGCTTGATGGAATCTGTACTAGGAACTTCTCCGTGGCTGTGATGTGCACCATGACCAAAGGCAACTTAAGAAAGAAAGGGTTTGTGCTCCAGAGAGAAAGAGTCCACAGTGGTAGGAAAGGCATGGCATGGCAGCAGGTACAGGAAACTTGCTGATCACATTTTCATCCACACACAGGAAGCAGAAAGAGGAGATAGAAAGTGAGATGGGCTATCAATCCTCAAATCAGCCCCCAAAGACATACTTTCCCCAGCAAGGCTCCAACTCCTGAACTTCCCATAGTATCTTCAAACAGAGCCACCAACTGGATACCAAGTATGCAAATTTATGTACCAATAGGGGACATCTTTTTTATTCAAGCTATAACAGTATCACCCCTTGTCTACTGTCAGTCTTTACAGACTATTGACTGACACATCAATTTATAAACCTACCTCTGGACGTTACCTCCAAACATTTGTTCTACTTTAAGAAAAAAAAAAGGGGGGAGGGGGGAGGAAGGAAGAAAAATTACATGAATGCCCAAGCTAAGAAATGAAACTTAACATTTTACTTTTACAGTAATTAAAACATAACTCTGTGCCTTGGAATGATTAATCTAACTGACTCAAGCGTACACTCTTTAAAAAGAGCACTTCTTGGACAAGTCACTTTCCTTTGGAGATTTCAGTTTTTCATCTGAAACACAAAGGGGTTTGAAGCAGATGATATCTGAAGTTTCCGTTCTTTCCAAGCCTCCATGAAACTGTGACTCTATAATATGTGCCTCGCAGGAGTTCTGCAAGAATTAATGTTTTTGAAATAATTTAAGACCTAAGGATGAAAGGTTTTATGCTGGTGCCAAAAAACTATTTTTATTAAATGAAGCATGCCAGGGAAATCTGTTGTGTCCAGGACAGCTGCTGTCAGTGGCATCCCCAGCATTGCCTTAGTCCAACACAGTTCCCGAACAGAAAGAGAAACAAGAATTCCACCAGGAGGCCAGAAACTACAGGGAGTGGAGAGCAAAAGCATTCCTGAAATTCCAACCCGAAGGCAACAGCGTGAATATGCAAACTTGTCCTCCTGGCCCTTTCACATTCAGGGTAGAGGAGTCCCTGGTACCCCAGGCAGTTCTGACCTCCCCATTTAACTTCCGGCACAGCAAACCTGTTTGATGCTCCAATTTTAGCTACTTATTTAACTAAAGTGATTGCCCAGCTGCTGGTGATTTGCGATGCCCTTACCCTTCGAGGAAACGTCACAAAACACGACAAAATCCACTAACAAGAATTTTATTAAGATAAGGGAGAGAGACAGATGTGCACAGGCCTATGGAAAAGACACGTGAGTAAAGAAGGAGCCGGGATTCATGGCGACGGCTTGTAAAGGCTGGGCCGCGCCTGCGCACACAGGCCCATGTGGCTATTCCACACATGCACGTAGATCACATGGTTGCGCTTCCTGCTTTACGAAACCACGCAAAGCCGGTCCTGGTCACGCGAGACGTTTTGACCCGGAAATGACTAGGTGGAAGTGACTAGGTCCTGCCAGGCATGCACAACCATGAATAAACATACCCATGGTTGGTGGGCGTGTTGTAAATCCATATCACCAACCACTAATTTTTATCTCCAGACTGTTTATACATTATTAATCTAATTTTTTTTATTTTGCCTCAGCTAACAGACAATCAAAAACAAAAACAAAAACAAAAACAAAAAACCACAATCAATGCATAATTACTCCATGACTGAGTAGCAGGTCTGTGCCTCATAGCCAGTGGCTCTTTAGCCACAGTTTATTGCTTTAATTATATTTTTTACATCCTCATTATTTGCTGAGCATAATGAATCATACAGCTGCTTCTTTGACAAGAGGCCTCATTGCTTTAGTCTAAAATGTTGACTGAAGGCCATAACCTAGTATGCAATACGAAATTGAGAAACAGTACTGCAAGAGTGAGTGTGAATTGCATCACACCATGGTTTGTTGTTGTTTGTTTTATAAGATTTTTACTTTACGTTTATAGGTGTGCCTGTGTTTGAGAATGGGTATGTGCATGCATGCACAAGGAGGCCAGAAGAGGGCATGATATCCCCCGGAGCAGAGTTACAGGTTATCCTGAGCAGCTTGGCCTGAGTGTTGGGAGCAGAACTCAGGTCCTCTGAAGAGTAGTGTGCCCTCTTACCTGATGCACTGTCTTCAAGCTCCCTCTTCCGTGCTGTGTATTGATAATAAAAGAGCCATGGTGAGTCTGGGTCCCCTTCAGGCACTGTTAAGTTCAAGTTTTGAGTACTGTGACTCTACTCCATGGGGCCTTCTGTATTTTTTTTTATTACTGCCACCAATGTCTAAGTGAAAGTGATGCTGTTTTTGCTTTATTTATGATTATAAAATTGTAAAAACATGCCAGTTTGAAATACATTAATGAAATGTACAAAAATATAAATGTTTGGACTTCTTTGTACTGTTTTTCTCACTTAACCCAGACAATGATGGTGATTTTGCTGGGATTTATCTAACCCTTGTTAGATAAATGTGGACACTCCTCCAAGCTGCTACCACAGGGTTATTTTTAAAAATGAGTTAGAAAAAGTGGTTATGGTAGAAGTGATTGAACTGTGAGCGTGAAAACTTTGTAACAAGTTAAAATTGTGAAAATGGTCATATTTAGGTATTCTGGTCACTTTGTCACTTAAAGGATGACTGAACACACTTTTGTGACTTCACGTCTGGCACAAGAGAAGCCATTAACTCAAGGCTTGGGTAGAAAATTGATGAGTATTACAAATAATTTCCTTTAGTGACTGAATGCGTTTTTGAACCTACCTTTGTACCAATGTCCATTCCATATTAATGTTACTGTTTGTATTTGTGAGTGCCTGTAATCTGTGCGCAGTGATGACAGAGAATTCTATGTCCATTGGTAACCTTATTTCATTATGGAATAGTTATTTTTCTCTTTATGTAAATATTTTTATGCTAGTTAAAAAAGGTAACAAGCTTTGAAAGAGATACATTTTAGTTTTGGCACAGGTAGTATTTATCAGAGTGAGTATTTTTTTTAGCATCAAAAATATTTTCCAAGGAGAGAGATTTTCTTAAGAGGAGGGGGGAAGGAGGAATAAAAGAGAATAACGGAATGGGTTAATATGGAAGCAGGAGGACTCTCAGAAAGGAATGAGCCAGAGGGGAGGACAGGAAGATGGTGTGAAACGGAGGGATTTATAAAGTAGTATATTAAGGTTTATGTGTGGTCGCAGCCATACTATTGGAGGCCCATGAACTGTGAAGCCCCCACAGGACTGGACTAGGCCCTCTGGATATGGAAGATGGTTGTTTGGCTCAAACTGTTTGGTGAGCACTCAGGCAGGGGGATCAGGATCTGCCCCTGGTGCATGGGCAGGCTTTTGGGAATCTGGTGCCTGTGGTGTGACACCTTGTACAGCCTTGGTGCAGTGGAAGGGGCTTGGACCTGCCTAGGCTCAGTGTGCTGGGCTCTGCTGACTCCCCATGGGAGATCTTGATGTGGGGATGTGGGGTGGCTTGGGAGGGAGGGCTGGGAGATGGGAGGAGGGAGGAGGGAGGATCTTTGGGTGGTATGTAGAGTGAGTAGAAAATTTCTTAATAAAGAAAAACACAAGAAAAAAAAGATTTATGTGTGGGCCGGTAGGCAATGGCACACGCCTTTAATCCTAGAACTCCAGAGGCAAAGACAGGCGGATCTCTGTGAGTTTGTGGCCAGCCTGGTCTACAGAGTGAGTTCCAGGACAGGCACCAAAACCACACAGAGAAACCCTGTCTGAAAAACACAAAACAAAAAAGATGTGTGTGTGTGGAAATGCCATAATGAAATACATCACATTGTATGCTAACTTGAAAGATGATAAGGAAATATACTGGGAAGAGAGCTGTCTAACAGAATGAGCACAAAGCAAGTTTAAGCATTCTACAGTGAGGTGCCCAGCAGATTGGAGCTTCCCTAGGAACGATTTCTTCCAGATCAATACCCCCAATCACCAAAAAATAACAATGTTGACTTGTAATTATTGACCTAAAATATGGTAGATAAGCAGAAACCAAAGGAATTATGTACATTTTTAAACACATTTGCTTAATGTTTTTTCACATTTCTTTTCCTGACAAATATATGGTAATTTAAGCAGACAATAATGAGTGTTTATCAGTGTAGGTTCTCAATTAGCTAATATGTATTGATTTATAATAATATGTAATAAGACATATTGTTATATTAAAAAGCAATATGAACTGAAGAGCCTCCATGTAGTAAGCACTGAAATAAGGGAACTGCCCTGAGAAACTAACAAAGTGGTGATAGACACTGAAGGAAACAAGCCAACTGACTTTTCATCCAAACAGAATTCCATAGAAGGCAGGTGGAAACTATTCAAGAAAAAGATCAGAATACAAAATGGAAAAAAAAGGTCAAATAATTTCATAAAAGTCCAGGATTTGCGTAATTAACGCCAGAATCAAAGTGAAGACATGAGATGGGGCATAATTTAGACATGAAATTCCAATTTAAGACATAGAATCAGGATTCCCAAGGTTACTGATAATTGGAACATGTGCTGTTATGGCAACCAAAATGTGGGGAAGTGGGGAAGTGGGGAAGAAGGTGAGTCTTGGAGGCTGATGAATGAGAGCAAAGCATGCTTGAAAAATCTCATAATGTGTTCAGTCCTAAATGGGACATCTTTATCAATATGCACCCCTGTTCCCACAGCCAATGGACAGGAGTGCTTCCAGACATTGTCCCCTGGTCATGACAGGGCTCTTGAAGTCATGATCTCACAGCAGCTGAGGTTGCCTGTATAAGATCAAGCCAGTCAGAATCTATCGGCCATTGATGAGGGTGAGGGAATGAGAGCGATTTTCTTCACAGTTGTGACCTTTTTAGGTCACCCATGCTTCAGTGGATGACTCACACCCATGCATATACAGCCAACACTAACTGGACACAGTGGTTGGTATTTTAGACACACACACACACACACACACACACACACACACACACACACACACAGACATGAAGTTGGTAGTAAGGTGTGTTGGGAGAACATCGAAGGAGTTGGACAAGAGGAATAGGTGTGGGTGTGATCATAATACTTTGTATACAAGTATTAAATTCTCAAGGAAAAAATTCTGTAAAATAATTCATTACTTTATATGCTAACTTAAAAAAATTTTAAAATATTTTTATCAGCTTTGTGCATATCTACTTTTAAATTGATGACTAAGCAGTTTACATTTATGAACGAAATGATATTTAAAAACAAAAACAAAATAAAATCCTATGTAATAGAAAAATTCAGCAATGGGAGCTTTGTTGATGACTGCTAGTTTAATCATTAAGTTACATGTAAGTTTCCAAAAGACTCATCATCACATCTATAATGAATATCATCTTCAGTTAGCTTTTAAGTGACCATACAATTAAATCCGTTAAAAGATGTTGATGTCTTTATTCCTAATCATCAGAATCTATCAAAACAACAACAACAAAATTATATATGGACATAGCCAGAGATGACTCTTGGGTGAATGGAGACAGTCTGATGGATATTATTCTACCTTAATTAGGGGTAGTGTCTTCTACCACTTAGTAAGTGGCCCAAACTCTCTGAAACCTCAAAAACAAATTATGCAAATCATGAAATCAACACTATTCAGTGTGTCCTTAAAACCATGTCTGTGTTGGAAGAAAGTTGATGTAAATGATTCTGCTGCCATGGTATTTAATTACTGTTCGTGTTTGGGGATGTCTGGTGGCATTGCTGTCACTCACTGCGCTGTGGCATGGAATCCTTCTGTCTTCAACACCAGCAAGTTTGTGTCAATGTGCTCATCACTCATATTTCTTTGAACCAGGGATTTGGGCAGAGCCTCTGCATTGGGAGAAAAGACAGGTAATTTCATCTTTGTGAGATCCCCTTTGAGCTAAAAGCACAATCTTTTAGTCCCTCAAACATTAAGTGGTATTCTTGGAGGATTTACTGGATTTTACAGGTTTTTCAAAGTATGGCTTTTAAATGACAAGTCACCTTCAATAACTTCATATTCGCATTTAGAAAGCCACTCGAACATAAGAACATTCATCTCATATGCTGATTGTGTTTCCTCTATTCCACAGCCATGTTTAACCACTGAAAAATATCCATTAAACAAATAACAAAATGTCAACTTTTTTATGAAAAAGGAAACATCACAAAACTGTAAATAGCATTTATTTCAGAATTTGGGCTTGTCATAAAATTCATTTATCTGAAATTAACATATATTTTGAGCAACTAAATGTGTTTAGGGATGAAAATTTATCAGTACTGATTAAGGAAACCCAACCTTCCTGAAAGGACACAAGAAATATGACCTCAAAAACTAAAAGTTTTCTATTATGTTATCAGATTTACCAACACTTACCTTGTTGATGGTCCTATAATGTGACATGTTCATTCCAAAATTTGACTTTGAAATAAAATGTAATTGTTGGCTAAAGTTTCAATTCAGGTAGGTAATTATATACTATAAAATAAAGTTCATAGTATTACTGAGAAGGTGTTTGTTTAATATGTCAAAGTGATGTATATATTGTGTCACTTATCTGAAATTTAACTGCCCAAGATTTACCACATAACCATTCCATTGAGAGTGTGGATACATGTATAATTGACCTTGTCTTTTTTTTTTAACTTTAAAATGATTGTAGTTTATTGTATATAAATTATTAGATAATTAAGTATAAGACTTCCTAATAGGCAGAAACAAAAATACCACCACAGAAATGACGAAGCACGGACCATGATTCACTTCCTGTGTGCTAGGCAAGTCTTCTTTCATTTGACCTAATACTTTTTATTTGTACTTCCATTTGGGGCACTTTATCTAGATTGACTAGCTCATAATACCTGGGTTAGGAAATAAACTGTAGTTCTTATCATAGCAAGATAATTCTTTTTGGATAGTTATGGAATTTTCATTTGTCTCATCAGCTTTGTGGTTTTGTGAATTAGAGACATCTGGATTTGGATCCAGACTCTGCCACCTAGTGGCTATAAGACCTTAAGAAAGTCATTTATCTTCTTGGAGCCTCAAATCATTCACCTAATAACTTAGTAATAGTTAATAATATTGCCATCTAGGACTTTTGTCTGCAACTAGTAAATTAAATAATATGGTGTATATAAAGTTCTTTGCTTTTAAGAATATTCCCATAAACGGTCATTATTGTGACCAACATCATTAACATTGTTAGTGTTTTACTAATAGATGGTTTGGCTTATCAAATTTATTTTTCATAATTACTGAGAATTACAGTTGCTGGTTTGAACATATGTCATAGGGTAGAAAAGTAGGAAACACAAAATTTCAGATACTTAGTGTTTGGGATGCTATAGGTATTGAATAGATCCAAGGAATAAATAATGAGAGAAAGTCACAAGAGTCTAACATTAAATTCCGTTTTATAATTATTCAGATTAGCCCTGTCCTAAACCAGTATTGTATGGCATCATGATATAAAGAGAGAGGTGTAGTTGGACTTTTCTTTGGGCCACCAACCAGCTCCCAAATAAAGACACAGAGACTTAGTATTGATTATGAAAGCTCAGCCTTAGCTTAGGCTTGTTTCACTAGCTCTTTTTAATTAATTTAATCTTATTCATCCACATTTTGTCTCAAGACTTTTTACCTTTCTTTCATTCTGTGTGTCCTACTTTTCTGTTTCCCCCAGGTCTGTCTGTCTGGCCCCTAGTATCTCTTTTTCTTTCTTTCTTTTTCTCCCTCACAACCTAAATTCCTCCTGCTGCTCTTTCTTTGCCCAGAAGTTCTCCCTATACCTCCCCCCTTGATACTGGCTGTTGGTTAAGCGGCTGCACTTGTGGCTGGCCGCCGACCTCAGCCACCATGCCGAGGAAAGAGAGCGCTAGATGTATTGGTGATGGAAGAATCACGAGCCATGGTTACCTTTCTAGAGCTTTATTGGGAAAGAGAGAGAGAGAGAGAGAGAGAGAGAGAGACAGAGACAGAGAGACAGAGAGAGACAGAGAGACAGAGAGACTGCGTGGAGGCAAGGGAATACGGGAGGAGAGAGTGTGGAAAAAGAGAGGGCACGCCTGCTTTTTAGGCTGGGACGCCGTTGCACTCTGGTGATGTAATTGAGGACATAATCCTTACACTGGCCATTTAGGTTTTCATTAGACCAATCAGGTGTCTTAGGCAGGCAAGGTAAAACAGCAACACATCTTTACACAATTAAACAAATGCAGCACATCTTTACATAGTTAAACAAATATTCCACAACATAAACAAATGCAGCACATCTTTACATAGTTAAACAAATAGTCCGAAACAGGCGGGCACAGGGAGGAGGGGAGTAGCCGGTGTTTAATGGAAGAATTGGCAGATCCTCCATGTCTACATTTCAATGTTTTAAATGGCACACTGCTCTACCTCAGTTTTAAGTCCACTTTGAACAAATGGTGCTATAACATTTAATTTCACCAATATAATTTCAACAGTGTAGTAGTTAAAGATTTACAATGCAAAGGGGAAACTTGGTATTTTTGTCTTTTAGAAAAGAACATTTAAACTAGATGTAGTGGCATGTACTTGTCTCAGTTGGGAGGCTCAAGTTCGAGGATCCTATGAGCCCAGAAGGTCAAGGCCAGCATAGCTCATATGAGGCCTAGTACAATGAATACACCAATAAAAAAGAATACTGAATAAAACAAACAAACAAAAAAAAGCCACAAAGATTGTACAATGTTCCCATCTCTACCTGCCTCCAGTTGGGTTTGAGGTTAATGAAGGGGGAGAGTACTGAGAAAGATGACTGGAAGAGGTGTTGCATTTTGGGGTCAGACAGAAACCTGGTGCAAGGGAAATTCCCCGGAATCTACAAGGATGACCCCCATTAAGAACATAGCCTGAACTGGCTCCTGTGACCAGGCAAGACTTTCAGTGGAGGAACTGGGACACGAACCAGCCACACAGCCTTTGGCCTACAATCTTTCCTGCCTATGGAATGTGCTGGGTTGTTCAGAGACTGTGGGAGCGGCCAACCAATGACTGGTCCAGCCTGAGACCCATGCCAGGAAAGGGAACCCACTCTGACACTACCTGGAATGCTAGGATGATTGGAGAAAAAAACATCAACATAATGATGCATAATGATATTCTGCTATACTCATAGTTCAGTGTATAGCCCAATTGTCATCACAGAGCCTTCATTCAGTAACTGATGGAAACAGATGCAGAGACCCACAGCCAAACATTAGGCACAGCTTGGGGAATCCTGCTGAAGAGAGAGAGGAAGGACTGTAGGAGTCAGAGGGGTCAAGGACATCACAAGAAAACTCACAGAAACAACTAACCTGGGTTTGTATGAACTCACAGTGTCTGAACTGACAACCAGGGAGCCTACATGAGTCTGACCTAGGCCCTCTACATATATATGACAGTTGTGTAGCCTCGTCTTCTTGTGGGACTCCTAACAGTGGGAACAGGAGCTGACTCTGACTCTTTCACTGACCTTTAGGACCCTATTCCTCATACTTGGTTGCCTTGCCCAGCCTTAATACAAGAGGAGGTGCTTAGTCTTACTGCAACTTGATATGCCATGCTTTGGTGATCTCAATGGGAGACCTGCCCCTTTCTTAACAAAAACAGGCAAGGAGTGGATTGGGAGGTTGGTGCAGAGTGGAGGTGGGGAAGGGAATGGGAGGAGAGGAGGGAGGGGAATCTGTGTTCCAGATTTCAAATAAATTTAATTAAAATAGATTTTACTATTTTCTTCAATTGTCTAGAATTTGCTACAAAAGCCAGATATTGGACTACAAATTGTGATGGAAAGTATATGAAGATTATTAATAAATTTAAAACTGTTTGGGGCCTTAAAAAAGAATGTATGGTAGAAATGATTTATCTTTTTACAGGTGTTATATTTTTCTCCATAGATAGTCTCTCACCTTATTAATCTGAAACACACTCAAAATTAAAGTAAGAAAAGCTAATGGGAAAAATACAAATGCCACTTCTCATTTACACAATTCTGCTGTTCCCTGCTCATAGCAGACATGGATTCTTAGTTCATTTATATTGGTCTAGAAAATACCTGAATTCCCTTTCCTTCTCAGATCCAAATACCCATCTGCCATGCCAGTTCCCACCGAAGAATAGAAAGGGAAAACACTAAATTACAAATAACAACAAAAGAGTAGATTCATCTTACCTAATTTAGAAATAAACCTTCAGCACAGAACCTGCAAGCTACATTCAGCCTGCTAGCTTTATATAAATTATGCGCTAAAAATAGAATTTGCCTTTTGTAAATTGATGAAGAAAAAAATTAAAGTATGTCATGTGAAATTTGGCATGAAATTCAGATGTACACATTCACAATTAAGGGTTCACCGGAGTACAACCATACTAGTATTTTGCACACTACCCATGGCTATTTGGTGTCACAACAACAGAGCTGAACAGTTATGACAGTCCAGACTTGGAACTCTGGTTGCTTGGCCCTGCTGCTTACACCACAGCAAATCACCTAAACACAGCTGCCGTTCCACAGCATCCCTATTGCTGTGGACAATGCTTCATCATACTTTTTATTGTTTTAGGTCATGACAAACAGAAAGAAGAAAGGGGACGCTGCACGTTGTAGTGGTACGGTGCAATGAAGTGTGGATTAATTCACTGTCAACTTTTTAAATCATTGGTGCCGGAGGGAAGCTAAAAGAATAAAATGTGGACAATTCCGAATTAAGCTTTCTTTACATCTCTGAAAACCAGTGATCAGGACAAGCAGGAATTTTGAGTGGATATCCCTTCTCAACAGACTGTCTTCATAAAATAAAAGGCAGAGATGAGGCCACAGCCAAATTTCTCAGCAGTTCACTCTGCAGTCACTGAGGTAATCTGCTTCCCTGTGTGGACTTGCGAATGATTATGATTGTGGCATCTGAAAAGTACAGAGGGGGCAATTAAGATTATCAACTTTTAAAATAAAAAGTTTTAAAAACTCATTTTTTTGAGGTTATAATTACATCATTTCCCACTTGTCTTTCCTCCCTCCAAACTGTCCCATATACATCACCTTTTCTCTTTCAAATTCATTGCCTCTTTTTTCATTAATTGTTGTTTACACACACACACACACACACACACACACACACACACACACACACACACACATTGCTAAGTGTAACACGTTTGGTCTACATAATGTAAATTCCATGTATGTTTTCAGGGCTGACCATTTCGTAATGGAAAACCAATTTTAAGATCCAGTGGGTCAGGGAGTTTGCTGTGAGATTCTGTCTCCTAGACATTGCTGACTCTAGGTATGCAGTCCCACCAACATGACTGCCTAAGCACGAGCTGACCAAGACAATAGTACTGGATATGCAATCAAGGAGACAGACCAGGAAGCATCAACCCTACACAAAGATCTATAGGCAATTAAGAAATGCTGAGAGTGAGAAAAATAGTTTTCCCCGGGGAAGAACACACCAATTTTTCTCAATGTCTTAGCAAGATCAATTTTCCAAAGAGGTGAAAAGATTGGCAGTGGTCTCAGTGGTCAGTTTAAGAATGAGGGGAATGATCACAGTGGTTTTCCTCGCATCTTGTGAAGTAAGATGTTACTCCCATACTTGAGTTATTTCCTGTTGGAAAGGTCTGTGGAGAGCTTGACGTGCCTGAACCATTGACTCTTACCAACATCTTTGTAAAACAAAAGAGAGGATATTTTCAAATGAATCTGAGAAAACGCTAATTCAGTACTGCCTGAAGCGGAATCTACTAAGACATGTTTAAGTGATGGTATCGAGAGTGTATGTGGAATGCCAAAGGCTTTGCTATTTATAAGTTTACAAAGTTTACAGAACTTTAAGATGCTTAAAACCTGAGTTATTTACCTTCCTAGTCATCAGCAGTTACTTGGCAGAAAAGTATGTGAATGTATGCTGTCACTGGGTCAGCAGTTTGATACAAGGTTAGTGTCATTTTCCTTGTGGACTCAGCAATGTTCCTTAACAAGCAGTAAGAAAGACTAATACTGATTTTGAAATACATTTTAGTAATCACTCCCATAAAAATAATTTTTGTGTGAATCATTCATTGGCAGATGCTGCACATGCCTTGTGCTATGGAAAGTTAAAACTCTTACCTAGTCCTCATCCTTATACAAGTTGACATCGGCTTCAACCACAATTAAGAGCTAAAACTCAACTTCAACGGGAATTTCCTGGCTGTGATGAAAGTGTCTAGGGATTTTTGTATTTAATATTCCAGTTAGCTATACAACTGAAAAACTTCCACAGAACCTCCAATCAGAAGCGAATAATCCGTACGTTATCTCATTTACAAGTCAAATATCAGGACAGGTATCAAATAGACTATAGCAATGTCTTCCAAGATGCCTTTGTGCTGAAGAAACTCAGGCTTTACACATTGGGTTTAAACAATGTGTAAAAGAATGTTTTCTAGATGAATTAGACAAAGCCTAATTTAAGATAAACAATAAGTGATGAACATTAGCTATCAACATGGTAAAACAGAACACTAAATCTGAACCCCGAATGTGTTTTTAGACATCACTATAACAAATTCACAAACTTAATTATTTCATAGTGTTATCATCTTTGAAGAGATTGTCTGACTGTGGTGGCCATCTAAATATATATGTCATAGTTTAATAATTAAAAGTTTATGACAGGAGACTATGAAATGAAAACAGTAGTCTATGGGGAAGAGATATCATGTGGATAAAGGCAGAAGGGAGTCTACTGGAAGGAGGAAGAAGAAGAGTTAGAGATGAGAAGGGGATACAGTAGAGGAGTGGGGAAAGAAGCCAAGAAGAGTGCTTTTGTATTAAAAGTTAGAGCCCTATTATGTGATGAAAATCATGTAATGAGACCCATTCTTTCACATGATAAAGCAGTGCATGGAAATTTTTGTTTCGTCCCGTTATATAAAACATATAGGCTGGAGTGATAGCTCAGAAGTTAAGAGCACTGGTTGCTCTTCCAGAGGACCTGAGTTCAATTCCCAGCAACCACATGTTGGCTCACAACTATCTACAATGAGATCTGGTGCCCTTTTCTGGCCTCCAGGCATACATGTAGGCAGAACACTGTATACATAATAAATAAATAAATCTTAAAATAATATAATATCCCCAAGTTTACCCAATATATATACTACCTGTGCTTTAACATCATAAAACAACATTTTTCTACAAGAAACATATTTTCATGTAGATATGCTGGAACAACACTTAACAGTAAGTGCCAAAAGCTGAAAAACAAACAAAACCTGAAAATGTACCCAAATATATTGTTTCTTTTACCTCTAGGAATCTATATGTGTGCTTACACTTAGTAACAGTGTTTCTCTACTCTGCAACATTAACAGCAGTAGAAATTTGGAACTAAGGGCATGGTTGAATGAGAGAAATCCATTCTGCATAAAATTACGAACAACGTAAGTGATAGCTATTTTTAGCATTATTGCTTATATGCACTTTGATGATTTCACAATGCACATGTATTACATGGAGAAAAGAAATGTAATTAAAATTAGGTCTAAAAAATTGATTGCATTTTGTGGGGACAGTAAAGAAACAATGGAAAAAACAAGGGTACAAAATGGTAAGTCCATGAATAAAGAGCTCCAGAAACATTGTTCAGAAATGTGAAGCACTCTTTAAACAAAAAGGAAGTTCCAATTCTCTAACTTCACCTTACCTAAGAAATGCACACCCCTTGAAAATAGCAAGCTTTTTATTTGCTCAGGAAGATTCCAATTGTTCTGTAATTCTTTGATGGGTGTGCTAAACGAACTTGGCTTCTCACATCTTCATCATCTCGCACCTGCTCATTGACTCAGAATCTTCTTTTGTTAATCCTGCCTTTGAATTTATGTGCTGGCTACAGTGAATTTGTTCAGATCTCAAAAAGCACCAAGAAAGGAACCAGTTCCTAAAAGCACATAGTGTTCCATACAAGAGCAATAAGCACAAACACCAAGATAACCCATTATCACCAGAGGGGTTGCTACAGGTGGCAGAAGAGAGGCAAAGTCCAAGCAAAGATGATGGAGAACACAGAGAGTGGACACAAACCGGACCATCACGGTATCATGGGCTGCAAGGTCTAACCTTCAAAGTCAGAGGGAACTTGCTATAGGACATTTGTGCTTCTGTCCTCTTTCTTAGATTTGCCTAACTGTATATTCTTTGAGGAGAGCACTTCTGAATGAATGAATTGTGTAGCTACTGTGTTATTATATATTACTATTACCCCCAAATTACCTGGAAACTGAAGATTTATGCTGACTAGGCATTGACTTCATTAAGCCCAAGCCAGTGTGTTACTTCGTCCCTCGCTGCCTGTCACCACAGAGGCTATGAACAGAGACAGAAAGTGAATCTGTCAGTGCCACTCTACACTTAGAGAACCAGCAGTCTGGGAAGACAGCAAGGTAACACCTTAGAAACAACCTTCCATCTCAGCTGCAGCCAACCAGTTGTGTAGAGAGAAGACAGAGGAAGCAAAGGCAGTCAATGACTCTGGAGCATAGTCCTGCTCTTCTGGTCAGGTGGTCCGCCATATTTCTGAGAGTGGTGATGGCTGTGCCTCTCTCGTCATTGCCTGCACACTGATCCATCATTCGGTGGATGTGCGGGCTCTCACACTTCTTCAAGCACTGGGTCTATTTACTTTCTGCCGGTGTCAATCTTGTGCTACTCCAAGGGCATCTGGGTTGGGGTGGTAGTTAACTCAGAACAAGCAAACTATTAACAACAGGCGTGGTAAGGAATCAATAACATAAAACATACGTGTTGTGTATGTGTATGTGCATATTCCTTTTTAGAATATGGAGTGTTTTGTAAGGCACAGTCCCTTCTTTTCCTCTCCTATGTGGAAGGTAGGCATAGATTACTTTAGTGTAGTGAAGCTCACAATAAATTTTAAATCAGTTTAGTAATGGAAAGATCCTTTCCTAAACATGAGCAGGACAGAAAGAAATTCCACTACAATTTTTGTGCATGACTATTGATTTTACCCCTGTCAACAAGACCACTAAATATCCAGTCTTAGCCTCCATGTTTTCTGGAGAAGTGTTGTCTACTTACATACAAACAGTTATGTGAAATTTATTTATAAAAACATTTCCACTTGGATATGAGCTTGCATTTCTTTTTCTAACTAAAAGGCTAGATATCTCCCAAAGGTCATTTTAGAATTCTTCTGTTTGGTTGACAGGCTGAAAGCCAAATGTTTGAATGTCAAACTTAGTCTGAGGTTGTCTGCTGTCTAATGTCATTTAACATCTACTGTTTCTGAACAAAGCTGTTTCCCCAGTAAGAAAACTCAGTTTGAAGCAAAGCCACAGATTTTGTAGAGGTTTGCTTGAACCTGGAATCCAGGTCTTCCATTTCTTCTCTACTTCTACATTCTGGAGGGACAAAATCCTCACAAGAGGCAAGGTAAAAATTACAGATAAGAGACTGGAGAGATGACTGTATTTAACAATGCTTGCTGCTCCTCCTGGAGGACCCAAGTTTGACTTCCAGAACTCATGCAGGGCGGCTCATAACCATGATAACTCCAGTTCCAGGGGATCTTCTTGCAATCACAGGCAACTGCACACACATGGCAGATAACACACAGGCACACACACACACACACACACACACACACACACACACACACACAAATAACCCACAAAATGTTTCTAATTAATTAAATTAAAAACCATTTTTAGAGTGTTGGAAGGGAAAAGGGGAGAGGGAAATTATGTAATTATATATTCTTATATATCTTGACATTAAATGCTTATATAATTTGAAAATCATTAAAAAATCATGATAGGACAAACGGTTCTTTCATCTGACATTTCAAGGTTAACACCTTTTTAACAAAATGTGGTAGTGCCAGGTGGAAAGGTACTTAGAACCCAGTCACCAGTTTTCAGAGCAGTGATATTCTATGTACGGGGAGGGTTGAACAGTGGGAAAACCCCCCACAGGTGTAAGTAATAAATCATATTAGTTTTAGGAAATAAAAGAAATAATAAAATGGTGAAAGAATCTGGTATTTTCATAATAATCACATACTTTTTATTTCAAACATTATCAGTGTTCACATGTTCTTCCCCACTGGGTTAGACCCCTCTGGCTATGCCACCTCCTCTCCTCAAGTCCCACTTTCACTGTTCATTTTGCCCTTTCTTCCCTCTTAAACAAGGGCATAGATAATCAAAGCTCTCCTACTAAAGTGCTCTCTTTCCAGTGATGTGAAAACAAACATTGTTATTTGATAGGACAATCACAATATGGACCTTTGTTAAAAGCACTAATGTCTATAGTAACACAGAATGCCTCTTTAGCGGGAGTCTGATGCCAAATTCAACTCAAGCAATGGCTTTACCAGCTTTACTTTTCAGAGTTCACATGGAGAACAGCATTTTCAACTGGAAAATACTATTTTTCATGGTTAGGATGGCACATTCATTGGCAACTCATCTTGAAGGAGAAAGCATCTCTCTGGGCATGGCGAACACCACTGAAAGTCTAACTCATCATCCAACATAACCTGATCTGAATATTAGTTTGAGTTTGTGAAGAAAATATGTATAATTTTGTGATGATATGTCAGGAATGTACTCATGAGTTCATCCAGGAGAATGAAATACGTTTTAGAGTAATTTGAATAAAGTTGTGTTAAACAGATTTCCAAGGAAGAAAAGTGAATTCTTATCAGAAAGAAGAAAGAAGGAAGACGAAATATAGAAAATAAGTTATTTTGGGTCCAAAACTGACTGACTTGTATTTCATTTGGATTAAGAAGGAAAAACAAAACAAACAAACAAACAAAAACAAGTTCAAGACACATTTTCATATGTGTCTTTTCCCCAGATTAGAAATTGTCTATTTAAGTAGTTGAAAACCTATTGTGGACACAGAAGCAGGTAGCCATTATAGGTTGATCCAGGAAGACTCCACACTGTAATATGATTTGGCAGAAGAATTTAATCTTCAGCTCAGCTATTCTTCTTGTGGCAGTATTTCAGGTAATTTTGCAGCCTTTATCATTTGCAGAGCAATACCAAAGTTTGGGTTCTTGCATTCTGGGCCACTTTTAATTCTTTGCTATCATACAAATGTACAAGTCGCTGGGGAATAAAAAGGTAGGCTGAGATTCAAGCAGGGACCAACGGTTACTGCTTGTCAGCATGTGAGAAATCCAGCAAGTTAATGCAATCTCCAGATTGTCATGAAGTCAAAGCAGGAGGAATGTTAATAAGCATCTAATTCAAGTTCATTGCTTTACACTAGCTTACAGATAAAAAGCTAAAATTTATTCACATGCAATGGTTTGGCCAAGGTGAAGCGGTGGTAAAGAGGACTGGATGCTGATCATTAAGGTAAAACTACCTCTTGATTAACTGCTATTTTTCCATAACACTATCCATTTTTCTACCTCTAAAAAGTACTAGTTTAGGAGATGGGAATATAGGTATTGATATAAAGAGCTTGTTTTGGCATGTGTGATGGCCTGATTCTAAATGTCGGTTACCCTTACACACACACACACACACACACACACACACACACACACACACACACACACACTAGTTCTGTGAAAATGTCTGTGCTTATAACTCATAGGTCAATATGATCTTCCCTCCTTTAATAATATCTAGTGGAATATTTGCTACTAGAATGAAAATGGTGTTTAGTTCAGGTTTTAAGCACACAGCATGAGCTCCTAGGATCTATCCATCTCCAACCCCCTCTATTCTGGGGTTATAGGCATTTGTCACCATATCCACATTTTATATGGGTGATGTAGACTTGAACTCAGGTCTACAGCTAGTGCTCTTACCCACTGAGCTTTCTCCCCAGCTCCAAATCCTAATCAAACTTCTGACAAAGACAAGATTATTTGCAGAGATTCCAAATATCAGTAAGGTCTATCTCTTGTGATTATGAGAGCTAGGTTTTCCAAGAGAAAAATATGTTTGTATATTATTTACATAAATAGATTTTCTTTCTATCATATTATAAAACTTTGCAAAAATGACAAAAAGAAAATTAAAATAAGAAATCAATTATTCCATTTTTAAATATATTTTCAAATAAAAAAAACAGATTCTCTTAAAACAAATCTTCTTTGTGCAGAAAAATCTGCTCAGAGGTTACTGTTGCCTGCCAGATATCCAAACATCTGCACCATACCATGCTTCTTCCTAGAGAAATGTTGCTCTAACCCAAAACACACTCAAGATAAACTTCACACATGACAGCAAGCTCAGGGATGGAGCTGGCCCCATTCCCAGCCCAGTAAGAGTCCAGGTTGGGGGAGATTGATTCCCAATTTTCTAAGAAAGCGCCATATTGATTTCCAAAGTGGTTGTACAAGCTTGCATTCCCACCAGCAGTGGAGGAGAGTTCCCCTAGCTCCACATCCTCTCCAGCATAAGGTGTCTTCAGTGTTTTTGATCTTAGCCATTCTGACAGGCGTAAGGTGGTATCTCAGAGTTGTTTTGATTTGCATTTCCCTGATGATTAGGGATGTTGAGCAGTTCCTTAAATGTCTTTCGGCCATTTGAGTTTCCTCTGTTGAGAATTCTCTGTTTAGTTCTATAGCCCATTTCTTAATTGGACTGTTGGGCATTTTGATGTCTAATTTCTTGAATTCCTTATATATTCTGGATATCAGTCCTCTGTCAGATGTGGGGTTGGTGAAGATCTTTTCCCATTCTGTAGGCTGTCGCTTTGCCTTGTTGACCATATCCTTTGCTCTACAAAAGCTTCTCAGTTTCAAGAGGTCCCATTGATTGATTGTTTCTCTCAGAGTCTGTGCTACTGGTGTTCTATTTAGGAAGATCCAGCTATACCACTCTTGGGCATATACCCAAGAAATGCTCAACCACACCATAAGAGCACTTGTTCAGCTATGTTCATATCAGCATTGTTTGTAATAGCCAGAACATGGAAACAACCCAGATGCCCTTCAACTGAAGAATGGATAAACAAAATGTGGTACATATACACAATGGAATACTACTCAGCAGAGAAAAACAATGGCATCATGAGGTTTGCAGACAAATGGATGGATCTAGAAAAAATCATCCTGAGTGAGGTAACCCAGACTCAGAAAGACAAACATGGTATGTACTCACTCATAGCAGGATACTAGACATGAAACAAGGATGACTTGTCTGCTACTCACATCACCAGGGAGGCTACCTGGAAAACAGGACCCCAAGAAAGACACAGGGATCGCCCAATGACAGAGAAATGGAATGAGATCTACATGAACAGCCTGGACATGAGTGGGGGTAATGAAAGACGAGGGTCGAGGGAAAGAGAGCTTGGGGGAGCGGGAGATCCCAGCTGGATCAACAACAGAGAGGGAGAACAAGGAATAGGAGACCATGGTAAATGAAGACCACATGAGAATAGGAAGAAGCAAAGTGCTAGAGAGGCCCACAGAAATCCACAAAGATACCCACACAACAGACTGCTGGCAATGGTCGAGAGACAGCCCGAACTGACCTACTCTGGTGATGGGATGGCCAAACACCCTAATTGTTGTGCTAGAAACCTCATCCAACTACTGAGGGATCTGGATGCAGAGATCCATGACTAGGCCCCGGGTGGATCTCTGGGAGTCCAATTAGCGAGAATGAGGAGGGTTTATATGTGCGAGAATTGTTGAGACCAAGGTTGGATAAAGCACAGGGACAAATAGCCAAATGAATGGAAACACATGAACTATGAACCAATGGCTGAGGGGTCCCCACTGGATCAGGCCCTCTGAATGGGTGAGACAGTTGATTGGCTTGATCTGTTTGGGAGCCATCCAGGCAGTGGGACCAGATCTTGTGCTCATTGCATGAGTTGGCTGTTTGAAACCTGGGGCCTATGCAGGATTGTTTGGCTCGGCCTGGGAGGAGGGGACTAGACCTACCTGGACTAAGTCTACCAGGTTGACCTCAGTCTGTGGGGAAGGCTTTGCCCCAGAGGAGATGGGAATGGGGGGGGGGGTTGGGGGGAAGGTGAGGTGGACGGGAGGGGGGAGAACAAGGGAATCCGTGGCTGATATGTAGAACTGAATTGTATTGCAAAATAAATTAAAAAAAAAAAAAAAAAAAAGGAGTCCAGGTTGGCCTAAGCCAATTACAGTGTTATCATTCCTACTGCTAGTGATTCATCTAGACATAGGCACACGGGAAATAAGACTTACCAAGAACTCCACAGGGAGTCTTCTGGGAAAGGCTTCTTTACTCTTTGAAGACACATACAGGCTGAAGCCGTTTCTTCTTCCTCTGAATCTTGTTTGGTCTGCATGCCTTGTCTGTGAGCAACACCAGCACAAAATGCCAACCCAGATGAGGGAGAGGACCTGGGTTTCTAAAAATGCCTTTGAATCTCCGAATCAACTAGTTCTGTAACTGTCGTTCTTTGTCCTATCTTATTTTTATGTGTGTGAGATAAGAAACCTCCTTATTAATTGAGTCAGCTGCAGTCAAAATGCTGAAGATCAGAATTCAGAATTCTCTCTCTGTGTCTTTCTCTCTCTCATTATATATACTATATGATGTTTGTTTCTGGGATGTAACAACCCCAAACAATAGGTACTGCTAATCTTAGGAATGAACACTCCTTGAAACTGCCACTGAAGGCTAGAAAATAGTTTCATGAAGCTCGTGGCTAGCCTTGCTCACGGGATGCTGGCTAAACAAGTCCTGGGTGAAATGTCCTAAGGGAGCCACATATTAGACTGAGTACACAGCAGAGAGCTGGGGCGGACAATGTCAGAGATCATAGGAAGATGGTGGGAGAATTTGTTGCCTGATCCTTGAATTTATTGACCCTTTTGAGACCCATTGCTATACTGCGTCCTAAAGCCTCCTACCAGAGATTAGGTTCTAGTCTGAGGAACGCAGCAAAAAGTGATGCTTGCCACTCTCTGCCCAAGCCACCACACCTTCCTCCATGCTTGTTTCCCTTTCATTTGCTTGGCTAAGAAATGACCTCAGGAATGACCTTGAATGTCACTAGTTGAAAGTTAGTGAACACAGAACCACACCCCTGTCTTCTCCCTTCTCTTGCCACCCAGGAATAGCCACAATAAATATTAACTTTGAGCACCATACAAATTTTTGTCTTACATCTGATAAGATTTGGAGGCTTGTTAGAGTTGCTACTGTTAACAAGGTCAGCTCATCAGACTTGCAGCATTGAGTGTCAGCCCTGAACAGGTGAGTTAATGCAATCCAGATTTACAAATTAGGGAAGTGAGGGTCTGAGAATCGAGCACCTCACTCGGAACATCCCAGAAGTGAATTGTGAAAACACTCTGTGTTCCCTGAGGCCCTTTCTAAAAAAGAACCACCGAATAAATTCCAATTTGGCTCTAATTCTTGAAAACTGATATTGACCAATACACTAAATAATGAAGGCTGTGTGAATTAAACATTATTGATTATTGTTTTACGTGTACATTCCTAAATACAGCTGCTTTTAGCTTTCTATTAAGCTTTATTTTAAGTCATGTTTGCAAGAATTATCATGTGACTCATACTCACTGATGTTTTGGTGAAGATTGGCATTCTATAGGTCGATCATTTCTAATTTCCCCCCATCTTAGCATATAATTTGTCTTTCTAATGAATCTCTGGTAGCATTTAATGCTAGGCTCTCAAAAGTATCAAAATTGGGGGAAACTAGGCTCTTCCGTCTTCATTTAAGCAAATAAGAATTGATACATTTTATCATAGAGGAAAAAGAAAAGCAATTTGAAAGTCACCTCAATAGTCAGGTTTTTCCCTGTGGAATTCCGGTTACAGGTTAGCAAGAGAGATGGACTGTGACAATCTGTGTAGTACTATAGTACAGCAAGAGGCACCAGTGGAAATGTTCTTGTTATTAGTTTAACATAGTAACGAAGGACATACGTGTGGAATATATATACATATATCCATCTCTGTCTACTGAAAAAGGCTAAAAAGAATGGCAATCAGCAAGCCAACGGACAAACATTTGTTTCTGATATAATTCTCAAAACAATACAATCAAAACAAAAATATTTAAGATTTCTAGAAAAGGTGGCTAATTCTAGAACCAGTCGTGGAAAGATACAAGGTGAGCCTGGAACATCTTGTAAGATTATAAAGTAATGATTTTTTTTTAATGAATGCTTTTTTAAAAGAGAAAAAGGGCATCCTATCACAATAGGGTATGTCAAAGAGACACAGGAGCCAAGCGGCTAACCGAAAGTATGGTCAAGGGCTAAATTTAAAATAATTTCAATAATCAAACAGTCTATAATTATAAAGCAAAGTGCAAAGAAATATATATAGGTTTATATGAAGGTAAGTAAAAGCTAAATAGAATAACACTGTGAAATAGACCAGTATCCTTCACAGACGAATTTCAAATGATTTGCAGTCCCAGCCAGTATCCTTCACAGACAAATTTCAAATGATTTGCAGTCCCAGCTTCAAGGAGGAAGGAGGAAAGGCTAGCTCTCCACACCTCTAGAGTAGCTGCACATAGCAATTTTCCCCTCAAAAATATAGTATGGAATATGGTTTATTTCACAATGAAGGGAACTGATAATCCAGGCAAGCAGTTGGGTTCACATTAAGAGTCACATTTACAGAACACATCCTTGATGGGATACAAAAGCAGCACTTTCTCTCTATGCTCTTCCTTCATCAAATCGTATCTGATCCTGAGAGAAATATCCCATAGTTCCCACTAGGGAAAAATTCTAAAGGACCCCATGAACCTCAAAAGTTTTGAGTAGATCAATCAAAAGCAAGGACTGTCTGAGACACTGTCCCAACTAAAGGACACCAAAGGAAACATGACCACTAAATATTATGTGAGTTTGTAGATGGGATCCTGGGACAGAAAAAGGACATGAGTTAGAAACTGAAGAAATAACTATATCAAATACACTGTACTAATATATTAATAATGGAAGAAATTGGATGATAGTTTGAAGTCATCTTCCTAAAACTTTCTAAAATACTTCAGTACTTTCTAAAATTTTCTACAATCTAAAATGTCTAAAATTAAGCCATTTTTATTTTATCACCATCAATCTCATCATCAAATTATAAATAGAAACATTTTAATGCCATCTTTCATTTGTGAATATATGCCTTTATCTTTCCAGGTGACTTCATACTGCATATAATTTTCACTTAACAGTGAATGAATGTATTTCCATGTATTATAATTCTACACGATGTCTATTTATAACAGTCATTCATTTTAGCAAGCCATTATACTTCACTTTTAGTCAATTATATATTATACTCTTTCCTCCAAATTATGATGGATCTATTAGACAAGGTAATGAAGAAAGAGCAAAGAAAAAGGTAGCACAGAATAACTGTGGCATACTTGTGTATTGTGAGAAGTGAGGTGGAGGTCTACTGTTGATAACAGTGGAAACATGATGCACTGAGAAAGAAAATACCCAGATATCAGTTCCAGCCTCAGCATTAACTCTGGGTGTAGCCTCGAAGTCCCCTAATCTCCCTACTGTCTAGGGTCCTTGTTTACAAAACAGAATATGCAACTTATTGAACAGAGTCCATTCCCAAATTTTACTGTTGTTATTTTAAGACAGTTTCTTAGAAAAATGCATGCAAAAAATCTGACCAAGTATATTTAATATAATAAAGAGACTGAAGAAAATGGTTGTAGATATTCTAATACTTGAGATTCACTTAGTGTCTGTGTATATGAGTGTTTTTCCTGAATATGGGCATGTGTACCACATGCATGCCTGGTGCCTGTGGAGCTCAGAAGAAGGCAATGGTTTCCCTGGAGCTGGAGTTACTGATGGTTGTGAGCCACCAGGTAAGTGCTGGGAACTGAACCCAGATCCTCTGCAACAATATATACTCTTAATTGATGCACCATCTCTCCAACCCCGATATAAATACTTTTCTTTTTTTTTCTGCGTAACCAAAAGTTTTGGATCATGTAGCACTGATGGAACACATTATAAATGGTGTAAAAATCTGATAGGGAGGGAAAAAAAGGCTTCCCTTTGAGGGAGAGAGAGGAGTATTGCAAAGACATTGGATTCAGTTGAACACAAGGAGTGGCAGTCTAACAGTAGAATGACCTTCCAAGACATCTGGAAAGGCCTTAGATGTGAAGAAGTTTGTAGCTTAGACTGCCTAGTGAGACATCAAGAATATTACAGAAACTATTTCCCAACACAGTCACCAGGATCGTTTCCAGTTTTATAAGGCTGGAATTTTTCTACAATCTCATTTACCCAGTCCTATAAATTCTGGTTCTTAAATATTATCTTTTCTCTTAGACTAGGCTGTTTTATTTGCTGCATTAGCTGAGGGATCACTTCTAATGGAGAAAAATAAATATATAAAGTATCTATTTAGAAGATGGGCCCATTAGCTTGTTTGTGTGCTGAGATGTACACCCCTGTAAGCATCTAATGGAAAAATGGGTCCCTGGTTGTTACCAAGGAAGTGAACAAAAAGCATCCCTTGAGACCCTGTCTTCTCTATGGAAGTCGTTCGGAACTGGAAAAATCAGTTCACAATCAAGTTGCACAACTTGTTCTCAGAATTTCTTCATCTTGTTTGCATGTTTGTTTGTTTTATTTCACCCCCGCTCCCCAAGCAGGAACTTATGAATACCCTAGCAGCTTTAAAATTTCACACACGTTTGAAACTGATCTGGTCTGCTGGTGAGGGTCCCTAGCCTTAGGAGTACCGAGGGCAGCATTGTGGGAGCTTGCTTTCTCTATGATGGAGACTTAGCGTTTTCTGCAAGATCTGCAGTATATATTGCCCCCTGCCCACCTAGCTCTCTTTCATCAGGCGAAACTGCCAGCTGCGTCTCTGAAAGTTTTACTTCTGAAATGGGGTTGACAGAAGAAAATTATCCTACACTGAAGGTCCTGAAGCGACTGTGATAAGGAAAGGGAGTTGGGGGTGGGGTGGGCAGAAGCCAGTACTAAAAACTTTAGGTCCTGAACCCTCAAGCTTACAGAACGTGAGTATAATACTTAGGAAGAAGACACACTCCCTGTGTCACACACACACACACACACACACACACACACACACACACACACACACACACACACACACTCTTCTATGGGTAAATGCCTCCTCCCCAACCTCCAGAGCGATGATGAAGAGATCCAGGGAGCCCCAAGCACTGGCATGGATGGGGTCTCTGGCAGGCCTCAGCTTAGAGCTTGTGGCAAGGCAGCCTGGAAAGTGTTGCAAGGAAAGCATTTGCTTTGTGGAATGTTGAAAATGCAGCATCATCCTCTCTGCTCCCTTTTCTTTGGCCAAAAGACAGAATTCCAGGGCACGGGGCTCTAAGAGGAGCTTGAAATCTGCCCTCTGGAGGAGGCGTGGAGCCCCTCCCTCCTAGGCTCTGATGGTCCCTGCTCCCGCGGGCCAGCAGCTCCATCACCCTTTCCTCTTCCATTCACTCCAGCCGGGAAGAGAAGGAAAACAAAACTCTAAAAATAACTGTCAGCATCTTAAAAAGAGAAAAGCTTCGCTGCCACCACCACCACCACCACCCCCCTCTTCTACTCCCGCCCTCCCTCCGCGCCACGGGGCACATGTCTGCTTCTTACAACACCGCGAGGCACATGGTCCCAGTGAGACACCGAACCCCATCGGGACAGAGAGGAAATCCACATCTGTGGGACGCTCCGCACAGAACCGCCACCTCCAGCGAGGGAGGCCGGGGGGACTGCAGCAGCGACATGAAGAAGGGCTAGAGCTAGGGGACGCGGCTCATGCGGTGAGAGGCAGCGCGCGCGCGCGCGCCGGCCAGGGCACGGGGAGGCCGGGGACACCGGGTGGGCCCTGCCACCCCCCGCAGCGCCCGCCGTCCGGGGGGGGCCCCCACGCGCGCTCCCGAGACTTGAGACTTGCGGGCCTTGCTGCAACTTGCTGCAGTGTTTGAAAGAGTAGTAAGAGCGCATGGAGGTGGGGCCGGGGGAAGACCGGGCGGAGCGGTGGTTGCGGGGTGTGCGCGGGGAGGGGGCGGGGAGGAGGCGGTGGCGGAGGTGGCAAGGGGGGGGGGCTGATCCCCGGGGGTGGGGGGAATGGGATGGGGGAGAGAGGGGTAGCCCCAGCGCTTACACATGTCACATGTGCTTTTTAAGACGGCCGGGAGCGCCTGCGAGCTGGATCTGGTGGAGGATGCTGCGGCAGGTGCTTCGCAGAGGGCTCCAGTCATTCTGCCACAGGCTGGGCTTGTGCGTGAGCCGGCACCCGGTCTTTTTCCTCACCGTGCCGGCAGTCCTGACCATCACCTTCGGCCTCAGCGCGCTCAATCGCTTCCAGACCGAGGGCGACCTGGAGCGCCTGGTTGCTCCCAGCCACAGCCTGGCCAAGATCGAGCGCAGCCTAGCCAGCAGCCTTTTCCCCCTGGACCAGTCCAAAAGCCAGCTCTATTCGGACTTACACACCCCTGGGAGGTATGGCAGGGTGATCCTCCTCTCCTCACCCGGGGACAATATTTTGCTCCAGGCTGAGGGGATCCTGCAGACCCACCGAGCCGTGCTGGAAATGAAGGTGAACCACAAGGGCTATAATTATACTTTTTCCCATCTATGTGTATTGAGAAATCAGGATAAGAAATGCGTGCTGGATGATATTATTTCAGTGCTAGAGGATCTCAGGCAGGCTGCCGTCTCCAATAAGACAACAGCCAGGGTGCAAGTAAGGTATCCCAACACTAAATTAAAGGTATGCTCCTCCTGCATGCTTCTGCCACTTAAAGAGGCGGCACTTCATTTCTTGCCCTAAACAAGCAAAGAAAATGCAGAGGTCTCATCCTTAAGGCTCAGAGGCTACGGCTTCTTTCATTTCTGGAGGGGTGGAGGGGAAATGATGGGCAACTGAGCAAAGAAAATGTGCAATGAACGGTACAACTAGATAAGAAATTCAAAGCCAAATCAAATACCAAAAAGAAAAAAAAAAGAAAAAAGAAAAGAAAAAGAAAAAAAAGTTTCTGAGACCCTGCAGTTACATCTTTGTTCAGGGTTAATAAATCAGTGGATGGAAGGGGGAGGGGGTGTCCTGAATAATTGGGGGATTTCTTTTCATAATGGGGCTCAATGTATTTCTTATTACTGATTACACATTCACCTGGTATCATATCCACCTTTTCGCATCTTCCGCCTGGCTTGAATTTTTTACAGGTGTGGTTGTGGAATTTTGCTGCCCTGTGGTTATGTCTGTGGGTTATGAATGTGGCAGGGATTCCAGGAATTGTGTGTGTGTGTGTGTGTGTGTGTGTGTGTGTGTGTGTGTGTGTATGAGCTTGCATAGCAAAAGAAGTAGGAATTTTCTATGAATCAGAACAGGTATGTGTGCTTAACTGATGCATTAGTTTCCTTAGTATGCCCTTCCTATCCCATAAAGTATCCCAGACCCAAAGAAGATTGATTACAGCTGCCAAATAACAAAAGTAAAGAAAAAAGTTCACAATCAGCAGAAAATACAAGGCATTTCAACATTAAATTGCTGTACTGTTTGGACTCTCAAGTCAAATTTTGACACTCAGTGAGATTCCTGAACTCATTCTCCACTGTCAGGACTGAGATGCTGCAGCCGATGAGGCATGCAGTCTGCAGGTGACTGAAGTCTCAGGGACAAGTGTGACTTCCAAAAGACTCACTGCACCATTTGTGTGCTTGACCCTATTCGTGCTCGGAAGCTACACCTCCAAGAACTCCCAAGACAGGTGTTCCTCAAAAAGAAAATGATGTATGTGGGTCTGTGTGTGTGTGTGCTCTTCTATGGAGATCATAGAATTGGGAAGACCAGTACAGGATATCGCAATGCCCAGTTATCTATTTAACAGTCACCAGTATAGAAAATGCAAATGACTTCCTCAGGACTTTTAAGAGAAAATGCGTATTTCCTGAGTTAAGCAACAATTTAGTATGGTTAGAAAACTAATGATAGCTTTGCCTTGCCTCCTTTGAGCATGGTACTTTGTTTGCAGGGATCCAGAGGCTGCCCGGGTCTCAGCTTTACCAAACTGAGCAGCCCCTCTGAGGTTTAAGGAAAGCAGAAAGATGAGTCATTAGCTTACATGAGGTGAAGGGCTTGTCTGCTTTGTGCTACTGAGGAAGCATGATGGAGATCTGTGGTTGGGCAGCATGCTTTTCATTTCCCCGCTCCTTCGCCATCACCATCATTGCTTGCTAAGGAAAGGATGTGGTGGAGAGGTGGTCTTTCTCACCTATAGTCCTAACCCAGTTCTCTTTGGTGTCAACCGTGTAAAGAAAGATTTGAGCTGTATCATAGTCACACTTCAGTGTGTTTTCCCTATTGAGTCAAGTTTGCAGGTCATTAATATGTATAATTAGTTGGGTCTCAATCACCTTTATTCAGCAGAACTATCCAAGTGGAAGGACATCATCCAATCAGCAGCTGTATACATTTTGATGGTGTGGCGATATCATCTTGACATTTACAATACCGATCTATGTGGAATTCTTTTTATTCATCCAGTAGTTATTAGTTGTGCCTGTATGATTTTCTGCGCAGTCTTCTAGGCACATGAGATTGAATTATGGCAATATAACTGCTGTTATTTCCAGTGAGTTTCAAGGTAGTAGATGTCAGCATTTTCATTCACCAAGGCAAGAGTAACTTGCCAGCACAGGCTCTGCAATTGTTGTGTGCACTCTTGAGCCAACACCATGCTGGCCTATGGTACATCTTCCATATACACTTTCTGACTGATTGACTGATTGGATGGTTGATGGATGTATAGGCAGAACTCTATGAGTAACCATAAAGAAAAGGTGTAACTCACTGCAAGTGTATTGAGTAATAGAATTAGTCTGTTACCCACAGAAGGGACAGGACTATCACATATGGGCCAATGTTCTTATTTAGCTTTATTCGATCATTCATCTTTTCTCAAGTGTGCTGATTTGAGTCTGTGTTTATGGCTTCAATGGGGAGGGTGTCTTTAAGCTATCTTGGGGTAAATGAGCCTTTTGAGGTATTCCAAGAACAACAAACCCTCTCAAGACTAGACGTAATCACAGGTGCTCATGCAGTATAAAACACAATTCTGTAAGTACCACAAAAACCTAGAACAGGAGCAGAACTCTCTGGCCGAGAGTAAAATGAGATGGCTTGTTTTGATTGTGTGTTGTTTTTAAATGATTTGAATTCATGTGTGGCCATGTGTCCCGAGGTGTATCTCCATGATGTTGGTACTCAAAAGTTTGATCACTACTGTTTTTAAAGAAGACAGGGGAAATTTCACACGTACATTTTAGTTTTTTAATTCATTTTGTTCAGCTCTATCTTACCAGTATTCCCACCTCTATCCAGTATTAAAAACTTCTATGCTGGGAAAATCCAGCAGTAGGAAGGAATCACAAGTTTGGGGAAATGGCAAGATAAATAGTAGCAGCTGGACAGTGTGAAAAGGAACTGTCAATCACTTGGCTTCAAAGGGGCAGTAGGTGAGGGCTGGACATGGAATGATGATAGGTAAGCATTGATTGACAGGGAGAAGTCATCAAAAACCTGAGTTGTGATGATCAAAGTACTAAAACAGCTAGCCTGTTCTGAACTCAGAAAGATTTAGATCTGGTGAACATAATAATCCTGAAAATGTGATTCAGACAAGCGGGGTCACATAAATTGGCCAAAATGGAAAAATCCACCTGGGAGATTAAATATACCCAATTTGAAAAAAGCAGCACTTGGCCTACAGAACCACAGAGGCAGTCAGATTGATACAGGCTTTGAAAATACAGAAAAAGCTGTAAGATCAGAATCACATGTATAATATGAATTCTGTAATCTTTACTTGGTACTGATCTCTATGGGGTAGCCTCAACTGAGCCCATGGGCCATGTCTCACTTCCTTTGTGCACTCCTTTTCTCTTACCCAGCCTTGACTACATCTCTAAAGACAATATTTACAGTGAATACTTATTGACTAGTTTAGTAATCAATTGTTCATTCAGTGTCACAAAATTATTATCAGCCTTTGTGACATGCTTCCATTTTAAAGATATTATTTATGTTTTACAGATGTTTCTAAAGTGTTTTTTAACCTCATAATTGAAAAACTCTTAATACATATGTATATACGTGCATACACAACAGTTAAATATATACGTTAGGTAAAGTCGTACAATGTGGCTACGTACACATACAACTGTTAAATAGACACATGAGGTACAGTAATTCTATGGGGCCAGACTGAGTTTTTAAGTAAAATTCCTGCAAATTGTTAAACAATTCTGTATTTATGAGCTGTGCTAGATTGTAATAAATGTTTTCATTATCATGCAGGCAGCTTGGGTGGTTACAGATCATGTGTCCCTGCTTCTTAGACAAGTCATTGTAATCTCACCTTTCTCCCCGTAGAAGTGGCAATTCTCATGTTGCCCCAATTCCGTACAGTTAAAGCAAATGTAGTGCAGATAAAGGGGTCCTAGATCTCAGCAACTTCGCTACTACTAGAAAGGAGTAACTCAGATTGGATTTCTCTGCAGCCTATCTATCTCTCCCTTTAAATTACACCAACTTCCATATATCTGGACACATTTCACAATCAGTATGTACATCAGAATAGCACCTTTATAAATAGGAGCAAAGATACACATTTCTGACCATCAATAGAGGACAGTGCTTCTTAAGTACATTCTTAAGTACATTACCCATTTTTAGAAGGTGTTGCAGTTAATTATATAGTTCTGATCTCAGTGGAAGGGGAACTAGAGCCAAATTGAACAACTATGGTCAGCAGTTTTTACTTCTACTCCTAATTCAGTCTAAAATCTCTCTCTCTCTCTCTCTCTCTCTCTCTATATATATATATATATATATATATATATATATATACATATACATATATACATATATATAAATTTTCAGATATTGTGATTTAAACTTACCTTTTCGATTCTGCTTTTCAATAAAGGGAGAAAAGTTGCTACCATATTAAATATTTTCTTTGTATCCTAAAGGTTTCCAGATGTTATGTGTCATTTAGCTTATATAAATTTATAAATCGCATTCTCATTTTATAGGGAAAAAAAACAGGGAGTTTCAATTATTTCCTTGTGATCCTCAAGTTAGTGCATATATTCAGGCTCAGACTTAAGTCCAGAGCTGTGTAGCTCAAAAGCCTAATTACAACACGCTATTGGTCTTACCATTTTCTGAAATGTTCTCACAAAGAAAGAGAGAGAAAGAGAGAGAGAGAGAGAGAGAGAAAGGTGGAGCGAACCATTTCCACATCACCCCCTTGCTTCCTGGGAGTGACTAGCTCCTAAAAAGATGGCAGGATGGCACTCCAGTCAGGGCAAACACCAGCTCTCTACCTAACATGACAGATGCTACAAATTGAGCAAACTACTCATTGGCGCATGACTTCACCTTTGATATCGTGTCCCCTCAGCTAAGAACCAACGGGAGTTTGCCTCTAGGATCAGCTAAAGGTGAGAAAGCTGGAGGTGACCCAAGGTTTTGAGCCAGGGGCTTATGTGTCAAGGAAGCTTGTGCTTTTCTGGCTTGCTCTAGCACCAAGGGGTGGGGAGGGGCAAGAACTGATGAGATACCAAGAGCTAATTCAAAGTGGAGAAATGTTCAGGAGACCTCGTTTCCAGTGCTAATTCTTTGAAGACAGGTTAGTGACTGACTGATCTCACCATCAATTTAGGTGTCAGGTTTTTTGTTTTTTGTTTTTTGTTTTTTATTGAAGGACATTGACAGAGCCAGGCCAAGAAACTGCAGGAATTCTTGTCACCCAGCAAAGTTCTCTCATGAGTGTTAGGCGACATTCCTACATGTAGTATGTGTTATCATGATGGATTCTCAGTAGATTTGAATGATGCTATTGAAAAACACTGATCATGGATTCCTAACTAAATTACTGTACATGAATCCTAGCATCCATACCAGGAATTTATTGATTCCTTAATCTGTGAGTACACAAATTGTGATCAAACATTCTCAGTATTGGGGCCTACCTCCTGCTCACTGGCTGCAGCAAAGACTTACTTTAAATCAAATTAAACTATTATGTTTGTATATACTTATGCACATTGCTGTTTTTAATACACTGTGCTTTTTTAAAATATTTTTAATTAGCATGCAAAGTATTAGATTTCATTATTGAACTTCTAGAAAAGTTTGTTTATGTTGATTCTTTTTTTGCCTTTGCTCCCCTGTACCCCATTTACCTTCTTGCGTTCTTACACCTCCAGTAGATTCCTCTCTGTTCTGTCACATGTGTCTATTGCTACCCCTTCTGTATTCCTTCCCCCTCCCTCACAGTCTCCTATCTAGTTTTATAGTATATAACATACTCACATCCTCTTTAAAAATCTATATGTGAGAGAGGTTGCAATTCTTGTCTTTCTGAGTCTGGACCAGCTTGCTTAATACAATATTTTAAAGGAAGCTCTTAATAAATGAATGAATATATAAAAAGGGAAGGGAGGGAGGGTTAATTTTCTACACTCTTCTTCTCATTTCACTACTCTTAGCTGGTCTGAGGAGTTCCTTGAGGCTTCAGGACACCAGTGGCTAGGAACAGAAGTGGGAAGGAAGTCAGTGATGTGATAGACATGCATGATGGGCCTAACGCCTCCCGGCACCCCTTAGAAGACAAACCTTTGCCTCTTCTGCTACTTTAAGGCATAACTCACTGTAATGAGTTTTCTCTCATCGTTTCAACTTCAAAATTTTTAGTACAGCAACTCTTTACAATACATTTGGGCAACATTTGGAATTTTTTCACCCACTGGCTATTGCAACATGATTGGGCCACATTGCTTTTAATTCAGTTTTAGAACTGATCAGTATATATTCAGACCTATTTCAGTGATGTTCAGACATTCATGGGTTGTGCTCAACATAAAAATTTTTGAAGATGACACCTGAAAATTGCAAACTTCTAGATTATCCCCCCCAAAATCATGAATTACACTTCAGTTTCTTCTCTATACACACTTCAGAGTTTGAGATGTCCCTGTGTTAGACCTAAGGTGGGCCTCAATATTTTTAATCCATGACTTGAATTTAGACTATCATGTATTTGCTGCAAATTGGAAATGTTAACAGAAAAATAGCTTAGTGTAGGGAAACATCAAGGAAGTGTGTGGCAGATTATTGGGTAACCATTCTACATTGAAAAGCCCTCGACTTCATCCTGTAGAGTTGGGCCAGTCACTTGGTGACACTTAAAGCTGATTACAGTCATTCAGCAAACCCTGAAAATAGTAAAATTAGATCCAGCTCTTTTAGAAAGTAGCATTTCTCAAGCTCTTTTGCAGGTACTGAATGGCCATCTCCATGCTGAGCTCTTCTCTCCCAGGTACATTAAGCGCATCAGAGACCGTGACACACGGGAAGCACACATGGGAGCGAGACTATCTGAGGGAGGTGAAACTAAAATCACAAGGGACTGTAGCGTGCCTTTTAACGTGGTATGGTAATCTGTGAGTTTTCAGAGTTCCTCACTGAAATCAAGACTCATTCTTTGTCGTGCTGAGCAATCCAGGCCTCTGAAAGGTACCTAATGAGCTACATTCAAAAAAAAAAAAAAAAAGTCTGTGTTTATGTAAAGTATTTGGAATGGAACAGCCGGTGTTCCCTCTCAGGAGCTACCCTGCAAAGTGATAGTACCTACCTATGATCATCTAACTCACCCCTGTTGTCACAAAAACTGCAGACAGAGTGAGGTCTATGAGCTCAGAAGCTGGAGAGTTAACCAACCACTGGTGGAAAACGTTAGATTGTAACTCTACCACATACCTATGTAGGCTTTTTATATTCATTATTCCCTAAGCAACATTCATTAACTATTTTATATGGCACTTGCAGTGTCTCAGCTATTGTAAGTATTCTAGAGATTATTTAAAGCATGTAAGTAAAAAGGAAGAATAACATGATATGCAGAAAGATGCATATATGTTCTGTAAATACAGAGTGTCATTTCATATAAAAAAATGAGCATCATGGATTTTGATACTGGCCCAGGGATCCTGGATTTACCTCCCATAGATCCTTAGGAAAGACTCTAGGCTCTGGGTCCTGGAAAGCCAAAAATGTGTTTCAAGCATTCTCACCGTTTCAGAAAGCCCTTGATGTAGATTTGGGTGTTTGCAGCAGATGCAGGTCTCACTGAGTGTTTAGAATTTAGCATCAAAGTTTATACCACTCTTTGAGTGGCAGGATCTTTTAATAACTTAACAACTAAGATTGCTCAATTCTAGCTGTCAGTATTGACCATACTGATGTGGGGAGACACATATTACATCGTGTGGATAAAATTCAAAGGCGTTCGAAAACACGTTCACTCAGGTAAATATTGTGTCTGCTCAGTGTCAGGCGCTGTATTGCCCACTGTGAGTTCAGCTGGAAGTAAATCAGATGTGGTGCTAGCTGCCTGAGAAAGACAAAAATTACACATATAATTCATAATTACAGATTACCATGGGTGAAAAATACATGACATTGTAAGAGTAGGTATCAAGTCTTGTGGTGTTAAAAACTACTTTCTGAAGAAATGGCTGTGAGCTGAACTGTGAAGAGTGAGAAGGCATTTATATGAGAAAGGTAACTTAGATGCTTGTAGAGACAAACATTTGATTAGGAGATCGGGGTACTTTGGGAACACTGAACAAAAGCCACCATGGGTGGAAATTATAGAGTAATAGCCATGAAGGTGTTAGGGACATATTGATAATTTCTTAAGATCAAGGTTTGTGGACCCAGAATATCGAGGTATATGTCTATCTTCTCTCTACTTTTATTAACTTTATGACTTGGAGTCCATTTTAAGTTTATTTATAAATCAGTTTCCTCATAATAACCTAAACCTTTTGGTATTGAGTAAATAAAATGAGTTGGTATACCTTCATGAGTGCATCATAAAGTAGAGTTATCACTTCGGGATATCATTAAAGATGCGTCGTCTGCTTCAGAAATCCAGCATGAGTTAAGATTGCATGTTTAGCAAGCTCACAAAAGATGTTAAATGTTTCTCTTCTAAGAAGCACACTGTGAGAAGAAAGGGCATAGGGTACTTTCTGAGGACATTGCTAGGTCCAGTGTAAACTCATAACAAGCATCACATTACCCTGAAGACCTATAGAATTTGCTAAGTAACTTTCTCGAGAAGTAATTATCAAAAGAAACAACCATCTTGATTTCATGTCTAGAAGTTTACAGAATCTCTCCCTAACTCCCTACAAAGTGAAGTGTGATGGAGCTTGTGTGCCTTTCACACAGCCGATCTGGAGCTGCCTACAAGCTCGTCATCCCAAACGTGACCTTTGAATGAGAATAAGAAAGATAACAAAGGATACTGTCATACCTTGGACTGTGTGTGCACTTAGATCTGAAAGTACCTTGGGGTTTTTATTTTTATGATTGCCTCAACAGAGTTAGCCTTAACCACTCTGTCTATTCCTGTCGGCAATATTATGACTCTTAGCACCATAATGGCTCGCTTTCCATTCTTTTTCATATAGATGACTTTTGTTCAGCAAACAAGTCATTTTCATTCTCTTTTCTTTCAGTGTTCTCATCCATCCAAAGAGCTGCTGTATTCATTCATACATGTGACTCTTAACATGGCATTCTCCATTCTGTCATGCCCCCAAACTTGGGGACCCAGTCTTGTATGATTAACACTTCAGTCTGCCTCCTCACACCTGTTTATTTATATACACAGCAATAAATGATTATCTTATTTCAAAGCACATGCCTATGAGCCAACAACGTTAACATCACTCGGGAATTTGCTGTAAATCCAGATTTGCAGACATCATGCTGATTTTGATGAAACTCTGGAGCTAGAGTTCAGCCAGTCCTAAAAGTGTCAGAACCACGGAACTGGAAATTGAAGGACTGGCTGAGTGTAGGGGACATTGAAAGGGCTTTTAAAATACTCTGTATGGCTTCATCTTTTGAGACAATGAGCTATTCATCTAGGAGTAGCCAGGGCATTGTGATCTTAAAAATCTCCTCTAGTGTTTATAATAGATCACCAAGGTTGGGGACTGATGTCTCCTTCTCAGGCTTCTTTTCCTCTTTGTAATCATGACTTCCACCTTTGGCCTTCATTCCCTTTTGCCTACTGTACTTCTGTCTCTGATTTTGCATTCGTAACTTCTCAGACAAACTAGCCTGTGTGACACGGTTATATGCCTCTTCCAAATGTATTTTCCTTTAAGGAACACAAACAAGAGCTTCATGTTATAAAACAAACTACCATCTCCTGGCCATGACTACTGAGAACTCTGTGAGACCTCCAACCTCGCTTGTGGTATCAGACCATATTGTATCATATGCAGCAAGAAAGCTAAGCCAGCAAGTGTTTCTGTTTTCTTACTTCACCCAAATGATTTCTTTGGCTTGGACTATCTTTCACAGTGTCAAAATTACATGTCTCTGAAATGCTAAGCCTCCAAGCCATTTTTTTCCTTATGGAACGTTGCTAAGATATTTAGATACATAAAGCACTCTTATGTACTTTAGGGAATTCTCATCTCTGTCTAATTTGCATTATGGGTTTAAAGTGAGTCTGTATGTGCCTAGTGAACTTATAGGGTTAGGAGACCTCTTTATATAAATTAATTTGCCTGGAAGGATCTAGCCAACAAAATGGAAGTTGCTAAAGTAAGCCCTCGGGGAAGGTTATAATAAAATGGGGAAATGCTCATTCAGGTCAAGCTAACATCCTGCAGCTATGGCTTAGCTCGGAAGAGAGATACCTGCTGAAATACATTGAGAATGATCTTCATGAATGACTACAAAATACACAAAGAACAAGGGACATGGTTTTAGTTTTGAGAAAGGAAGGAGTGGCAGAGAAAGAAAGATACTTTGCCATCCGTCTATGTGGCCTCAGTTCAGGAGAGGCTGTAGAGAGAATTACATGTATCTAACACTAGAGAGAGCTGCCAAATTTAACAAATAAAAATATAAGACAACTGATCAAATTTTATTCAAAAAGATAGTAGGCATACATGGTAAGCACTACATCATCTGAATTCATAGAAACATGTTTGAAGATTTGGCACCGGGCTGCCAGGACCAACTCATTCTTCCTCATGAAAGTTTTGGAGGCCCTGCTGTGAAAATAGGAACAGGCCCTGCTTTGTTTTATCTCTTACATTGCAAGGGAGTAGAACAGTCTGGAGCTTCCCATTGGCTCTGATGGAAGAGCTGAGTCTAAGTCAGGGAAGAAATTTTCCCAGCCCCAATTCTAATGCTTGGTGATCACCAACTATCTAGGGAACTAGAAAGGAAGGCAAGGAAAGTCTAGCTGCAAACAAATAAAATTTATTCTAAACATTTCCAGAAATGGACATATAAAGTTCTGAAAAGACCAGAGTCTTATTCAGATGGGGACATGAGCAAATGAAATTTAAGTCACTCATAATATGACCTCACTTACATATTCTGGCCTCAGAAAACCATTACATTTATTGTTCTACTAATTCTGATAGACTACTGAGTGAAGATTCCACTTAGCCTAAAAACCTTTTATTGTATATTTTAACTATGATAAAATGAAAATGATTTTAAAGGAAAGTTGATTAATGGAAAAAGAATATGATGGGTGTGTATACATACAATTTGTAGTCTGGAAATACTACCACCTTACATTTCTAGAATAGCTTGGTACCCATTCTATGAATGAAACCTTTTACTAAAAACAAAGATGATACATGCTCTGAACATCTTCCCAACAGTAGTAATAAGTACATATATCATTTAAAATGTATCATTTAAAATGTATCTTCCTTTCCTTGGGACTATAAATATCTTGCTCCTATTTATAGCTTCTCCATACTATTGAAAGAAATTCTTACATATATAAGAAATATTTCATACAATGAAGTGAACGTGTTTTTAAAAGGAAGATTCTCATTAGCACTGACAGTCTTTATCCTTCTTTTCCCACACGATCCTAACCTCCCATGTGCAGTTAGCTTCTCTCATGGTACCCATTCCACATGGCAAAAGCCCAGCTTGTCACTTCTCCCTTCCCATGACTCACCTTCCCACACAGCTAGACGTATAGAATGATCTTCACAGCACAAAGACATGGGTAGATGAGGTATAGACTGCATCACAGGCCACAAGAACAGGGACACTAGGGCAGAGGAGGTGCCCCTGAGGACAGACACCTTGCTAGAGCTCCCTGGGGGCCTGAGAGAAGCTCGGGGTTTGAACTAGTTTAATGACCCCCTTTCATAGATAGTACACCCTCTCTCAGGGAATAGCACATAAAGCCGATATTAGCAACTTGACACTTGTTTTCAATTCATTCTTTTCAGCTATTTTTGTTTTATCTTAGGGATTATTTCTAAGGAAGTGGACTTCTTCTGGGCTGTGAAACTAGACGCATTCATTTAAAAAAAAATGTCTTGTCAGAGTATCTTTTCCTAAACGATGTTTAAGTTTTATACTTTTATTCATTGTTTGTCTTGTAAGGAGATGTTATCTTACTCACCCTCTGGTAGAATATTTTAGTAATTAATAGCTGCAATGTTAAGTGCTATTTGCTTCCTAACTTTCCCTGTGCTCAGGACACTGATGCTTTATTGATGGCATTAAAGTGGTTGGAATTCTTTAGCAATCTGACAGTGTGCCCTACAGTAGCCACTGCTTAATAAAGGTAAATTCTTTGTCTTTGGAGATTAAAATAGTAACAACTAACCATAAGTATTATAATAACAATTAATAATTAAGGACCGAATCTGTCTCCTAATTTTTTGTTTGCTTGTTTATTTGAGTTGGGGTCTTATAGTCCAGTCATAAAGGAATGGAGGATGACCTTGAACTTCTGATCCTCCTGCCTCCATGTGCATAGAGTAATCATAGGCATGCACCACCATACCCAAACTCCCAGACTAGTTTTTAAAATAAGAATTGAACAAAATTTGTGTTCAATTCCATTTTTTGAGTTTGAATGCATTACTTAAATTCTTTATCCTTCCTCTTTTTTTCTTTATTAAGAAATCTTTTATTCATTCTACATACCAACCACAGATTCCCCCCTCTTCCCTCCTCCCTCCCTCCCCCAGCCTTTTCCCCAACCCACCCCTTCTACCTTCCTTCAAAAAGGTAATGCCTCCCATGGGGAGTCAGCAAGGCCTGGTACATTCAGTTGAGGCAGGTCCAAGACCCTCCCCACTGCATCAAGGCTGTGCAAGGTGTCCAACCATAGGTAATGGCTCCAAAAAGCCAGCTCATGCACCAGGGATAGATTCTGATCCTACTGCCAGGTACCTTTTAAACAGATCAAACTACACAACTGTCCTTCCTCTTTTTGTGTAAAATAATTAATTCTTTATTAATATTCATGCTATGTCTAATTTCCAGCACCTGGTAGTTTCTTCATCAGCTTTAACATTTTTATTAACATAAACTTGTAATGACAATATCAGAGGAATCAAATGAAAAGTGATTTACGATTCCCACTCACCAAGTCAATTTTTAAAAATCCAGTTCTAACAATAAAATATATAGTTGTTATCATAGGGTGTATACCTGTTTGATCCTTTTTATTTCCATAGTTTTGTAAACATTTTCATAATACCATTTTTTATCAATTTCACAAAAGTTCAGTTGGTAGTGCTACTACTCACTATAGAACACTTCTAGGATTTTTTTAATCTTTAATAAGCATAAGGAAGAAAGCAAAATCTTCTGGCTCATTAATAGGAGATTTAGGTAGAGACCTTTTTTATATGACTTAGAATGCTACTTCTGTAAGTATAACTATTTGTGCACGTGAAATATAAATATAGGTCAACAGACTCCTGGGTAGCAGTATCCCAGGAGAGACCTTGAATAGACATTAGGAGGACCTAAGTTATTTATAAGCCAGCTTGAAATGCTATACATTTTTAAGAACCACAACCAAGATTAAGCTTCTAAGAGTACCTTGTGGCTTAGCAAACTGAGAACTAGTTTTCACTACCTTTCAGTTGGTGAAACTTAATGATTTTCCAGAGAAATACCTCAGAATCTTTCTAGTTCCCTGATACCCTGGCTTCTCCTCAGATCCATTAAGTCGGAATCTAGGGATAAGGAGCTGAGCTCTGGTGTTTTCATACACTTAAGTGATTCCAGTGGACAATCGGATTGGGAAAATTAGACCTAAAAATGACTGAGTTTGCCCAGCTCTTTAGCAGATAAAATGAGGGAATCAGACGCATTAGTGAGGGCCCATGATGCTCCTGCAGAAACTAAGCTTTATGTTAATCTTGGGGTTTCAAAAAGGGGAAGGAATGCCCTGAACTTAGTGGTACCACTTTCTTCCTAGGGAAGCTACCTGCACTGCATCTGGGTGGCTAATGAAAGTGACCCTATCCTCTTCTGTGTTCACCTAATCTGAAATTGACCGAACAAAATAGAACATCTTAATTAATTTGTTATGCACCAAAGATGTCCTGAATTGCTCATCACTGCGAAAATATATCATCTTTACTTGAAAGACACACTTGTTTAATGGATTGGCATAAAGAGATTAATTTTTAAAACTGCAATTGTATGGTAAATAGTTACTGTCATGGTACACATAGATGTGATAACTCTTGAGAGTTCACAAGAGTAATAATACTAGAACTTGAAGCAGACCTTTGATTTTTATTTAATTGCTATTAGTTCCCCCACTTACATCAAAATAATCTAAGTCATGCACAGCCTAAGGTGGCTATTGTCTGTCACTTGGAAATGCATTCATAAATACTACCCATTGTTAACCTATGCTTTAACTAGCCACATGATAGGAGATAAAGAAATGTTTCTCCAGTGAAAGGTTGGGTAGATTAACTCTTGGTGTTTTTAATTGACACTTTGAGTATGGAATGCTTCATATTAAGAATTTAAATGGGACCATGGTGGAGTTCAGTTGGTAACACCCTTGCCTAGTATGCACTAGCCCTGCGTACAATCCCCAGCACCACATGAACAAGCATGTGTATACCTGGAACCCTAGCACTTAGGAGGTGAGAGCAGGAGGGGCAGAAGCTCAAAGTTCAGGCCAGCTGGGTCTACATGAGACCCTGTTTCAAAAGAAGAAGAATAAGTGAATTGCCACCAGTTTCTCTTTAAACAGGATGGAGGAGAAAATCCTCAGCCAAGTTGCATGCCTTTTCTTTTCCCTCTTCACCTGTGAAAATAATCATACAATTTTTTTCTTGATGCGTTTACTACTTGAGATGTGTAGCTAATACATACAAGTCCCCTGGATTCACCAGGAGGCTCATGGCCGAAAGTCAACCCATCTTAAAACAGCATTTACAGGATGTCTAATTAAAGAAAATGCATGTTCATTAAACAGTAACGAATATTTAAAGTAGTTCAGCCATACAATCTAAGTGCTTTCCTTGGGTCACAAGAAAGCCTTTCCATTTGATTCCCAGTGGGCTCACAAATCACACCCTTACTCTCTTATTTTTAGATGATGGTTGTAAATTGCTTGATACATGGTGTGAATGGATGTTTAGTTGGTCAACATGAGTAATGTAGCATCTACCACAAGCTGTTGATAACTGCCACCTTCATATTAAGTACTTTATTTTTGGCAAAATGGCAAAAATCACTTAATGAACCTGAATCCATATCCATATTATATTTTCCAGAACTATATAAGAATGGGATTATTCTCTTCTGTGTACTACTTTCAAAATGTTAGTAGTTGTGATTACATTGAAGAAACAATATCTACAACATATCGTTTTTAAATATGGATCCACGATGCTTTATCTAGGAAGCTCTGTAATATGTAAAAGTCCTCCATTGTCATCTCACTAGGTAGTATATCTCTAGAGGGAAGTTTTCCTCATATTTATTTAAAACAAAGTATTTCTAGCTATTCTTTCTCCAGTAGAGAAGAACCCTGGTCATAACCATGTTTTTCCCCCTAGCAATATAGACTTCATGCATGTCACATGTTTGGTGATATTCACCCCCATACTGCCCTCTCTCATTCTACAATCTCTGCTCCCATTTTCCCACCTCCATATCATTAATAAGTACTTTTTCATTTCATATCTTTTTTTCCTAAACTCCACATATGAGAGAAAGCAGGTGATGCTTGTCTTTGTGAGTTTGGCTTACATTATGTGACATAGTGATCGCTGGAGCAATCTATTTCCTGTAAATGATGCATTTCTTGCGTGTGCCATTCTCTACTTGTGACGTTGAAAATATAGTTATGCTTTCTCCCCATTCTCTCACTGGTTAGGCAGTCTATTACACATTGGCTCAGTCTTAGCCTCTTACCATTGCTTTCAGCACTTTACAGAGAACGCTTTTAAATGGGGCACAGTCATGAGTCTGCTAAGACTTAACCCCATAGGGTACATTGTCATTATAGAGACTGGAAAATGTTCCCTCTTCTGAATGTTCTTGTCACCACATTTATTTCAATGAGTAGCTTTTTTGACGAGATACGTATTCTATACTTACACTGTTAGACACTCTGCATTCAAAGCTAGTGTCTAGTTATAGCCATAGTTGTAGGCTTTTGCCAGAAACACACGATCCAGTCAGGAAGGAGAACATGTAAGTGGGAGCTTAGAAACTCACCCCTGGTGCTTCAGTATTACATGTTAATCCAGAATGATCCAGAACTCCAAGGAAAACAAAACTGATGCAGAGTTGCTTTCAACTTCCTCAAGAGCTTTATAATCAAATTGGCTTTTGTAAAAGGGTATTGCTAGTAGGAAAAGTCTTTCAGAGAGGCTTATTTCCATTGGTAACGAATGCTTTCCTTTCAAAGTGTATTAATTAAAATCGAGGTTAGTGGAAAGCTGTGCCCTGTAAGCAGGGAGATATTTTGCTGTGATCAGTTTCTTTGAAGGTTATGAAGTCAGCATAAAATTCCCAATAATTTTATAGATAGAAAAATGAATACAAAACATAAAGTTATTATGGGTAGGGACCAAGAAATATCAAGATGAAAAACCACCAAGGATATTAATCATCCACAGGAGCTGGCTAGAAGATTGTTTCAGAGTGGAACTTTCCATGAGTGCCCCCAAATCATGCAGCCTCTGGCTTTCCCCATAGTATGTAATGACTGCTAAAATAACCATGGCATTACTTAATTAGCAAAAGTGAAGCATGTATATAAGATGTCTTTTATAAATTGTGATACATTTATGGTGAAGATGGAGAAACTATAAAGCTTCAAGTTTGTGCATTTCAAAAAGGACAGGACATAAAAAGTTAGTCTCTAGCCTGTTTTATGTAATACCTGGTTTCAAAAACATTTCTTAATGTCCACTTGAATGGTAAATCATCATTTTATTCCCACTCAACAAATGAATCATTTTTACACTTTTAATAAAAAGGTCACATTAAACTTTTTTTTAGAACAGAATGGATAAAATTTTTCTACAAGAAAAAAAATCACATTTTATTAACTGCAAGGTTTTGTGATATATTTTTCAGAGAATTAATGTTTACAAATCATAAGTCTCTGATCCTTTATGTTAAGAAATAAGCTATAGACATGTGCAGATTTTCACATGGATTCTTTGTATTAATGTTTCGAGTACAACATTAAATAGTCATCATCACAGATGTCTGGGAACCACAAACATTCTTACCTGACTGTCATATGATTCAATTTCATCACAGATGTCTGGGAACCACAAACATTCTTACCTGACTGTCATATGATTCAATTTTTTTTTACATGTCTCAGTAATTCAATTCTCTGATTACTAATATTTACTTGTTTTCTTTCATGCAAACATACTAAAGCTGTAGGTAGTGAAATCTCTTTCATTAAATATTTTAAAGGCAGAAATATCTATCAAGTCATGTATGATGCAGACCCATGCAATTAGCTTTACGATGCATGGCAGTGGGTACTCAAATGAACCTAGTACTCTATGTCATTTTTATCAGGCCCTGCTCTAGATAACTACACATGAACCAACTTAGTTGTCTCTCACTATTATAGTGAAGCAGGATCCTAATTAGTCTTAAATAAAAACCCAGAGTCAGATGTGAGAGTGAAAGCTGAAAGATCAGAGAAGCAGAGCAGCAGCCACTAGAGACTTCTTACCTCTACAAAAACTCAGACCAAATGGGCACTCCTGTCTCTATGAATCCTTAGATTGAATGGGCAGATCCTGTCTCTATGAATCCTCAGACTGAATGAGGCCAGAGATTCTGTCTCTACCTGCCTTATATCCCTGTCTCCACCTCCCGAGTACTGGGATCAAAGTTGTGAGCCACTACCACCTGGCTCTATTTCTCTTTTAGACTAGTTCAGTCTCATGTAGTCCAGGGTGGCCCTGAACTCCTGATCTTCCTGCTTCCTCCTCCCAAGTGCTGGGATTAAAGGTGTGTGTCACCACTGCCTGGCCTCTCTGGTTAACTAGTAGCTAGGTGCGCCCTCTGATCTCCAGGCAAGCTTTATTTGTCAGAACACAAACAAAATATCACACAACATTGTAGTCTCATTTTTAACAATGGGAAACTGAGGAACAGAGAGCTAAATAATTTATCAAAGTCCATTCAAACTGGATGGAGCCAGTAATCTTATTTACTTTTCTCATTACTGGCCATGGGCCACCACGTCTGTCTCTCAGTTTTGCTTTGGGCTGCTCATACTATTTCTAGCTATTCCTAATGGTTTTCATAGGAAACTCAAATTAGAAGTTGAAAAGTATTCACCAGATCATCAAATTCTCCCACTCAAGAACTAATAAAACTATGTTCCCTATAGCCCTTTTCCAGAAGTAATTTAGTCAGTTTTATTAAGTGAAATTTATGTGCACCCCATTTAATTGATCGAATTTCTGCCATGCTCCTTGGAATACTCGTCTACAGAACTCATAAACCTGACTAATAACACAGCCCTTCACTATTATAAAACTATTTCTCTTTATTATGATATTTTATTGTTCCTTTTTCCATTAATGATACAGAATGACCTTAAATAATTCTTCTTATTCTAATAAGTCATACTGATTTCTCGTTTTATGAAGGCCAGAAATCAGAGTCTACTGTGGCTTTGTAGTCTATAAGCCATTGTAAACAAGAATATATTGGATGTAGCTTTGTGAACACAACTTCTGACACTCAGAGAAATGGGCAACTCAAGTCTTCTAACCTGTGGGTGTCCATTGTATTTGAAGATATGGTGAATAGACATTTATGCAGCCCTTCCTTTATGTAAGACAATAATGGTTTGTGTGTTTTCAAACCAATGTGAAGTAGTAACCCAACTAGCAATGACTTTGCAAGTTAACTGACCTGTCACATAGATACAGTGAGTCTACAATGCAATAAATGCCTGTTAAGGGATGTAGACACTGCTGTCCTATCTATACTATCTTGTTCTATAGAGGACAAGAAATCATTGTACTGTTCAATAAGGCTTTTAGGATGAAGGGGGATTTAAGCTGGTTCTAAAAACAAACATTGAAATCAAGACAGAAAAATACAAGGAAAGCATTTGGATGGGGGGGGGCAATCTTTATAGTATTCTTACTTGGGTGATAAAGTGGCCCTTTTATCTTCAGTAGACAAACAGAAGAGGATGGTTTTACTTTGTGAGGTTATGTTAGGTGAATGAAGGAGCCACAGAAAGCCTTCAAGTAGTTGTTTGCCTTAAGAACTTCAAGTATGCCTTTATTTAAGTGAACCCAAAATTGTGTGAGCTCTTTATTCAGACCAGGGTTTCTTAACCTTTATTGATCCTTGGAAATGGAAAAGTCTTCCTTTGAGGGAGATCCAGCAGGGTACCTGCCTCTGCCCATCAGATGCTTGTACTGTTTCCTTACTGCCCCCATTGGGGACAGACAAAAACAAATCTGAAGATGTTGCCAGTGTTCTCTGAGGTATGAAATAACCCCCTGCTGAGCCTCTCTATTCTCATCCAGTGAACCCTCAGGGAATCCATTCCCTCAGATCTCTGTCCTTCCCTAAGATGGACTATCAGGAAAGAGTTTCTGGTCCCTAACCTAAATCTTGCATTTTGCCTGTGTCATCTCAGAGGGTATAGGCCTACCATGTCAGGAGGATTTAGTCTCCTTGGCAGGAGGCTGGACACCAACCTCTGCAGAATTTCTAGATGTCCAGTGAGAGCCACTGAGAAATACTCACAAATATGTCTTTTCCCCCTAATGAAAAACTCCCCAGGCTTGTTCACTTGTCAACATTGTAGTCCTGTTGAGATTGAAAGCCTATTTCAATTGTAAATCCTGCTGGTAGGAGAAGCTCAGCCCTAGGAAGAGTGCACAGTTGGTGCTTTCTGGATGGTAAATGATTCATCTTCCTTACATCGGGGAGTCGGAAACAGCTAGTTGAGATGCTAAATCCTCAAGGTAATATTGTAAACCTAGTCACAGTCACGGGCAGCAAGGAGGGAAAGGCCTACTAAATCACAGAAGCCTTCCTCCACAGACTTAGAAGCCATAAAAAAAAGTGCTATTTTCTAACTTGATTTTCCCCGATTTGGTAACATGGGCACAATAGGTTGTCCTGGGAGAGTCTCATAAAACCCAGCTAAGCAGAAGTCATCCTTTACACACTTTTTAGACGTTGTCAGACTTGTGGCACTCACGTGTGCAGTTCATTTTTCAAGTGAAATATTTTGACCTCTCTGAAAAACACTTTTCCTCTGGAACCAGAAGGTGAGCCTGGAAGCCAGAACCATCTGTCCCAGTGAAGTCTGTAGCAAACACGGCATTTGATTGGCTGCTTGGCGATAGATATTTCTCCTTGGAGTTTCTGTTTTCACATTTGGCTTTTTATTGCATAATCTATTTCAGTCCAAATTATCTTTCTGTTTTAAGCTTGTCTTGGGTTTCGTGTTATGCAGGAAACTCCTCGGCTTCTCCGACAGTCTGTGTTAGATGTTCATTATCAGGCTTTTAGGTAACTACTAATCCTAGAACTTTGATTTTTACCCTTTGAAAAGAGGTTCTGCTCTCACCAGAGTGTCCATTTTCCATAATAATGGCACACGTCTACACATGACAAGGTCCATCTGTGTGTTAACTATATGTGTACTCATGTCTTAGTCTCTTTAGACTGCTGTAACAAAGTCATCAGTAAAGAAAATGGTTTGAACAAGCAGCATTTATCTCTCACAGTTCTGGATGTTGACAAGTCCAAGGTCAGTATAGAGAGATTCCCGTCCCATGATGGCCCACTTCTTAGTCTGTGGACTACTCTTTCTGCCTGTGTGTCCTCACACAGTGGATGGGGTGAGAACCATCCCCCTTGTCACCTAATCACCTCCCAAGGACCCCATCTCCACAAACATACATGCATACTAGAATTTCAGCATACTCTTTCAGGGAGAGCAAAGCATTCAGTCTGCTGTCACTTGGTCTAAACAAGGGTCATTGCCTGTGTGTGCTGCAAATGAGAATTTTTCAGATGGAAACTCATGTTTTGTGACCTAGCCTATTTGAACAGGTGACACCATATAATACAAAGTCAAAGCAAACATTTCCGCTAGCCAGGCTTTTCATTTTTGTGTTTAGTTCTCCTGAGAGCAAATGTAGAGAAAAGCAAAAGGTAACAGAATTCTACATATAGTCAAGGCAATCTGCTATCGAGGCAATTCAAGCTTCTAAGTGATAATTAAGTTCTTTATCTAGGGAGATTTCCCCACCCTCAGAACATCTATATGGATACATCTACAAAAACTTAAATTCTTAATGAAAACTGGCCAGGTATGGTTTGTACAACTGTAGTCTATCAGAAAAATGATGAATGAATGAATGAATGAATAAATAAATAAACACTGTAGCTCTCAGAGCAGGTAAGAAGGAGGAGGGAACATTCTAGGAAACAAAATCTTCAATTTCAGTTCAATTGTTAAACTCTTTCTTCAATTAGAAGAACAAAAAAGGAAAAGCATTCTGTTTATGGGACCCATGAGCCATGCAGCTTGATAGTCAGGCTCTGATAATGAATCCCCGACACTACAAGCAATACTCAGCTTATGGTAGTGGTGCTCAGGGGGCTTTATGAGCATCCATGCTATTCTCTCCTTTAGAAGTTAGGAATAACCTGAGAAAATGCAAATTCTTGAATACACAGTTGCCTTTAGTGCACCCCAAAGAAGAACATTTAATCCAAATGAGTTTCCATTTTATTGTGGTTCCTCTGGAAACATATTTGAATTTTATTTCATTTGAAAAGCTGACAGGTTGTATCATAAACCAGATATTGTCTTGCATATGTTATGGGTAACAAATAAGTTATAGGGCCTTCAAATGTCAGAACAATTGAGAAATGTATGATACAGATAAATTTAGAAATACACAATGGAATATAATTAGAAATTTCTGGAGAAGACTGAAATAAATGTCCCTAGAGAAAATACAGTTAGTACAGTAAAATATATGGAAATACTTAGTATTATAGCTAATATAAAAAGGTTAAAAGAATCAGCACATCCTATTAATTACATATGTGTTTGATCAATTTAAAGTGAAATCAAGAGCCGGGAACATAGTTAGCAGTTCTTATTGGTCAGAATCCCATGCAAAGGAGACTAGATGCACAGTCCCGGTTTTGTAAAAAAGAGGCTTCCAAGCAAAGCTCTTCTCACCTTGAGTTAATTAACTCTGTAAAGAAAAGCTAAAGAGGGCTGTACAGATGACTTAGAGGTTAAGAGCACTGGCTGCTCTTCCAGAGGTCCTGAGTTCAATTCCCAGCAACCACATGGTGGCTCACAACCATCTATGAGATCTGGTGCCCTCTTCAAGCATGCAGGCAACATGCAGGCAGAACGCCATATACATAATAAATAAATAAATCTTAAGAAGAAGAAGGAGAAGGAGAAGAAGAAGAAAAGAAAAAGAAGAGCTAAAGAGATCACTCAGAGACATAGAGCCCTGGCTTCCAGAGGACCCTCGCTCAATTCCCAGCAACCACATGGAGACTCATAAGTGTCTGTAACTCCAGTTACAGGGAGTCCAACACCCTCTTCTGGCCTCCATGAACACTGAACACACAGGGTGCACAGGCATGCATGCCTGGAAAACACTCTCACACATAAAATAATTTTTTAAAAAAATTATTCTGTAAAGAATCAGCTCCCAAAAAAATGAATGAGGATTTAAAGCCAGATAAATGTCTTGAATCCAGTGACTCAAGAATACCAAATGAAAGTGCTTAGTTAGAAAGAAATGATATTCTACATCATTCTAAACTGAGTTAGTTCAAAGAAGGTCAGTTTTAGGATTATGTTCTGATTTATGTTTTCTGACAACAAACTTGTGTCCTTGGACTATCTTATTTGGGAAACTGACTACTTCACTGCTCAGGTTTGCCTTTTCAATGATTTTTTAATGTCCTCTTCAAACAAATTGTGAGTTCATGAGGAGTCCTTAGTCATAAGTCAACCAGAACATATCAACCAGCAAGGATATAGCTTTTTGCTGTGCTTTTATTTTAAACAAGGTTCTGCTATGTAGTCCTGAATTGTCTAGCATTCACTCACTATGTAACAGACCAGAGTGACCTCACATTTAGAGCAAGTGCTAGGATTAAGGCATTCACCACTGTGTCCAACTCTATAGTTAATGTCATGGTATAAACTTTAAACATCTTAATAAATTTAGACATTCATTCAACATACACTGCAGCGATAATCTCCTTTTTAACATAACCTGTTACAGACCCTGTTTCAATGAAATTTCAATTGCTGTGATAAATGCCATGGCCAAAATTAACATGAGGCACAAAAGATTTATTTTTATTTTTTTTAGAGTCTACAGTTTATCATGAAGGGAAGTCAGGGTAGGAACTCGAGGCAGAAGCCAGAACAGAGATCATGAAAGAATTCTGTTTACTGCCTTGAACACCATGACTTGCTCAGCCTGCTTTCCTATACAGCCCAGCAGCACAAGTCCAGAGATAACACTACCCACAGTGTGCTGTGCCCTCCCATAACATTATTGATTAAATGAATACCCCCATGGACTCTCTCAGAAGCAATCTGGTGAGTGTATTCAGTGAGGCCCCCTCCTTCCAGTGAGGCTCCCTCTTTCCAGATGACTCTAACTTGTATTAAGTTAACAAAAATCTGACCAACACAAACCCTGAAGGAAATGAAGATATATTTGATCCAAAAAATACTCTTCAAGCTTCACTAATTAATGTGCAAAATACTCATCTGTGGAATCACACAGACAAAGGTCTGACTATGTGGTGGTGGATACAACACCTGGAAACTGGATACATCCTTCAAGGGTGTATCCCTGGTGATATACTAATAAAAACCTGATGATGTTTTAGAACTATTACAGCTTAAACTTTTTAAATGGGTTCATTTCTTCTGAGCTAGAGGAGGGAGTGGACTTGTACTATGGTAAGTAATCAGAGCTAAGCAAAATGTTTTAACTCCAGAGGTTGTTAGTAAAATTTATCACCCCCAAAAAGATATTTTTAGAAATATGACATGCAGCTGTCTCCTCTGGATGATTTGGATGCAGGGCTGACTCGAGCCAGGGGTGACATCTTTAGAATCCTCCTCCTATCATATGATGGATGCAAGGATGGCATGCAGAGTTGACAACTTACAATAAAACACCATGGCAGAGATGGGAAGGGTGTTATAACAGGTCAAGGGAAACTCAGCTGTTTGTCTGTAAGAAATGCTATATGTCCTGTAATTTAGGGAGTTGTGTAGTCTCTTGAGGTTTGATGTGGGAACATGAAAACAAGACGTGATATGAGAGGATTTTGTAGGTATCATTTGGAATGTGTGGCAAAGCACAGTTGGAGACTTGAACCTGAGTATTGTATATGTTATTCATTTCAGTAGAAGACATTTCTAAGCACAATGAAAGTAGGGGTTGATAAAACCGAGATGCATAGGTTTCACTTTTGTATGCTATATGCATCAGCAGACTTTTCAGTAAAATACAAAGGAATCTAAGCAAATAATCATGGCTGTCTCCCACTAAGACTTTATTTTTTAAAGGAGGGGGGCTGATTTTTATATATAGGCTGTAATTTGTTGAACTTGCGTTATATTTTTAAAAGAAAAAAATAAGTATTGTTTTCAAAATGTTGAATGATTCTTTTTTTCAAGAAGCATAGCATTTCTATTAATTGTGATGAAAAATTCTTAAATACTTCTACTAGGTGTCTTGTATTGTCAGCCACAAATATGGTTTCTGTGTCTATCTAGGTTTTCTTTCTATTTTTAGAAAGCACATCTATAACTAGACTTTAACAACAACAGAAAAATTGCATAGGGCTGACCACTTTGTGTTGGATAACCAACCATGGAGCTTATCCCTGGTAGAGGCTAATTCTCCCATAGCAGTCATATATGTAATGATACTAATCAAAGAAAAAGAGGTTATCAATTTGAGAATGAGGAAGGGTCTAGGAGGGGGCTGGAGGGAGGAAAGCAAATTGGGAAAGTAATGTAATTATATTTTATTTTAAAATGCAAAAAAAGTAATTTTAAAATAAAAGCCCTATTCTATAAAAAAAATTGACAAATACAGGCTATTATTCCATTCTTGTGTCCAGTTGAGAAGTCATCTGTGAACCATTAAAGGATGAGTTATGAAGGGGAACACTACAGAATGACCTGAAAATACCTTCATGGTGATGTGTTGAAACTTTTAGGCAGAAAATGTCAAATTTTTCCCTCTTTATGTTAAAAAAAAATGTTCCTGTCTTGAAATTGCCTAGGGATACAAGCACAGAAATTAAAATATTAATGAAACTACATAACATATCAGCATGTAGTTATCAAGGGGAATGGTCTCTACTGTACAACCTTTGCTGGGCCCTGTAAAACACAGTCAGAAAAAAAAAAGGATCCCTCTCTCTTCCTTTCTCCTGCACCTCCCTCCACAGACCCCTTGCAGCTTTACATCATGCATCTCATATGTTGGACACAATTTTACTGTAGATTTTGGATCAAGGATGTTTCTACCTCTAGGTGAAGTGGCACATCTTCCTTAGATATTCTGGAGCCCTAATATAACTGCCACAGTTCCCATAAGCTTCATCCCCACCCGCCCCCTCCCAGAAGGCAGACAGCCTCAACTTTATAAATAGTTGACATCTGTAAGCACGTTTTCATTTATGAATATTGCTATGAGCTTAGCGCCTATTTTGGGTGACATCTCGGAGAGTCACTGAACATGGACCAGCAATCACAAGCATTTGAATTAAGAGTGATGACATTTTTGGGTTTGAGATCTTATCCATGTCATAGTGTTCAGATGAACCCCTTACAACATACCTGTAGTGTAAGCTATTTTGTTAATGACACAAAGTAAGACTAAGGAAATACACAGACAGGGAGGGTGTACATGAGGGGGTCACTTGAGAATCAAATGAAATGAGTGAGAAAATGGAGGCTTAATGCTCCAAGTCAAGGTCTTTTTATTACGAAAGTTTAAAAAAAATGCCATTTCTCCTCATAAAATGAATTATTAAATACTTTATAAAGAATGAGTGATGTATATCATATGAGTTTGTCTCTCAGTTGGCATTAAGACACTACTAATAGTGTGGCTGTATAAAAGAACAGTTCACACCAGTTAATTAGAATTTGGATGTAAGTACTACGAGAAACCATAGAATGAATGTAGAAAAGTTTTGAAGGGCCTTCGTGTGTTTTTCTGTGTTAAAGCTCCACTCATACCTTCCTAACTGTGAATGACTTTAATATACTTATCTCTCTGGATCTTTTCTAATAAGACTGTGTTTCTCCAGACCCCACTCTTGCATTTGTTTCCCTATAATATCAACTTAGCCACTGTCTTAGGGATTATATAGTTATAATAGAACATACGACCTGGGGATGGGAGAGTTTGTTTCATCTTATAGCTTGTAGTCCATCATCTAGGGAAGTGAAGGCAGGGACCTGTAGTTGTAAGTTTCTCTGGTCCTGCCTGGGCCCTGTAGCCCAGGTCCTCTCTCCTGCCTGGTCCTGCAGCCGCTCAGATCCAAATAAACACACAGAGGCTTAATATTTACAAACTCTATGGCCATTTACTCAGGCTTATTATTGACTAGCTCTTACACTTAAATTAACCCATAATTCTTATCTATGTTTAGCCACATGGCTTGGTACCCTTTCTCAGTTCTGCCTTGTCATCTTGTTCCTCTGTGTCTGGCTGGTAACTCCTCACTCAGCCTTCCTCTTCCCAGAATTCCTTTAGTCTGCTCACTCCACCTATACTTCCTGCCTGGCTACTGGCTAATCAGTGTTTTATTAAACCAGTGTACAAAAGCATTATCCTACAGCAGGAACCCAAGACAGAAACCTGGAGGCAGGAACTAAAGAAGAAGCCAGGAGGGGATGCTGCTTACTGGCTTGCTCCTTCATAGATTGCTCAGCTTGCTTTCTTATAGCTCCAGGACAACTAGCCCAGGGGTGGCACCCACACACCCACACCACACACACACACATACACACACACACACACACACACACACACAGGGAGAGAGAGAGAGAGAGAGAGAGAGAGAGAGAGAGAGAGAGAGAGAGAGAGAGAGAGAGAGATCTGGGAACTCCCATGTAAATCACCAATTAAGAAAATCTACCACAGTCTTGCCAGGCTGGTGGAGGCATTTTCTCAGTCAAGCTTCCATCTTATGAAATGACTCCAGCCTGTGTGAAATTGACATAAAACTAATCAGCACAGCTACTATTACTTTCTATCCTTTACATGGTAGAAAATCAGCATATGTGTTTGGCATGTCTGCTAAAGAGCTAGACCCATGACCACTAGCATGCATCATTTTAGTCTTCTGTGTGACTCTGTTTCTTTCTAGCTACTGTTTTATGGTAAAAATTAAGCCAATGAGAAAAGTCAGGCATCTGATCAAAGTGCTGGATTTTCTTGTCAGTTGTTTCTAATTAAGCACTTTGTTGATTGATATATTTATTAAGTTCTCTTGGTGTCAGATGTCTACCTAATGTTTTGAATTAAGCAAGACTTGGAAAACAGAATATATTTGTAGAAGGAGGAAACTGCATTGCAGTTTCGGGACAGGATGTCTCAAAGATCAGTCCAGCAAACAACCTCTAGAAAAACAAATTAGGTCAGAGAATTGGTTGGAAAGGGCAGCCATGATTATTCCAGTCCCTTTCTCTATTCAAAGTGCTGTACTGATATTCTGCAGTGCCTTTCAGCCTGTCTAATGGACTCACTTTAACAGAGAGTTGCAGGGTGGGGATGTCTTTCTCCAACCAGGGGTGAATTTTACATTTCTGTTCATTTTGCATGGAGGTGCACTGTACTATTCCCTGCTCTGTCACACTGCATTATATTGCAGTAGTACCTCTTTATAGATCGCATAAGAATGATTTCAGGGAGTTCTTCCTTAAAGGGCACAAAGCTAGGAAGGAAAGGTTAAAACACAAAACTGACTCCATGTTTATGAACTTCTCCCTTGTGCACACTGCATGGTGGAAGTGTAATGGAGTCATTTTTACTCTCATGTAGAAATCCACTATTTGGAGGTCAGGATTTGGATTTTGACTTCAAATTCAGGTATCTTTTCTAGATACTTTATAAGACTAAGAAAGAGTATAACCTTTTCATTAGAAATGAGTTTTTCCCTCATCATTGAATCATAGACAGTTGATATGATGATTGAAAACACCAGGGACATTTTTGGAAGCACAGAGGTAAATTATATGCAGCTTTGGCTGTCAGTATTCTGTGATAAAGACAGAGAGGGCATCAGTAAGTCAGTTTAATAGGGAATGCTCTGAAAGGGCTAAACTGATATGGATATTTCTGTAGATCTCTTCTGTTTAAATTGGTGCTGGAGAGAGATTTTAGCATATCCCATGGAGTGAATGTGCAGCTATCCTTTGATATCCTTTGATAGCCTTACCACAGTTACTTTATTTACCTGACACTTGGTAAGAGGCAGATTTCAAGATGTTTGAAGTTAATTTTCTGTTATGACCTAAGAGCTACTATCCTATATTGCTAAGTAGATGTATCAGTCTCTTGTTGTTGTTGTTGTTGTGTGACAAAATAATCTGACACACAGCAACTGCAGGAAAAGGGATGGCTTATTGTCACTCACAGTTTGAGGATATCCTCCATCATGGTAAATAAAGCGTGGCAATGGGAGGTGAGGCCATTGCATCTCCAGTCAGGAAGCAGGGAGAGATGAACAATGGTGCTCAGCTTGCTTTCTCCTTTTTACTCAGTCTGGGACCCCAGTTCATGGAATAGTGCTTCTCACATTCAGGGTGGATCCTCTCTACTCTGTTAAAGCTTTCTGAAAACACCCTCATAGACACACTCAGAAGTTTGTAGCCACGGTGATTTTAATTCTCATCAAGTTGACATGCAAATTAACCCTCACATCATGGAAGGTAAATGTGGGGGAATAAAACTGAATGGGCAATAACAACATTGATAGAGCACTGTGAAAACTTGGAGTCTAATCAGGTACATCCTGGGTGGACACCAGCCTTTTCTATATGTTCCATTCTATGAACCAGTTTTTCACTAAGCTGAACTGCTACTACTGTTCCATAAGAATTAGTTTTAGCCGGGCGGTGGTGGCGCACACCTTTAATCCCAGCACTTGGGAGGCAGAGGCAGGCGAATCTCTGTGAGTTCGAGGCCAGCCTGGTCTCCAAAGCGAGTTCCAGGAAAGGCGCAAAGCTACACAGAGAAACCCTGTCTCGAAAAAAAAGAAAAAGAAAAAGAAAAAAAATAATTAGTTTTAAAATAAAACTCATCTCACCATGATCCATAGAAGTTGGTGATTGATAAGTAAATAACCTGTCTTCTTTAGGGTTTCTATCGCTATGAAAAAAACACCACAACAAAAACCAATTTGTCAGGGAAGAGCTTACCCCGTCTCACAATCCATCATTCAAAAAAGTCAAGGCAGGAACTCAAGGCAGGAACCTGCAGGCAGGAACCGACACAGAGGCCATGGAAGATCACTCCTTACTAGCTTGATCCTCATGATTTGCTCCACGTGGCTTGCTCAGACTTCCCTCTTACAGTACCCAGGACCACCAGCCCAGGGGTGGCATGTCCCACAGTGAGTTGTACCCTCCACGTCAAACATCAATTAAAAAAAAAAATGCTTCATAGGCCAGTAGAGAAGGAGTAATTTTTCAGTTGAGGTTTTTTTCTTCCCTTCTTGTGCTGTTGACATAAAACTAGCCAGCACATCAAGATTGAGCATGTGGGTTCTAGTAAAAGCTGGTATTTACAATTGATACCATACATTTTTATATATGACAAGGAGGTAATTTTGATATTTTGGGTGGTATTAGGGACTGAACCCAGGTCTGGTGCACACTCAATATGCACTCAGCCATACCTAATCCCTAAAGACATGATTTTAAAGACATTTCTGAATTCCCTTAACTACCTGTTATCTTTACTCACGAGTCACCAAAATAAGCCTTTGCTTTTTCTAGATGTTGTAGTGAGGAGGTAGAATGCTGGACCAAGCTGAACATCAGTCTCACAAATGAGAAGGCTGAATTCTAAGCTTGACTGCTTCTATTATGAGATGTATTGCATTGGAAAATCCTCTTCATATCGCTCTGAAAATAGGAATTAAAAATAAGAATAATACCTATATTGCAGAATTATCAAGGCAATTAAAGTATTTCAGAGGATCTACCAAAATATCTGGTATACAGAAAACAATAAATGCTTTTATTTTTGTCATTCTTACTCTCCTATATTACTGGTAAAATACTCCTTCATAACAAGCTGCTCCTCAAAAATGTAACTTATATCTGTAGGTCTTTCTAATTCATTAATTATAGAGACATGGAAACAGCACTCAACCATTTTTTTCTTCCCTTGATTTGCCTGAAATAAATCAGCCTGGCAGCTGGCTATCATTAAAGGCAAGAGGAAACTGCCTCAACAAAAGTATATGCCAGAGTATACTTTTTGCTACTTTACTTTATAAAAGAAAAAATTTCAAGGTGGGTCCTTAATAGGGGCCCATTGTCACATTTCGTTATGGAGGAACTACATTCATTGCAGTTAAAATTGAAGGAATATAAGATGTAAACATGAATGTCAGTGAAGAGGATTGACAAATGTGTAGCATGAATCTTTAAAGTTCTTATTAATAAAATCAAACCTGAGGCCAGTTATTGGGGTGAGTACTGGAAAATCAGGGAGACAGAACAAGCCACAGCTAACCTCACCTGGCCAACTTCTCAGCTGATCTTGTTTCCTCAGACTGGAAGCCTCTGTGTCCTCATATCCAAATGGCTCTCAGCTGAATTGTGCTGCTCAAAACCTGAAAGTTAAACCAGCTAAAAGCTTAACCAGCCAAATGCTTCTAGTTTCTGGTCCTCACGCCTTATATATCTTTCTGCTTTCTACCACCACTCCCTGAGATTAAAGGCTCACTTTCTGGGATTAAAGGCGTGACTCATCATGCTTGGCTGTATCCTTGAACACATGGATTTCTGCCTCTGGAATGCTAGGATTAAAGGCATGTGCTACCACTGCCTATCCTCTATGTTTAATATTGTGGCTGTCCTGTTCTCTGACCCCAGATAAGTTTATTAGCATGCACAATATTTTGGGGAACACAATACCACCACACAAATGTTCCTTACAAACCTGTGGGGAAGAGTGATATGGCTTCAGAATTATGAGACTGACATACCTATGTCCCTGAAATAAGAATTAGAATAATATCATTGTTAAGTTTTTAGATCATGCAGGGCCTCGACTATTGTCCATACTGTAGTACTCAAAGTGACACCCACTGAGTCTGATGAGATGACTTAATGGATAATTGCTGTGCAAGCATGAGAATTTGAGTTCAGATCCCAGAACCCATGGAAAACAGAAGTTAGGTAGGCATGGCTGTAACCATTCCTGCAATACAGCAATATAAGGAGTGGAGAGAGGGGGGTCAAGAATTGTTAGTTTATTGCCTGTCTGGGGAATAAGGTAGAAAGTGACAGAATAGGACACCTGATGTCCTGCTCTTACACACATACATATATGGGTGTGCAACACACACACACACACACACACACACACACACACACACACACACACACACACACACACACACAGAGGAGGTATGGTGAGAAAAGGGACATCCATAGCCTCAGAATCACCTATAGTATATTAGAAACAAAGAATCAAGCCATATCCAAAACTCACCAAACCAGAGTCTGCAGTTTTGCAGGACTTGTAGATTATCCTTCTGTGTGCACAAGTATAAGAAGCAGGACACATGTGGAGGTTTACATCTGTGAATCCTAGCACCTAGAATGTATAGAATATAGAAGAAGAGATCAGGAGTTCAAGTCCAGCCTCAGCTAAGTGGTGAGTTTGGAAGACAGTCTCGGTTGTAGCCAAGGCCATATCCATTACATTTTCTTATTAGCTTCAAAGTTGATATGTATGTCATGCTTTCACCTGATAAAATTGATAAAACATTCATTGAAGCACTCAGTAAGTTTGAGGAGACAGCTGTCCAAAATGCCTTTGAAAAAAAAGTCATACTTAATCTCATGCTATGGCTTAAAGCAGCATATTGTACAGGAACATAAGTTTTTCATTCCCGGGGCTTTTTCTTCATGTTTACACATCATAAGATGTTCACTCTTACATTTTAATTGTGTAACATATCATACATACATAAGAATGTATAAGAAAGAGATGTGTAGCTTACAGGATAATTGACTACCTATGACAAACCAACAGCCACCATCTTGTTAAATGAAGAAAATTTGTAGCATCCCCGTTATGATTGAGGACAAGACAAGGTTGTCAACTTTCACTATTCCAACTCAGTATAGTAGTGGAATCCTAGCTAGAGCAATAAGAGAAGGAAATAAGAAAGTACTGAATAGGTAGAAAAGAAGAAATCAAAGTATCCCTATTTGCAGATGATACAATCTGCTACATGAGAGATCCTAAAGATTCTATAAGGAAACCCCTAGAGCTGATAAACACTTCAGCAAAATGGTAGGTTAATATACCAAAATCAGTAGCCCACCTCTATACAAAAGACAAAGTGAGAAGAAAAATGGGGAACAATCCCATTCACATTAACCTCCAAATAAATACAATACCTTGGGATAAACCTAACCAAAGAAGTTAAAGATCTATACAATGAAAACTGTAAAACACAAAAGTAGCTAAGTGAGACACCAGAAGATGGAGAGCTCTCACATGCATATGGATTGGTAGGTTAGTGTTGCAAAAAGGCAATCTGCAGATTCCGTGCAATCCTCATCAAAATTCCAAAGCAATTCCTCACACAAATTGAAAAAAAATCTATTTGAAAATTCATATGGAAACACAAAAGACCCCAGATAGCCTAGATATCTACATATAGGAAAATGAAAGTTGATTCTTCACTCTCCCTCTACATATAAACCAACTCAAAATGGATCAAAGATCCCAGTGTTAGATCTGAGCCCCTAGACTGATGGAAAAAGACTAGGGAGATCACTTGAGGACATAGGTTGAGTAAGGGCTTTCTGAATAGTACCCCACTTGCCCAGAAAATATATGGTCATCAAGTTGGACTTCATGAAATTACAAAACTTCTGTACTACAGAAGAAATTGTTAAATGACTAAAGAGGCCACGTACAGATTGGAAAAAACTCTTTGCCAACTACCCATCTGCCAACTATTCTCCTGTCTGGAGTATACAAAGCTTTCAAATTCTAAGCACCAAGAAAATAAATACCCCAATTAAAACGTGGGCTAAGCAACTGAACTGAGGATTCTCAGAAGAAGAAATACCAATGGCCAATGAATATTTTAAAAAGGAGTTCACCATCCTTAGCTACCAAGAAAATGCAAAGTAAAACTACCTTGAGATTTCATCTTACCCCAGTCAAAATGGCAAGATTAAGGAAACAACAGACAACAAATGCTGGCAAGGTTGTGGGGAATGGAGCACCTCAGGCACTGTTGTAGGAGCACAAACTGATGCAGACACTGTGGAAATCAATGTGGAGGTTCCTCAAACACGAGAAAAAGATCTACTATATGACTCAGCTGTACCACTTCTGGACACATTCCCAAGGACTCTGCTTCCAACTACAAAGACACAGCCTGATCGGTGTTCCTAGCTACTCTGCTCACAATAGCTAGAACACACAAATAGCCTAGATGTCCACTAACTGGTAGACAGATATTGAAAATACGGGACGTATATACAATGCAATTTTATTCAGCTGTAAAGAAAAATGAAACATGGAATCTTGCAGGTAAATGGATGGAACTGGAAAACATTATACTTACTGAGGAAACCCAGACCCAGAAAGACAGCTGTCTCATGTTCTCAATCGTATATGGATCTTAGCACCAAATCTTTAGACTTGTGTGTTTAACAGGGAATACTTGTAAAATATAGGAAACTGGAGAGGAACCATTGGGAAAGAAACATGTTAAGGGAAAGGGTATAGTGAAACACGAGTGATATGACGGGAGGAATGAGCATGATGAGAAAGAGTTTTACATGTGGGGGAGGGTAACTAACACTAAGGATGTGGCAAACGACAAGCGGGCAGAAGAGCAGGAAAAAATAAAATGTCCCAAAGACTGTCTTTGCTCCCTTTGTGTGGGAAATATAATATATTCCAAAATAATTTAAAGACAGAGAAAAAGAAAAAAACAAAAATACTCGTGGAAGCACCAAGCCACTGTGAGGAGTTTCACATCCATCCCACATCTGTCACATTACTCCCCATTTCCTCCTCTCTAGTCACGATAACAGAATATGCCCTTCGTGACAACCTTTCTCTACAAACATACATCTCTAACTAATATGCTGGCACTCGTGCGTTCTTGGTCACTTGCATGAATGGGATTCTACAATATGTCACTGACTCAACTATGCGTTATTTATCCATGTTGATTTGCTTAGCATTAACTGACCCTTCTGCTTTGCTGTGGTGTCTTTTTCATTGAGTTATAATTTCAAAACCTAATTTTTCTAATGTTTATGAGTCTTTATTTTCCTTGTTCTTTGGATCTCTCTCTCTCTCTCTCTCTCTCTCTCTCTCTCTCTCTCTCTCTCTCTCTGTCTCTCTGTCTCTCTGTCTCTCTCTCCCTCTCCCTCTCCCTCTCTCTCTCTCTCTCTCTCTCTCTCTCTCTCTCTCTCTCTCTCTCTCTCTCTGTATGTATGTGTCGTGTGCTTGCATGTGTGTCTGTCTGCCTGTCTCTGTCTCTGTCTCTATCTCTTCTGGCTAATTTTCTTATACAATGTAACCCAGGACTATCTGTCTGAGGATATTACTGATAGTAACCTGCGCCTTTCTACATCAGTTAGCAACCAAGACTATGCCCCTAACATGCCTGTAGGCCAGTCTGATCTGAACATTTTTTAAATAGAAATTTCTTCTTTCCAGGTGACTCCTGATTTATCAAGTTGATAATAAAAACCAACTAGAACAGGCATTCTACCGGGTTATGTTCTCATGTGAGGAATGACAGTCTTGTCGCTGTCCATAAGAGCCCTTTTCAGATGTGGCTTAAAGAAGCTCAGATATGCTGCTGGGGGATCCTATTTAAAAGGAAAGCAAAGTAAAAACCACAGCTCAAGGAATATTTTCATTTATGCTTACTTCTCATTTTAAGTTGTCAACAACCCTTCCCTGATATTTCAAAGTCACAACAAAATCAATCTTCACAGACAGATGTAAGAAATTCATTTTCTTCTTTTATCAAACTGAAATTATACCAAGCTCCTGCTACACTGTTCTCTCTGGTTTCACTAATATCATTGTGGACAACTCAGTATTTCCTTGGGATCTCTTAGAATAGTGCATGGGCAATTAACCCAGGTTAGAAGACGTCTATGACTTAAAGCCATCATTTACCAATGCTTTTATCCATCTTCAATCCCATCTGTTCCTCACCCCTCACATTTTTTGTGTGTGTGCACATGTATATGGGGTGCATGAATGTGCTTACATGTGTGTGAACATGCATGTGGAGGCCAGAGGTCATCCTTGGGTATCATTATTACGGAACTATTCACTTTGTTTTTTGAGACAGGGTCTCTCATTCATTATCCTAGAGCTTGCCAAGTAGGTTGGGGTGCCATAAACCCCCGGGATCTGCTTGTCTCTACTTCCTCAGCTCTGGGATTATAAGCATGTGCCATCATACCTGTCTTTTTACTTGTGTTCTGGAAGTTGAATGCAGGTCCTCATGGCTTTCATGGTAAGAAGTCTGGAAACTGAAATACTTTCCAGCCTCACATCTAGTGTTATTGAAAGAAGAAGGGGAAAAATCCTAAAACACTGTATTCATCTTGAGTTTTGCATTTGCAGAGACACCAGGAGTCATATTCCTAGTCAAATCCCTGAGATTATGTCATCTCTAATCTAGACCCAAGTGAGGAAAAACAACACAAATCAACCTGAACCACAGAGAGAGATTTTTCCATACTTTTAGCACATGGCTGCTGGTTTTAAGTTTGGCCCTTGAACACTATTTTTATAGACTCATGGTGTTCTTTAAATGCATTTCAGTCTGTTCTTTGGACTCCATGTTAAGAGTTAAGTTCACTGTAGACTCCATGGGTCAATCGGTTCTAGAGGTTGTCCTATTTTCTCTCCCTCGGTGGAAATGCTTGTGTTTGCACAATGTGAACAATGTTTTCAAGACATTGCCAACCTTTGGCCTTCCATTTTCTGTTATACAGTTTCATGACAACATTTTCTTTTTAAACTTCCTAAATTCCCCATTCTAAAGGTCACAATGTCATGTCTGACTAAGTCCAAGCTTGATTGAAATGAGATTTTTTTAAAAAGAGGTGAAGACAAGGCATCTGTGTACACGTCCTTTATGAACAAAGGGACCCCTGGCTTCTGGAGCCTTGCTCAATATTCAGCTGGTCCCTAGCTTCATTAACTACATATTTCCACCTACCTGCCTGAACTCCTTTCATTTCCTGTTGCACCATCAAAATGCCCTAAGAAAAGCAGCCTAGAGGAGTAGGGGGTATTTAGGCTGAGAATTCCAGGTCACAGTCTGACTGCAGGGAGGACAAGGGAGGAACTTGAGCCGGTCAGTCACAGCCATAGTCAAGAGCAGAGAGAAAAAGGAATCAATTCATGCCTATTGATCAGTTCACCTCCTCTACTCTTCTGTAGTCCTGGATCCAATCTCATATATTATCTGTAATGAGTTGGATCTTCCCACTTCAATTAATGTAATCAAGACAATCCCCTACAGACATGCCCACAGGCCAACTGATCTAGGCCCTCTCTCCATAAAATACTCTTTCCAGGCATCAAGGTGGCAGTTCCACATTGTATCAAGTTTACAAATTAAAACTATCACATGGCCAAAACCCTCAGTCCAACTTCTTTGTATAGTCTTTTCCTCCTGTGCATTGTGTTTATTTCATTGGCTTCTCTTACCATCTCTCTACTCACATGTGCATTTTCAATGTCTCAGGAACCAAAAACCAATTATTTTCTCATATTTCTCATACCAACCTTGAGTCATTAACATTAAGCTGATATTGCAAGGACTGGAGAAAGATATCCTAGGGAAGAGATCCTCAAGCTTGAGCATAAATCTGCTAAAGACACAGGCATTCAATGATACTGATGAAGGATGGTGAGGAAGACTGATTCATCAGTGTCATGAACAGGTATAGGGACCTCAACATAGTGGTGAACAGAAAAGGAAGAAAGACTGAAGTCAGTTCTAAGCATCACACAGGAAAGTGAGGATTGACAAACCAAGGAACAAGTGAAAGGATTTCTAGGTAAAATTCACAAAGAGGAAACATCAGGAGGGCTAACTAAACTGACATGGTAAGATTCTTGCCAATCAGACATTACCTGGAGAGATGGTAGAGAATGAGGAACCCATTGAATGGAGGCAGATATCTAGGATGATCATATGTTGAGGACAGGGAATCCTGGATCAACTTTGAGGCATTCTTCAAAAACAGCTTGCAGAACATTTATAAAATTCCTACAATTGTATGCATTAACATAGAAGACCAAAGAGCAGGGTCTGCTTTTAAAAATTGTTCAGAACAGAAGTTTTAATACAGTTTTGTCAAGGATAGGATCTTGTCACCTCAAACTCATCTCACAGCTTAATAAACTAGTTCTCACTGAGTCTCATCCCCTGATTTCTGATTCAGAGAACTGAAAGTCAGTGAATTTCATATCATATTAGGTGCTCAGTTCATATTAAGGCTGTTAGTCCAGAGAATGTACTTTGTTATACAGTGAATAAAATTCAGGATTTTGATCATGCTGTGGAAGCCTTTTGCCACTGAGCTATATTCTGTCCCTTACAAGCACTTTCTGAGTACCACTATATTAGAAATATCTACATTGTATAGTATATTGATTTCCCAATTCACAGTGACCCACCTCATCCTTATAATTTTCCATCATAAATGACAGAGTTTGAACTGTTGCTGTTTATATGTGTCTTATCATTATTCAAGAAAAATCTATATGGCATATTATGTATATGAGGCATGATGTCTGAAAGCATTTTTCTGCAATATGACGAAGTTCTTATTTATTTACCACAGAGATAATGTAGGAAAAGAATAAGAAATAAGGGAGAAAGGTAAAATAATTTGCATTCTGTACTTGAAATGCATTGTAGTAAGAATCATAAAGCACTGTGATAATGGAATTAGAATTTCATGAGAAATTCATCCCCTTTTTCTTCTGGAGTGATATATAAATGCAGATTCCTTGTAAGACCAAAGGGTTCTGGAGGGAACAGGGCTCTGTGGTCCCTGTTAAGGAAGCACACTCTCAGATACCATCAACCAGAATTTTATTATTGTGCACTGTTCAAGACATTTCATCTTTTAATCATAATTTGAAGAATGAGGTGGTTAAGAAGTAAATGCAACGTTTTCATTGCCAACAAAGAGAATTTGTTCTGATAAGGGGTGGTGCCTGTGGCAGTCAGGTCCGGAGTCATGGAGCTGCTGACAGAGGCAGAAAGGTTCCAGTGTGGTTCAGGTGTAAATGAACAAAACTGCACCAGAACAGAGAGGTGGTAACTCTGAGAACACCATTTCTCCCACCTCGGCACTCCCTGGGCTGTTTCTGAAATGGATCCCTGTGAGATTTCCAAGTTCTATTTAAATGTTAACACTCCAAATCTACAAGATCCTAAAACATAAACATTAATTTAAATATTTCTTACCCCTAATCAGCTTTGTTTCATAGAAGTATTAGCCAAATTGTTTCCATGTAACCTTTGCTTTTCCAAAGAAAGGAGAAGCAGGAGAAGCATGCCGTAGTGGCCAATCATTAATCTTTACATCTGTCCTCTAATTCTGGTCTCTCATGATAATGTCCCATCTACCAGCTTTGGTAACCACATGTAGTTACCTGGTAATGACTGTCCTTAGACATCTCTCTTTATCTACACATGCCATTAATGAAATATAAACCTCCGTATTTATAGCCTTCCATGATAAAGTAGATATACCAGTTTGTATGAAATAAATAAATAATATATAATAAATATATAAAATATATATTTATATATATACATACATATATATCACATAATTGAGATGGCAAATATCATGGCTAATTTTAGTCAGAACTCTACAATATACTCAAGCTTCCTTTGGTTTTCAGGGTTTCCGTAAAAGTTCAGTGTTCATGATGCTTCATATATCATGTTTGACTTTTCAAAATCTGTCTATTTAGTGGATAGCCATTTCCAGAGTAACAGAATCTCCTGTGGGCAATCCTGCTCATGGGAAAGGTGCAGGATCCAAACCGATTATTCCTGTTCAGTGATATTCTTAACAGTGATCTCTTGGGGAATGTTGTTACCTACTTAGTCTACTAAAAGGAGATTAGCAACTAATTGTGAAAGTTTCAGGGACAAATAGGAGGTGATTGGAAGGCTATGGAAATCAGTGGAAAGGGATTTTTGAGAGAAGGCAGAAACCATGCATATATGCTTGACATCATTCCAATTACCATTTTTATATAAAGATATTAATTACCTGGGCCCCATTCATCTGCTAGGAACATTCATGTTTTGCCATTATCTGATAGTATGATGTGGCATTGTAAGTTTCTGTGTGTCAGTATGTAGACTTCTCAGTAAGTCCTTATGTCTTAACACCTACCTTCATTGACACATTCTGTGAAGAAGTTTAGGTCTGAGAGATAGAGTGTGGTTTGCAATCAGAGTCCACAAAACCTACTCTAAGTCCAAATAAAAAAATGTAGGCCCACGCCACTTGATGAAGAGGCACAGCCAACACAGCATCCATGGAGACATTTGCTGCTGCTGTTGAATGGAGGCAGACACTCACATAGGTCATTGTGAAAGTCATAGAAGGATAGAAGAGAGCACTGGGATGCAAAGATGACCACACGAAATGGAAAGAAGACAAAACATCACAGTTTTCTTTCAAAGGCCCTGGTGCTGCCCCAGCTTCCTGAGATCACCCCACACTAAAGGTGACAGACTATCTGGGTGACGGTATTCCAGATCCACAAGTTTAGGTGGATGGGATTTCCATAATGATGGAAGGAGGTTTTGCAAAGTACCTTCTGAAAGATGCTTTGCATGGGTGACTGTCAGCAGGTTTCAGACTTGGAAATTACATATGCTAATTGGAAAGCTAACAGGTTTCTTTATGTACTCATAACCTACCTTTTCTGTTTAGAAAAGCAAATACCATGCAAAGAAAATAATTTAATCTAATGAGACATACTTGTCTCTTTGTTTAATAAATAACTTTTGAGAAGATACATATGATAGACAATTATAAAACAAAACCATGACTACTTTATCCTGCCTTTAGGGAATTTTCAGTGAAGAGAGAAAGAAAAATCTTTAAAATATCATGTAATAATGAGAAATGTCATAGGAATGATACAGAAAATAGCCTAGAACCAGAGGAAATAGATTTCTTTCAGCTTAAGTTTATCAAAAATGTTGATTATTTCTAACTTTTTTAACTATCCCATATATGAAATTCTCTGACAAAAAGAAAAAAATTGTTTAAATCATTGTGTTTCTCAGAAATGCTGGAGCTTTAATGCTCATATTGATCCAATTTGAAAATCTGTTTTAGTCTCACCAGCAAATGTATTGTCAAATTGCTCCCCACAAAATATGCTATTGTTTCATAAACAGGAGCTCATTTTTTTTTGTTAATTTCTCATAGCTTAATTTTACTTCTGTCTATTCATATTATTTTCCGGTCAAATGAAGTTCAAATTTTGGAAGTATTCCTTCCCAGCACAAACAAACATACACACATGTACACACAGAGAGAAAAAGACAGAGAGATTGCCATCCCCTGCTTAAAAACTGCCATAGACTCAAGTGGCCCTGAATAAACAAGCTACCCATTTACAAGTAATCCTTGCATATTCCACACCTAATCTAACACCATTTTTTTTCATCAGTAGCTCTATCTTTCCAGATGCCTGGTCATAAATTAGGAAATCTCTGAAGTCACTTCTAACAGTTTTCTTTATATTGTACCCAGAAGAATGTACATTCTTTTTTGAATATTTGTTCTCTTTTAACATTTTTTAATATCTAGCATAACTTTTCCAGAATGTGTCATTATTATACACTGAGCACAGAATCCTGAGGAGTCCTTTCTTCTGTGAAGGGTAGCCCCGTCAAGGACAGAGATACATCTTTATAATGAGATTCAAATTTCTCATTAAAAGGCAAATCCTCCTTCTCAAAAGGCTGTACCGGATACAACTTAAACTTGACTGGTGAGAATTCCCTGTTAAGAGTTCTGGAAGAATGTTCCAATTAGAGACAATGTAGGATCCAAGTTACTTTTATTTTAATGAATTAGGAAATGTGAATGCATTTTCAGCCCAGAGCCAAGAAAAAATTATTCTGAGATAGCTCAGCACATGTCAGCCAACAGGCTGGCATCCATCTCCGTTTCCTTTTTGTTTACTGGATGAAATAGTTCATTAATGAGGACTCTCTATGAGACAATGCTAAGTTGCAATATTATTTTGTTATGAATTTTCTCAGTGTTATGCTCTTACTCCTATGAGTTAGAGTCTTCTCACATACAGTAGCTGCTATCCTTGGAAAAACATGCCCTTGCTGATATGTCATAATTTTTTCTTAACAAATAATCACTGGAGTCAGGTACAGTGATACACACTGGTAATCCAGGACTCGGGAGGCTGAGGAAGGAGGAACAGGAGTTTGAGGCCATCTGGGTTTCATAGTAAGACTTGTCTCAGGGATAGAAAAAAAAATGTTGGGTTTGGGATGTAGCTCAACGACAGAGTCCCCATCAACCATGTGTGAGGATCTGGGTTAAATACCAAGCATCTATAAAAATTCCCACAGGAGTACTTGTTTTGCTTGAATCTCAGCTTACATTTTCATGAACCAATCCGTTATTCTTGTATCTCTGGAAATTCTCACTGGTCCACTTGTTTTCACAGTTCAAGGGGCTGGCTTTTCAGATTACATGTTGGAGTGTTTTGCAAGAGTCTCTTTAACGATAGAGCAATCGTCTCAGAGTTCTTGCCCAGGCATCTAGAGGAAAAGCAAACCAACAGCAACAAAACACCATCTCTCAGGAGCTAGAGACAGAACGGTCGAGAATAAAGATCATAGGACTAAGACATTTATTTATTCATGTGGTATGCAATGTTTGAAATAGTCGCTGGAGTTATAAGTGATAAAATGACACCAGGTGTATCAAATTTCCATTCACTGAGTATGATCAACTTTCTAAGCAATAAAAATAGGACCTTTGTCTTCCCTTTTTGTACTGAACTGGGGATTGAAGCTAGGGCTTTGTGCACGCAAAGCGAGGGCTCTACTACTGAGCTTCACTTCCAGCCCCTCTTTACTCTTCCATCTTCTATTTCACAAATTTAATTAGTCACCAAATTCTATCTATTGGACTTCTTAAACATATCTTTATAATATGTACAGCGCATATCTATCTATCTACATATATATATATATCAATGAAATATTGTGTGGAAACAAATACATTAAAATCAAAATTTGCTTCGAATTATCTTGATGAAATGTATTTCTCTGAATAATCCAGTCCAGTATTCAAATTATGGAGCTCCAAATACCAGGAGAAACTGATCAGTCCCTCTGACTTTAACATACTCCATCTTATATATGAAATTAAGATGAGTATTTTATCTTTTGAGACACAATCTCTCTACACAGTACTGGTTGTCCTAGAACTCACTATGTAGACCAGGTTGGCCTTAACCTCACAGAGATCCCCTGCCCAACTTTCTACCCAATGCTGGGACTAAAGGTGTGCTCTACCACATCTGGCAAGATAGGTTTTTTTCTTTTGTTTTATTTTTTTAAAGAAAGAAACCATGAGAGACTCCTTTGTGCCTCAGCTAATGCTTTTAGTTACAGGACCCTCCAGTGGGGGGACTTTCTTTCCCTTTTTTTAAATAATAAATATAATTTCATTAAATGTACTCATTTATTTTACATCCTGACCGCAGTTTCCCATCCCTCCTCTTATAACTGTGGAGTCAGATTTAGATTTTTTCCATCTTTCTTTCTGGCTTCCAGAGCATTCCACAGACTGCAGACACTGCCTGTCTATGAACCTGTCACACCTTGAAGTTCCACCTGCTTAGCATCTGGAATAAAGCAGATGGTAATGCTGATAGGTTCCTCTGACGCTGGATCCCAAGGGATCTTGGCATCCTTGCCATGAAGCAGGGGAAATGGCCTGACTCTCTGAGCTGAGTCATATCAGCATCACTGGGTTTGCTCTGATAATGAACTGTCTTCCTTTTTGTGAAGACCCCTGGCCAGGTGGTCACCCAAAGTACCTCACAGAGGCATGTGACCTGTCTTCTTTACGTTTCCCTTCAAAACTGTCCTGCAAACTTTCACTGACCTAGAAGCAAGCTCTAGGTGGTATTGAGAACAAATCTCCAGGCCTGCATCAGGCCTTGTCTGGATCTTTCATTCTTCATCTTAGCTAAATATACCCTATTTAAAGAACCCTTGAAACATTTGTTTGTATTGTAAGCTGGGGCTGATGGGAGCTTTTTGGTGTCAAAAGCCATGGTCTGTTTTAATTCATGTTATCAAGATCAGTAAATCTTTCAGCCACTGTTTTTTAATTAGATAGTTAACTGTTGATACACGTTTCATAAAAATAACACACAGGATGCCAGCCCTCTTCAAATATCAATCTTGACTCTGATAATGAAGCTTATAAGCTCTACAATCTCAATTTATAGCTAAAGAAGGACCACAGCATGTGAATGAAATTAGAAGAGCCCAAGTAGTAACACATGGCCAAATGACCATTGCAGCCCAAATCTCTTGAACTGAAAATCATGCCACTATTTCCAGACATGCTGCCTGAGAGGCCAGAGTAGCCTGCCTTCAACACTGGAACCTCTACTGTGTATAGTGGGTCTTCCTTCTGAAGAGTGGGCAAGAGAGCTCAGTGCATTTCCTAGAATGTTATAAAAGAGGGTTTGCAAGAATTCCTTAGGCTGAAGTTTTATCCTTTAAAAGAACAGCAGTAATTTATTGAAGAGAAGTATTGATTGTCGGATTATGAGAAATTAAGCTGCTAAAACTAAAATCAAATGGAGAGAGGCTATTTGGATCAAAGTCTAGGCTCCAAACGCAGTGAGCTAAGATGCGGTTTCATCAGGATGACACAGGGAGGAGGGATGTTTTTGTGCTACTAGAAAGAAAAGCAGTCCAAGAGTATGTAGTGAAGGCAATAAAACCCTCAGGGCCACAGGGCGGGTTGGTCTGCTTAAAATTGGCCTCATTTTCATTATTGCTTTCACAAGAACTGCTTTCACTCTGATGCAACTGTCTAGCTTAATATTTCCCCTTACTACATAGAAATCTAAATAAATCCAGTATTAAAACTTTGGGGTTATCTACCACTTGTACCTAAGTTACAACCACTTGGATTTCTAAGGCTATCGTATTTTCTAAGTAAATATGTGGGTGTGTGATCTAAAGAAAGATGTAATTTGTGAATATTATTAACTGAAAATCCTCACAAGGATATAAAATTTTTGAAAAGTAGGGAATTTTTCTGTGAACCATTCTCACTTAAACAATAAAATTACATGAACTTTTGCCTTCTTCACTAAAATTAGCAAACTGTTATTATAAATAATTTAACATGTTTCTGATGTAATTTCCAGCTTACAACACACTTAGTTTGATTTGGCTTCTTTTCTGCCACATCATACAAGTGACTATAGGTGGAATATAAACTAATTTTAGTGTTAACCTTAAACAAAAACAACCAGAAAAAAAATTTGTTTTATCTCTGAAGAAATAAAAAAGAGTAATTATGTCTTAAATTTTTAATGAGTTTTGATTAATCTTTTGCAATGATGCTTTAAATATATCATTTTAAAAATCCACATGTGCTTTGCTCTAGAGTGATTTTTAACTCAAATATCTGGATGTTTTCTTTGTGATGTTTCCTTTCCTGAGGCATCAGGGTATCCCTCTTCCAGATAACATTTAAGACTGTTTTCTAAAATATACCTCACCAGCCCAGGAAAGGTTAACACAGTGGCAAAGCTAAGCCATTACACTCTCATTCCTCATGCTGAGAAAAATAATATTTAGCTGCCACATGGAGCTGCAAGATAAGAGAATACTTACCTCCTTGGCTTTATCAAATGGTATTCAATTATTTTCATAATTGAGGCAGAATATATTGGTCATAGCAGTGATCAATTGCAGGATCTTGTTAGGATGTATATCACAGACTGTGATTTCAAAGCATGCCTGTCCTCTGGGAAAAGGTAATTCAGTGGTGATAAATTGGACTTAAGCAAATGTTGCATCCTTTATCTAGCATTTTGCTGACAGAGTTCAATAATTACACCTCATTGTGAGTTTAAGGTAGTTGACTTTCAGAGAGCAGAAGGACAGATTCAGAAGGGAAAATGCAAGAACATGGGGAGGAAGGTTCTGAGACAGTTAAAGAAAGGGGGAGGTGAAAAGAGAGGTCCTTGAAGAGCCAAGGAAGAGATGAGAAGTTTGTTGATAAAAAAACAACAAAGCATTGAGGTCTGAACTGACTTGGTCAAGACCCAAGACAACTGACACTTGTGTTTTGTTTTGTTTTTTTTTTTTTTTTGGTTTTTCGAGACAGGGTTTCTCTGTGTAGCTTTGCGCCTTTTCCTGGAACTCACTTGGTAGCCCAGGCTGGCCTCAAACTCACAGAGATCCACCTGGCTCTGCCTCCCAAGTGCTGGGATTAAAGGCGTGCGCCACCACCGCCCGGCTTTGACACTTGTGTTTTATCAGAGGAATAAGGGACAGCCAAACTCTAGTACAGCTGCAGATAAAGGCTTTGTTCTTGACTTCACATTTTTTCACACAATGCCTGTTTCTTTGACCTAAGGAAAGGTGCAATCTGTATGCCATATCTCCATTAAACTCAGATGTTAAGTGGAGATACATATTAAGTATCCAAAGAGGTCTCTTTGAAGGCATATTCAATACATTTGAAAATGAAAAGAAAATAAAAATTAGAAAATTGCATTTTCTAATTTCTAACATTGCTTCTAGATTATGTAAACCAATGTCATATTTCTTAGTAGTTTTATTTAATTTCATAATTCTAGAGTCTTATAATTATAGCTATTTAGATAATTCAAGAAAATATATAAGCCATATTCGTTTTTCAGGATGCTTTATGCATAGTAACTGCTCAAAAAGATAAGTATTATTGGGCCAACAAATTCATGAGATTTTCTTCTTTGAGAAAACAGTATTTAGCCAAGTGCAAGGTTGGATCGTCTCAGAGATTAAGCATATTAGGATTTTACCCTACCCTTAATACTGGGAATCTACTGACACTCACCTGTGAATTTAAATAGAATGCATTACTAATTGTACCTTGGTGGGCAAAACCCCAGGCCATCGTGGAGAAGGCTGAAATGTCCAATGATGAAGTCATTGCTTAGAATTTGAGCTGGGAATGAGGGAATGCTGATTCTCGGGCCCCTCGCCTCCTCCCCTGACGTTCTGTTCTATGTGAAACTTGAAGTATCACACCTAATTACTCCTCTCACCTCCGTCTACCTCTTTGCTCTGTCCCAATGACACATTGCTCTGTTACTTTTGTAGATGACTCAAGAGGGATCAGTTTTCAAAATAATATAAAATTCACTACAGATAATAGCAAAATGACCTGGAAGTCTGTACCAAGTACAAGCCAGTGCTTTTCCTTGGAATGCGGATATGTGCGCGCACACTTTCAGTGAGTCATACTTCATGTATGTGATTTTGCAGCACCAGCAATTACCTCCATTCTTTAGCACTCTTCAGTCCCACAATGTCCCTCATGTTTTATTCTTTCGTCATTGTATTTATGTGCTCTGTTCCTGTAACAAAAGCACAAACTCTTCTAAGGGAGAAAATGCATTTTTCCTTCTATTTGTCTTTATGATGTTTTTCATACCCAGCAATCTGCCTCCCCAAACACTTAATACAGATATTTTTGATACGTTGGCATGATGGGAAATCTATATAATTTCCAACAACTCCTACATCTCTAAGAGGCAAAATTTTTCTAAAATGCCTTTAACACTCCACAAGAGGTAGTTCTTGGGGAAAAAACACAGGTGTGGAGACATTTATTTTCAGAATAGTGTGTATTCCAGAAGATGCTTAAAAATATCTTTCTAAGGCTCACACAATGTTAGGTAATATGCTTTAGATGAAGCTGTGAGGAAGACAAAATATGCATATGTACATATATATACATATATATATGTATATATATATATATATGTATATATATATATATATATATATATATGGTATGTATGTCATCTTCCCTCTCCAGTACATAGTTCCATCTCTGATGTATTCCAGAAGTTCAGTTCTTTATATTGCAATCAATGAAAGCTTTGGGAGTAAAACTATCCTACTCACTATCTGTTCCAATTTCATTGTTACCCCAGCCCCCACATTGCAGATTCCAGGCATTATGGATGTTCCAGAAATACAATGTACTTACACTCTTCTGGAGGCCTTATGCATAGTGTTGTTTTCTATGTGCACAGGCCAGGAAAAATCTCATTGCTACTCCTTTGAAAAGCCTTCTTAGCGCCTTCTAGGACAGATGATTCCTTGTTAATGTTCCCTTAGCACTTTATGATAACCTATATCAGACACATAGGTATATAAATGATAGAGGGATGATAGATAGATAGATAGATAGATAGATAGATAGATAGATAGATAGATGTAGAGATAGATGATAGACAGACAGACAGACAGATAGATAGATGATTGGTGATACATAGCTAGAAAGAGAGAGAGAGAAGTAGATAGATACATAGATCGATGATAGATATCGATAGATGAGATAGATAGATGATAGATAGATAGATAGATAGATGATAGATAGATGATAGATAGATAGATAGATAGATAGATAGATAGATAGATAGATAGATACCCCTACCTACTTATCACTCTCACCTCACTCTTATATTCCATCCCACAGCCACAAAGTCTCTGAAGTAAGTAACTGTACTATTCAATTCAGCACTCTATCTTGGGCCCACTGACTATTTGAACAAATGAATGAGTCTACCTTTTTATTTGTTTCCACATGGGTGGAAACAAATAACATCTAGATACCTAGATACATTCACTCAGTCTAATTAGACTCAAGTCTAATGTAAATATCTGCAATGCTTGAGTTTTCCTGATTTTCCTAACTTTCTCATTGCTTAGATGATGTTTTTTTATTTAAACAATTTTTTATAAAATATAACTATGGCACTGTCCCACTTCCCTGTCCTTCTTCCAGTCCTTCCCATGTGCCCCCTTACTTCCTTTCAAATTTATGGCCTCTTTTTCTTTAATTGGTACATACATAGATACATAATTGCTACTAAGCCCATTTAGTATGTTGCTTGTATATGTATATTGTCAGTGCTGATCACTTATTATTAGATAATCAATTAGGGGGATTCATCCCTGGTGAGGAATTCTTCTCTCCTTCAAAATTCCGTAAGTGCCTGTAGGTCTTTAAGGATGGGGGTCACGAGATTGCTCCCTTCCATATTAGCACATCTGTTGGTGTCCTTTTTCAGGTCTTGTTCAGGCAGCCATATTGTTGAGGTATCATAGGTGAACAGTTTGTCATTTCTAAAAGACACAGTCTCACAGCTAACTTACTGGCCCTTTGATGCTTACCATCTTTCTGCTTCCCTCTTCTTCGATGTCCCTAAGCCTTGGGTGCAGGAGTCATGTTGTAGATGTATCTATTGGGGACGAGCAGCCCACGATCCATTGTGCTCTGTGTTTTGACCAGTTACAGGTTTCTCTGATGGTCTCTGTTGTTGGCAAAGTGAAGCTTCTTTGATGAGGGGCGGGAGCTGCACTTATCTGTGGGTTTAAGAGTAAGTGGTTAGAATACAGTTGGGAATTATGCTGGTCTAGTAAAGTGAGACTATAAGTTCTCCTCTAACACCCATGAACTCACTAGCCCCTGGTAGTTGGATAGGTTTCTAGTACCAGGTGTGATTTCTTTCCTGTTAAGGGAGTCGTACATCCAATTAGACAGTTGTTGGTTACAACCAAGATATTTGTACTACTATTGAGCCATAAGGACATCTTGCCATGATGCTGGTCATTATTATGATCCAGAGGCTAGGTATCTATCTATCGGTTGCTTCCCTCTTTTGTCAGCTTGTATGGAAAGTTCTGGAAATGCAAAAGTTAGTCCTTAGCAGGCCTTTAGGGAAGGTGCGGTCCAGATCACATGTCCAAAGTGTATAGTGTTTTCAGCAATGGGACCTTATCTTCTCCCTGTTTAAAGAATGTTTGAACTCCACTCTGAGGTTTCCCCTGTAATTTATCAATATGACCTGTTTTTCAACTCAGGAGCTGATAGCCTAAGTACCATATTCCTTATAGGACCTATGGTTATAAACAGAGCTTTATAAGGGGAAAGAATCTTTTTTTTTTTTTTTTTTTTTTGGTTTTTCGAGACAGGGTTTCTCTGTGTAGCTTTGCGCCTTTCCTGGTACTCGCTTTGGAGACCAGGCTGGCCTCGAACTCACAGAGATCCACCTGGCTCTGCCTCCCGAGTGCTGGGATTAAAGGCATGCGCCACCACCGCCCGGCAATAAACTTTTTTTTTTTTTTTTAAAGATTTATTTATTATGTATACAGCATGTGTGCCTGCAGGCCAGAAGAGGGCACCAGATCTCGTTACAGATGGTTGTGAGTCACCATGTGGTTGCTGGGTATTGAACTCAGGACCTCTGGAAGAGCAGTCAGTGCTCTTAACCTCTGAGCCATCTCTCCAGCCCCCCGGGAAAGAATCTTAATCCAAAAAAAAGGAGTATAATGGTGAGACTTTCAATACTTCTACCAAAGGGATGGGGCATCACTAGACACAGGGACTTGGAGTGTTCCGCACATGCTAATTTAGGTGTCAGTGAGCTTCTTTAAAGCAGGTCAGCACCACAGCGATATACTGATGGATGTAAAACACTCATCCTTGAGTAGCCATTACAATTCCTTTGTGAACAATTTGTCTGAAAAATAATGTTTTTAAAGAAAATGTGGGTGATAAGATCACTAATATGAGCTACAGAGAAACAAAATATTAATTTTCATATCATTATGGGAAAAGGGGGGATTTTTCTCTTTGGTTCTTAGTCTCATTAATAAAGATTTTTGAAATGGATTTGAAGGAAAATTGTTAAGAGTATGAAAAAAATAGGGCTGGGAAGAGGTAAATCTGGCAATTGCCATGAGGAGGGATATGGAGAGAGGGAGAGAGAAAGCAGGAAGATTTAGTAATGGAACAGAAACAAGACAGGCCAGAATTGAGTGGCAGAAGGAGAGGGAGCCTCCAGAGAAAAGAGACTCTGAAAGCCCAGAGTGTCTCAAGAGTATGCTTAGGCCTTGGCCAGTATCCAAAAGGAAACGAGATAGAGAAAAGCAAAAGAAAAAGTTATGCTTTTCTGAATAACACAGAAAAGCTGGCAGACCATAGTGCTGATGGTGGAGTCTCTGCATGTGAGGGGATTCTGAGAAAGAGAAGCGCATTATCTCATTAAAGGGATAATTATTCTTCCCATCTTCTTTGCATGGACTTAGGTGAATCAGCCTTTCCAAGGCCTTGCAAGGCCAGCTAATTGACAGGCCCAGCTGGAATAACTGCTAAGAGAAGGAGACACTGATATGTAATGTTTTAATCTTTGAAGCATGTCTCCATCCAGGACGTGATTTTTTTTCCTTTGATCAGAAGACAATAGCTTTTCCTCAATGGGGCTCAGCAAACCCTGATATCACCATCATAGCTACTGTAGCATTTGTTCCTCAAAAGTTGAGTCTTTAAGATCACTTAAGAGATGGGTTGAAATTAGAAAACAGGTATCACCCATTTCCACTGTGAAAATCCGAAAGCTGTTCTCAGAAGGGATTAGCATCTAGACTAGAATGTTAATCACACACTGACTTACAGCTCCATGCAGGTAGTGCTATTTAGGAAAAGAATAATAACATATTAGAGATAGGGCTAGGAATATAATGTAGTGGTTGTGCACTTGTCTAACATATTTTAGACTATAAGTCCAATTATTAGCACACACTCCATACACACACACACACACACACACACACACACACACACATACACACACAACCAGAACTGTCTTCTGACACCTCCACTCTCCACCCAAGACAGGACTGAGCACATCCTTATCATTTGGCCCAGGACAAAAATGGAACTGCTATTTTTTGGGGGGACGGGGAGGGGATCCTTATCTTCCCTATATCTGTCTCCTGTCCTCACCAATATAATTTATATTTAATACAGGTGATAACTGTATTTCTATTCAGTTTATAAATTTATGGGAACATTTGTCATAAACAGAAAAAAGTTTAATGTCTGTATGCTATTGTGTAAAGCAAATATGGCAGAGTTGATTTGATAGGGATCTGAAGAGCAAATGACTTTTTACTATCTAAAATTGATTAGTTCCATTTGGGTTACCATCTACATCTTAGAGAAAGGGGACAAGTTTCTTTTTGTTGTTATTTAAGACTCTCTCTGGAGATTACTGAAGGGAAAAGAAAGAAGTGACTTTGTCCGGATTTAGAAAGTGATAACACTTCCTGTTACCATGGAAATGGGCACAGGTTATGTTGTTTTCCCATGCATATTTCCATTTTATCACAATAAAGCAGACAGATCTAGCTTGCCTTGTAGCATCTGATGTCTTCACCACTGAGGAATCATTTGGTTTCTATTGCTGTGATAAACACCATGGCCAAAAGGAACTTGGGAAGAAGTTTATTTCAGCTTCAGGTATAGCCCATCATGAAGAGAAGTCAGGGTGGAATTCAAGGCAGGAACCTGGAGGCAGGAGCTGATACAGAGGCCATGGAGGAGCGCTGCTTACTGCCTTGTTCAGCCTGCTTTCTTATAAATCCCTGGATCACCAGCCCAGGAGTGCCATTGCCTCCCAGTGAGCTGGACCCTCCCACATCAATCAATATCAAGAGAATGTCCGACAAATTTGCACCCAAGCCTATCTATCTGATGGTGGCCTTTTTCTCAACTGAGGTTCATCTTCCCAAATAACACTAGCTCTGTCAAGTTGAAAGCAACAACAACAAAAAATCCAAGCAAACAAAAAACAGGACATCATTTAATGAAGAGTACATCAGAACTTCAGAGATAATATAAGCCAAACTTTTTGCCTTACTGGGCAAAGAGACAAAACAGGAAGTAGCCCTTTTCACCTGGTTATTGTAGCAGAAGTAGGAATTAAATTCCTATGACTTTGTCCTGTTCCTATATTCTTGACCCCGCATTTCAGACACCTGCTTGCAAGTGGAAAATAACTTTAAACAACTAAGTGAATAAACAGTATTTTATAATATCCATTGTTGCATATTAATAAGAACAATACCCACCCATATCTGAGCACTGATCATACCTTATATTAACGTATCTGATCTTCACAAGACCTTAAAATACTTATTTTATGGACTATAGAAATGACCCTGGAAGGTAGAGCCCTCAATTGTTTTAAGAAGTAATAAATCTTATTATGCTCAATGAGCTTAAGACACCAATACTCCTTGTCAGGTTTGGACTGGGACCCTAAGCATCATAGGTGGCCTCTCGAGTCTTTTCATATAACCACTATTTTGCACATCCTCTCTTTCAAGTACATTTACAAATTATCCCCAAATATGCACAACTGTGTTAGGAAGGAGAACTTTGGAGCCAGAAACATGAATGAAGCCATCATCGGTGCTACTGTAGCTGTAACCTTATTTTTGCCTGCTTACTCTCTTTTGGTCCCATTGATGCCTTGAAGCTACTTCAGCACAACCCTTCCTCATAGAATAATGGAATAGCTGCCTATAAAAATCCAAATCAGGATCCTAAGTCTTTGAGTTTGTTACTTGGGTAAAATCATTCCAACCAATTCGGTCCACTGATATGCTGACATGCTCTGTTAAAATTATTTTATATTCTGGTAGGCTAACATTTTTGTTTTATTTCAGCAGCACAGAAACTGTGTGTTTATTTTTTTAACCTTACTCTCTGAAAAACAATCTGAAATACTGCACTTTCTGAGCTTAAAATATGACAAAAGGAATTACTTTTATTCTCTCTTAAGGGCATTTTAATGCTTTAAAGACCTCATCTAGAAAATGACTTTTTTATTATTCTTTAATCAAATACCTTGTAGGAAGTTGTTTTCTCATTACTTGCTTATTCCTTCCAAATATGAAATCCTGTGATGGAAAATCAAGATAAGTGATGATTTCATTTAATCCTATTTTGTATTTACATTTTACAAGGGGGAATGAAACAAAGAAATACGTTAGGAAATATGGTGGAAGTATTATTCATAAAAATAAACAAAATCTCATTATTCTTTCTAAACTGTTATGAGCTCCTTGGTATGAATACAGGAAAACTTACTTTTCAGTAATAAAAGGCAGTTGACCATCTGAAAGTTTATAATACCTTTGTAGCATCTGCCTCATTGAAAAGCAATGAAATCTGTATTACAACTGCCTTGGCCAGGAGCTGTGCTGACAAATTATTTCACAGCCACAAAAACTATCTGGATGTTAACCCAGCATCCAATGAAGCAAATAGTTGGCTTGCTTCCTTATCACGTCAAAGCACTGTTGAGTGGTTTTTGCTTTGCGCAGTTGTCTACAGCATGAATATCTCCACATTCTATCTCTGTGAGAACATGTTCTCTAATCTTTATTCTGAGTTTAATTCCTCCCTGCACTGTAGAGGTGTGGATTGGCTGGATGTAATTTGAAGGTTTCAGAGTAGTAGCTTTCAATACTATCTAAAGGATCCAGGGATGTTTCTCCTGCATTGCTGTTACTGGACAGAGACCGTGATGCAATGCTTTATGACTGTGAGACAGCATTGTGACCTGTGACTTTATTGATTCTCCTTGCAACAATTGACCTACCAGAGACTGCCTTGGCTGGCATTTTTTTTTTTTTTATGCTGCATCCAGAATCTGAAATCCTTCAGGGTTTCCTAACTGAGTGATTTGCTTCAGAGTCATCCGGACCCCCAAAATCTTTATCCATAGTGCGTGAGTGTAAGAATTCAGAAAAGTACGTAAATCTTTCTCCTGAATAAACTCACCCATGCTTTCATACTGAACTACCAACCTTTTCCCTTAAGAAGGCAGTGCTGAAGGAGCACTATTTCCTCTCTAACCTCACATCTTATCACTCCTTCGGTTCTTTGAAAATCCTGTGTCTTTTGCCTTCAAGTCCTATTGCATGCAAATGCTTCTTCCTGGCTGTCTTGCACTCACTGAGGCCCCCTGTCTGCTGTCACTAGTAGTGACTTACAGTCCTGCAAGTGCTAGATGCACAGTGAATGCTGAACAGTAATACATGCTGGGGGAATGATACAAGAAACTAAAGAGATTGAAAAAAGGATAATGTTTCAAATTACCCAATTTTAGCAAAAACTGTCTCTAAAATATAATGTGGTTAGTAATTTACACCTAAAGGTGAGTTCACTCAGTTAGCAAATGTTATGCAGAGAATGGGCTTGTTTAAGGCTCTGGGGAAGTTATTAATAAGCAAACCCGGAAAGGTCATGGCTCTCAGCTAGTGTGTACTCTAACTGAAGGGACAGAAAAGGAGCAATTGAATGACTATACACAATTTTCTCAGGTAGATATCATTAGCAGGAAGCTCATAAAATAGGGTAATGCAATGGCCTGACTTCGCAAAACAGGGTGTCCAGTTTAGATTATGATTTAAATAGCTTGTTGTTGTTGTTGTTGTTTTAAGCTAAGACATCCATAGCAGGAAGTGGTCTTGGATTTAAGAAGGATATGGGGAAATATTCAAAGCAAAGGGAACACCAGACACAAACCTGGAGGTGGAAATTAACTTGATGTGCTCAAGGAGGAAGATGAACAGGGGGAGGAGGAGAAGGGGCAAATAAGACAGGAGAACATCAGGCAGGGTCAAAAGACATCTCTAGCTGTGGCCGTGCATCATCGCTCTGCAGGTCTGATAAAGGGCTCCTGTGGCAGGCCTAGTGCAAGTGCAAACCAGTGGAAGGATCAGGTAGAGAGATGATGTGGTCTCTCTCATTTCCAGCTGACTGAGTAGGCTCTGCCTATGATGTGGAGAGTGCCTTGGAGAACAGCAGAATCAGACCAGAGACCTGAAGTCATCTTGTGTTGTTGACATAACAACTGAGCTCAGTCCATCACTGAAATAAAGCAACACTGAAGTCAGCCATTAAAAAAAAAAATTAACACATACCTTTATGGTAACACAAGACTTCTATATTCAGAGAAATTTCAAAATTTGTGGGATAAGCTACTATGAGAAATGAAGAGATTGAGTCAAATTACAGGCAACACTTTGTCTGACAGGCTGCCTTAGATAAAGAGAAAGAAATTGGAAAGGGGAATCCACAGGTAAAATAAAGTTTTGACACATGAGTCAAAGTGGTTTCTCTGCTCTGGCACCATGAAGGTCTAGAAAGGATTGGAGTTGGCGTCAGAAGATGTGAGTAGGAACTAACAGGTATGCGTTTTCTAAACATCTAGGTTCACTCACCTAACAAATAAAAGTTCTGCCTATGACTAGTATGAACAGCACTTCTGACATTCACGTCTCTTCAAACTCTTTGTATAGGTAGTTTTATCACAGAGTAAGAGAGCCAAAAACTTATTTCTATATCCTATAATCATCACTTCATATACTCCTATCTCCTCCTCCTAAGTTAAGACAACTGAAGAAGACACAAGCAATGAACTACATAGAAATTTCCCCCAATTAGAATGAGTTCCACGGTACAACTCAAGTCACATGTCTTCATGGCATTGACCTGACTGAGTGTACTGTGACTCCAAGGAAGTTCTCCACAAGACACAGAATGTTTGCTGCATTCATTCTTAGTATCTCCTACTTAGAAGTATGTAATGATTGATTAGCTTGAGAAGAGGAACTCTTTGCTACTCCTATCCAAAAGTAGAATGGTCTCATGCCCATAATGTATGTGATTGGGTTTCTAAAGACTGTAATGGGTAGGTTGGCTGAGCCAACTGCATATACATGTTGTAATCATCCAATGGAGTTTTGATCCAGGATATCAAAACACCTCATTTATAGCTTTAAGCATGGACCAGTAATTTATTCTTATTATTGAAATATAACAAGGGAAGATACACCAAAGGTGTATCTCTTATAAGGAATTTTTATTAAAAAATGAAAATTATACAACTTCAAAAGAAAGGTTGGCAGTTGGTCAAACTCAATAAAGCTTGACTATTTAAAAATCTATACATCTTTAAAATTTTGACTTTTGTCCAGATATACAACCAGCGCCTTCCTTGTCTACTATAATCTCCAAGTGAGACCTGAGGGACACATAACTCTGCACTGCTGCTAAAGTTCCCCAGTGGTCTTTTTAATGACAGAAATGAGCTAAGACAAAGCAAGACATTCTTAAAAAGAAACAGAGCTTTGGGGATATGGGGATATTGCTTTCCCAGATGATCAGACACACACATTTAAATAAAGACAGAATTTCAAAGCCATAGAAAGAAAATTGAACCAAAACATTATGCCAGTTTTTAGGTAAAAATACACCAAATAAGTGAGCAATTTTGGTATAGTGAGCAAACACAAACTATATCCACAATCACTCAGTTCTGAGGCATGATTCACATCTCTTTCCTCCAAGCTTGCCAACCCTTTTTGCAAGATCCAATGGGTTTAAACAAGGAAACTTACAGCCAAACCTTCAGTTTGATGTTTTGTACTTATTTTTTTTTATTTTAATGCATGTGAGTGTTTTGCCTGAATATAGTTCTGTGCACCTAGTGAGTGTCATATGCCCATGGAGACAAGAAGAAGAGTCAGATCTCCTGGAACTGGGGTTACAGATGGTCACATGCTACCTTCTGGGTTCTGGACATTGAACCAGAGTCTTCTGGAAGAGCAGCCAGGGCTTTTAACCACTGAGCCATCTCTCCAGCCCCAGTTGAGTTTTTATAAAGAAAAGAAATAGTAAGATTATAAAGATCCCATGGCAGCAGTTGATACACCAAGGGAGAACCCACAAATCAAATTGTTGTTAAGAAATAACTTGTTCATTTGGGTTTGGTCAAGTTTAGCTTCCTTCCTTCTTCCTTCCTTCCTTCTTCCTTCCTCCTTCCATCCCTTTCTTTCTTTCTTTCTCTTTTCTTTTTTTATAGTTTTTTTTTTTTGTAGTTTTTCAAGGCAGAGTTTCTCTTCATAGCCCTGGTTGTCCTAGAACTTGCTCTGTAGGCCAGGCTGGCCTCAAACTCATAAAGATTCACCTGCCCCTGCTTCCTGAGTGCTGGGATTACAGGCAGGTGCCACCACTGCCCAGAGGTTTGGTTTCTTAAGATGGTTGTAACTATTTAACATGTAGGTACACAGAGTGACTGTGTATTGTTCAACGTCTGATCATTCTCCAAGTTGAACCTGTATTCTCTGAACATCTCCAACTTTTTGTGTTTGCAATATATGCTAACAATAGGGTTACTTTTGTGCATGTTAAGAGCAAAATGCAAATAAGTGCCTCACATTTTGGTGTCTGGATTAAACAAATCTAGGATAATTATCTCAAGTGCTAGCTAGATGCCTAGTAGTTCCATGTAAACACCTATGGTCAGCACACTGGTCAGTGTTCTGCTGCCCTTGCCTACTGGTCTCTAGAGAGAACTGTTTCTTGCTAAGAATCAACTCCATTATACCTTTGAGAGACTATCTTTCCTGACTCCATTCACATACAAACTACTTGGAACGTAAACTTCCTTTTGTGCCTATATCTCTCACCCAATATCAGCAGTGCATTTTCAGCCCTGTAAATCACCCTGAAGCCTGCTGCTGAGCTCAATGTTCTATGAACCATTACCATTAAAGGGTGGGAACAACTGTGACAAAAATAAAATTTCCAATTAGATTAAAATTTCGTGGTGGCTGTCAGGGAGCACCCTCATTGGATGAGAATAACTGCCAGTTCTGTGTCCATCTAAGTGTGATTTAAGGAGGAATGACTGCTTTGTTTACCCAGTTCCTAGGGCGATCATCTTGTCCACACTTCCTCAAGCCCAACATGGAAGCTAGGACACCATTTGGTGACACTACCTGAGAATCTTCTCAGCCCTCTTTGGGAATTTATTTACAGCAGAAGATAAGTTTGAGACAGATTTGGGTGTTGGGGGAAGATTGTAGAGACCCAGCAAAGCTGGTGTCATATGCGAAAGTGTTTCAATACCACACTAGCTTTGAGAAATGTATTTATCCTATTCTCAACTGTTCATATAACTTCACTAATGTAAGGAAGTAAGACTGTTCTTGTCTTCATGTTGGTGCCTATACTGATTCTGGAAAGCTTAGCATATTTATATACTGGATGATTATTTTTTTAAGTTTTGAAGCTCAAAGTCAATTTTCTTACAATCTAAAAGGAAAACACCCAGGGCAAACTAAATATTGGAAACTGATAGAGGAGACAAGAAGAAAGAAGGAAGAAAAAAATGGCAATGAAGCTAGCACATACGCCAGATACATGGCAGGGAAGGAGGCTTTAGAGAAAGTAAGAAAACCCAAAGTATCGAGGAGGGGGGAAAAGCTTATTTACATTCTGGCCAATGTCTGAAAGGAAGAGGCAGAAAAGGGAACGCCTTTCTGACCCACACCACAGGAGAGTTGTAGACCAGTGGAACTTCATGGTGGCTCGCCAGGACAGGGCTGGGGCCAGGAATTCTGGGAGGAAAAGTGTAGTATCTCATTGAAGGAAAATGTACTCCATGTCCTCAGCATGGTCCAGGGTGAGCCTCATGCCATGCTCTACTTACAGCTAAACATAAATCGTAATCTTGATCTGCTGTTAAGGAATTTGACTAGATTCCTATAGAAGCGATGTAAGGAATGAGGCAAGTCTGGTGTAGCTTTTGTGACACTGTCTCCATTGTCTCTATTCCTGTTAGTCCCGCAGGGTTTCCCACACAGCTCCAAAAGGTTAAGAATAAAACCCTGACTCTCCTCTCCACCCACATCAATTCCACAATCACCAGTACCTCTCTTTGCCTTCCTTGTGCTTCTTCACTTAGAATAAGAAACTGTTCCTTGGAATGTGCATCCTTCTGGTAACTGAAGTCTCCCCTCTTTCTGTTTTCAAGGATGGGAGGAACAGTTTTATTGGACACCAGCTGGGCGGGGTAGTGGAAGTGCCAAACAGCAAAGACCAGCGGGTCAAGTCAGCCAGAGCCATTCAAATCACCTACTACCTCCAGACCTATGGTTCTGCCACTCAAGACCTCATAGGGGAGAAGTGGGAGAATGAGTTCTGTAAGCTTATGAGGAAGCTCCAGGAGGAGCAAAAAGACCTCCAACTGTACTCTCTGGCATCTTTTAGCCTCTGGAGAGACTTTCATAAGACCAGCATCCTGGCCAGAAGCAAGGTCCTGGTGAGCCTTGTGTTGATCCTGACCACGGCCACCCTGTCCAGCTCCATGAAGGACTGCTTGCGCAGTAAGCCCTTCCTGGGCCTCCTGGGGGTGCTCACGGTATGCATTTCCATCGCCACTGCCGCCGGGATCTTCTTCATCACTGATGGGAAGTACAACTCCACCCTGCTGGGAATCCCTTTCTTCGCCATGGGTAACTATCCATCCTTGTGGTAATCGGAGTCTGGCTGGTTTGGGGCAAGGTAGTACTTTCTTGACTTCTCAGGTGGAAATCTGTTGTAGTTTTGCTTGGGTGTGCCTGTGTGGTTGTGTAAATTTTTTCCTTGGAGTTTGTCTTACCTTGTTGAGGCCTTCAAAGGGCATTATGCAATAATCAAACCATTCTTCCCTTTAATCTGATGATGTCAGAAGTCTTTAAATTACACAATATGGCAATTCTCTACTCAGTTTTTTCAGAGCTGACAGGTTAGAAGTATCTGACTTTAAACTAAGGAGAGTGGGTACTTATTTCCAACAGAATTTTGTGGCCCCAATCATAGTTATACTCAATGATAGCAACATGATAGCTAATAATATTGACAAATGAAAAGTCTAAGAACAACTAATGCATCTTAATCTCAAAGATCTTCTAAAGGAAACTCAAACTCAATTGGTAGTTTTGCACAGAACCTACTCTATTCTTTTACCTGAGTAAATATTAAAAAAAAAAAAACACCTGTCTGATGCCACTTAGATATATTACCCAGTTTATATGCTTATTTCTGGAGAAAATAATTGGTAATCATCCTTAATTAAGATTATGAATGTTCTCCCAGCCAAACATAAATGATTCCTAAGTATAAAAATGTTGCATGTGTGCATGAGTATATGTAGTATACGTTGTATGGATTTGTTCTGGGAATAAAACATAAGTGAGGACTCAGTGACAGGATGGATGCGTCTTGTTGATAAAGAGAAGATGATGGTGATACCTGTGGTCTTCGAAAGGTTCTGCTTTAGGTAGTATAATTGTGTGTGTAACAATTCAGAAACTGAACCTCCAGGTAGTGACCTGGTGACCTGGCATGACCAAGAGATTCTTATGCTGTGAAGAACAACTTTTGATGTACTAGCTTAAAATCAGTTGTAAATAAGTTTCATTATTAAATGCTAAATATGCAGGTATGGGTGCAGAAAGCTCTTTAAGTGGGCCCAAGCACCTATTTCTTTTTACCTTCACAAGCATATTTGTAAATGCACGAAGGGCATACAAATTGTAAAAGCTGAGGTGAGATGTCTGTATTGGAAATCCAACTTAAGCATCCACTTTTTTCATAAAATACTAATGGAAGCTCTTCAAATGATTGCTTTTTATTTTGAGAGAATATAATGAAAGATACTAGTTGAAAGTAAACACTCAACAAATAGCTACAAGTGTTAGTGGGTTACATTGTATGAAAGGGCAATGAATTCCACAATGATAAGGAAACAGCCCTTGGCTTCATGAAATTGAGTCTTCAGGATTTTGCATATCATGTCAAATGCATATTCATTAGCTAATAAAATACCCTTTCCAAAATACCATGTAAAATATTTTGCCATTAGTGATAAATATGAGTCTAAGACTGAATCATTTATAATTTTATTTTCTTCTAAATATTCCAGTCTCTTCTTGATTTGAAAACTGACACAAGATTTCTAAGAATCACAGTAAGACTCCCAAGTAAGTCACGGCTTGCTCAAGCCTGGTCAAAACCAGTGACATCCTAATCATGAAATAGAAAGATACTTTTCAGAAAAGGATACAATTATACATTCTATACAAATAAGGTGAAAAACTACCTATACTAATGCCAGATTGTAATGCCAGGCCTACAAGGGCAAAGTGGTATTTTCATCCCTAATACCAAGAACACTAAAAACAGTAGTGATAGAGAAGTCCAGATGCACAGCACGCACTTTGTGCCTATCCACTGACCTTTAGAACCACAAATCAGCTCTGAACACTGTGGGCATGGACTTAAGAAGACAGCTCAGTGTGTATTCTCAGTGCCCCTGCAGTTCTAAGAGGAATGTGTCTGCTGTGCTCTGAAGGCATGGCAGTGAAAGACCCACAAGCACATGTTTAAAAATCCTGCTCCATCAACATCAAGAATCTGTTTCCACCCCAGTTTTCTGCTTATGCTGTGTGTGATACTGAACACTCAGTAATATCAGTTTGCTCTGGTTCTTCACATAGAAAATGAACAATTGGGGCTACTCAGTATTCAGTCTGAAGATGCCACAGAATTATTCATTTCCTCATTCATTGAAGGAAGACTTTTGTCATTTTTTTCAAATTGCAGGGCTTATATTAACTTCCAACCTCTAACCTGAGAGAGAGAGAGACAAAGAGAGAGAGACAGAGACAGAGAGAGATATACAGAGACAAAGAGACAGAGACAGAAACTAACAGAAATACCACACTCTTGCATACAGAGCATCAGCTAAGCAAAGCTATGAGTCACAGAAAACACATAGTTGTGGAGGTGCTGAAGAACAATGTGGTGTTAAATGTAAATAAATTCGGTTTGTCAAATACATATTTGCCAGTGGCATGCATGACGCTGGTTGATGCAAACCCTCGGGTGAATTGTGTTTATGAAATTTCGAGGCTGCTACATCATCTAAAATCAGTAGTATATGGGAGGAAGCCCAACACTCTTGGAAACCTCTATTTCTGTCCTAGTTAGCTTTCTGTTGCTGTGATAAATCATGACCAAAAGCAACTTGGGGATGTATGAGTTTATTTGACTTATGTTTTCACATCATATTCCATCATGAGGAGAAGTCAAGGCAGGAACCTGGAGGAAGGAACTGTAGCAGAGGCCATGGAGCAATGCTGCTTATTCACTTGCTCTCCAGGCTTAACATTCAGCTGCCTTTCTTATTCTTCCCAGGACCACCTACCTAAGGACAGCTCCACAGGGGTTGATTGGGCCCTCCTACATTAATCATTAATTTAAAAATGCCCCCCACAGACTTGCCTATATACAATTCTGATGGAGGAATGTTTTCAACTGAAGTTCCCTCAGTAGCCAGAAAGAAAAACTTGTCTAAAACTAAAATTAACGTAGAAAGCTAAGTGAAGTAAAAGAAAGAGCCACCTAGAAATCTAGCAAAGAGCTTTTGGAAATGAGAAGAGAAACTGAGGACAAGAATAAGTGGATGGATGGAGTAGAATGAGCAGCCAGCTAAGGAGATGGGCTAGAAAGATTCTATGGGGCACTGAGCAGGTAATTTTTCAGATTTTTATCTGGGTGAAATAGAATACTATATGAACGAACCACTTTGAGACAAGAAGGTATGTTCTGATACCCTTTTTTAAAGAGTCTTTAATTGTGTTGTGTAAATCAGTCTGCAAAAGAGCAAGAATAAGGCAAAAAGTGATCACAAAACCATCCTGGGGTACAGTGATAACATAACAGCAACAGTGACAGTGGTAAAAACGCATTCAACTCAGAATAGGTACCCAAAAGTCAACAGACAGGATTTGCTGACGACTGAATATACCCTATAGGAGAAAGAGGTATCAAGGGTAACCCCAAGGTTGGCAGAGTGAATAATTAATAGACTGAAGTTGCCACTGACTGCTAAGAAGGTCTTGGGAAAAATGAGTCACAAGTTAAGGATAAAGTAATCAAAAGGTTACTTTTGTATCTGTTAAGCCAGATATATCCATTAGGCATCCAACTTCAGAAATGTGGATTCAACTAGATATTTAAGACTGTGTGGAATGTGGGTTCAGAGATAATATATGGAAGTTGGAGCTGGAGATAGTAGTCACTTCTCATGGCATTAGTAATATTAAATAGTTTGAAAATCTGCTAAGATCAACTAGACAGATGATTATAGACCAAAGCAAATGCCTTTGGCTCCAGCCTGGAATAGTCAATATTTAAGACTGGGAAGATAGGTTGATCCAGAGAAATGAACAATAAAAATCATTTGACAAGGAAGAAAAGCCCGCAAACCAAAAAGAATAGTGTGCTGGAAGCAAAGTAAAGATGTTTATGAGGAGCAAGATACCAATGATGTAAGAGCTTCTAGTACCTTGTGTCCCATGAGAACTGAGAAGTGGAAGTGGCCTCTGATTCATCAATCTGAAGGCCAGGGATTACTTTAACAAGAACTGCTTTCAGGAATGGTGAGGGTGAAAGGGTCATTTAAAGATGTTCAGCGAGGTGGGCAAAAGAAAGGCAGTGAGTAAGAACACTGCCAACTACCTTTGCATTATTTGCTTTAAATGGAAAGCAAGGATGTTTATGTGTAATAGGAGATGGTCAAAAGAAGGAAAACTTCAGAGTAAAACAGAAAGAAAAGAGGAAATTACAAAAGGAGGAGAGAAGGTTCTGCCTCTAGATCACAGGCGAGTCACTGGCTTTATATAATAAGGCCATAGCCAGTCTATAGATAAGCAAAGAAACAATACCAGGACAGAAAACCATTCAGTGGGCTGATGAAGGCATGGGAGCCTGCATGTGGAAGTTTTCCTCTGTGGCTTCAATTGATGTTAGTGTTCATGATTTTAATAAACTTATGAATGAGCAAGAATGCTGAACTTTTAAGCTCCCAGCCACAAGTAACTGGGTGAAGAAGTTGAATTTGATCAGAACAAAAATAGATCCTAAATAACATGCATACAAAAAAATTTCAATGTTCACCATTTTGTGTTGGGCCACACTCATAGCTAGTTGTCTTGGAGCATGTGCTCACATTGGACAGAGCTGGGCTAGAGCAAATATGATCTTGTTCACATGGTTGGTACGGAATCTTGGATCTCTGAAGGATGATTTCATATTTGACTGTTGAACTGAGTATGTAAACGTGTCCTTACCACCATGGTGTTCTCTGAATAGTTAGACTTCTTATATTCGATCAAGGGTCTCCTAGAAAATGTATTTCAAGAAAGCTATGCAGAAGATGCAAGTCTGGCCTACATACAGAACTTGCACCACATCAAAACTGTCATATTCTCCTGGCTGCATACCAATCACTAGGGCCAAGCAGGATTAAAGAATGGGACAGTAGGACTCCATGTCTTAAGGAGAGTCTTGGCAGGACAACATTTCAGAGGAGGGTGTGAAACAAGAGCTGTTCTTCTGGCAGTCTTTAGAAGATGTGTTCTTTTTAGAATCATAATGTGAGTGAGCAAGAAAAATAAAGGAGAATCTAGAGGTACTTGATGCAAAGGTTTTTCAGGAGAGATTATTCTAGGGAAATAGCTACATTCTGCTCTTTCTGGCAAGTGTAGGATTGAGGATTTTGGGATTTCATGGGACCAAACAGGCTTGATATACAATGGATTTTATCCCAAGGAAAGTAATATCACCAAAAACTATGATAGTAGCTGTGACCACAAGTACACTGAATTACTAGCAAACCATTAGCAAAAAGGAGAAACTGTCCCTGCAATCTGTAAAGAAGTTAAAACACACCAAGGATAATTTGTACAATATGTAATATGTAATTCAGAAGTGTGAAGTTTTCAGACAGGATAAAATATGACATCTGTGACCACCCCTGAGGATGAAGAATGGTACTTGTGGTGATATACTGTGTACCATAATAAAATTTGCCTAAAGATCAGAGAACAGAACAAGCCACTAGATTAAACATAGATGCCAGGTAGTGGTGGCACACACCTTTAATCCTAGCACTCAGGAGTTCAAAGCCACCCTAGATTACATGATATTGACTCAGTCTAGGAGAGAAACAGAGCCAGGCAATGGTGGCACACACCTTTAATCCCAATACTTGAGATCTCATGCCTTTGCTTGGGAAGCACACATGCCTTTAATCCCAGCATTAGGAAGATTGAGACAGGAAGTGATGGCTGGGCAGAGAAAGGTATATAAGGCAGGAGGAGACAGGAACTGAAGGCTTTTCAGGCTGAGGAGTCCTAAAGGTAAGAGGTGGGTGTGACTTGTTCCTTTGTCTCTCTGATCTTTCATCATTTACCCCAAGATCTAGCTCTGAGTTTTTATTAAAAGACCTATTAAATTTCATACTACAGTACTTGTAAGACCCTCAATCCCAGTAACACAAGGAAATAGACTAGAACTTTCTTCAGGTACATATACAAGGAGCAACCAGTTTTTCTTAAAGCAAGACTCTTAGAGCAGTGATTCTCAAGCATCCTAATGCTGTGATCCTTTAATACAGTTCTTCATAATGTATTGACCCCCCCCACCATAAAATTATTTCATGGCTACTTTATAACTATAATTTTGCCACTGTTATGAATCATAATATAAATATCTGATATTCAGGTTATCTGCTATGAATAGGTGATTCAATCCACAAAGGGGTCATGACCCACAGGTTGAGAACCACTGCTCTAGAGCTCTCTGAAAGGGGGACTTGGGAAGTAGTGAATCTTTGAGTTGGAAGTATGTCTTCAAGAGCACCTTTAAGAGCTTTGGGAGGGATGAGAAAATGGTCAGACAGGAAATGTATAGAATTCTATGGGAATATGAGTCCCAAGAAAAGAACTGAGTCTCTTGCACCATGTTTAGTATTCCATTGTGAGAGATTTTATGGCAATAGTAGTAATGCCCTCCCCAGCTTCTCATCTCATCAAAGTAAAAGACGTCCAAGTTCCAATAGTCTCTCCCTTTCCTTCTCCTCTTCTCCCTCATCCTCCTCCTTTCTCTCCCTCCACTTCTTCCTCCTCCTCATCTTTCTTTTTCCCTCACCTCCTCTTCAGCTTCCATCTCCTCCTCTTCCACCTTCTCATTCTTCACCTCCTCTTTTTCCTCCTCTTCTTTTTTCCTTTTACCTCCTCCTCTTCCTCCATTTCATCTACATCTTTCCTTCTCTTCTTCTCCCTTCCTTCTCTGTCTTCTGCTTCCTATATCCTATAAGCCATTCTCCATACATAGCATTTGTAGTTAGGGTATTCCTTACAACTCTATGCAAGATCATGAGTATTTCCCATCTCTTCCTGCTTCAGCAGTCTCCTGGGGATTCATCGTTGTTTAAGTGTATACTTTTTAACTTGTTATCTACCTTCCCTCACCAGAATGCAAATCCCTCTAAAATATGCAGTCACCTTGTTCCATTCAGTTACTTCCCATGATAATAAACAGCATCTGGTAAAGAGTAAACTTAACAAATGTACATAGAATTAATGATCAAATGGCCTGCTAGTGTTTTTCAAATGGTTTATGATGCATTAGAGGATCGTTAAACCAATATAATGTGTCATGAACATCATTTTTATTTCACTGAGAAGAAAAGAGGGAAGGTAAATATAGGAAACTGCTACATAAGGTGCTTCTGTAACATAGTTTTCTTAAGTTTCATATGTAAGTATACAAAGGGTCATGATGTAAAATAAATTTCCTAACATGGGTTACTATCAATATTATCTTATAAGACAGTGTCTAGAAACTTCTTTGGATTAATGTCTTAAACACAGTATGGTGGCAAGGGGGTAATATTAGCAAAGGAGGCAGCTGGAAGAACTCATCAGAGGTGCAAACAGCACCTGGTCTTGTTGGGAGTAGAGTTAGGAAAGGACTGTATTCCCTTTGTTTATCATGCTTGTGTCACATGCTCCATGGCATCTTATCTAGAATTTTCCCTCATTGGGGAATGCAGCTGTGACTACTTGGCATCATTACCACTGTCTAAAGCACACACAGTGGGCATTTTTGAGCACTGACTTGTGGATGGTTTTTCTAACTCTTAGCTTTCTCGGAATAGGATGTCAAAAATTTTGTTTGTTTTTTAATTAGAAGTCTTAATGTGTCGTATATGCCATTGTTCAATTTTAATTTCCTTACATTGTCCTCTGTTCTTTCCGAGCTTTGACATGAGTCCATTTTAATAATTAAGACATCATCTCACTGCCATCATTTCTTTTCTATTTGCTATGAGATACTCTGACAAAAGCCAATTTAGGGGAGAAGAGGTTTATTTTAGTTATTTTAGTTCACAATCCAGGTTACAGTCCATTACTAAGAGGAAGTCACAGCAGTAGTAGCTTGAGACAGCTAGTCGTGACACCCCCACACTAAATAATAGAAATAAATGAGTGCATACATGCTTACTTGCTTATGTTCAACTCAATCACTCTACTCTCATAAGGATCCACACACACCTAGGATCAGAGCCACCCACATTAATGAACTTGATAAAGACAATTTCTCCTAGTCATGCCTACAGGGCCAACTCAGTGTAGAACATCCCTCATTAGACTCTCTTCCCAGGTGATTCCAGGTTGTGTCAGGTTGACAGTTAAAGCTGACCATCACATTCACTTCCTTGTTTTGATAGATATTTTTTTGAAGGGAGAAAAGGAAGATCTTAGCCTAACAAAACATTGAAGGTTATGTCAGATATTGGAGGTAGCACTGAATAGGATGTACTCTTTGTTTATAATGCTATACAAAATTAGTTAGAATTATAGGCTGACTCCTGATTCCTTAAAGTTCCTTTACAATATAGTAGTGGTTCTCAACCTTCCTAATGCTGTGATCCTTTAATACAGTTCCTCATGTTGTGGTGACCCTCGACCATAAAATTATTTCATTGTTACTTCATAACTATAATTTTGCTACAGTTTTGAATCATAATATAAACATCTGATATGCAGGATTTCTGATACACGACCCCTGTGAAAAGGTCATTTGATGCCCCCCCCAAGGCAGTCACAGTCCACAGGTTGAGAACCACTGCTGTATAGACTCCATCCTCATTTTTTGTATATGTATTTGTTCAAGTACTTGTTCAAGCACTGTACTGAATTTTGGAATGAAGAATACTGTTAAATAACACAATTTTACTCAGAGTGAGAAGCATGTAGACCAGTTCTGCAGAATTTAATTTATGTAAATACTCTGGAAATACGTGTAAATATGCCTCATACTGTGCAGTTTGTGGTGCTTCTATTTTTAGTCGGTGGATCAGTTGATAAATCAGGATTGAATATTAAGCAGATAGGGAAATGAGTGAAGCTGCAATTTATTCACTACGTGGTAGAATGATGGATGTGCCACAGAGCTTCGAGTCTCCCAACCCGGACTTCTGAGCTGTCCTCAAATACATGTCCATCAGAAACAGCCTCAACAATCCTTGTTAATTATAACTGACTTGGCTGTCAAGTCAGAATGTGCCAAGAAAAATATTTCTGACATGGGGCAGCTGTAATTGCCAGGCAGAACGTGATTTTTCTGCAAAGCTGCCTCAAAGTACACACTGCCATTCACACTCTGAGAATGCAGTAAAGCTCATATCATTGCTTTTTCATTTCCAATGAGAAAATAAAGCCCTTAGCAGACAAAATTTACTCTAAAAGTGAAATTTTATTTCCTATGTAAAATTAATTTTGAAGCTAGAGTTTTCATACCCTTTCACCTAATACAAGAGAATATTGACATAGAGAAAAGAAGTACACCTTATGCTTATTTGGCGGTCCTAGAGGACTACCTCCTAAGAACTGAAGAGCCTCTGGGAGATGAGTGTACCTGATTTTCTGAAACATTTTGACTTCTACATGTATCAAATACCTCTGTATCTGAATTGTTGGTTACTTTTTACTTTCATTTTTATTCTCTTTCTCTCTCTCTCTCTCTCTCTCTCTCTCTCTCTCTCTCTCTCTCTCTCTCTCCCTTGTGTGGTGTGTGTGTGTGTGTGTGTGTGTGTGTGTGTGTGTGTGTGTGTGTACATGTCTATGTCTCTGTGTGTGCTTGTGTACACACATGTTTTATTGAATGTGGTTCATGTATGCCAATGTCTTCTGGAGGTTGTCCTGTCTTTCTCTTTGTTTGAAATAGAGTCTCTGTCCTTTGGGTTGGGTTGTGGTTATCCTTTGTTTGTCCACTATGACTATGGATGCCAAGCTAAGTGGCCTGCTAGCTTCCATGGATTCTACTATTCCTGCTTCACTCCACAGGAACAAAAGGACTGTAGACTATCACTATGATTTTAAGTGGGTTCCAGAGATTCAAACTCAGGGCTTTCCCCTTACATAGCAAGTATTTTAACTATTACTGGGCAGTATCTCCAACCCTTTCCATTTAAAAACTTTTTTCATTGTCTATTCAGTATACATGGTACTGTGCTGTGTGAGGACATTTTAATGCAAGTATATATTGTGCATTGAGCATATTCCCTTCCATGCTACTCATCCTTCCCTCTCCATCTCTTATCCTATTCTCCATTCTCTGGATTTCTTTTTATGATTGAGCTTTTTTTCATCTAGGCCAAGGCAAAACTCTAATATTCAAGCCTGGGCTATGGACATGGCTTGTTAGATGTCACCCTTAAAGTACCTGAGTACACCTCTAAGTTTACATTTACTATGAAGCAAATGTTACTGTTTGTTTTTGCCATGATTGACTCGCCCTAAATGGAAATAAGAATAGGTACAGGTGAGTGATTATTCTAGGGATGGTTCCCATTTAAAATGAAAATTCTAAACAGTATCATAGTCAACAACATAAAACAGCATGAAATGGGAATTTGTGTTGTATTAGTTAAAGATCTAAAGACATTCTTTGAGATGACACAATGAAAGACAGAGACAAAGGATAGATACATTAGTGAGTAACAAAAACTACTGAAGGAAATGGAGGTACTTTTACCAGAAAGGACAGATTATATTAGATTAAGCTTTTATAAAAAAGAAAAGAAAAGAAAAAGAAACAAACTTTTGTAGCTGAAGTTTTCCTGTGTCCCTCTTGGTCCTCAGGTGCTCAGACCCAAGTAAACACACAGAGGCTTATATTAATTAAAACTGCTCAGCCATTAACTCAGGCCTTCCACTGACTAGCTCTTACGCTTGAATTAACCCATAATTCTTATTTTTGTTTAGCCACATGGCTTGGTACCTTTTCTCAGTTCTGTCTTCACAACTTCCTTCCTCTGTGTCTGGCTGGTGACTCCTGACTCAGCCTTCCTGTTTCCAGAATTCTCCTCTCTGCTTATCCTGCCTATATTATACTTCCTGCCTGGCTACTGGCCAAACAGCATTTTATTTATGAACCAAATCAGAGCAACACACATTCACAGCATATAGAATGACATTCCCATCAAACTTTGTAAAAGTTAATTTATCCTTTCTTTTTATTTATTCTTCTTTCATACGGTACATACTGACCAAAACCTCCCCTCCCTCCACTCTTCCAACCCCACCATCCACTGCTCCTCCATTTCTCTTCAGAAAAGAGCAGGCCTTCCAGGGATATCAACTGAACACAGCACGACCAGATGCAATAAGACTAGACACAAACCCTCATATCAAGGTTGGAAAAGGCAACCCAGTAGGAGGAAATGGGTCCTAAGAGCAGGCAAAAGAGACACCACCACCCCTATTCCCACTGTTAGCAGTCCCATAGAAACCCCAAGCTACACAACCATTACATGCATGCAGAGGACCTACCATATACCCATGGAGGACCCACGATTGCTGCTTCAGTCTCTTTGAGTTCCTTTGAGCCCTGCTTGGTTGATTCTGTAAGCCCTGTTTTCCTGGTGTCCTTGACTCCTCTGGCTCTTACAATCCTTCCTCTCACCCTTCTTCAGTATTCCCCCAAGCTCTGCCTAATGTTTGGCTTTGTATCTCCTCTAATTAGCTGCCAGACGAAGCCCCTCTCATAACAATTGGGCTAGGCACTACTCTATGAGTATAGCACAATATCATATTATTAGGAATCATTTTATTCAATTTTTTGCCAATCATGTTTGGTTCTATCCTAGATCTCTGGGCCATCAGCTTCCAGTTTCTGGCAGTCCAGACAATGTCAGGCATGGGCTCTCTCTTGTAACATGGGTCTTAAGTTAGGCCAGTGATTGGTTGGCCATTCCAACAAGCTCTGAGCTACCATTGCCCCAGCACATCTTGCAGGCAGGACAGGTTGTGGGTGGAAGGTTTCAAGGCTCATTTGGGTCTCAGTCCCAACACTGGATGCCTTGTCTGGTTACAGAAGATGGCCAGTTCAGACTCTATATCTTCTATCTTCCATTACTGAGTATCCACTCTAGGGTCACCTTCATAGGTTCCACGAAGTTTCCACTGCACTAGGTTTCCACATCACCCACAAATGCTCCTCAATTCCAGTTGTCTCTCCCTCCCCCATCTGATCCCTCCTGTTCCCACCCTCACCCACCAGCAAAATCTATTGTATTTCCCCTTCCCGGGAGATCCACTTATTTCCCCTAGAGTGTTTTTTGTTTGTTTGTTTGTTGTTGTTGTTTGCCTCTCTGGGTCTGTGAATTGTAGCATGATTATCCTTTACAGCTAATATCTACTTATAAGTGACTACATATCATGTTTGTCTTTCTTGGTCTGGGTTGCTTTGCTCAGGATGATTTGTGTTTTAGCTCCATTCATATTCTTGGAAATTTCATGATGTCATTTTTAACAGCTTATTAATACTCCATTGTATAAATGTACCACATTCTCTTTATTCATTCTTCACTTGAGGGACATCTAGGTTGTTTCCAGTTTCTGGCTATTATGAATAAAGCCATTATGACCATAGTTGAGCAAATGTCCTTGTGATGGGATGGAGTCTTTAAGTCTATGCCCAAGAACGGTATCCCTGGGTCATGAAGTAGATCAACTCTCAATTTTCTGATGAACCATCATGCTGGTTTCCGTTTGGCTATACAAGTTTGCACTACCACCAACAATGGAGGAGCATTCTCCTTGCTCCACATCCTCACCAGTATGAGCTGCCACTTTTGTTTTTCATCTTAGCCATTCTGACAGGTGTAGGATAGAATCCTAGGATTATTTGATTTGCATTTCTTGAAGGCTAAGGATGTTGAACATTAAGTTCATTAAGTGTTTTTCAGCTACCTGAGATCCCTCTATTAAAAATTCTCTGTTTAGATATCTACCCCATTTTTAATGGGATTATTGGTTTGTTGATGCCTAGTTTCTTGAGTCCTTTATATATTTGGGATATTATTCCTCTATTGGAAATGGATGGTGGAAATCCTTTCCCATTCTGTAGGCTGTCATTTTGTCCTATTGACAGTGTCCTTTGCCTTACAGGAATTTTTCAGTTTCATGAGGTCCCATTTATTGATTGTTACTGTTAGTGTCTGTGCTATCAGTTCTATTCAGAAAGTTGTCTCCTGTGCCAATGCATTCAAAATTATCCCCTACTTTCTCATCTATCAGATTCAGTGTGTCTGGTTTTATGTTGAGGTCTTTGATCCAGTTGAACTTGAGTTTTGTGCAGGGTGATAAATATGGTTCTATTTCTTCTACATGCAGACATCCAGTTAGACAAGCAACATTTGTTGAAAATGATGTTTTTTTCATTGTGTATTTCTGGCTTCTTTATTTAAAAAAATCAGGAGTCCATAGCTGTGTGAATTTTATGTCTGGATCTTTGATTCAATTCTAGTGATCAATGTGTCTGTTTTCATGCCAATACCATGTGGTTTTTATTACTACAGTTCTTTAGTACAGCTTGAAATCAGGAATGGTGATACCTCCAGAAGTTCCTTTATTGTACAGGATTATTTTAGCTATCCTGGGTTTTTTGTTTTTCTACATGAAGTTGAGTATTATTCTTTCAGGTCAGTAAAGAATTGTGTTGGAATTTTTGATGGGGATTGTGTTTAATTTGTAGCTTGTTTTTGGTAAGATGGCCATTTTTAGTGTGGTGATCCTACCAATCTATGAGCATGAGGATCTTTTTTATCTTCTGATATCTTCTTTGATTTCTTTCTTCAAAGACCTGAAGTTTTTGTCATATAAGTCTTTGACTTGCTTGATTAGGGTTACACCAAGATAGTTTATGTTATTTTGGGCAATTGTAGAGGATGTTGTTTACCCAATTTCTTTCTAGGTCCATTTGTCATTTGTATATAGGAGGGTTACTAATTTTTTTTTAATTAATTTTGTATCCAGCCACTTTGCTGAAGATGTTTCTCAACTGTTGGAGTTCCCTGGTAGAATTTTGTGGGTTGCTTATATATACTATCATACCTTCTGTGAATAATACTCTGACTTCTTCCTTCCAATTTGTATCCCCTTGATCACCTTTTGTTGTCTTATCCCTTGTATCCCTACTCTTTCCAAGTCTTTATCATGAAGGGGTGTTGGATTTTGTCACAGGCTTTTTTGACATCTAATGAGATGATAATGTAATTTTTTTTTCTTTCAGTTTGTTTATAAAGTGGATTACATTGACTGATTTTCTTATGTTGAACCATTCCTGCATCTCAGGAATGAAGCCTACTTGATCATGTTGGATGATCATTTTGATGAGTTCTTGGATTCTGTTTGCAAACATTTTGTTGAGTATTTTTGCATCTATGTTCCTAAGGGAAATTGGTCTATAATGGTATCAGGATAACTGTGGCCTCATAAAATGAATTTGAATTCTTTGTGTTTCTGTTTTGTGGAATAATTTGAGGAGTCTTGATTTAATTTTTCTTTGAAAGTCTGGTAGAATTCTGTGATAACCATCTAGCCCTAGGCTTTTTTTTTTTTCTTTTTTTTGGTTGGAAGTCTTTTAACCTCTATTTCCATAGAGGTTATATGTTTATTTAAGTTGTTTATCTGATTTTGATTTAACTTTGGTAAGCGGTAGCTATTGAGAAGATTATCTATTTCTTTTAGATTTTCCAAATTTTTGTTCAGTACAGGTTTTTAAAGTATGACCTAATGATTCTTTGGATTTCCTCAGTGTCTGTTGTTATGTTCCCCTTTTTGTTTCTGATTTTTGTTAGTTTGAATATTCTTTCTCTGTCTTTTAGTTAGTTTGGATAAGAGTTTGTCTATCTTGTTGATTTTCTCAAAGAACCAACTCTTTGTTTCATTGATTCTTTGTACTGTTCTTTGTTTCTATTTTGTTGATTTCAACCCTTAGTTTGATTATTTCCTGCCATCTTGGGTACATTTGCTTCCTTTTGTTCTCAAGCTTTCTGGTGTGCTGTTAAGTTGCTAGTATGAGATCTCTCCAGTTTTTATGTAGGCACTTAGTGTAATAAACTTTTCTCTTAGCACTGCTTTCATTGTGTCCCATAAATATGGGTATGTTGTGCATTCATTTTCATTGAAATATAGGAAGTCTTTAATCTCTTTCTTTATTTCTGTTTTGACGCATTAGTCATTCAGTAGAGAGTTGTTCAGTTTCCATGCATTTGCAGGCTTTCTATTGTGTCTGTTATTGTTGAAATTCAGCTTTAATCCCTGGTAGTCTGATAGGATGTAGAGGTTATTTCAATTTTCTTGTATCTGTTAAAACTTGCTTTGTGACTGAGTATGAGGTCAATTTTGGAAAAAGTTCCATGTGGTGCTGAGAAGAAGGTATATTCTTTTGTATTTGAGTGAGATGTTCTGTAGATATCTGTTAGAGTTATTTGGTTTCTAACTTTTGTTAGGTCTGTTACTTCTCTGTTTAGTTTTTGTCTCGATGACCTGTCTATTAGTAGATTAATCTATTTTTAGGAACAAAAGGGGCAGGTTATGGAAGAAACAAGACAAATGACCCAGCTCATCAGATAAAAGTAAGTAAGATCACAAAACAAGGAGACAGACAGTGCAGAAGGAGTCAACCCCTGTAGGATTTGGAAACTGTGTTGTAGTAAAGACTCATTTTAACACGGACTGAACTGGTGGATGTATCCTCTAACATTCCATTACATCTCACTTCCTTTCCTCTCTGGGCTCAAAGGACATTCTGAGTTTGTATACATTAATGCTATTACAATGCTTGGGTTATAATCGGTGTCCTTAACAATTAACTTCTGCTTTAATATTTATTTTATTACTTTTGAAAATTTCATACTTGAGTACTTTGTTTACATCATTTCCACCCACATTCTCTCCCCTCCAATATTTTTTGTTTCCCCTACTCTCTCTCATCGACATGATTTCTGCTATAATTATTATGGTAACACATATATGTATATTACATACAACCTGCTGAATCCATTTAGTGTTTACAAATGACCAGTTGCTATTGGATAACCAATTAGAAGCCTCATCCCTGGAGAAGACTGATTCTCCTTCTCTCAGCAGCTACTGATTGTCTGTAACATCACAAGAAGGGGTGGGAGCTTGTGAGATTTTCCCCATCCAAGTTGGCATGTCAAATTGTCATTATGTCTTAAGTCACCATTTTGTTAAGATCTTAGGGTTTAATACCCCATCATTTAGAGAAGACGTCGTCTTGCAGCTGTAGTATTGATTCTCTGCCTCTTACATACTTACCACACCCTCTTACACGGGGTTCCCTTAGCCTTAGGTGCAGGGTTTGTATTATAGGTGCATCAGTTGGGGGTAGGCACCCCATAATCAGATTTTCTCTGATGATTTTTTCCAGTTGTGTATTTCTGGGTGATCTTTGTCTGTTGCAGAAATAAACTTCTTTATGATGAGGGCTGAATGTGACAGGCTTTCTCTTGGGCCACCGACCAGCTTCCAAATCATGACTCAGAAACTTATTCTTAATTATGAATGCTCTACCTTATCTTATGCTTGTCCTACTAGCTCTTATAACTTAAATTAACCTGTTTCTTTTCTTCTACATTTTGCCTCCAGGCTTTTTAACTTTCATTCTGTATGTCCTACTCTGTGTCTGGTTGGCTGGCAGCTGCCTGGCTGGCTGGCCCCTGGCATCTCCCTCTCTTTCTTCTTCATTCTATCCTTCTTTCCTTAGCCTAGATTCCTCCCCCTACTTATTCTCTCTATCCACCAGCCCTGCTATCTCTCCCCTGCCTAGCTATTGGCTATTCGGCTTTTTACTGGCCCTTCAGCTACTTATTAATCAATTGTCTTAGGCAGACAAAGCAGCACATCTTTATGTAACTAAACAAATGCAGCATAAACAAGTGAAACACACCTTTACATAGTTAAAGTAATATTCCACAATAGCTAAGAGCTACTCTTACCTGTGTATATGAGGTTAGATCTTTAGAATGTAGTTGGGAATGACACTGATTTAGGAAAGTAGTTGATGTTATGATATATGCACCCAAGGGACTCTGGCTGGCCAGGGTATCCTGCCCCTGCAGGGAGACATTCTGGCATGCTGGGCAGATGCAGAGGCAGGCAGTGGTCAAGACACACCATGCAGGCATGGCAGCGGTGGTGGCAGCGGACATTCATTCATAACCCAGGAGCTGCATCCACGCAGAAAGAGTTTAGTATAATATAGAGATAAAGATACAGAAAGACGCCGGGCGGTGGTGGCGCACGCCTTTAATCCCAGCACTCGGGAGGCAGAGCCAGGCGGATCTCTGTGAGTTCGAGGCCAGCCTGGGCTACCAAGTGAGTTCCAGGAAAAGGCGCAAAGCTACACAGAGAAACCCTGTCTCAAAAAAAACAAAAAAACAAAAAACAAAAAACAAACAAAAAAAAAAGATACAGAAAGACAGAAAGCAGAGAGAGGAGGAGAAGAGAAGAGAGGAAAAGTAGAGGTATGCACACCTCATGGCAGGGAAGAAAGAGAGAAGAAGAGAGAGAGGAAGGGGAGAAAAAAATTTTTTTTAATGAGGCTTTTACATCAGGATGTAGGGCAGTGCCAAGGGGTGGGATTTCAAGGGGCAAGTCAGAATATTAACAGCTTGTTCTCCTCTGGGGCCCATGACTTCACCAACCACAGAGAACTGAGGTTACCAGTACCAGCTATGAGTAGGCCTTAAGTCCAATTAGGTGGCTTTTGGTTACCTCTCTGAAAAATTATGCCTGGAATAATGTTTTATTATTCCACTAGTTCACAGGTGTGGGCTTCTTTGGCAGGGATGAAAATCTAAGAATGAAACTTGAAGCTCATTCAAGATTTTTCATTTACTTGAAAAGTCTTTGAAAATGTTAAGGCAATTCTAGATTCCAAATATGAAAGTTTTGTTTAAAGATTTTTATCTTTTCTTTGGTGCTTCTTTTGGCACAGAAAAGTGTTCCGCTGGCTGTTTTCTCATGCAAATCAGTTCCTTGCTTGCCTAGATGTAAGTAAGGACTGGCATTTCTATTCAATAATTAAGTAAAGCCATCAAACCCGTTCTGTGCTCTGTTGTGGGTCAAGGATCAGAACCTGCATCTCTTCCCTCTTCTCCTAGACATCTCAGTCTACAGCTGTTCTCGGCCGAGCATTGGAGGCTTCTCAGGGTTCTGAGAAGAGCTAAGGTAGCAGGACTTCCAGTTGCCCCCTCCTGCCTCTGACAATGTTCTTCACGTTGTCCACATTGTCACATTTCTACATGTGTTTAAGAGAAAGTGACTGTGGGTTTACTTTTCTATCACAAAAGAAGGGGGAGGGAAAGGAGAGAGGGTGAGAAAGAAGAGGTGAAAGGGAAGAGGAGGAAACTATAAACACACACACACGCACACACACACACACACACACACACACACACACACACAGGAATGCAATTGTTCCTTTCCCATTCTATGCCACCTCTTTCATAATATAATGCAATGTAGAAACAAATGAAATGTGCTCCTAGCCTGAATGGCTGTGCTCTAGATGACATACTACTTCCTGTTGTCCTCTTGGAAGTATTTCTGCAGGTGTGATGTTTATTGCACACCTCAAACTCCCCTCTTATCCACAGATGGGCTTCATTCACAGGGTGGCAGGAGGTAAGAGCTCAGGATTGCCAAGAGGAACGCAATGAAAGAGTGCTAAGAGATTCAATTATGACATGATCTTTAGTTTCACTATTTTCCAATGTCTGTCCTATGGATCAGGATAAAGACACAGTATCAAAATCGTGAATGTTATGACTCCGATAACCAAGTTGACAAGAGATAAAAATGTTATCCAGAACTTGTGTTCTGGTAATCTCTCCAAACAGTGGGTTACATGTAACTCCTAAAAAGGCTTTCCTTTTGCTCAGTGTGTAAAATACTGCTTATTACTAAAAAGGCTTTGTCACGGCCAAAACCTACAGCAAGGGGACCAAAAGTATCAGTATCAACTCAGGATACCCCCAAGACAAAGATCTCAACACAAAAGAGATTTATTTGCACCAGATGGACAAAGAGCAGGAAATAAGAGACAAAGACAGGAGAGAGAAGACAAGGGAAAGGGGGAAAGGACAAGGAAAAGGAGGCAGGGGTATTTGTTCGGGAGGACAAAGGACGGCCTCTGGATAGAGAGGAGACAGATACAGCCCACAGGAAAATGGCAGTTTATAAAAGTAAAAGGGGAAACCCCATGTTAGGTGTTTAATTTTAATTGGCCATGCTAATTAGGTGAGCCAAAGGTAGCTTTTGATTGCTGGACATCAACACATTGATAGCAGGACCTTGGTAATCAGCCTCAGAAGGAGGAAGTGGCCATAAGGGAATAGACAGTAGCTGTTAGCTTTAGGAATATAATCTGATGTTTTTCAGAAGGCAGAGGGAATGTGGGAGAAAGGTAAGGCCTGCCAGAGCCATGTTTGCCAGGTCCAGGCTGGCCAGAGTCCCTACGGGGACATCTTATAAATATCTAAGACTCAAAAGTACTGTCAACATTCCTTCCTCTTTGTCTCCCAGATTCATCCTGGGAAATCTCTCTACATGCTGGAGAGCTGCCCATCTTGCTAGAGTCTACCAGTCTATGGCAACCTCCCTTTTGTGTTGCTAAGCAGTCTCTAAATGGATCAGTATGGCTTGCTATGAACTAAACAGGTACAATTTCTGTTGAGACTGGGAGACAATCTTTCCTTGTTATTCCCATACTGATCAAATGTGTTTAATCTTGAGTGAGTGAACTTCTTCCCGTTTCAGACTATCCGGGGTTCTTTCCCACTATCTGTCCCTATAATCCCCCAAGGACAGTGTTCTCAGGGTTGTGTTCGTTACTTCAGCTGGATTCTTGCCTTGGTCACTCGAAGTTTGAATGTTATCCTGAAGAAATGAAAACCCAAGCCCCTAGCATGTGGTGAGAATCTTGCTGAATCTCTCTAATCCTATCTCAACAGTGTCCCCAACAAGCTGTAATTACACAGCTCAGCACTGCTGTGCTCTGATAGCTGTCTGGCCCAGGGACAGTGGTTCATTCAAGGAGGCTAATGAGTTTTGTTGCCTCTACAGAACTTCTAAGTTCAATCACCTTTACATCCATTGCTCTGATCAAATAAAACCTTTTATGTCCACCAGCACAAGACTATTTCCTGTCTCATGATATTCTTTTTTCTAAAAATTCCCAGGGCCTTTCATTTATTCTAATTTTCAGGGCTCTCTCATTATGGCTTAAAAAAAAAAAAAATAGCCTCCAAGCTCAGGGATGGCTGAATGGCTTCCTCTTCCGCTTTCTCTGCATGCTTGTTTACATGACTGCTTCTACCTTCCCGCTGAGTTTCAAAGCCCACATTAAGAGATTGAGACTATTTCTGTATCCTCAATGAGTAGAACAGTGCCTAGCCTAGCATGGGAGGTATTTTGAAGTTATTTTGTACTGCCGGAATGGAGGGATGCTCTGCCATTGACCCACTATATATCCTGGGCTTCAGCCTTGAACTCCCAGAAGTGCTAGATTCTCTTTCAACTATCACACCATACTTCCTTTCCATCTTTCTATTTCCTGATCCTTGCTCTGGATTAGTGATTTCCTTCTAGGGGACTGGGTGACCCTCTCTCCTTCACCTTTTCCTTCAAGCTTTTTGTTTAGTTTGGTCAGTAAGACTGACTAAAAAAGGTGAGGGGAAGGCAGAGAGAGACAAAGAGCTCTCTCCAGGTCCTGCCTGTCTTGCTGTGGCACTGTTTCTTTGGCAATGACTCTGCAGAGGCAGCTCACTCAGCCTTCAGACACAGCCTTGTGTATGTGGACATAAAAGCTTTCATTTAATCAGAGGATAAATGTAAAGGTGACTGAGTTTAGAGACCCTCAGCTCTCACTAGTCTCACTGGTCACACCATTCGAAGCCTTTCTTCCTTAGGACTTAACAGTCCTAACAACTTCCTGCCCTTGATAATATGAAGATACCAAATGTTCGGCTGGAAGCTCTAGCTCGCCCCTGAAAAAGCTGGATTTCTCTCTCTCCAAGTCCCACACTCTCAGAGAAAGCCTGGATCACCATTCTTGGTAACTGTGGTGGCTCCTCACCTAAAGTTGCCAGTGGCCCAGTCCTGGCCTAAAGCATTATAATTGGGTACAAACCCAGCTTGTGGCAGACACGTCATCATCACCCCTCAACTACAGGCTACATAAGTGCCCTCCTTTAATTGGGCCATGTGATTTTTCTCCTGCTCCTTCCCTTCCTTAATCTCTGGGGGGTGCGGGGCGGGGGAGCACTGGAAGACTCACCTAGGAGTTGCTTTGCTCAAAATAAACCTGGTCTTTTACTTTTTAATTCAGCTGGGTCTGGCTTACTGCATCTGCAGAGAAGCCTATTATCGGGGTACAGGAAACCTATTACCAACATCCTTTGTTTCTTTTGTTTTTTCATTGGCTCTGACCATATCTACAAAAAACAGTTCCCTAATGTAAGTGTATAATCACACCACCTAAGGAAATCTATGTCCTGCCAAGCCTCTTAAAATTTGCCTGCCTATGATAAGGGCATCCCAGTAACCTGCTGAATTTGAAGTATTTCCCAGAAGCCCATTCACTTATGTTAGGTGTTGTCAACCAATTTCATGGGCAATCGATGCCACTCTGTACCAAATCATGTCCTGACCATCAATGGTCCTAACAGAAAGCCTGCATTATCTACCTGACTGTAGATGTTGCCCTGCACACCGACACTTGCCCTCTGTCCATCTCAAGTTCACAACACCTTTAATTCGTTGCACATTGTATCTCTTTTCAGAGACCAGGCTGGAGTCATGGTTTACTTCGCCCCCCTCTCATAATTCCTGGGATATGCTTCCCCTAGTAAGTTGAGATTTCCAGGCCAAAGCTTCCGTGCCGACTCTTTTTATTTTTTTAAATATCTCCATTATTGTGATGAATCTGCCCTTTGAGGAACGGTTCATGTTTTTATCGTCACTCTTGGTGAAAGTTGAGGTGGTCATTAATAGCAGCTATCTTCTCTAAGAAGTAAGGACAGGGGACGATCTCTTGAAGAACACCCTGTCCCAGGGGTCGCTTTCAGATCACGGTGGCTATTTTCTCCCACATACCTAGTTTAAGCTAAAAGTAGTTGGATATAAAAACGTTGCCTTTAAAGTCAGAGTTACAAGATATATATAAAAGCAGCTGCCTGCCCTTGTTTTGTGCCGTGATTCCTGTGCTTCCACAGATAAAAATAGTGCTGGCACTCCCTCCTGGCACGCGGCACTGGAGGCTTCTCTTAATTTGTTGTCCACCCTCATCCTGAAGGCCTCTTTGTGCTGTTGCTTTCCAAGCATTTCCTGCTCCATGAGTATCTGTGTCTCTCGCTACGCAGAGCCCATTCATTCTCCGTTTTCCAGACTGACACACGTCCCTCCACCAAGCTCTGCTCTTCCAGAAACAATATTCTCCATTCCTAGACAGTAGGGTTTAATTTTTATTTTTCTTAATTAATGTTTTTTGAGATTATACTATAACTACATCATTTCCCCCTTCCCTTTCCTCCATCCAAACCCTCCTGTGTGCTTCCCCTTGCCCTCTTTCAAAGTCATGGCCTATTTTTTGCATTGATTGCTGGTACATACAAATAGATATTCCTAAATCCATCAGTATATCCTTCTCAATCTGCATACTATTACCTGTCAGTATGGTAGGGTTTTTTAATTTCGTTTTTGCCTTACTGAGAAAATAATGCACATTTGTTACAGGAAGACAGAGAAGCAGTATAAAACCACCACCTGAGACAGTAGTCGGTGAATATAGCCTTTGCCTTTGTCAATTGATGCTTAGATAAATACACAAACATAGAGAAGTACAAAACAAAAATGAGGTGGTTCTCTATATGCCTGTCCTATATTCAACCTGCTTTCCCACTTAATGCTAAATCGAAAATTTCTATGCATGTAGAAAAATGTATAAAATCTTTATCCACCCTACCTTTGTTAATATTAACATTTTAATGCATGTGAGATTCCCACTCCGTGGAAAAAGTAGAATATTATGAGTCTTGCTGCAGTCTCCTGAGGGTCATTCTAAGCACAACCTGCTCCCTGCGATCACTAGGGCCCTTGTTTTACAGTGGTCACCTTCAGCTTTTCTCTGTAACTTCGCATCTACCTCACTGTATATGTGCAAAATGCCTATGTGTGCTTTCTGTCTTTATGCTGAACGGACTATATTATCAGTTTAAAGTGCCTTTATATTTAGAATGGACTATGTTATCAGTTTAAAGTGCCTTTATATCTAGAAATGATTCATGTCTTTAAAACCAGATTTGACATAAATCTAGTTCCTGAGATTCTTTTCCTCATAAATATTAAATATACGTGTTCTACTCCACTAAGACTGGGCTCTTAGGATTCCCACATCTCCCTTGCTAATTGTCACAGCCAAATGTGACAATGTTTTCCAGAGAGTTAGGAGAGAAGTCCATTCCTTTAGTAGCTAAAAGATAATTTTGACAATAATTAATTTATATCTTCCATATTCTCTTTATAATTTTCTTATGAATATTTTTAATTAGCATGTAAAGTAATGGGTTTTATGCAGCATTTCTTACATTTCCTCACACATACATATGTTTGTGCTGGTGTTACTTTTCATTCTTTGTCCGTATTTTGAATTAAATTAACACATTCTAATATTCCTTTTTGATGTTTTTCATTTTAGTAGTATGTATTCATTGTTTACAGTGCTAGGATTCATTTTCAAGATATATATATATGTGTGTGTGTATATATATATATATATATACACACACACATATATATATATTAGACGTTTTGGTCATGGCCACCCTACTCCTTTAACTTGTTACCTTTGCTCTTCCCACTGCCCCTTTCTTCTGCCTCAGTAGCCTCCTTCTATTTGCATGTCATATATACGTACATATTCTAACTTCAGCATTTGAATAGAAAGTAAGCAATATTTGTTTTTCTAACAATAGCTTATTTAGCTTATCACTTTCCTCAAGTCCCATCCACTTTCCAGCAAATGACAATTTTGTTCTTTCTGAATAAAATGCCATATGGTATTTAGCATGCATATTCTTTATCCGTTCATCTGGTAATGAACATCTAGGCTGATTCTGCAACTCTCCTATTTTGGAAGATGCCAGAATGTGTAGCAGAGATAACAACATATCTATGTTTATCATATCACCTGCTCCCAACATTTTGTGCTTCATTTAGAGATCACATACTACACATTATAGTGCTCACCCTCAATTGACCCAAATGTATGTTTTTTGAAAACTTCATACATGAGTACGGTCTTCACATTATTTTCCCCTCTCTTCTCCCTTGCTTCCTTCCCCACTCCTCCTCAAATTCATGACTTCTCTCTCTCTCTCTCTCTCTCTCTCTCTCTCTCTCTCTCTCTCTATATATATATATATATATATATATATATATATATATATATTTGTGTGTGTGTGTGTGTGTGTGTGCGTGTGTGATATCTTTAAATACAACCTGATGATTTCATTTAGCTCATAGATATATATGCTTAAAGCTGACCGTTCAGGATTGGATAACCTATCATAGGGCTCATCCCTAGAGAAGACTCATTCCCTCTCCCTTAGTAGCCATCAATTGCCTATAGTTCTTCATCTAGGATTAGGGCCTGATGAGATTTCCCCAATCCACATTGGTGTTTCAATTGCTGTTATCTTTTTTTTTCAGGTCTTGTTTAACAAAATCTGTTGTTGCGATTTCATAGGTGCAACTTCCCTATCATATATAGAAAACATGTGTGTCATCTCAGACAAACTAGTATTTTGCCTCTTACAGTATTTCTACCCCATCTTCAGTGATGTTATCTGGGGCTTAAATGTTGTTGTATAGGTGTCTGTTGGGGATGGGTACCCATGATCAGTTGTTCTCTGCATCTTGACCAGTTGTAGCTTTCTATAATGGTCTTTGCTGCAAAAAGAAACGTCTTTGGTGACAAGTGGGAACTATACTCACCTATGAGAATAGGGGTAAGTATTTATAATGCAGTTAGAGGTTATATTGGTTTAAGAGAGCAACAGTAGGAAGTTCTCATCTGTGTCCTCACCATGTATGATTAGATCTAGGTTTACAGTGCTGGATATGAATGCCCACCAGTTTAGCTGTGCTTATGTGCTATTAGATGGCTGTTGGTTACCCCTCGGATATAAGTGCCACTACTGCACCTTGCAGAATATTTCGTCATGGTGGTAATTGTGGTTGATAGACATTGCGAAGCTTGGGAGGACTGTTGACTGCTTTCTCCCTTAACAGCTTGCATAGCTTCTTCTGATGCTGTGAGAGGTAATCCTCAGGGAAGAGTCTTCTAGGTCAGTTCAAGCTGGATCCCTCCAACTACTCTTTCTTCATTGTATATCTTCAGGAATAGAGTCTGACCTTCGGTTTCCGAGAGGCAACCAAGGGCTGTGACAATACCCTGTATTGTCTAGTGGGTCTCTTGAAATGTCCTCAAACAACTCAAAAGGATACCATGCCTGGTACTGTGGGTTCTCGTTGTTGTTGTTGTTGTTAGTCTATGGCTTTTTGGAGGAGTATTATCACCCCAAGTGGTATAGCTTCAACATATATGTGTAGATACACATATATATGTAATTTAAGTAATAAAATAATATGATTCCTTATGACTTTTCCAACCATTCTTAGTGCTGTGGGATGTCGTTCTGTATGCTGTCAATGTGTGTTGCTCTGATTGGTTGATAAAAAAAAAACAAACGCTGATTGGCCAGTAGCCAGGCAGGAACTATAGGTGGGACAAGCAGATGCGGAGAATTCTGGGAAGAGGAAAGGTTGAATCAGGAGTCACCAGCCAGACACAGAGGAAGCAAGATGACAAGGCAGAACTGAGAAAAGGTACCAAACCATGTGGATAAGCATAAATAAGAATTATGGGTTAATTTAACTGTAAGAGCTAGTCAGTAATAAGCCGGAGCTATTGGCCAAGCAGTTATAAATAATATTAAGGCTCTGAATGATTACTTTATAAGCGGGCCATGGGACTGCAGGGGCTTAGCAGGGCCTGAGAAACATCCATCCTACACCTTAGTGTTATCCATCCTCTCTCCCTTTTATACTCTGTACCCTCCCTCTTAACTGATTTCACTTCAAGAACACAATTATTTTATTTACTCTGTGCTAGAGTTTGATGAGCCCACATCTACAGAAATCACACTTAGTCCCACTAGGGGAAACAAGTCCAGTGACTCCATGAGAGTAACACATGCAGTATCTCATAAGGCAGCTCCAGACAGGTATGAGCGGTGCTATATTAATCCATTCAAAGGCTCTGAATTCCTGTGTCTTAGGCTCACAGCTGCTAACTGATATGCATAACATACTCTCATAGGACAGTAGGGGCTGGTAGGGATCTGTTTGCTGAAGAATATATGTACTCTCTGAAAGAAAGCATTTATACTGTTTTTATAAACATGACACCTATATTAGACACATCTGCAAGCCAGATTTTGTGGTCCTGAAATCAGAGCACTTACAAGGTACCAAGGATTCATACTTAACATGTGTTAATCAAATTATTTCTCACAAAAATAATATATGAAAATTGTTATAAATCAAGACAATGATGTATGTTAAATTTTAATGATTACAGAGGGACTTAACAAATGCAGCTGGACTCAAATTCCACAGCTCAGGTTCCATCTACATTATCTGTCCCTAGCACATTGTCTCTTCACATCATTAAAAATAGCTAATTACTTAGAATGATTAAAGTTCAAAAATAAACACAACTCATACTGTCTGCCACATACTTTCAAATCTCATATATAGTTCTCATTTCATAAAAGGGAAAGATAACATAATATTGCATTAACATTATTATATGTTAATAATAAACCATACGAATAATTCTCCAATATATATACAATTGCTCAGTTCAGTATAAACTGAAATCAGTTGGCTTTTGACTCTTTTAAGAAATAATTTAGTGGCTGGAAACCTCATCCAGCAATTAAGAGCATTTGCTGTTCATGGAAAGACACGGGGTCAGTTCTCATTACCCATGCCAGGTGCTTACAACCTCCTGTAACGCCAGCTCTAAGGGATCCAACCCCTCTTCTGGCCTCCAAGGTGCGGCACACACAGGCTGCACATATACTCATACATATAAAAATAAAATGGAAAATGTAAAAAAAGGAAATAATGTAAGAGCTGAAATTTTAACCAACTGAAAATGCAAATTAAAAAAACTTCTCAGCATGAGATGACATCACCCTACGTTTTCCTCATGATGTATACTCTATGGACAAGGCATTTACAAAAGTGACATGTTTTAAATGAAAATCTTCCCACTAAAATGACAGCCTTTGTTTCCTTAAATTAACAGTGCAAAATAGGGCATAGAAACAGAAACTTATCTAGGATAAGCATGGAGACACCATGTAAATAATTATATCAGCATGAATTTCATTTAATTAAAACAAGTTTCTTCACCTCCTACCAGATGATTTATCCTAAGTGAAAAAATTAAATATGGATATTTGTATTATGGATTGTTCCTTTTAAAATTTTTACCTAATAATGTTAAAACATTTTAAGACAAAATAAATGGCTTTCATACAGTGACTTGCTATCTATCCATATGCTTTGCTACTGCAAGTAATTTCATTGCCAGCTTGAAATACTAGACCATGCTAGCTCCTTACTACATAAATTTCCATCTGTATCTTAACATTTGTCTTCACATCCTTTATAGATTTTAGCATGTCCTTTACTTGGTGCTGTGGTTCCCTTTTTCAGCATTTATTCATGGCATAGAAAACCAGTCCTCTGTGGTGGTATTGTGTTCCCCAAAATATTGTGCACCCTAATAACTTTATCTGGGGTCACAGAACAGACAGCCACTAGATACAGAGGCTAGAAAATGGTGGCACTCATGCCTTTAATCCTAGCATTCCAGAGACAGAAATCCCTCTGGTTCTCTGTGAGTTCAAGGCCACATTAGAAAGAGCCAGGCATGGTGACACACGCCTTTAATCCCAGGGAGTGATGGAAGAAGGCAGAAAGATATATAAGACGTGAGGACCAGGAACTAGAAGCTTGTAGCTGGTTAAGCGTTCAGGATTTCGAGCAGCAGTTCAGCTGAGAGCCACTGGGATGAGGACACAGAAGCTTCCAGTCTGAGGAAACAAGATCAGCTGAGAAGCGGGCCAGGTGAGGTTAGCTGTGGCTTGTTCCGTCTCTCTGACCATCCAGCATTTCACCCCAATAACTGGCCCCGGGTTTGATCTTATTAATAAGAACTTTTTAAAGATTCATGCTACAGTCCTCGGCATTGGAAAGCTTTCAGCTGTACCAGCTAAAAGGAACGGTACAGATGGGAGCGAAGCATAGAGGAGGCACGAGCCTGACCCTAGTGAGTGGCTTCTCCGAGGAGTTCCAGGGACTCACGGGAAGGGAGATTATTCCTGGAGAGCACAAGTCATTTCGTGAAATAAATGAGGGCTGGGGAGATGGCTCTCAGGCAAACACTGGCCACGCTAGCGTGAGGATGTGAGATCAGTCCCCAGCACTCAAAAAAAGAGTTAGGGCAACACACACACTTCTAATTCCGTTGCGGTAGTGGCAAAGACAGACAGATCCTCCAGCTTGCTGGCCAGCTAGTCTAGCCAAGCCAGTGAGTCCCCGACCACTGAGACCTGTTTCATAAAACAAGGTGCATAGTGACTGAGGAAGATACTCAAGGTGACCTCTGACTTCACACCTATATATGCATGCACCTATACCCTCATATATACTAGGACACACACACACACACACACACACACACACACACCATCACCATCACCATCACCATCACCATCACCATCACCATCACCATCACCACTACCCACAACAACAACTCAATGAAAATGTATTGTCATGACCAAATATATTTGGAATTTCCATGTTATGTCTGTCGTTGCAGAGCACTGAGGTAACCTTATGCTCATATTAAAGACATCCAGAAAATCCTGACAAAATATATGGCATGAAAATTTACCCTTAGAATTAAAGTAAAATTTTCACTCATAAATTATCTGTTTTCACCACTTTTAGAACATCTCCAGTCTTAGTTGCTGCACATATAATTTTTATTTTAGATCATAAGCACAATTACGGGATTGCCTGAGTGTTTAAACTGGTCATAAAGTGATTAGCACACAGTGTCCTTTCAGGTGTAGAATCGGGGGTAAATACCTGCCAAAGCTGTGCTCCCATGAACATCTTAGTTATTTACCCCCCAGTTCTTGAAATAACACCAGTGCCTTCCTGAAGAGAAAAACAAAAATCTTAAAAAAAAAAACATTTTATTGCTTTGATTTTAATTTTTTTTATTTTAAATTAAATTGCTCCTCTGTCTGAACAGAAAGAAAATTAAATATTTATGCCACCCAAAGCCAAACCTTTCACTTCTGAAATTTGGGGACACGGGTTGAGTCATACATAAGCTTTGCACTCACTTTCCAAAGGCATCATAAAAATTTTCTTCAGTCACATTCGTTTAATATAATGAAAGCTCATTTCCCTTCTGGAGAAGCAAACAAAGGCCCGCATGCTTTAGAACACAACGAGGTTCTTTCCACCCTCCATCTCAACTCCAGCACATCCGCCCTTGACTGCTCAGCTTTCATTGGTCTGTTTGGATGTCTGCTTTGCCATCCTATTGCAAACCCCCCAAAAAATAAACTCTATGGAGTCAGTCTTAAAAAGTTTCTCTGTTTTTGTTGCCTGAATTCAATCCTGTTACCCAGGCACCAAGACTTTATTCACTTTCTACTTGTTGTGCATATAAATGTATGACTTCATGGATGTTTTAAAGAAATTAACATTACTTATCTTCATATAGCAGAAGCCCTGTAAGATGGCATACCTTTCTGTGGAGGCAGTATACATTACACTCATGAGTTAGTTCATCCTTTTATTCAAAAGTCTAGTTGAACACTTGTTATCTGTTGGATAGCATGCTAGGTAGAGAGGGTAAAGAGGGTGACTTGTTTGTCATGGATAACAAGCCCTTACCTTTCACACATATGAAAGATAAGAGTGATTAGGGTATAAGCTGATAAAAGAAATAATATTTAGCACCACGAAGAGGCCAGAAACAATATAGGTCAGGTCATGGTTTGTTTACTGGAGAAAATTCACAAGGAAGTGGTTTTGATATCAACTTGACCAGTAGCCATGCTTCTCCTTAGAGATGTTACTTCAGACCATTTCAATAACCCCTACTTTACTAACCAATGGGAGCGACCCAACAACCACAACCACAACCACAACCACAGTTTATCAGAGAAGACTATCTGCTATGCTGGATTAAGATGAATGTGAATCAGCGTTTGTGCATCTCCTTGGATTTATGCCAGGCTGGTGATTTCCTGGCAGGTAAATGTGTGGTTATGAGACGTGCACAAAGTCATCTTATTAATAGAGGTATGAGGTGTAGCAGCCAAGGCACAGCTTGGGAGAGATAGTATAGTAAACTGTAAAAGCTGGAGAAAAGTAAAGTAGTCTGCACTAATGACGACGAGCCTGGATGAGAACCGGAAGCATGGCAATGCGGATTGCCCCCGATCTGAGGAGCACAGCACTTATGGGCAGCCTCCCGAAGTCACAATGACTCCCCCACCACCAAAAGTTGTGTGTGTGGAGATGTGCAATCGGCAGGGAAGTCAGCAGATCCGCTGTAGGAGATTTTAAGTGAGCTGGACCAAATTTAAACTTGAAGACGAGCCCACCTTTTCCCTGGCAAGCATCCTCTCGATGTTCCCAAAGTCACTGGAGACAAAAGTGCGTTCATGTAACAAAGAAACAATAGCACACAACCATAAGCTGTGTGGTCCAAGAAACAGAAAACGTCTAAGCCTACTTCAGAAAGGATACGAGCACCTGATCCCAAGATCACAGCAATAGAGTAGACACAAAGGTAACCAGTTAAGCTGATGAGACCGCAAGAGGAAAGCTGACAGAGCACACAAAAACTAGAAGAAAAAAACATTATTAGAAAAATAAGCTACTGGACTGACAGCTGGGCAACCTGCCTGGGACCGAACTAGGCCCTCTGAATGTGGGTGACAGTTGTGTGGCTTGGGCAGTATGTGGGGCCGCTGGCAAGGGGACCAGGATTTATCCCTAGTGCATGAACTGGCTTTTTGGAACCCATTCCCTTTGGAGGGATGCCTTGCTCAGCCTAGATACAGCAGGGAGGGACTTGATCGTGCCTCAACTTGATAGGCTAGACTTTGTTGACTCCCCATGGGCGGCCCAACCCTCTCTGAGGAGTGGGGGAGGTGAGCAAGAGGCAGGGAGGGGGAACTGTGGTTGGTACGTAAAATGGAAAAAAAAAACAACAACTTTTAAATTAAAAAAGAAAAAGAAAAATGAGCTACTTTGTAAGCAAGAAAATATAATATAAGCTTGAATGGAAATACCCTTAGAAGTGGGAAGACGGATGAGAAAAATCACACCAGAAAGACAAAACAGGAAAGCAACTGGAGACGTGATGACTGAGACAGAGACAAAAACACTGGTACAACAACAAAGCAGTTCTGGAGAAAGTAAGAAACTAGGAAACCCAAGTGCCTGCCACCACAGGCATTAGGAAAAGGACATGTGATGCACCTGTGACATTTCAGGACAGAGCACACGTGACTGTCTCCGAAATAGGAAACACGTTTATTTTTCAAGTGCAGCTATAAAAAGAAGAATCAAAATAAAACTCAGACAAGAAGCTAAGACAAAACTGCCTCAAAGACAGAACCAAAGTCACCAATGCTGAGCGACAGAACAGAAGGCCATTATGACTGTTAAAGGTGTGTGTGTGCACGCGCGCGCATGCATGCGCACATGTGCACGCATACATGCACATGCTTGCACACGTGTGTGTATACATATATATCTATGTATATGCAAACATATACACAAACATACACAAATAACAGAATTAAGGAGGAGGGAGAGGTAGTGAGACCTACACACCTTTCATTCTGTTATGGGAAACAATAGGCAGATATTCAATAATTAGCATTGGAAATATGAAGTTAAAATTCTGTTCTTTCGGTTTTTCATTAAATTCATCATTTTTACTTTGAATTTTCACTAAGAAACCTACAGTCTTAAATAGAACTATATGTGAATTTTAGTCATTTATTTTGAGCAACTTTAAAGAACATGACACTATTCCACCATGACCAAAGGAATTTAGTAATCAGTACTGATAGTAAACAGATGGATTCAAAACATGATTTGGGAAAAATGGATTTCCCAAATTCATTTTCTTTGGGAAAAGCCCTTAGTGAACAAATGTCAGTGGGATTTTAAGTAAGATGAGCAGTGTGGAGAAAAGAAGGTTAAGGATGAGAGAACAGAACTGAAAATGGGTGGGGAAAGTGGAGGTGATGTGCTCATCTCTCTAGATAGCAGCCTGAGTGTCTTTTCCACAGTAAGATAAACCCTGCAGCATGCTGACATGCTTACAAACCATGATTCTGTTTGATTTGGTGTGGTCTGTGTGTATGAGGGTGTGAATGTACACTTAAAAACTAGGTTTAGTTTTGTTCAATGTGAGGGCCCTGGGGAATCTTCTTTTCTGGTTTAATATTCCTGTGTTTAAAAATAGAAGCATTTCCCTTTCAGGCTTAATATTCCTGTGTTTAAAAATAAAATAGCTTCTCTTTTACATGTTTGGATATTTAAACATTATTGAAATTTTTGCTTTAACAGAAAACGTTATTGTATTACTGGGGTTGATATAGCTGAGCTTTTAAATTCTTAATGGAAATTCAAACTTGTTTTTCTTTTGTAAGTTACCCATTCATATTCTTTCCTATTTAAGTGAGATATGTTCTTTAAATTGTGAATGTGTAATAACCTTTTTATATAAGCTAAACATTTCTGAATATATTAATGCAGTGATATTTTTACAGACTCCTAGCCACGTGGGGGAATTCATTGCCCATATGGGAATTGAGATCTGTGAAGGCTATAAGGAACTCATATTTTTCTTCTGGGAAAATAGAATTGGGCCTTTGGCCTTACTCAAGAGAGAGAAATAGAAGTAAACTTGTTTCCTGGCTGACCTATGCTTTAGGAAGACTTCCCAGGAGTTTAGAGTCTCCACTCACAACCTGAGCAAAGAGCAAAAAGATTTGTATTCTCGGGAATCACTTTACCAGAGGAAAGACTCTAGGGATTTTGGAGTGATGTGGTCTTTAACAGTCTTTAGATTACATCACCAACCAGAAGGCCAGGGCAGGTGAAGCACCCGAGTCTCACGATGCCCTAAAAGCAGCAAGCCAAGAAGAGATGCTGGAAGACCTCCTTTAGGAGCAACCTCAGCGGCCTTGTGTGACCCATCTCTCCTGACATTTGCTTTGTGTGCAAATGGCCTGAGATGTGCAGGTAAGGCTGAGGCACAGGCCACACTGTGAACTTTCCAAGGGAAAGGCATCCCCATGCTAAGAACAGTTCAGTACCATGGCTCGAGGAGGACCCCTGGCTTAACTCAAAGGTGAAAGCAGTAACACAATTAGGAAAAGGGCACATCGATGCAACAATGATACTTCCTTGGATGCATGCAAAAGAAGACAGGGTTCATGGTGACGACGAAGAATTAAGGTCAAATTCACTGAACAAAAGTGGTAGATCCAAGGCCAGGTAGTATAAATAGCTAGGAAACACCAGAAAATGACAAATCCATGGAGCAAAAAATACGAAACAAAAACAAAATGCTGTAAATACAAATGTTAAGAAACCAGGAAGGAAAACTTTAGCATTTGTACAAACACCTGCCTACGTCAGGATAAAACATTAGTGTTAGAAGCTTTAATGGCAAACATTTCCCAAGTGGATTAATCATTTTCATACTTATTCAATAACTATACAATTAGCCCACAACATGGGGCAAAATATGCTTCTAGTTGGTATATGATAGAAACAAGAAACACCCTATAACTTCAAGAAACAGAGTAGAGAATAAAGGCAATGGTGCAATAAGAAGAGAGTTGTACATGTACATGTGAGTGTGTATGTGTAAATTCATGCATGTGTGTGAGTGTGCATGCATGCATACATCCGTGTATGTGTATGATGAACTGATTTTTAAAAACGTTTGTTGTTTGAGAATTTGAAAAGGAACGTATAATGTGTTTTGATCAGATCCATCCCTAATACCTCCCCTCTAATTCCTCCTCACTGCTTTCCCCTTCCAACTTCATGTACTCTTCTTATAAACTCACAGAGTCCACCAAGTGTGACTATATGTGCATGGATGTAGGACCATAGACAGGAGCATGGTTAGCCTCTCGGGGGCCACATTCCTGAAGAAAATTGACTCCCACCCCCAACAGCCATCAATTACCAGTAGCCACTCAGGACTGGTGCTTTGTGACCCTCTGCTCTCTACGTGCTAGGATTTGGGCAGACTTGAGAGTGTGCAGGTCTTCCGCATGCAGTTCCAGCTGCTCTCAGTTCACGTGTGCAGCTGCCCTGTCACCTCCAGCAGACACTCTTTCTCTTTAGACAAACATTACCTTTTGCTTTTACTGACTTCGTTGTGGAAGAGGGAGCAGAAAGATTTTTAGAAGAGAATTTTAAAGGTGTTTCTTAGCTAGGACTGGAGGAGGTAAAAGCTTCCTAGATAAGATGAATCCGTTCTCTTTCTTTTAAATCATGGAGTCCACAGTATCTTGTGACTTTATATACCATAGCTTGCTTGTAACAATGTGCTAAGTGCAAAATACATCAAATTTTGGGTGGGTTTTGTTTTGGCTAATATTTTTACATCTACCACCAACTTCCCTTCTTGTCAACCATTTTTGGTCAGCCAATAAAAGTCAATGTTAGTGTTACCCCACGTTAAACATAATTAGAAGGAAAAATCTGCAAAAAAAAATGTTCTGTTTTCTAAGATCAAGTGTTGTTATAGATTATCACAGTGCCCTTAACTAGTTTAGCTCACACGGGATCTTCAACAATATCTGAAAACAGTTCTGATTGATGGGGAAGGAGGAGTAGCACTGGTGGGTAAGCAGCAAAACAGCTTTATATGCATCCAAGAGTCCCAGCAAAGTAAGACCCACTCCCAGATGTCCACAGTGTCAGACTGAGAAGCCTGGGTTTTCAGAAGCAAAATCCTTGCCTATTGGCATAGGGTCAAAATGTGGTCTTATCTTTGAAATCTGAGACTGTTATTGCTCCCAGAGTCCATGTTCAATTATCACTAATATATTTGGCTCCTTGAAAGCATAAAATATCTTAGGAAGCACAGAGGGGTAAACAGCCTAGTCCTGGGAACAAGGGCAAGGAAAGCTCATTGCCAGCTGCTAGAACCAGAGGAAATGTTAAACCAACACATCCTCTGTTGTCCTTCCCAAATGGAGCCTGGGAGCTAGCAATGTAAAATGATTGTCCCTGGTGTTTCTCTTATATAATATCTTATTACTGATGCTCCCTTTTCTCCACTTCTGTCTTCGCTCCATGAGTTATCCTATCATCCATAAGAGCACCCATTAATTATATTTTCTTCCATATCCTCCCCAATTTTCAAAATTTCCAAGCCTCATGTTCAATAATCACTTGAGAAAGTCCAGCAAAGATGTTTATAGCCTATCATAGCTTTACCGTTATTGCTGAAGAACTATGTTCATTTAAAAAAAAATGAAAATACTTAACTCAAAGTAACTGAAGGATGGTGCTGAGACTTTAAGCAAAGGCCAGAGTCTGTCTTTAATTTGGTCTGTATTTTAAGATTGCTTTGGTATGTTTCTATCTCCTGTAACAGTATTGTGGTGGTGGCCGAGTGTGCAAATCCCATGTCTCCTTGTTTAAATGTTAACAGGTACTGTAACTAGGATTGGTCTTCACCATTAGCCTTAGTGCTGGTTACAGTTAACCCTTGGCAGTGTCTCAGTGAACTCCTAAAACATTCCCACACTAAGAGATGCATGACTGCTTCTCTATATATACAGTCATCCTCGAAATCCTAACCCTAGTGTAGACCCTGTTCCAAGTCCCCTAAGCATCCACCATGGTGTTAGTGCCTGGACCCACTAGTGCCCCCTCCTTCCTAACCTCTGCTTGTTTAATAGTTCTGATAGAGTTTCAGTTATATATCCAGCCACGACTATCGCCCCCTCCGTATTTATTGTCCTCACTGTTAGTGGAAGCGGAACATTTCTGTAAGTCCCAGTAAGTAAGCGTGAGTGAGAGACTCTCCTTGATAATTCCGTATTTGTTTGTTTCAGGAGATGCAGAAAATCCCAACTATAGCTCCAAAATTTAGCCTTCCAGAATCATCCTTACTAAAGGCCTAAGAGTTAATTAAACATGAATACAGATCCATCTAATGGAGGAAAATTCATTACAGTAAAATAACTATTGAAAAATATGGCCATTCGGCTGGTATGTGCGGAATGCACAATTACAAATACAATGCTAGAAATAACGGTGTGAGTTAAACACAACTCATGAGGATAAAAAACATAATGATATGTATATGGAGAAAAAAATAGTAAGTGAGGAAATGAGCAACATGAAACAAGGGGAATGATTAGAAGAGTACTAAAAGCATATAATGAAATCATCACACAGAACGATGCTGAGAAGATAGCCTCATTCAACATGCAGCAACAAAATCCATTAAAGGGCAATCTTTTAATTTCAACTCTTCACAGATGCTTTAAAACTATGATCATTATTATATAAAACTCTACAGTCTTTTCATCTCCAATCTCTACAGATGCTTTAGAACTGAGATCATTATAATATAAAACTAACAAACACAAAAAGAGTTGAAAATAACCCCATGTCACCTCTTAGAATAATTATCATTAACATTTAATGAGTCTTTGTCGTCTGAGTATTTCTCACTTATTATATATGCAGACATCATGGTTGGATGGATAGATGGATAGATGAATGGATGGGTGGAGGGATAGATGGATATTTAGATGAGAAATAATTTCAGATATTTGGACATACTTTGTTTGCATATTTTTAAAGCTAAAATGTTTGGAACAAAGATATTCTACTACAAAGCCCAAAACACTTATGGAAAACTATTTCTAGAATTTTTATAGACAAGAAAAAAGGGCTGGAGAATAGAGTTTCAAAACCTTTTTTTTTTTCTCTTCAAGGTCATCCTTAATTTGCCTCCACTGTAAAACATGTTTGAGCTAGCACATGTTACTCTCTTATAGTGCCCTTTCCCAGCTCCTGAACCTTGCTATCATATGCCATTTTACAAACATTTCCATTTAAATGATCCAAGCCAACCATCATTCCTTCACTGAACCCACACACAGTTCATCTCAGTTTTGTGAGCTATTTAATAGAGTTCATTGTTGACTTCACTTACTGGGCTGTGACAACTTCGCACACTCATATCATTTCTAGCAACAAGTTTCCTTGCTCTCATCTTATTACACCTTCCTTTAAAACCAGTGATTCATGTTCATGTTACTGTGTCCATGGATTTTTCAAAAGCTAATCCATAGAGTTCCCTCTTGTTTATTGTATTCTTCTCAGGTTAGTAATTGACTTTCCTTTTATGTCCTTATCACTATTCCTTCCCAAATTTAATGTTATGTGGAGTCCATTTTTCCCTCTGTGACTTTGTTTCTGTCGCTTACTGCTCTTCAGAGCCCTCTACTGGTTACCCTACATCTGCAGAACTGTCCCCATCCTCACAGTATCATTTAGGCATCACCCTGAGGGCCCTCTTCTCAGTCCTATAACGGTGGCCCAAACCCCATGTCTTCTTGTTTAGAAGACATTTATTATGCAAGAAACAAGATATTCTTGCTTTAAATAGAATATATTTTGAGTAAAGGAGAGTGGTGTGTATGTATGTGAGATCCTGTGTATTTGTTAATTTTTAAATTCCTGTTCTTTGGGTTGCTTGGCTGAACAACAGTCAAAACATTTTTTTTTCCCTCAGGGCTGGAGAGAAGACTCAGAGGTTAAGATTAAGATCAAGATCAAGAACCCAAGTTTGGTTCCTAGCACCCACAAAAGGCAATTCATAACAGCCTGAACTCCAACTCCAGGGAGATCCAGTACCTCTCATCTCTTCAAGCATCTAGACTCACATGTATATACCTACACATAGACATACATTGAGACATGCAATCAAAAATAACAAAAATTTAAAATCTTTGGATGGAGCAGAAAAGCTGTTATTTCTGAATATAAGCATTTTCCTATTACCATTGTGTCTGCAGCAGTGCCAAAGTCATTTGATTTCCCAGATTTTATACATCACTTTCCGCCATCCCTCTCAAACCTGGTTCCCCCAAAGTTTCAGTTTCAGAATAGATGCCAGGATTTTTTTTCTTTTTATTGAATTTTATGCTGAGCACAAAGGAGGCCATTTGAACTCAAATGACACAATTTTTTTCTTACAAAGGTCCTATTTTTAATTTCAGCAATCATACCTTCATCAGCATACTTTCATTTCCTGGAGAATGCCTTGTTGCCTCTTTTAAACCACCTGATCAGAATTGAGGAATTCAATCTCCCTGCTTGGCTTCCTTGTGAGAAGGAACCTTCACTTAAGGTTCTGAAGGTTCTAGTCAATGTCACACTTTCTCTATGTCCTTTGATTATTTGGGTTTCAAATTTCAAGACTTTCTTAAAATCTCTTGTGATCCTCTGTGTGCCAGATGTTTAAATGTAGCCAGTGGGAGGGCTTCATGGCAGTCACCCATTTGACAGTGGGCCTCTTGGACCAGTCAGTTTTTCTAGGTCACCGCTACTTGAATTTTAGTATAGGATCGGAACTTCAGTGCTTGAAGGGTTTGTTAAAACCAAAAGAGTCAGGAGTCACAGCTGAGCATTTGCACGATCATCAGTTTTTATGTGATGCGTGTGTGGCAGGTAGGGAGGCACTGGTTAAGAACCACTTGTCTTGAAAACACCCTTCCCTTTACTCCATCAGTGACTGTTCTCCTCCCTGCTTTCCATATCCCTCTTCATTAACAATTGCCAGTCTGTCTCTCCAAAGGCTTTGCTTATAGATTTTATATAATAAAATAATCTCTTCTCTGGTTGAGGCTCCAGCTGGAGAACAGCACAAATATATGGGCCCAATCTGCTGTCTTTGAAATCACTCTCCATGCTTACCTTTCCCTGCCTTTCGATGGGTTTCCTTAAACCAGAAGAAAACCAACTCACAGGCAGGGGACATCACAGTGGGCACATGGGAGCCCTCCCCTCTTCCCACACTCACCCACAGGGTAAGACAATGTTCTTCCCCTGAGGGACCAGTGTGAGCTATGGAAGGTATTGGAGAGAGGTTTGGGTCGATTTTCTCACCTTCATTTGCTTTGGTCTCTACCTGACAGTATTTTACTCCTCCTGTATTGTTTGGGTGGTGAAACCGTTCCTGTTCCACTGAGGATTAAGTTCTTTGTCATTTAATTTGTTCTTAATATTGGTAATTTCAAAGGAGATTAGAGTAGAAAATTGCATTGTGCCAACTTTAATTGGAGATTCTCTTTCTGAGGATTCTAAGTTTACTGAATTTTTATTTATACTGGCTTGAAGTAAAATGATAATTACCCATTTGGAAATTCCTCAGGCTCTTTGAAAAAGAAATCTCCTAATACCTATATAATTCTGTTTAATTTCTTTTTCTGTTTTTTTGATGTTTTTTTCCTGTTCTTTTTCTGTTTTCATGCTAGTGACATTTAATATGTATTTAATGTAATTACCTTAGAATTCAAGTCTACTAACTCTTTTAAATTTAATTTTTTTAGAATTTCATGCATGAATGCTATATTTACATCATTCACTTTGTTCTTCTCTACATCTTCCAATTCCTCCCATGTTTCCCTCAGTGTCTTGCAAATTAATGACATCTGTTTCTTTAATTATTATATCTACATATGTGTTTGGATATAATCAAATCTATACTACTGAATCCATTTAGTGTTACGCATGTGCCCAGGACTGGCAGGGACTAGATAACCTACCAGAAAGCCAATCCCTGGGAAAATCTGATTCTCCATCTCTCAGGAACCACTGATGCCTATAGCTCTCCATGTAGGAATGAGACCTTGTGAATTTTCCTCATCTTCAAGTTTACTAACAGTTGAATTTAAATAGAATTTTTGTTTACATACAGATACATCTATGACAAACAGTGACTGTTTTGTTTGTTTGTCTGTTTGTTTTGAGACACTGATCTCACTCTGTAGCTCAGACTGGCCTAGAATTTGCTATATTGCTCAAGCTGGCCTCAAACTCAGAGCTTCAGCTACTCCAGCACCTGACTGAGTTAGTTGTATGAGCTATCATACCTGGCTCCATTTAATGTAAAAGGAGAAAAGCATAACTTCTCAGGATAGCTCACTAATCATTTAAGGATTTTGGTTTCAGATTTTCTGATAGATGCCTATAAATATTAGATATTCAAGGATATTATCTGAACCATTGGATTTAAAACTGGATTCTATCAAGTCATGCATACTCACAGGGACAGAGGCCACTTTTATAGGTGTCAGTGTGAGCAGATTCATCTCATATGAAAACAAAGCCCAGCCCCTCCATACCCCTGAAATCTTGACATGTAGGGGCTAGATATATTAGATAGTCAGTTAGTTTTGTTTGCCTGCATTTCATTCATAGTCCCCATCTATGTTGTTTTCCTCATGATCCAATAAAGAGGTAGAAAATCTGTCTATCAATTTGAAGTATAATTCAGAGCATGAAAAATGAGCATTTCTCAATTGTTGTTAAGTATATGCATGTATCCTTGATCAATATTTAAAATTGGTAAGCTAACATTAAAGCAAGATAATTCTTGCTTTTAAGATTTACATGAGAGACTAGATACATGACTCAGTGGCCAAGAGAACACACTGGTCTTTCACAGGCCTCGAGCTCAGTTCTCATTCTCCAAGCTGTACAGCTCAACAACCACCAATAACTCCAGTTTCATAAGAGACCTAATGCCTCTCTGTATTGGTTGGCTTTTTATTGCTATGATTTAAAAACAAAACAAATAAACAAAAGCTATAACAACAAATAACTTGAGAGGAAAGGGTTTATTTAGGTTATACACCCAGATTACAGTCCATTTCTGAGGGAAGAAGTCAAGGCAGGAACCAAGCAAGGCAGGAACCAAGCAGGGCAGGAACCTGGAAGCAGGAACAGAGACTGTGCTGCTGACTTGCTTTCCAGACTTACATTCAGCTACCTTTCTTTTTCTTAATTTGTTTTAAATTTATTTTATGGGTATGAATGTTGGGTCTGCATGTACATATGTGCATCACATACAAATTAGGGATCAGAGGCATCAGATTCCCTGGAAATGGAGCTACCATGTGGATGCTGAGAACTGAATCCCAGTCCTCTGAAGAGCAACTAGTATTCTTAACCACTGAGTCAATTTTCCAGCTCCTCAGCTTCCTTTCTTATACCTCCAAAGACCACCTGTCCAGGGACAGCACCACCACAGTGGGGTAAGCACCACCCACAGTAGGGTAAGAACCACCCACAATGGAGTAAACACCACCCACAGTAGGGTAAGTACCACTCACACTGGGGTAAACACCATCCACAGTGAGGTAAGCTCCACCCACAATGGGGTAAGCATTGCTCACAGTGGGGTAAGCAAGGTTATGAAAGCCTACAGGTGATACCTGCTCTTGCTGTGCTACAGCAGATGTGGAATCCTTCGTGCTTCAAACTAGCTACCTTTGGTTCATTATCCTTCAAATAAAAACACAATATGACCTCAACTATGTGCTATACTATATTGCTAATCAGACATATTACTGTAATCTTTAGTGGAATCATTAATCAAGAAACTCCCCCCCCCCCCCCGCAGGCTTTCCTACAGGCCAAGCATATGGAGACATTTTCACAGTTGAGGTTCCCTCTTTCCAGCTCGCCCAAGTTTGTATCAAATTGACAAAACCCAATCACGCACCCTGGCCTCCATGAGCACCTGCATTCACATACACATACCCACACACACATACATACACACTCTTAATTAAAAATAATAATAAAAAATACACCCTTTTAAAAAAGAATGACATTAAGTATCTATTTTCCCTAGTCTCTTCAAAGGTAAACAGTTGTCACACATGTTAGAATATCAACATTACAAGCAATCATTTCTAGCCTGTACAGCTACAAAAGATGTTTTTGCTTTGCAAATGATTTTCATGGAAAATGAAATCTATGTTCAAATGTGTTCTGACATGTTTCAATTAAAAGTCACCCAAATTTAACACATGTTCAGAATGCTGAAAGTTGCTTACTAAAGCATGTGTATTGATAGACATCGCTCCAAAGCACAATTTTTCGTTTAAAAAGTTTACCCTTGTGTGCTCCATTAGATAAATCTGAATAGCAACAAAAGGAAATTGTTGTCTAGCTAATGACTGACAGGAGTGCTTTTACAAACAGAAACATTTAATCACTGTTATCAGTCTTCCAGAAGGTATTTCCTTTAGGAAAAAGAAATATTTGAACATGCTGTTGTTATTTCTTCACAAGGCCGTCCAACACAGTGTTAACATACTGCATGAGAAATAAAAAGAGATTCCAATTGAACTTGGAATAGAGTATGTTCTGCTAATTACTGAAAAGTTACTGCTGCTCTCAAGCAATCAAATAAACCATTTCACAGAATGCAGAGCTTATGGTGTTGACATAACTACGACGTGATTAAACCACACATTTCCATCATAAAACTACTTTGTATAAACGTGCTATTCTAGGAACTAAAAGTTAGATGATTTCTGTGTATCTGAGATATTTAAAACTGTCTATCAATATTTCTTTCCCAAAGAAAACAAATAAAAACCCTCCAAGAAGTAGCATGGAATATCATTTTCAGTCCATGGTAAACACTTTCATGCCTACCATGCATTCTCAGTCCTTTAACTGTCATAGTCAATCAGGTCCATGTGTTTAGATCTGACCAATGCACTTAAGCTAGACTGATGTCTATTCTAATTATGAGAGGTTTATGGAAGACCACAGATAACGCCTGAACTTGCTGTGCTACAGCAGACACAAGGTCCTCCATGCCTCAAACCATCTCCCTCTGATTCTTTATTCTTTCAGATAAGACACATACAGCCTATCCCCTCTTGTGTCTTATCTGAAGAGTAAGTTTGTAAGTGTGTAAGTGTGTATATGACATTATTAACCAAGGGCACAATATTGTACAAATATCTAGAACCTATTCTCTCAACTTTCTCTCACAAATGAAACTTTACATCTATCGAGGGGCAACAGCTGACTAGTTCACCCTGCACTCATGTTTGCGTCTGTAAGTTTGGCTACTAAAGACAGTGCCTTTTAGAGGACTTATGCACAATTTCCTTCAGTGACTGGCTGGCTTTACTTAAAGGACGTCCTCCAGGCTCATTCATGAAGTCAAATGTGAGAGCACTCCATACATCTCAAGGCTGAATAATATCCAATTGCCTATGTACACCAAGTTTTCCTTATTCATCTATCCATAGACAATTAGATTTCTTTCTCCCCTTGGCACCTAAGAATAAAGCTGCCATGAACAAGGGAGCACAGGTATCGCTTGAATACAAATTTCCTTTTCTGTTAGTACAGAAGTTAGACTGCTGAATCGTAGGAAAGTTCTATTTCAAATTTTTCTTTGAGTGTCTGAGCAGCTAGACCAAGTTCTTTCCCCATTTGACATTCTCACCAACAGTTTACAAGGGGTCAGGTTCTTCACACCCTCACGAACACTGTTTATCTACCTTCATGCATGATGAAGGCTCTTACTGTGTCATCTTATTCCCTTGCTTAGGTCATTAGTTATAGTTCTCGTGGGCTTTTTCTTATGGTTGTTCAAGTGGGCACCTCAGAACTTTCAAATCATAGCACATCCTTAAGCTAATGCAGTCTACCCTTGGGGGAGCTTATACCATCTCAAAGTCTAAGCTCACACAGAGTGCTCCAGTTTTGGCCTTTGGGGCCTTGTTATTGTGTTTTATCATTTTTTTTTATAAACAGCCAATTATCTTTGACAAGTATTTATGTAAGAAAAATAATCAGCATTTGTCCATATAACTCCTATTCCTCAAGCCTGTTTATAATACTATATTCCTTCAGCTATCTTTTTTTTTTCTGCTCAAGGTGTGGGGCGTTTACCCAACCACCCCCACAGTTCCCCAGAGTTTTCTTGAGTGCGAGCAGCAGGAAATATTAGATAGAAGGATTTATTGCGGAGAATCTTGCGGAGATAAACAGATAGAAAATAAAGGATAGCCTCGAGAGGGCCTGGAACCTATTCCAACGGGCTCTGACTGTCTCTGCCCCAGGGTTTTTATAGAGACACCAAGGGGTGGAGCAAAAGACCTCCTCCCCCAGCACAGCCAAGTGCAGACCATCCCAGACACCTGCACTCAGGCCCATGGTCCTAATCATCCTCTATGTGGACATGCTGGGTAAAGCCACGAGGAACCCGAGAACGGGCTCCCACAGGTCCCCCTTTCTTAATATATAAAAAAGTAACTATTAATGGCTTACAGCAATCTCCATAGCTGTTACACCTCCCAATATGGGAGTAGAGGATGATAAAGATGGCATTTCTCTTTTGAATTAGGTCCAAGGTGACTACAGCAGTCTTAGCTGCCTCAAGCCCTTTCTAAACCAAAAACTCTTAAGGTGACTACAAACTTAAAGAATCCCTTAGCTTCATCATTACCATTAACAGGTTAACATAAATATTGCTATACATAGTCACAATTCTCTCAATCTTACAACACAAAGCAAACTCTTAACAGAACCATTTGAATTAGCATATATGGTGCTATATATAGTTAACAATTTTCTCTGTCTTACAACTTTAACTCTTAATCATTTGAATTTTCTTGCTAACAGAACATAGGAAAAACTTCGATGTATTCACATCAAACTTAAATATTTCCTTAACTCCACAAAACCAGGGTGCATTAATATCAATAGGTTTCTGCAAACATAATTCAATCTCATAACTCCTCTTCTTTATAATTTTTTAAACAAAATCTCAAACCTAGTTAGAAGAACCCAAACTTATACAATTCCTACAAACCCATATTGAAAAGCAATCTTCTCAATCTAACCATTAACACTTTGAAAACTTAGCAAAACATCCAAAAGCAGTTTCTTAATAAAACTCTTTACACTTTAAACGTAGTCTCTTAATATACCCCATTTGCATTTCTTACTAACAAAAACATGACATTAATCCACTCAAACAACTTTTGAAATTAGACTAATATTAACTCTCCCCCTTTTCTTTATAATTTAAGCAAAATCTCAAGCCTAGTTAGAAAACCCAAACTTTTCCATTTAAACAGTTCCATTTATAACACAAAACCAGTTCTGTAAGTAATTTCATTTTTACATAAACAGTTCCACAAAACAATTCATGAATCACCAGTTAATAAAGCATATATGCATACACAAAACTGCATCTTGAATCTAGGTAGAAATAAATTTCTTCATTTAAACAGTTCCATTTTTAACCCAATTCCAGAAAACAGTTCCTAGGTCATTACTATAAGTAAACTCAAAATTGTCCCATATCAATGAAATCTCTATTGTTCATTTCATTTCTTAAGTCTTAAAACTCAAACAATAAATTCTGGTACTAGCCTTCCAAATATGAAGAAATCCATAACCAAAATCTTTTTGTAGTTTTATCTCATTTTAAGTTCAAAAAGTTCAAACAAATAAATTCTGGTATTAGGCTTTCACTTCAAAATATGAAGAGACATTTTTCAACCAAAACTTTTTGCAGTTAATAATTTTTGTTCAAACAAGTGTCTCTGAACTTATTCTCAAGCCAGAGACTTTTAGGTACAGTAGTATTCTAAACCACACTGTTTTTGATGTTAGCTCAGGTTTTTCTGTGTTGCGTCGATTTTCCACGGATCTCAGCTGCGGATGCCTTGTGCTGGTTCTGGCATCCGCCATTCTTAGCTTCTTAGCGGCTACTGGAACTTTTGAAAACCGCTCAGACTGCCTGCTTTGCAGTCTGCTAGGACACTAACGTCTAGATCTCAGGTTTTTTCATCATATACATTAAGAATAGACTCACACTTAACATTTACACTTTTTTACAAACACATAACATATCTTGCAAAGCATTTAGACTCACATTCAACATTTACATGTTTACAAACTCACATATAACATATTAACATCTACTTATTTATACTCCTTAAGGAAACTATAGAACTACCTTAGCAAATATATTTATTACTTATTCATTCCATCTTATTCTTATTTAAACTTACAGTTACAACTAGCATCTTTACTTCTTACAAGCTTATTACTACATGTCTTAAGACTACCTTAAATACTTCTTGCAAGCTTATATTCTTAAAGGAACTCTATAGATCTATTTTACAAACTTATATAGGGCTACCATTAGCATATATTTAACTTAGCAAACACCTAAAGATTTCTTAACACAGATCTAACAAGAGAATTTTTACAGACTCACATCTTGTTTTCATCTTTTTCTATTTCTTACTCTTAATATCACTATCTGTTAGATTCTCTTAACCAGACAGGAATTACGTACATCATTTTTTTTTTCCGTACATCATTTCTAAATTTTAGAGTTTATAGTCAGCTTTGTTATAAAGCACTGGGATTTAGTGAGTGTTGTTATAGAATTGTGATAGTTGTTGCTAGGGGACTGTAACCTTCCCAGAATGACGCCACACTCCAAAGTTGCCAGTTCTCTCAGCCGTTCCGGAACCGGCAGAGATGCACTGTCAGCGGTAGACGGTTTTTAACTAGAGGCTGTCCCTTCACCCAAATTCATAATAGCTCCCCTAAGTACTTCAATTCAGACAAACGTTTCTATTACAGCAGTACTTTTGGTTTGCTCTACCAAAAAACTTCACTTCACGCTGAGGGTGAAATTACCATATTTAGCTGCTGTAAAGCTCTTCGCCAAATACTGCACAGCTATTAGGTGATATAAAGTATTTTTCTAAAGGAGCTAGTAAAGCCACAAGTGGCACAGCTCCGAACTGTATTTAGTATTTTCACTTCATTAGCTTTAACTCCTGATGTTATTAGCAGCTGTGATATTTAGCATTGATTTTTTATAAGGAACTTTCAGGTGAAGCAACTCTTTTGTAAGACAGCTAGATTTTCTGAAGTTTGTTTCCCACCTATAAAGCAGTCATTTCTTTTTTGAATGCCTGTATCCTCTTAGATTTGCAAAGGAATCACTCATTGCAGGCAGTTTGTTCAAGAGGTAAAGAATTTTTTTAATTTCAACATGTTTCTTCATATCTAAGACAACGTTCAGTGTATAAACTGCTCTCTTGCTTTAAGGATTTTAAAGTGGCTTGTTTGCTCTTAAAGGTAGCTTTTTGTCATCCAACTACTGCAAAAACTTTGCACAACTATTAGGGTAAATAAGGAATTTTACCAACGGAGCCCCAAACCGCGAAGCACCTAGTTCCATATCCTTTCAATTTTTCCAATGGAACTGACACTTAAACTCTTAGATGATTTTCCTCCTTATTCTTTTAAAGGCTGTATTTTAAGTTTACCATGAACGTATTTTCGAGCTGACAAATGTGTTTCAGGGCAATGTCGCCATCTTTAGCGGAAAAACTACCTTTCCCAGAATGCATTTCCCTTATATCAGTCCATAATATCATTTTCCTTATATCAGTCATTTCCCATAGTTATTTTTGGGTCTGAGAGTCAACTGGTTCTTTTACCAGACTTGCTTACAAATTCTTGCCCGGGAGGTTTGAACAAAGTTTTTTGCTTTTGCAACGGGAGATTTGAACAAGCATTTTACATTTTCAATTATGGGACATTGGGAGATTTCTATTCTCTCCTCAGCTGGCTTCAACAGGTGTCTCTCCTTCATTTGACACTGGCCCCCAAATCAGAACTGCACCTGCCTCGTTAGCCGGCATTGAGGCTGGCATTTCTGATAGCAACTTTCCTAGGGGCTTGTGTTTGTCTTAGCCAGTCAGTGAAAAACAAGATCATTTACAACAGCTTTTCCACAGCTCCTTCAGAGATTTTTCTCCCACTGATCTATCTCATTTTGCTTGTTCCTTTCCCCCCAGATGTAGAGCTTCAGGTATCTGTCTGCGGCTCTGTACCTCTGCTAGCTGCCTTTGGAGGTAGGGGCTTTTTTTTCTCCCCCCGAATCTGCCTCAAATTCTAGCAGCTTTTTCAGGTCATGCATTTTCTGGGGAGAAATATGTCCCTTCTCTTTCTTCAGAGTCTTTTTCCCAGACAGTTCCCAGTTTGGTCTCAGTTTATCCCCTCTACCCCAGAAACAGTTTCCAACACTATAGTGGCGGCTTTTCCTGGTACTGAAGGTAGGGGCTTTTTGTCCGTTTGTTTTCGGGTCTGTGTGGTTTGCATACAGACTGAAAATCTAACAAGAGGTTTTTGCCATTTCTAAACTCCCATTAGGACAGGTGTTTTGCTTCATCAGGCCTTCACCTGACCCAGTCCCCCAGTGGGTTGAATTTGCTTGTCTGGGTGCTTAAGGACAGAGCTTATACCAGAGGCAATCACCCCTCAGGGCTACACTCCCTCATCTCAGGGAGTCAGTTGAAACAAAGCTTTTCTCAAAGAGCTGCTTTCTCTGGCAGAAAAGAAAGCTTTACTCCTGGATAGTTCTGTTCTGCCCTGGCTGGGCTCTTTCCCCAGACAGCGTTCTGACTCAGCAGCACAACTGCTTCAGACACAGTTCAGCTTTACTGTTTTCCCAGAAAGGTCCTTAATCTGATAGGAAAGCTTTTTCTCAGATTTCTTTTTGCAGCTGTGGACCTATCAACCCGGGACTTGTAGGAAAGCAGGCAACTGTGCTGTTCCCATTGGCTTTAGCTCTGGTCGTTCATTAGCAGTTTTCCCCTGGGTCCTGCACCTTCCTGCCTCAGCTCCGTGCTCCAGGAAGTTTGCAACTGCAGGAACCCTAGTATCCCCGAAATGCACTCCAACTCAGAGATGCTGGCCAGTCGCCTCTGGGTTTTTTTGCTCAGAAGTGAGGATACAATGCTAACAGTTTGCATTGCTTCAGGGGATCTTTGCATTAGGACAACTGGGAGCATCTTTTCATTCTGAAATGCTCACTCAGAAACAAAACCCTTGTTGCCTCAGCTGGGCATAACTGAAAAGCTTGGCGCTTTTTTTTTTTTTTTGCTTTTCTCAGGTAAGGTTTTCTGCCCTTTTAGGCTCTCTGTAGCTCTTCACCCACACTCTCCCAAGCGTTTCCCTCAGGGTACTCTGACCCATTGTCTTTTACCAGCTTGAAGAAACAGCTTAGAAGAGAGGTTTTTAGGAACTTGTCCCTGCCTCGTGCATTGCAGGGAAGATTTTTAAAGCTTGAAAGACAGAACTTAGAGGTTTTGCTGTCTTCAGAGGGTTGTTTTCCCTTAGAGCTAATCACAGTTGGTCCCCATACTAATATCTTCAGGTGATTCTAATTTTTGTCCTGAGAAAGTTAAAGGCTTTAGTTTTTAAGTTTAAGAGAGCTTTTAGTTTGAGAAAGGTTAAGGCTTTTTAGAGAGATTTTTCCCCCAAATTTTCCAAGAAAAGCTTTATAGTTTAAGAGAAAGATTTTTTTTCCCCAAGAGAGAAAGACCAACTTTTCCCAAAACTTTCCAACTTTAAACTTTTTGGCTTTTTACACCCCCATTTTTGCCTCAGGGAGAAATCACTTTCTCCTGCCGCTTGGACTTAGCATTTCAGCTGTCCCCAGGTCAAAAGCTTCCATAGGAAACTTTTTCTTCCCCATAAGCTCAGAGAAGAGCTTTTTTACTACCCGTAAAGCCCAAAGAAAGATTTCCCCCCCAGTTTGCGTTTACAGTCCCCAAAGTTAGAAAATTGAAGAGTTTTTCTGTCTAGTTGCCTTATTTTTTCCTACACAATCTTACACTTCTAAGTTTTTCCTACACTATATTACTACCCTATGCCTTATACTTATTTTTCAGATAGAAATTGAGAAAGGGATAGAAGATAGAAAATTTTGAAAGAGAATTTCGCTGCAGCATCGGACATCCTTCCAGTCCGCTTTCCTTTTCTCTCGAGGATAAAACCCCTGCCTCTCAATAATATATATAAAAAAATATATATTTTCCATAACACCGGCATGCCTTATCCACTGGCAGGGCTGAACTCAGCACTTTCACCAAAAACTCTGTAATAAAACTATTATTTTCCTTTATCTTTATTCCCTATTACTTTGTCTTTAGTCCCTGTTCATTTGTCTTTAGTCCCTTTTTTTTAGTCCCCCCTTTTTTTCTTTAGTCCCTTTTTGTCTTTTTTTTTAGTCCCTGTTCATGACGCCATTCTGTGGGGCGTTTACCCAACCACCCCCACAGTTCCCGAGAGTTTTCTTGAGTGCGAGCAGCAGGAAATATTAGATAGAAGGATTTATTGCAGAGAATCTTGCGGAGATAAACAGATAGAAAATAAAGGATAGCCTCGAGAGGGCCTGGAACCTATTCCAACGGGCCCCGACTGTCTCTGCCCCAGGGTTTTTATAGAGACGCCAAGGGGTGGAGCAAAAGACCTCCTCCCCCAGCACAGCCAAGTGCAGACCATCCCAGACACCTGCACTCAGGCCCGTGGTGGTCCTAATCATCCTCTATGCGGACATGCTGGGTAAAGCCACGAGGAACCCGAGAACGGGCTCCCACATCAAAGACCTTCTGTTCTAATTTCATTCCACTGCTGTGACTTAAAAAAAAAAAACAAAACACTTCGATCAAAGCAACTTAGGGAGGGAAGGTTTATTTTAGATTATACTTCCTGGTCACAGTCCATCATTGCAGGAAGTCAGTCAGGACTGCTGTAGAACCCTGTGAGGAATGTTACTCACTGGCTCATGCATTGGCTCAGCTAACTTTCTTGCACAGCTAAGCCTACCTTCCTGGGGATGGCTCCACCCACAGTGGACTGAGCCTTCTCACATCAATTATCAGTGAAGACAATTTCTTACCAAGACTGGCCACACAGGTCAGTCTGATCTGGGTAAATTATTTAACTGAAGTTCCTTCTTTCTAGGTTGTGTCAAGTTGACAATAAAAACTAACCAGCACATCTTGGTTTGGGTTTGGTTTGACTTGGTTGTTTTGGTTTTTTCCCACAATTAATTTTGTTGATTATTTGTGAATTTCACATCATGCACCCCAATCCCACTCATTTCCCACTCCTTCCATATCCACCTTCCACCTGTATAACCCCCACAAAAGGAAATAGAAAATAAAAATTTTTAAAAATCTCTATGGAAGCTGTAGTGTGTCACATAATATACTCTTTTGTCCAACCAGTTTACTTGCAAATGTTCATTGTAATGAGTCATTGGTCTGGTTCAAGGCCTCTGGCTTCCTCTACAACATTGATACCAAGACTCCTCTCAGATATCTTGCTGTTGCCCTAAGGCATGGAGATTCTGTAACTTCAGTTCTGCAGAACTGGCCCCTTCACATGCTCCAACAGCTCATAGATTGAGTAGGTACTGGGGTGGGCCATCTCAAAGCTCTGGATAAGAGCCTGGGTGGTAGCTGAGTTGGTCATCCTGCCAGCTCTCCTGCACTGTCCAGGCAAGGTGCAGGGCCAGCTCTCCTGAGACCAGCACACCTTGTAACATTTTCTGTGAAGTTTTTGTTTTTCCCTTTATTTTTGCTATTTTCTTCAGGTAAAGAATTCTAGAATGGCAGATTTTTCTTTCTTTCTTTCTTTTTTCCTTCAAGTGTGCAGTGGTTTGAAAGAAAATGGCTCCCAAAGGGAGTGGCACTAATAGGAGGTGTGACCTTGCTGGATTAGGTATGATCTTGTTGGAGGAAGTGTGTCACTGTGAAGGCAGGCTTTGAGGTCTCATATATGCTCAAGACACCACCCAGTATCTTAGCTCAGTTCCTGTTGCCTGCAAAATAAAGGACACTCAGCTCCTTTTCCAACACCATGTCTGCCTGCACTCCACCATGTCACACCATGAAGATAATGGACTGAATCTCTGAAAATGTAAGCCACCCCAATTAAATGTTTTTCCTTTATAAGAGTTGTCAAAGCGAGTTCCAGGAAAGGCACAAAGCTACACAGAGAAACCCTGTCTCAAAAAAAAAAAAAAAGAGTTGCCATGGTCATGGTGTCTCTTCACAGCAATAGAAACTCTTACTAAGACCAAGTGTTTCAATGATATTTCTTCACTGTCTTACCATCTTTCCAGTGAAAAATTATCTGTCATCTTAATTTTTTTATTCTGTATGAAATATACCCTCTCCCATTTTATAGTTTTTAAGATTTTCTTTGCTCCTGATCCTGACTACTTTAACAACAATGTAACTTTGTATAGTTTTCCTCACGTTTCCTGTATTTGAGAACGTTGGATCACTTGGTTTATAGCTTATAGTTTTCATCAAATTTTGGCCATTGTGTCTTCAATTACTTTTCTTCTTTGCTCTCCTATTCTGGACTCTGATAGGATATTGTGTACTTCAGGTTGCTTTCAGCTGTCTTAGTACTCACGGTCCATGGCCTACACATGACTGTTAACTAATATAAACACCCACTTCTGCTTTTGCTATTTTTACTTTTAATTTCTTTTGAGATGGCGTCTCCTTGCGCAGTGCAGGTTGACTTTGAATTCTTCCACTTCGGTATCCTGAAAGTTGAGAATACAGAAATACACCATCACTCTCAGCAGGGTTTAGCTTCAAGTAGTTAATTTTTATGCTCATTATGGAATGCATTTTTCCACTTCCTTTGATGCTTGGTTGCATTTTTATTTGATGCCAAAGATTACCTTTGCATTACCATAACTACTGCAGAGATTTATATGAGGACAGCACTTACTTACCAGAAGTCTTTCATTCTTTCAATTGTGCATTAATACTGTCAGGTGAACCCAGGCACGGTGCCTGTAGGCCACATGCATTTCAGAATAACAATGAATATTGCTCAACACATTTGTTGCTAACATACTGTCAAAAATCTCGAAAGGTAGGGCAACCCTGATAGAGCTCAACATTCCCCACTATGATGCATAATCTTTAAACTATGACTTACCAACTATAGTTTTCCAACATGGCTGGTGGTTGACAGACACTATTCATGAGCCTAACTGAACACAGGCTCAGTTTCCTCTCTTTCTCTTGAATGCATCCCCCTTCTCCATTAAAGGTGATTTTCTTACATGCACACATTAATATTTTATAGATTCTGAGAGTTCTTCCTACATAACTACTTTTTTCTCCAGTATTTTATTTTGCAAACACTAGCCAGCATGACACCCTCATATTCTTAGCAACCCCTCAACTCAAAGAATATTCAAGACTCTCCCTGGAGTTTCCCCCTCTGTACTATGGACTGGAATTTCTCTCAGGATGGTATGCTACAAACAATAGGAGTCACACCTTTTCTTCTTCATTTCTCAAGAATCATTGTCTTGAATTTTCTGATGTCTAAAAACTGAAAACCATTTTTCTACACAATTTTCCTGAGTGAGAGTTTTTTCATGTGGGATCTGTTTCAGGTGAAGAGGAGAATGGGAAATCTGGTCCTTGTTACTATGTCTTTTCCAGAAATAAAAGTCAAAATCAGTGCAATTTTTAGATTTGTCTGTTACCACAGTATAAGCCACTCTGGCCTGATTAATACATACTTGATACACCTACCTATAGTAGAAATATCACAAGCAAAGTGTCTAGGAAAAAATAATTTATGCTCTGTAACTTCTTAATTTGTTACAAAAGATTAGAGTTTCCTATTAAAATTTAGAGAAGATTATATGAAATATCAATTGTTTCTCACGATATGATTTTGAACATCAGTATGGAATTGGTTCTTTTCTGTTTCCAGTGGGCAGACCTTCTCAGAATTGATGTATACTGATCTAGTCCTAAATCTAAATGGCAGAAATCTACTTATTCTTGAACCCAAGGAACTAGTAAAATTCAAACCCATCAGACCAACAGTCTTGCTCAAAGACCAAGTGTGAAAATCAAGTGAAGACATTCTCACTCATATGTTGGACAATTGTTGCTGCCAGGGCAAGCAGCCAAAATAACTCCCCTTCCCATGGAGCTTGGGTTTCTTCACAGCATGACAGCTGGTCTAAATGTAACCCAAGAGAGAGAAAGCCAGATGGAATCTATAATACGTTTTCTAATAATCTGTCATAAGATATTGCACACTGTTGCTTCTCTTATGTTTTTTGTTTGTTTGTTTTGCTTTTGTTGGTGGTTTTTTTTTTTTTTTTTTTTTTTTTTTTTTTTTTTTTTTTTTTGGTTTGGGTTTGGACTTTTTGATACAGGGTTTCTCTGTGTGGTCCTGACTGTCTTGGAACTCACTCTGTAGACTAGGCTGGCCTTGAACTCAGAGATCTGCCGGCCTCTGCCTCCCAAGTGCTGGGATTAAAGGCGTGTACCACTACACCCAGCTCTACATTTTTTATTTTGAAGTCATCACAAGAGCCTATCCAAAGTCAAGAAGAGAAGAAACTATCTACATATTTGAGAAAGGAGTAGCAAAGTTCTAGAACAAAGTATGAGGAGACTGCCACTGTGACAATTTTTGAAAAATGCAATGTAGCACACTAATACTGCTAATAATGACAGCGCCAATGATACTGTCAGATACCTGGAAATATTATGCATTAAAGTTACAGTGACAATACAAGTGCTGCACTCCTCTGGGGATGTCTGCCTCTCTTTAATGTTCTTTTGGTATTCATGTCCACCTCTTTAACTAAACGCAGATTCTCTGAAAGCATAATTTGAACCTTAGTTATTCATTCTGTTTCAAAACCTTAGCAATATGTTTGCACTGAGCAGGCTAACACGTTCAATGCCTGGATAAAAAGTTGGAATTTTTCCAATGGAAAAGAAATAAACAAAAAACTGTACATGTTTTCTCAACTAATTCCAACTCATTAGTAAACCACTAAGTACTAAGTCTTTTTCCATCGTAAAATGGAATAAATTGTGTCAAAATTGAAAGCATGGGGCTCAACTGTAGCTTTTCTTAAATGGTGAATTAGGATATAAATTTGTACACAGAATGTTGGGAGAAAATATACATTCAAAAGCTGCTGCGATCTTGAGCTCATTCAGCTCCCTGGATCCTCTCCTCCTGCATTTCGCTTTGTCACACAGCATTCAAAATTAAATGAAAGTTCCAGCTTGGAACAGATAACATTTTATGTAACTAGTAAGCTAAGCAGCCAACGTTTGCCGGGGAAATTATTTTCAGTCCGAAGTCACGTCAGGACATCACCCAATACTACTTGTTTTTTAATGGAACACATAGAAATCGCTTTGGATAAGATAATCATGGCCTTGCTTACTTTCAACAATTCCTTTTATGCCCTCCATTTTGTACACTTGAATTCTAATTTCTCAGTGACTACCTTAATTTTAATCTAAGCCAGTATAATGCCATCTTTGTACTCATGCTAGAGTCTTTCCTTTAAGAATATCTTGAGCATTTCGTGCAATAGGAAATCCTGTCCGGGATGCCCAGTGAAGAGGTTGTTTCATTTCGCCCTCACCAGGATAAAAAGTGTAAACTCTGAAGTGTAAAAAGATGCTTCTTAGTTAAAAGCTCATTGAAACTCAAAAGCAGTTTCAGCAAAAAGCAAACCCTGAGCTTATGTGTACTTAGCTTTTTCAGTAAAGTTTCATCTGAAATGTAGAAGTTTTAGCTTTTGGCAAATACCCTAACCTTTTTGAATGGCTGATTGTCAAAATTCCCTAGACTTTTAGCTTAATCTTGATATTTTGAGCTCTGTAATAAATGTTGTTTTATACAGTCAATGCTTACTATTTATCAGTAAGTTCGTGGGGCTTTCACACCCATATTTGTCTTAATTAATTAATGTAATACATTTGAGATAATTTTCACTTTTGAATTATTCATCAGCTATGTTTTAGTATTAATTTATTTTTATTAAACCTATTTAGTCTGAAAATGTGATTATTTTCCCCATATATGAGAGATGTTTTTGTTGTTGTTGCTGGCTATTTAATTCCATGTTGGCAGGGTTTGTTCTCAGTGCACTGAAGTTGCTAAAAACTCTCAGAAGGACCATTTTCCACAACCAAAGTTATCCTGGAGAGTCTTGTGTTCTGGAAAGCATACTCTAGTGTTATCATTCAAGACATTCCCATCTTATCCCTACTGTCATTGTATGCTGTTTTCTACAGTACTGAACAAAGTAAACCTGCGGCACTCAATTTTAAAGTCTGTATGGACTGAGAAGATTGTGTTTATACACACACACACACACACACACACACACACACACACATGCACACACACACACATATGTACTAACAATCAAAGAAAGAGGCCAGAGAGGGCAAGGGACCCTAACAAGGAGAATGTATATGTAAATATATATATTTACAATAATATGCATGTGTGTACATATTTATTCTACAGTAATTTTAATCTTTTAATTTTTGAAATTAAAATATAATTATATCATTTATCCCCTTTCTTTTCCTCCCTCCAATTCCTCCTTGATAGGGCCCCCTGCTCTTTTTCAAATGTATGGTCTCTGGCCTCTTTCTTTGATTGTTATTACATACACGAGTGTGTGTGTGTGTGTGTGTGTGTGTGTGTGTGTGTGTGTGTGTTTGAATGTGTGTGTGTATAGATACAATCTTCTCAGTCCATATAATGTTATTTGTGTGTATATGATTTCTGAGCATCTCTGTGTGCCGAGTACTTTCATAGACACTTAAGATGAAAAGGAATGAGCATCTCCTGGAGAAGTGCATCTTTCATGTTGATGGAGTCACAGCAAATAACTACAAAGAGATTGGGTCCTTAAGCCAGAAGAGATAATAAGACTCTGTTGCAGAATTGTAGCCCAGGAGACAATTAACTGTGCTTTTTAGGAGCTCCACTTTGAAAGCTTACATCCACACAGGTGAGGAAAATCAATGTTCTGATAAATGTGGGTAGGGGGCTGATAACTCATCCAGTAAAGTGCTTTCTTCAAACATGAGAATCTGAGTTTGATCTCCAGAACTCATGTTAAAAAGTCAAGTGCAATGGTCTGATGTGTAGGTGGATCTCTTGAAGATCATTTGCCAGCCGGCCTAACCAATGTTGAGTTCCAGGTCAATTTGAAAACCTTTCTCAAAAAAAAAAAGCAAATGTGGACAGCTACTGAAGAAAGATACCTTAGGTTAAATTCTGACCTCCACAAACAGGCACACACATGTGCGCTCACATGTCTTGTCAAGGAAATAAATATAAATTATCTTGACACCACAATCACTCAATTTCATCAACCCCTTCTTACAAGATTTTCTGTCTGGTTCACACTCATCTTTTTTTCAAATCCATGCTCATGATCAGCGTCTTAGACCTATTGTACCTCTCTCTTGACTAATGAGATTTTGGCACATTCAGAAATCTTGCTTTGTTCCTATTCTAAACATATATATTTTTTTTAAATTCAGTGCTATGTTCTAGTTCACAACTTCCTAGTACCTATAAATTTTGGTATTATTTTTGTATGCTGTGTGATATTTCAGACGCATTTTCCCCTTTTGATCTTGGGCAACTTTTCCAAAATTATTATAATGTACAGGTTCATCATCTAGTCTCTTTGGCATTCATTGTCACATAACTTTTCTATTCTTCAGTTTCCTGGCAGACACATACCTGATCAAATATTATACCAGGAAATAAACAAGGATCTCTAGAGAGATAAAGGAGATCCAGATTAGAATCAAAAAGGAAAAAAATTCACCCTCCTGTGATTGGGATGGGGCTATTTTAGTTACTGAAGTTACTGAAAAACTCTATCATGTTATATAATTTATGCCCAAATAAAAGTCAGGGGGTGGGCTGGAAGCTCCTTGATCAAATATTTTAAAACTTTTTTTTTGCTTCTTTTTTTTAATTAAGACATTTTTTATTCATTTTACATACCAATCACAGATCCATCTCTTCCCTCCTCCCACTCCTCTAGTCTTCCCCCCAACCTACCCCCCATTCCCTCCTACAAGAAGGTAAGACCTCCCATGGGGAGTCACCAGAAAAAATGTGGGAGCTCTTCTAATGGTAGAAACCTGGGCAGCTCCGAGTGGGTAAGGCTCCTGCTCTGCAGATGTGCCCTGTGCTAGTTAGTCATGAGAGAGTATTGAGACTACCAAGCAAATTAGGAAGACATCATGTGGAGGAAAGAGACAGGAAACAGAGAACTGCATCCATAGTAAGTCAGAGCTGCTAAATCCAGACTTCACAGCATCCCAATCAACGGAGATGTTACTCTGCCATGGGAAAACCAGTTTTAGGTGTCTACTCAAATTTCACCAAAGTGCCCAAGGAGATTGATTGATAGAAAAATACTAAAAACTTTGTTTTACTTTGATTTTAGTATTCTAAACTGCATGAGATCTCTGTAAGCCACCTTTTTATTACACATCCCTCTCAAAATCTCAGAATACAAAAATCCCAGAATCCCTTCAAACAATATCTCAAACTTATTCTTTAATGACTATTTCCTCTCTTCCCTCTTTCCATATCTTTGGGATATTTCCTCTGAAAAGATAATACTTCTTGGTCCTTCTAATAAAAACCAATCTAGCTGTCTGTGATTTTCCCTGATAACTTTCTCCTCTATCCCTTTAACCCAGGAAACTTATATTAAAAATCAGGAGAAAAGTGAGAACAACACCAAAAAAATATTAGGCAAGTTGAAGAAGGGGAATGTAGGAAGGAAGGGGGGAAGGTCTGGTACACACACGGCTGCATCGATGTGCTTCTGTTCTCTGATGGTGTAACTAATATGACATGGAACCTAGACGCTGTCCAGCACTGGTCATACAAACTCAAACACTGTGTAATGTAGCTCTCTGACTATAAAGTCACCACAATAATGTAAAACACCACCCAGCATCCTGGGCTACCTCTTATCAACAGCCCTTTAAGCCTAAGGATAAACTAGGCTTTGGAATAATGCGTTTTAATTTCCCTGCATACCATCCACTTGTAGCTGTTACTTGAATGATAGAACAATGGATATTGTGCCTGACCCCATCCAGCTGTAGTATTATCACACTGTATTATTTCACTCCCATTTTTATCAAAACTTCTTGGAATTTTCTCTTTTCAACTTCCTTTGATTGGGAGTTGGCACCCATCATTCCACCAACAATACTGACAAGGTCAGCAATGAGTCTGACCTTGCCAGATCCAATCGACTAAATGTTGAGCATTCCTTTATTATTTACCCTTTGGCACCCTGAGTCTCCTGGCCTTTCTCATTCAACTCAGTCTGCTATATCTCATTCTCTTCTTGTTGTTTTTCTTCACCTTCCCAACTTTTAAAAATCAGCCTCTCCTCTACGTCCTCAGTCCCTGTGCAACATCTAGTATTTTACATTCCACGTATATTGTGGAGTCTCCCACATTTAGAGCTGTGCTTCTTACTTCCATTCCTAGACATATATAGACCATCCTATGTATCCATTTATCAAAACATATTTTTATCCACTTCACATCTACATTGCTCCACACTAGTGATATTTCTGTCAATACTCACCTGAAAGTCTAGATTCATGAGATCCAAACTAATGTCTTGAGCCTTGCTTCCAACCCAGCTTCTGTTCTCCACATGGAAGCCAGTGATTTTAAAGCTGTGATTGACATCATGCAGCATACCTTCCAACCCTTCAGAGCTTTGTCAAAATCATTATCACCACTGTAAGTTATTTACGGCATCACTTAGGACCTCTCAGGAAGAGTCTGTTCAGATTGGGCTTTGGGGTAGATTTAGATGAAGAAGCATGAGCAAAATGTGGAAATTCACAGCTGATTGACGGCCAAGGCCATTAGGTAGGGCAGACTGGAGCACTGCTGGTTCTGCAGGATCAAAGGCAGGGTCTGGGAATCGCAGGAGGGGCGGGGAAGAGTCACATGCAAAGAGCTGCCTGTCAGGAATTGTGACCTTGAGTAAAGGACACAGTCATCCATAGTGACTCCTCAAACAGAGTCAGTGCAGAAATTTCCCAAACACCTTCTCCCTCCCGCAGACGTACTGCCTGTGGCTCTGTGTCTTCTGCCAGGGAACCTGTGGACTCAATCACACCAATGAATCTTCTGGGCAGAGAGGAGGAGGCATATACACCAAGAGTATAGAGGACACCGATGGAGGCTGGAAAAGTGTAGCTGGAAGTTTTCCTGTGTCCCATCCGGTCTGCAACCGCTCAGACCCATGTAAAGTTGTCCCGACCTCCAGCAGGCTGGGACACAGGAAAATTTTAAGCCACAGGAAAGAACCATTTTCCCTACTTGGTCATATCTGCTACAATCCTTCCCTTATTGTGTCCCGACCACAGAGACTTGCCAGGTGTTTATCAAATCCTAAAGGTAACTCTAGGGTCTTCATACTCTATTCATACTTCCCTCCACTTGCAACCTGAATCTCCTTTTCCATCATTCCAATCTCCTCTTCACATTGTCTTCTGCCTAGGCCAGCCCTGACAACTTATCTAAAGGAGCCAGAGGCCAACCCATTCACAGTCACCATACTGTCCTCAACTTCTGACGTCACCATGCCCCTTTCATGATCTCAGAAACATAAAGTTATTGGTCTAGTCACCTATACTGCTTTGATAACTCACTTATTTTCCATTTTCTTAAATACAAATTGAATTTTAAGGAATGCAGGGACACTGTCAGCTTTCTATGAAGCCACGGAAAGGGGAAAAGCCTAGCCACCTCATATGTGAGCACACTATGCTGGGAGATGACTGGGTTTGCAATGTTGGAGATCCTGTAATCAGAGAGAAACCAGATTACAAATAAGAGACCAGTCAGGTATGAGCAGAACCTCAGGCAAACACACAAGTGTTAGGAGAATGAAGGACTCCAGAAGCTCTTGAGTGATGTCAGTAAGAAAACACTGTATCCCACTTACAAGCACATTTGAAATTATGAAGCACAGAAGACAGAGAGAACATTTTGAAATCAAATGGAGACAAAGAAGATATAAAGTGGACCAAGATTTAAATTGATGCTTGAACAGCAGACAGTGGAGTGGAATTATCTTTAGTGCACTGAGAAAAAAACCCCGCCAACATGGAATTAAATAGCCAACAAGAACAAAAGAGTCTCTCCTATATGGAGAAAATAATGGCATTTCCAGACTAAATGGATTTAATAAAAATAAATTAATATAGTTGATGAATAATAACTCAAAAAAGAGAATAATCTCAAATATATTATATTAACTAATTAAGACAAATATGGGTGTAAAACCTGAATGAACTTACTAATAAATAGTGAAACATTGAATATATAAAACAATAACAAAATTTATTTCAGAGCTTAAAATATCAAAATTGAGCTAAAAGTCTAGGAAATTTTGACATATAAATAGGAAGTATCATTAATATAAAATATCCTTTAACTGAGGGGAAAGTAAGTTATTGATCAATTTTAGACACTTTTGAATGAAACATGCAAATTAACATTTCTCAAATAGCCCTTAATAGATGTGTGTGTATAACTTTTAACTACTAGAAATTATTTGAAGAAAACAGTACAAATAAGGCCAAATGTAATTAAACTTTTAAAAAAAAGAACAAGATAAATTAGATGTACCAAGTAAAAGGATACAAATAATTGAAATATTTAAGTAATCACAATGTAGATTATCTGAACCATTCATGTAAAACTGTCTGATTATACCATTTTAAAATATAATTATAGGACCTGGAGAGATGGCTCAGTGGTTAAGAGCACTTGCTGTTCTTGCAAAGGACCCAGGTTCAGTTCCTAGCACCCACAGGAAAGCTCACAGCCATCTGTGACTCCAGTTCCAGGGGATTTGAATCTGATGCCCTCTTCTGGCTTCTGAGGACACTTGTACACACATAGCATACAATTTGCCCTCAGTGTATACACGCATGTACTCACATGTAGGTCATACTATACTGATATGGGGGAAGGCAGAAGACATCCAGTTAAAAACCTTTATTAGTGAAGATGAGGGTTCCCACACCCTGACAAAAGGTCTGTGAGAAAGGTCAGTGTTCTGGTGTGTGCTGTCACTGTGCATAAAAATCTGGAAGTGCACTTTTTAGATTACCTGACTTCTGTGCTGAATTCCTTCCTCAAATTCTTACTGAAACTCTTAGCAGTCAGAGGAAATAGTGATGCACATGAGAGGGAAAAAAAATTAGGCAAAACATTATCTTCCCCATCTTTCCCCTGGATGGCATATTCCATTAACAAAAAGTGTTCCTCCTTTTGCAAAACTGACCACTGTCTGAGAGGAAAGATGGGCAGCACCAAACTCTAGCTTGCTAGGGAATTAGGAGCCGTACTTTCTATTATCAAATTTTTGTAGACCTGAACTTTCAGAGCTATGTGTGTGTCTAACTTTAGACCTTTACAGTCTTCTTAAGTGTGACAAGAGCAGTAGAGAGAGACCTACAACTCAATATTTCTGTCCTTAGAAGCTAGGCTGGTACACAGCAGTGTGTGTGTGCACGTGTGTGCATGTGTATGTGCACATGCACACTTATTGTTTTTACTTTTGTTATCTTAACTTAAAGTAAAGCCCCATACCTAAGGGTTATTATAACCTAGAAAGTATTTTTGACAGAGAGGCTCACTAAGTCCTACCCTGGGCTGATAACCTTTGGGCAACTGATGCCTGCTGGGGGAGGTACAGTTAATTTTCTTTAGGAGTGCAGTCCCTGACTAACTGCCTATGTTCCAGTAGAAGATCTCCATGCATGTACAGGCACACTAAGTGGACTGATTAAGCTTTTAAAGGATAACATGGAGTTGGGATGGAAAAGTACTGAGAGGAATGGGGACAAATTGAAGGGGAGAGAATGAGTGACTGGTTTAATTAAAACACATTATACACATATATGAAATTCTCAGGCAGTATTTTTTTATCCTTCTCAGTGCATCAACCAAACAGATCTGTCCTTTTCAAGGTAGCTTTTCTGAGGCCACCAGTGTGCGCTGGGGATGGTGCCACTGTCTGGGATGTGCTGGCAGCGCCGCAGTTGGAATCCCTTTGCATTCTCAACTATGCTATTTTGAACATCTTTGAGGGTAGAACTGCTTCATCCTTTGAGCGTGTGCCTGGTTTTATATGAGTAGCTCTGAGTCACTGGGAGCCAAAGCCCATGAACTAGGAGAACGGACAAGTTACATAACAGTGTGTCACTCTCAGTTGAGGTGGGCTGTTAGACAGGGAACCTGGACTTGGAGCTGCCTGCCCCAAACAAAGAGACTCAGGGCCTGCAGGTGTTGCCTGATATGACTGGGTCATCAACACAATTTCAAAATGTCTAAAATTCCTAAATGCGAAGTATAGCAGTTAGTGTCTGTTTGTCCAAAAACACCAATGGAACAATCAATGTATGCAATTTATCCTACGTTTTATTCATTTTTCTAAACTTATATTGACTGATATAAAATATTTAACATACACATTTACTAGGTGTTGTGTAATGATTTAATGCATGTAATCATTATCTAATGTTTTTTTTCTTTTCTTTTTTTTTGGTTTTTCCAAGACAGAGTTTCTCTGTGTAGCTTTGCATTTTTCCTGGAACTCACTCTGTAGCCCAGGCTGGCCTTGAACTCACAGAGATCTTCCTGCCTCTGCCTTCTGAGTGCTGGGATTAAAGGTGTGTGCCACCACCGCCTGGCTCATTGTCTAACATTTAAGTCATGGTCTATATATCCATCTCCTCAGACATTTATCATTCCTCTATGGTAGAAAACATCCAAAACTCTTTTTCTTGTTTCCTAAATATACAATAAATTCTCATCCATGAATATTCTACAATACCAGAAGTTATTATTTAAACCCAACTGTAAGTTAGTTCATTGACTGATTCCTCCTACTCATTCTTTCCTCCTCCTACTCTCCCCAGTCCTTAGGAACAGTCACTCTATTCTCAATGCCTCTGAGATCAGCCTGGCAGAGGTGACATATGAATGGAAGCCTGCAATACCTATCTTTCTGTGCCCTGCTTATTCCACTTAGCATCATGATCTCCAGCCCCATGGTATTGGAGTGATGGGATTTCATTCTTTTTAAATGGAAGGGCAATGTTCTATTACATTTGTGTGACAAATTTTCTTTATCTATTCTTTAGTTAATGGACATCTAGAGTATTTCCATCTCCTGTCCCAAACATGAATATATATATATATATATATATATAAACTAACACTTAAAGAAAATCATATAGTTCTACCATCTCTCAGTCCATTTACTATACACTTTATAAATATTAGTTCCTTAAATCACACACTATCCCTATGAGGTAGGTTCTGTTTTTAACCTCCTTTTACAGATGATCAGAGTTAACCCATATAACTTCTCCAAGGTCAAACAGTCTCCAAAGTCAATCATCCTAGTTCACTAGACTAGCTTGAATTTCCTCCCGCTCAGCTGAAATTCTCTAGCACTTAATATCTTTTGGCATGTGTTTTTGCCACTTCTTGGCTTTGCCTCTTATAGGGCAGCCCATTACAAGATGGATTCTGGTAGCACCCTTCAGACACCCAGGCCATTTCTTTCTACCCAATCTTGGTGTGCCCACAGATTCTGTCAAGTGGAATGGATATGTTAAGAAAAAAATGAGTTTAATTCCCTAGTAGGGAATTAGGAGCTTGAAACCATTAGGAAAACAAGGAGAACAGTCTCCATAGGCTTCAATAAGTAAGGAAGACATGCCAGCTTCACCCAGTCACCCCACTACAAACAGCTCTCCTGTCGTAGCGCATCAAATATGTCTCCTGTCATGGTATATATGCAGCCATCTCTTTCTGGAAGAGCACAAGTAGTCTTTTCTTTCTTTCTTTCTTTTCCCATGCCCAGATTTCAAAAGTGGCTGTCATTGAAAGACTGAATCATCAAACCTGCTAGCAAGGACACTGGGAAATGTGGTTCCTGTGTACAGCTGCTACCCTGTCAAAGGGAGCAGATAAAAATGACAGCAGTGCGAAATGGCTGACAGTAGGGTACACGAAGAAGCCAGGGAGGCTTTGCTCCAAGACAATCTGTTTTGTGGCTGTGTCAGCAGGCCAAGAGGACATGTGTGTTAGACTCAGTGTCAGGGAGTCAATATCTATTAGCGATCTGCTGTGGTGCGGCCCTGGAAAAGATGCTATTGGAGATTCAGCCTTGCAACCTCTCCCACACCGCAGCATTGATTTGCCTGTTAGTGTGGGTTGGCCTATTCCTTCCCCCTTAGAATAGACATAGGATCATATGAGTCCTGAAACTAAGCAGGAGTAAGTAGGAAAGAAAAACAGCAGCATGTACATTGTTTCCTCTCGTGGCTTATTCTCCTAGTGTCTCTGCTTCGAAGCTGTGTTTTTCAAAATGCTGTTTCTCAAACAAATGAGCACAATAAAGTAGCCACAGAAACTGTCGATTTAGCTCGCTTTTAAAGGCTGTAGAAGTAAAGGCTTTAAGTATTTATGGTTTTAATTTTAGGCTGAGATGCAGTGCAGTGACCTAGAAAGGCTAATGCTTTGTGATATAAAGCCTGAAAAATATCCAGCTGAACAACTCTGGGGAACACCCTTTGGAAATTAAAGGAAAATTATTTGTTAAATTGCTTCTCTCTTTCTTTATGAGATTTTTTTTTTTAGAAAGTCATCCTGTAGGGGGAAATACATGACTAATGCAGAGCCCAAGCTGGCTGGAGCTAATGCTTCTTCCTAAATGATAGAACAAAATACTGGGAACATCTGGGTAATTTAAACTCAATATTCAGGTCAGTTGCTGTCACTACATGGTCAATGACATTGCAATGACATTCAAGATGCAGTAGAAATGGCTGTATGCATTCCTCCTGTGGTATTGTTTAGTATTTTCTCCACGGTCATGTATGAATCTAAGATGAAAGGGTAACAGAAAAATCTATGGTCCGATCGATTGCCACCTTGTAATGAGAGCCCTGCGAGGAAAACATTTATAATCACAATTTACAATGCCAGGGCATAAGATGCTACGACAGTTGTGAGCCATCTGATACAGGTGCTGGGAATCCAACTGGGCAAGAGCACTGTGTCTTCTTAACCACTGAGCCACATGGGATTGCTTAATTTCTTTTTTCAACACACCAGACTTAGAAACTTTTACACGAACCATTCCCTCTGCCAATGGGGCTCTCCTGTTTGATGTGCTCACCTCCATAAACCTGGTTGGGCCATCTCTGTGTCAAAACTGGAGGTTTTGACATGCTATCTTCATTTGGGATTTTATTGCTGCAAAGAGACACCATGACCACGGCAACTCTCATAAAGAAAATATTTCATCATGGTGGCAGCTTACGGTTTCAGAGGTTCAGTCCCTTACCATCATGGCAGGGAGTGTGGCGGCATGCAGGCAGACATGTCGCTGTAGCTATAGCTGAGAGTCCTGTATCTTGCAGGCAATAGGAAGTTGACTAACACAAAGTGCAGTATCCTGAGCATAAGAAACCTCAAAGCCCACCATCATAGTGACACAGTTCCTCCAACAAGCCACACCTCCTAATAGTGCCACTCCCTATGAGATTATGGGGGCCAATTACATTTAAACCACTACTATTGGTGAAATTATTAAGGCCACTCCACGTAGTTAAAAGGGAGGTATATTTTGTGGTGTAACTTACAAGTGAAGGGATAAGTAACAGGCTCTGGGAAAGGTGTAGCACAGTCCAGCGGTGTTCTCTGGAGAACTCTGCTCGGTCTACCTTCAGCATCCCGGGTCCAGGAACCAAGAGAGGCCCTCTCTCGGCCCCGCCTTGTAGGTGTGACAGTTACCAAAGCCTCAGTGGGGGTTGGAACTTCCAGATCAACACTGGAATGGCTACCGACTACACACTACACATACTCTTGTTGTTACACTCATTTTTATATTGTTTTTTTCATGTTATTACACTCATTCTTTATATTTTTAATAATCTTCTTGTCTTTAATGTAGTCTGCAGAGTAATCAGTATCTGTGGCTAATTAATGTGTCTCAGACATTTAGTATGGTGCAAGGTACATGACATTGAATTTTTAATAAATGATGAGTGATTGAATGAAGTTATGGAATACTTGTTTCTACTTAGAAAACTTGACTGGGCTTCTGAAAAAGAATATCAGATGAAAAGCCAAAAGACTTGTTGAAATTCTGAATTTGCCTTTACTATGATTATGGGTACATCTAAAGCTTTCTTTTGTCATATTCTGTGTCTTGCAAGGAATAATCATGTCCTCTTTATAGAGTATATTCATAATCACATTTGAGGGAATCATTGAAAGTTCAAAAGTTTATAATCCTAGTACCTAGTACCTAGTACCACATGATTTATCATAACCTGAATACTTCATTTTTTTTTTTGGTTTTTGTTTGTTTGTATGTATGGTTGGTTGGTTTTTTGGAGACAGGGTCTCTCTGTTATGTAACTCTGGCTACCTTGAAACTCACTATGTAGACCGGACTGGCCTCAAACTCACAGAGATTCACCTGCCTCTGCCTTCACAGTGCTGAGATTAAAGGTATATGTCACCATGCCCAGCTCTAACACTTCAATATTAAGCAACAGTGCTCTCAGCTAGGCGTGGTGGACCATCTATAACACCAGCTCTTAGGATGCTGAGGTGAAAGGATCACCCTGAGTTCCAAGCCACCCTAGGTTTACATAGTGAGACCTTGCTTAAAAGATAAATAAATAAATAAAGATAGATAGATAGATAGATAGATAGATAGATAGATAGATAGATAGATAACATGTAAAAACCAAGTGAACTCTCAAGCATTATAATAACTAGGGGTATCCAATAAAACCAAGGACAGTCTTTCTATACATGCCAAGTACTATGAGATCTACCTTCGAAGTCTAACTCGGAATCTTCTAATTCTCTTCACTCTGCACCAGTACTGCCTTTCAAGTCATTTTCCTCCTTCATTTAGTCATGAGCAGCCTCCTGTCTTGCCTTCTATTGTTCTCTACACACTGTTCTCTCCAGATCACCTCCAATGACCTTCTTAAATAAATCCAATCAGGTCAGCTCCATGCTTCAAATTACTTAGGGACTTTTCTCTCCCTCAAGGCAAGACCTCCGCTTTGTAGTGTAGCAGACAGGGACCAAGATCGACCTCTCTCCTTGGACAACTGAGTGTCTGCTGTGCCAACATTTCTAGTTGTTTCTGTGCCTCCCCAAAACATGTTCTTAACTTGGGGATTTTCACTTACTGTTTCTTCTAGTAAGATTTTTTTCCCTTTCCTATTCACATGTCTCAGTGTCCCTAGCTTTCCTGTTTAGATGTCACCTGTCACATTATGTAGTAGTCCTTCCCATGCCGCTTACACACTCTACCATATTAATCTGCTTCATTGGTTTTCTTTATTTCCATTCCCTTTTCACACCTAACATAACTCTGTCTATAGTCATTAATTGTCTGCCTCATATCTTAGCAGTAAACAATATCAATTAGAGCACGAACGCTTTTCCTGTTACAATGTCATATCATCTAAAACAATGCCTGGCACCTAATTAGCAATCGAAACATTGGTTGAATACATGAATGAATAAGACGAGCTGAAGATGAGATACAAATGGACTTGAGTGAGCCGGAACCACTAAACTAGGGTTTGCAAGCGCGTGGATTCTAATTCATTCCTAGCAATGCTCTTCCAGTGCTTGAGCTTTCCCATGATGCAGTTCGGTATATACTGAAGAGAATGTGTGAGTTAGCCATAGTATGATCTAAACCAGAGTTGACAGAAAGCATAATGTGAGCCAAGGGGTGATACTCCTCTGGAGTCCATGCAGGCATCTGAACAACGAAGTGCCCCATGGCATAATTCTCATTTCAAAAGACTCGACACATTAATTTCTTCTCTGAGTTATGCTCACCATGGAAGCTCTCCACATACAACTTAAAGCGACAGAAACAATATGGTTCCCAAGTGATTTGATAGTTTCGCTTCTTTCATATAAGAATGGAAACACATGTGTTTTGTATGTGGAAATGCATCAAGGAATATGAGCTTATTTTTCCGATGAAATTCTTTAAAAAACACACACATCTGATTTCCTGATCTGCGGCCAACTTACTAGAGATGGAACACCCCATCAAAAACACCAAATAAACAAACGACATATATCCAGTTGAATTTGCTCGCTATTGTGAAGACGATTTTATTCGCTTTTATACATCGGTGGAATGAAACATTCAAAAATTTGATGACGCAATACATATCCAATAATTGTAATGGCTTTATAAACTACTAAAAGTTTGAAGTTTTATTTAAACTCTCTCCTCAAAGTTGACACAGGTTTTACAGTCAAATGCGAATAATGTCCCTCACCAGGGGCTGAAGCTAACAGAATCAGAGTAGGTGAGGAAGTGAATGAAGATATAAATTTAGAATTCTGCAGGGAGAGGCTTTCTGATTCTCTGTCACGGCACTTCAGTTCAATCCCAAACACTTTATGAAGAGAGTTTATGAAATATATTTAAGAAGAAATATGAAAAGAGAACCAAGTAGGAAGCTAGTCAAGCTTAACTCCTCACGTGCTAACTAAATCACATATAAATGTGCTTATGTGTGTGTGTCTGTATGTGTGTGTACATAGATAAAGTCACTAGCTTTAGATCCATAGTGTATGTGCTGAAAATCAAATATAACATTCTTAACTTAATATTCAGAAAGTTTACACCAATAGAACGAAGTGCCTTTAGGAGTAACTTGATAACGTGGATGTGGATGCTTATAACATATACATTAGCATTTTAAATAAGCAGATAACCTTACTGATCTACAAAGAATGTGTAAAGATAACATCCTATATGTTTGCAGGCAACAATCAGCTGAAACATGACTAGTTAACTAATTGGCACATTTTATAAATAAGTCATTTGTTTTGTGGTGCCTGGTAACCAAAGTAAATGGCTAGCAGTTTAGAAAAATTATGTAATAGTTTTTTTTAAAAAAAAATTAGAAAGAAAGAAGGTAATGTATTTGTCATTTTAGATAAAGTATTTTTCCACCATCAATGATGATTGGCCTCAACCAGTTTTTTATTATTATTATTATTTTTCCTTTACATACTAACCACAGTTTCCCCTCCCTCTTCTCATCCTGTTTCCTCCTCCTACCTCCCTATCTACCTCCTCCCCCATCCACTCCTCAAAAAGGGTAAGGCCTCCCATGGGAGTCAATAAAACAAGGCATACCAAGTTGAGGCAGGATCAAGCTCCTCCCTTCTGTATCAAGGTTGAGCAAGGCATCCCACCATAGAGAACAGGTTCCAAAAAGTCAGCTCATGAGCCAGGGACAAATCTTGGTCCCACTGCTAGGCTCCACAAACAGATCAAGCTACACAACTGTCACCCACTTGCAGAGGGCAGCAGGTTGGTCCCATGCAGGCTCTCCCTAGCTGTCGATCTAGAGTCTGTGAGCTCCCACGAGCTTGGGTCAGCTGTCTCTGTGGGTTTCCCTGTCAAAGAATAGATTTAGGTCAACTACACTAACTAACAATAAACTATGATTTCTCAGGACAGTACTTGGTCAACTTGTGTCTTCCCTGACTACCTAGCAGGCCAAGGTCTGCTACATAAAGGTTTAATTGAATCTAGTCTGAGTAAAGGATCTGTTACCCATTTGCTGCACTTACGATTTTCTGGTTGATTCCTTATTGAGACTCAGGGTCAGGAAAGAGTATGTTCAGTATACAGCAATCACTTTGAAAACAACCCAGATTAAAATTACCTAAGCCAACCTCTCTGTTTCATAGAATTCCAGCCCTTAAAAGTCTTAGTGAATCCCAAAACTCTCTTGTGGGAATGTTTAATTACATACCAGTGGACTATAAAGATCTAAAAATGTGTATTATGCATTTCTATGCTTGTTCTTATAAACGCATCTGTAGGTTTCCCCATCTGAACTTATTTACAGCACCTATGGAGCTCATGGCAGGGAAATGACTTCATTTTATCATGTGTTTAGTTGGGCTCTTGAACTTTTGCTGTAGACATCAACCTCTGCCTGGTGACTTAGTTAAGGTTTCTATTGCTGTGAAGAGACACCATGACCACAATAACTCTTATAAAAGAAAACATTTGACTGTGGTAGCTCACTTGCAGTTTCTGAAGTTCAGTCCATTGTCATTATGGTGGGGAGACTGGTGGTGTGCAGGCAGGCATGGTATTGGCTCTATCATGATCAGAAGGCAACAGGAAATGTCTGTGATGCTGGGTGGTATCTTGAGCACAAGAAACCTCAAAGCCTGCCCCCACCGTGACAAACATCCTCCATCCAACAAGGCCATACCTACTCCAACAAAGCCACACCTCCTAATAGTGCCACTCCCTACGTATGAGCTCATGGGGGCCAATTACATTGAAAATACCACACCTGGCCTATTATCACAGCATATGGCTCCTCCTTTGCTCAGTCACAGAGAGTTTCTGCAGGCAAGACTCCTATCAGGAAGGATAATCTCAGACTCTTGCTTCCTGGCCATAATGAAATACTGAAGAATGTAATGAAGACATGTTTACTGTACATGTGGCCTGGAACATGTATCTAGTATATTATAGATGCTCTGTGCCTTCTTTGATTACTCATGAAAAGTTTGTTCATCTATAATATTCTATGGCTTCGTATACATCATTTTAATCATCACAATAAATCTGTTTGTTGAATGACAATATTGCTCCTGCTTTACAGACAAAGTCAGGGAGATAAACTATCAAATGACACACAGCCAGGTAGTAGGTTAGGTTCCAAACTCAAGCAGTTTGTCCACAGTGCCCAGGTTCTTAACCTTCACACTGAACCAAATAGAGCTAGCCCTGCACTGACACCTTCCCGGGTGAGCCCCTCAAAGCTAGCTTTCTTCAGCTTTTCCTTTGCATGGAGCCATCTATTATGATTCAGGCCATTCTAGGATGCAGCATTATAAAATCTTCTGAGAAGCATTGCTTTGAACTTAATGCAGTGCATCCTAGTACACACTCCTTAGGAGAATAAATGTCTCTCAGGGGTCAGAAATCAGCACAAGTATTCTTTTATCATAAACACATTAATCTCATTCTCATTCATCATTTCTTTCAGCTACTGGGGAACTCACTTATTTTTGTCCCACCTCCATTCTGTACCTTTGTCCCTGAAAAAAATGTCCCTGCTCTTTGACCAAACTTGGGTCAGCTTCCCTGTAGCTCTCCTTATAACTAAGCTTAGTCTTGAGGTCTATTCTTGTCTCCTCTAGCCCTGTCTTAGCAAGAATTACACTGTGTTGATTTAGTGAAAATACTCTACCCTTGATATCTGTCAAATTCCTTTATAGCTTACCCGGGGAACCACCCTGACCAACCGTCAGCATAGTCCCATTAAGTCAACATGAACAGAATATATTTTATTCTTGTGCGTCTCCCTTCATCCCTTTTCCACCCATCTGTTTTTTTTTTTCATTTGCAGTAGCTGCCCCATTTCCTTCATGTTTGTAGTAAAGTCTCAATCCTCTCCCCACACTGTAAGATCCCCTGTCACAATTGTCCTTACACTGAACATCTTTAACAGGTGTCATTGATTTTTTTCCCCTTTAACACTTGCTTAGTATTTTTTAAACTTTCATTTAACATCTCCTTCTTACTTTATTTTTTTAATTCTCTCATATATTAGCTTAGTATTTCTTTTTCAATGATTTTACAATTTATCCTTTTTTCCTACATTTTTTAATTTTTTTCTCTATTGTGCTCTGGATATAAAATGTCTCTCCAGAGTCTATATGTTTGAAGATGTGGTCCTCAATAGTTGTGTTATTTTGAGGTGACTGGGTCATGAGGGTGCTGACCACATCAGTAGATTAAGTCATTGATGAGCATAACTAGGGTGAACTATTAGAAGGTAGGGTTCACCTGGCCCTTGTTGGTCTTGCAATGGTGTTGGCATAGGAGAGATGCCTACTTCCTGCCTCTAGCTGCCTAAGGTAGGTGGGAGAGTTGGCCCTGAGAGCAGGAGAGATGGCCCCACTCCTCACCAGCTACAGCACTCTGGGAGACAGGATCCTGAATCTCTCCTGGACAGCACAGTAGATCTGGTCCTGGTGGTGTGGACACAGGAGAGCTGGCCCTGAAGGCATGAGGGCAGGAAAGCTGGTCCTGGCCCTAGCCAGCTACCACAGGCAAGAGAGCTGGCCCTACCCCTCACCAAGGTGAAGCAGGAGAGTTGGCCCTGCTGGTACAAGAATAAGAAAGTAGGCATGGTGACCAACGCAGCTACCACTCAAGCCCAGATCCAGGGCTTTGAGTTGGCCCACCCCAACATCTACCCCATCTGAGAACTGCTAGAGCATGTAAATGGACCAGTCCTGCAGAACCAAAGCTACAGGATCTCCAAGACACAGGGCAACAAGAGGTTATCCAAGACGAGTCCCAGTGAGGATCCAGTACGGATAGCGAAGCAGAAGCCGGAGACCTAGAAACAGATCAATGACTCATTGCAATAAACATTTGCAAGTAAATCTGTATGGGCAAAAGGGCAGACTGAGTGACACACCATGACACATTGCAGCTTCCATGGTGAGATGTTTTTGCTTTGTTTTTTATTTTTATTTTACTTTTTTTAATCATTTTATTTTTGTTGTTTTTGGGGGGAGAGGTTGCAGGCGAGAGGGCAGATATAGAGAGATGGGGAGATATGTGGGATTGTGGTGCATGATATGAAATTCGCAAAGAATCAATAAAAAGTTAATTTAAAAATGACAGCTACTAGGGGAATGGAGTTTAAAGTATCACATGGACAGTAGTTATGAATTATTTTCTTTCAGATGTTGTTTTGTACTATTCCTGGCTGGGAAAGAGCAGCAGTCCTTCACAGAAACTGAAGTCTGACATAAGCTTATTGCCACCAAAGTTTGAGAGCTAGATTTGACTTTCAGTAAAATCAATCTATAGGGAAAAATTTATTTCACAAGATTGCACTAGCCTAGAGTGTCTTGAAGTATCTTCATTGCCCTTTATGCTATACATTGGCATAATTTCTATTAAGAAAAAGAAAATGCTTCAGAAATTATGTACACTTGAAAGCAGGGTCTATTTGAAGAAGGTGGTGCCCTGTGACTTTGAAGGGTCTAGCATTTCATCAGGTGTGCCTGCCTATTCATCTCTCTGTAGCCAAAATTCTAAATAGTCTTAATAAATAAGAAACACAGAGCCAAATACAGGGGTAATAGCTGAAGAGATCAGAGAACTAGTGAAGAGCCACAACTACCTTATCTTACCACCTCACCGCCATTGCTTCCCCCAGAGAGAGCTTCTTCCTGTCTGACTTGTGTTTTTATTGCTTTCCTGTCCTGCCTTCTCATTGGCTCTAAGCCCAACCACATGACTTCCTGGTCACTATACAGACCTCCAGGTCTCTATGGTTGGTACTGGGATTAAAGGCTCATGTCACCAGGCTTGGCTGTGTCCTTGACCACACAGAGACTCCGCCTGCCATATGATCAGATTAAGGGCGTGGGTTACCACTGCCTGACTGCTGTTCCTGGCTCGCTATGACCTCTGATCTCCAAGCAAACTTTACTTATTAACATATAAATAAAATCACATTTCAGCACAATGAAAACATCAGCACATCTCTCTTTTCTTCCTAATGCCCCACATGCACCACTCTCTTCCATTACGCCTTTCTAAGGTGATTTTTCTGCCTTGCCATGGGACTATAAAGAGTTAAGTGAGACGACCACAGACTGACAAACCTAAAACCATGGGCCAAAATAAATCTTTCCTCTTTCAATATTTTTTGAAGTTGGATTATTTTCTTCCAGCCGGGCATGAAAAGTGAGTAACATAGCCCCCTGAGAAAAGTTTAAAAAGCATACAACAAATAAATTATTATTATTATTATTACTAATAAATCCCACAAAGTTTGAAAAGTTAATTTATTTAATTATATATGAGTCAATATTCCCAAAGTGCCTATTTAATGCTGGAATGTTTGTGCAGTGGATATTAAATATTATTGTATGTATGTTCCATCAGCAAGCTTTTCTGGACTAAGAAATTGTAAGTAATCACTCACTTCAGCATGTTCTACTCCTGATGTCACAGCCACTCTAGCTTCCCCTCTTCGAAAGAAGTCCAGGAGACCCTCAGGTTCTGTTTTAAAATGAAGAAGGGGGAGAGGTTGAGATTCAAGTCCATCTGGCCTTAAGCAGATCAAAACCCAGGCACTTCTATGACTACAGAATAGAAAGAGGCTGGGGAAGTGAGAAGAAAGAGATGAAAATCTCGTCTCCAACTGACAATTTTTAACAAGTGAAATAGTTCTAAAATAAATCACCCAATACAGACTTTACTGCAGACAACTGAATTTTATAGTTTAGGAGAAGTGTCTCTGAAATGCTTGACCCAGCACCCGGAATCCCAGTATTGGACATGTATTGAGGATACCAAGAGAATATTCCTAGGAGAAGTGAGGGAAGCTTCTTGTCAACATATCACTAACCTATTCCATCAACTTTTGTAGAGCCTTGAGAGGAACCATCATCTGGAGAGAAGCTAGAGAAAAGAGAAGGACAAAGAACGGTTTTTATTCTTGAAGTTCCTCAGGGGACCACAAGAGTGAATGACTGTTTTACAGGGAAAGTTGAATTGGATGGAAAGATACTAAACCCCATCATGACATGTTGGACTTTTGGTGCATTGTAGCATATGGGTAAAGAGACTCGGATAGTCTTTGGATCGTATGAGATTGGAAACTCCAAAGAAAATCTGAAAATTGGCTTAGAAATGTTCAGTTTAAGATTTGCAATCATGGACTGGGGAGATGGTTCAGTGGGTAAAGTTATTGCAATTAATAATCATTAAGATCTGAGATCAGATCCCCAGGCATGGTGAGAAACATCCTCAAACCTTGAACTGACATCACAGTGATATGCAGAGTCTGGAGACTGTCTAATCAGCCAGCCTAGCCAAATCAGTGAACTTGGGTTCAGTAGGAGTCCCTGTCTTCAAAATAAAGTGGAGCAAGAGAGGAAGACATAGACCTCTACAGAGCCTCCACATGCTCACAGAGGCAAGTGTGATACTCTTTCAAATATGGATAATCTTGAAAAACTAAAGTATCTCTCTCTCTCTCTCTCTCTCTCTCTCTCTCTCTCTCTCTCTCTCTCTCTCTCTCTCTCTCACACACACACACACACACATACACACACACACACACACACACACACACACACACACACACACAAATTGCTACATGAGAGTGAAAAAAGGATCTGAAAGTAAGAGAACAGTCACTAAAAAGGAAAAAGGAAACCTACAATGAAGTCCCAGAAGAGGAAATAAAGGACATTCAAAAAGTCAACTACCATTAATTGATTAAGAGAGAGAGAGGAACCTGGGAGAGCATTGGAAGTCTATGGCAGATGTGTGTTAGGAATAACCTGACTTCGTCCCAGCTGGAATTGTGTTACAATAAAACTAATGGTGTCTGTGTGTACGAGAGAGAGAGAGAGAGAGAGAGAGAGAGAGAGAGATCACTTTATTTTTATTGTGACACAATAAAATAGAGAGATACATACATGCATACATACATAAAATTGTACTACAAGAATTACATTAATATATGTTAACAAGGAGTAGTTTCTATGCTATGTGGAAATGGAAGTCTATGTTTCAGACATCCTTATATGGAATGCTGGGCTGTCCAATGTGTCTCATGTGTACATGAGAATCCTTTTAGTGGATGGATCACTGTGCTTTTAGATCTCATATTCTCCAACTTATGATATTATTTTTTCTTTAAAATCTCACTTAGAAAACATTTCAGAGGATTTATGACATACTAATTGGAAAACTTTTCTAGCCCCTAAAATATGAGGGTTATTATTATCCTTCTATTTTTGCTCCAGCATTATGCTATTAGAAGCTAAAGCTATAGGGAGAATATGTATTTATTCAAATAACACACAGCACAAATGAGTATAGTAGTCTGTATTAGTCAGGGTTCTCTAAAGTCATGGAACTTATGAAATTAATCTCTCTCTCTCTCTGTAGATAGATAGGTAGGTAGATAGATGATAGATAGATAGGTAGATAGATAGATAGATAGATAGATAGATAGATAGATAGATAGATAGATAGATAGATATAGATGTGGTATTTATTGAAATGACTTACTGGCTGCAATGCAGCTAATCCAATAATGGCTAGTTGTGAGCAGAAAGTCCAAGAAACCAGTCCACAAGGCTAGATGTCTCAGCTGGTCTTCTGTATATGCTGGAATCCTGACAAAGTAGTCTCCAATACCAGTGAAGGAATGGATGGGCTAGCAAGGTGAGAGCAGGCAGGCAAAGAGCAAAAGCTTCCTTCTTCTATGTCCTTATATAGACTTCCAGCAGAAAGTACGGCCCATATTAAAGGTGTGTCTTCCCACCTCAAAGGTCTGGACTAGAAGTGGATTAACCCACTTCAAACAAAGCAGAAAATCTCTCACAGGTGTGCCCAGCATTTCTGTAGTTCATGCCAGATATAGTCAAGTTGACAACCAAGAATAGCATCACAGAGCCTATTATTTCTTCATTTTTAATCTTATTCAGACTTGGAAAATATGTTTTAAAAGTACAGATCATTATAAAATAAAGGAAGTATTTCACAGCTTCTCGAACAGTAATGACTATGTAATTGCTAGGTTTCTCCACCTGAAACCACCACCACGAGTGTGCTTGTATTCACGTGTTTAGTTCCTTGTCTTTTAACCACCATTCAAGGTACTTGGTTTCACTGTGCATTCTTGATGCAATGTTTGTGCAAGTAGAAATTCTTCCCCAAATGGACAACATTGTCAAGGCAAAAGTGTCACATCCATGTTTGTGTCCCACTGGACCCTAAGGACTTTTGCATGTACTGTGATAAGAATAAAAAAAAATCCCAGGCACAGTGTGATTGAAGCAAGACGTGTAAGGATTTCAGGACATGAATGTCACCCCTTTTTGTTTGGGATGAACAGAGACTGCAAGGCAGGATACTCAGAGGTTAGTTGGTTAACACACTAGCTGAAAAGGACACTATCTTATATAAAGCCAGTGTCAAATATACCAATTTACGCTTCATAAATCGTGTGAAGTAAGAATGCTACCATTTCCAATAACCTGGTAAATATTTCACATTGCACATCAACTCTCTGTCCTGCTCGGTTAACAAGGACTCTCCAGTGCTAACTCATAGGCTACCTGGAGCATGCCCACACTCTTGTTCTCATCCCCAGCTCTTGCTTCCAGCCTTTCATCGCTTACTCCTTACTGAGACTGTATTGTCCTCTACTTTCCTCAAACCTTCCCAGCATCCACATGGAAAGATCTGGTGGGCACATCTTTACAGAGTGATAAATCCAAGTAAATTGTGACTAAAATCATTTCACAACTAAGGGCTATCTTAACACAGTGTAAATATAGACACACACACACACACACACACACACACACACACACACACACACACACACACACTTTACACCTTAAAGGCCATTTTTTCCTGGTAAGAACAAATAGCAGATGTCTTGGATCAATCAGAGGAGACCCATTCAAAGATGAAAAGAAACTTGCCTAGGAGGTTTCCTGGGACACCAATGGATAGCTTAGAGATCAAGGTCTATAATTTGCTTGTACATAGGGAAGAATATGGTGTTTTCCCAGTATTTCAATACACCTTCCATAGAGGAGCTTATCATCTTCTGTTGTCACCAGCGCTTTTGCAATCAGACACTGCCTTATCCATGATTCTGTGTCATGACTCTTCCCAGGACCCCTTCTCCCTCACATCTAACCCAAAGCTCATCTCTGGCTTCTGACTCTCAGCATTCTATATCATGAATACGAGCACATTAAGGCTTGCATATTTAACACATTACTGATTGCATATGTCAGAGCCAAATCCTTTTCTCTGGCAATAGGAAATGCTATTCATGACATATTTCCTATATGCCCACTGAAAGTTGATGAGAGCATGCCTATGAAAAGTACTTTCTTATTCAATAGCAGCCCTGTACAAACACCTCTTTTGATACATTTGTAGAGCATTTCTGTCTAGTTCTGTGTGGGACTCAACGTGGGGAAAGGTTAGAGTTCCTTTCTGTAAGGAATTTACAGTTTTAGGACAGCTACTGAGCCCCATGTGATGCTATTAATAAATAATATTGCTGGTTATCTCTGAGGATATGCTTCACTAAACAGAGAGGAGGAAATGGGTGTCATTGTATTCAGTCGAGGGAATCAAATTGCATTTGCTTTTGCTTGAGTCCCTTAGCTGGTGTGAACCAGTATTGAATATGCCCTGAGTTACTCAAGTAATTGCTGCTCTATTTTCCTAAATATTTACATATTTTTAAACATTGGAGAAAAAACAGTACAGAAACTCAGTGTGGTTGCAACTTATGTGTTTCCTAGCAAGTAGCTGAAAGAAACATCAGAAAGTATGGTACATATTTCATTGACTATGTTAACTCTTGTATGCTGCAAATATTTAAAGTATGGAAAAATAAATGTGTCTAGGACTTGCCCTAGTAATGTGAACCTGCTGTGGGATGGTCTGTATGTCAAATGTGTTGCTGATTGGTCAATGAATAAATCACTGATTGGTCAGTGGCCAGGTAGGAAGTATAGGCAGGACTAAGAGAGAGGAGAATAGAGAGAACAGGAAGCTGGGTGGGGAGACACTGCCAGCCGCCATCAGGACAAGGAAGATGTAAAGTACCGGTAAGCCACAAGCCATGTGGCAAGGTATAGATTAATGGAAATGGATTAATTTAAGCTGTAAGAACAGTTAGCAAGAAGCCTGCCACGGCCATACAGTTTGTAACCAATATAAGTCTCTGTGTTTACTTGGTCGGGTCTGAGCGGTTGTGGGACTGGCGGGTGAGAGAGATTTGTCCTGACTGTGGGCCAGGCAGGAAAACTCTAGCTACATGAACCTGTTAATGCTCAAACATTAAGCTAGTGCCAAAGTAGCACCTGGACTATAAATCTCAGTGAGTGCCAGTGGACTACCAAAGCATGCGTAGCTCTCATGAATGCTTCATTGACGTTAAAAAAAATTAAAGTATTTGCTTTAATGTATTAAATCATGGGGATATGTGCCAAGGTGCCCAAAAATGTGACAATTGTGGTGATATATTGTGTACCCTAGTAAAATTTGCCTGAAGATTAGAGAGACAAAGGAACAAGCTACTGCCACGTCTTATCTCTAGGACTCGTAACACTGAAAAGCCTCTAGTTCCTATCTCCTCATGCCTTAAATACCTTTCTCTCCAGTCATCAGTTCCTGGGATTAAAGGCATGTGTGCTTCCCAAGCAAAGACAGGAAATCTCAAGTGTTGGGATTAAAGGCATGTGACTCCCAAGTGCTGGGATTAAAGGTGTGTGCCACCACTGCCCAGCTCTATTTCTCACCTAGATTGAGTCAATCTCATACAGTCCAGGGTGGCTTTGAACTCACAGAGATCCAGATGGATCTTTGCCTCCCGAGTGCTAGGATTAAAGGTGTGTGCCAACACTGTCTGGCCTCTATACTTAATCTAGTGGCTTGTTCTGTTCTCAGATATTCTGGCAAATTTTATTAGAGTACACAATATATCACCACAGACAGCCTTATACACACAGTTGCCTAAGATTTGTTATGAATTTCCATGTTGCAGGGAGACACATTTTGATCATCTGCTCTCTTTCACCTTTTCAGAAGCCTCCATGCTTACCCTGATGTGTGGCATCTCCTCCCACCCATTTCTTCTTCTTTTCTTTCTGCAGAAAAATCTTATTGTTTTCTGACAGCTGATTTAAGGCCATTGACCCAGTTTCAAACACAGGTCACAGCAACTGATGCATTAGTCAAAAGAAGTTTAGTATGAAGATCTCATAGCATGTTTCTTATTTCACAGTGAGTGTGTTCTGCTTCACATAAATGAAGGTCAGAGCTGCAGGTGAGCTGAGGATCTAGCCTCAGGGTCACTCTGTCAGCACAGCCCCAAAAGCCTGGGCAGTAAGGAGAGCATCCCATGGTGAAATAAAGAGCAAACAGAAACTGGAGGTGTACAACATACAACCACAAACAAATACCTGACCGAGAGCAGAATTGTCACGGTGACTTACACTGACATACAGTTAGTACATGCTGGGTGTTTGTCCACAGATTTTCCGTACAATAGCATCAGGGTATGGCAGACTCCATTTCCAGGCAACAATTCAAAGCCCTCATGGAAGCCTGGAGATCCTCTCTGGAAATTCACAATTGCACATCATATATGACATAAATGATGCGACACTCTCATAAACTAAAGCACAGAGGAGATTTTGTTTTTTCAGTTTGTGTTTTTACCTACCGAAAGATGAAAGGGCTTGAGTTACTTTCTCTTAAAAATAGAAGAGGACTCAACATGCTTGCAAGGTTCAGGAGGAAGAATGCTATGTACTGCTGCAGAAGCATCTTTTTGGGTCTATCTGATATACTTCCTTCTTGTGATTTTATTAACTATGACTGTATAAAATTAAAAATAATAACTTTCCACCTGGGTGTAGGAAGGAATTTAACATTCAATAATCCATTTTAATTTTTATAAGTAGATTTTCTTTATTTTCTGCTAAATCTTCTTCCAGAATTTAAATCCCACATTCAAAAGAACATTTTCATTGTAGAATGTGAACTGCTATTTCTGTGCAGATTACTTTACCTACCAAATTTTTCTTTTTGAACTGTTTTTAAGAAAAAATTTCCATAATTGGGTACTTATAAAAAGCAATCATGATTAAAATGATCTGGTTGTTAAAATTAAGTATTAGGCACCAGTTCACAACTTTGATAATAATAATAATTCATTCTAAATACAGCCCCATTTAGAACTCTGCTATTTTAAAATGTTTTGCACACCCCAATCATAACTAGCTTTAGCTCAAATTGTGTTTTAACTTAGAAATTTCCAGCACCATGTGATGAACCCATGATGACTTATAATATTTCGCCTATGTATAGTATAATATTTCACCACTGTGATAGTTTGCTTGCATCAAATCACAAATCAATTCACTTATTCAGCATCAGTAATATATTTGTTGATTATCACCTGGAACAAGCCCTATACAAAGATTATCAATGGAATTCCCAACCAGGTAGAGAAGGCAGGAATACTACAAATGAGAATTTTAGCATATTAGACGACATGTGGTGGGTGATATGCTCTACAATTATATATAATTCAAAAGTATACAGCTGTGCACAAGGCTAAAAACAAAGGTGAAAAGACACATCATCAGAAAAGAAGTGTATGGAAAGTGATGTAGGAAGAATGTTCTAATTTTTCATAGGATTGCTTTAAGTACCCCCACGCCCTTGAGTTTTTTGCATAGCCCAGGAGGGCCTGGAACTCGTGATCTTCATGCCTCAGCTTCCAAGTTTTAGAATGATAGGCTTGTGCCACTACTGAGCTACCATTAGTCTGATTTAATACAAATACCAAATGCAGCTCCAAGCATTTTCCTTCCTAGGCAGTTTAGAGAGAACTTTTGTTTTCGTGTCTCTCACTAACACTCCTATTTAGAGAAATAGTTGTGTGCCAATCACACAAGCTATTCCTACCTAAAGTTGGTGAGGATGTTTTCATTCATCTCTCTCTGACACAGAATACTCCTTTCAAAATTACTCAGATGAGCTTTCTTTACCGGTATGGGATCTTTTCTTTAAAACTCAACCACTGGAACTCTTTAAGGATGTAGGTTCTTGGGAAAGTCAACATTTAGAAAACCAGAGTCGAGGCCATGGTGGTGGTGCACCCCTTTAATTCCAGCACTTGGGAGGCAGAGACAGGCAGATCTCTGAGTTAGAGGCTGCCATGGTCTACACAGTGAGATCCAGAATGGCCAGGGCTATGTAGAGAAAGTTTCCATAATTCAAGAAACAGAGAGAGAGAGAGAGAGAGAGAGAGAGAGAGAGAGAGAGAGAGAGAGAGAGAGAGAGAGAGAAAGCCAGAGTTCCTGGGCAGGGAGTATCCTTCCTAACTTCATGAGAATTACAAGTTATTTGCATGAAAACTGGGAAATGAAACAGGCACTATTGAAGTGCTTTGAGATTTTATTTATAAAACCAAGATAAAAATCTATTAAAATTTCAAGCAAACCTTGGAATCTGCCACTTCTACATACAAGGGATAAAATTTTTTAGACATTGACTTTCCATCTGTTATCCAATAAAATTTTGGGGAAGGGGCTCTGGCTAACATGGACAGCATCATTTGGAGCAAGCTAGAACTTGTGGTCAACACAGTCAACAATAAATAAAAACAAAAAAATACCTTGTCATTTCAGCATCTTTCTCAAAGGTCATAGGAACTACCGTATCTGATAACATGTTATCCCTCATGTCACTCACAATTGCCCTGTGTAAGCAGCTAGTAGAAAGGAAGGAGCCACTCAAATATTCTCCCCTGATAGCTCTCCCCTTGTAATAGGGCAAGTATATGTAGAGAAAGGCTACCTAATTACAGTGAGCTCAGGATGGGCGTAGCTGAACTTACCTCTTTAGTGAAGTCCCTGGAAATGAGTCTCCCAGCACCTAGAAACCTTGTGACTCATTGGTCCCCAAAGAAGCTGAGGTAAGAATGGCTTCTGGCCAAGGACATTAGTCCTGTCCTAAGGGGCTCTTTGAGTAGGCAAGCGAGAGGAAACTCATTGGGCAATGCTTGACACATCTCACAAAATAAACTTTGAATGAGAAGGGAGTGTTTCAAGAATTCTCTAACTATATAGATTATAAATAAAGGGTAATGGTATAAAGAATAAAGTTTAAGGCTAAACATGCATGAGTACATATGCATATATATATATATATATATATATATATATATATATATATATATATGCTATAATATCCTATGAAGGAATCTTCACAATTGCACTTGCAATATTGAGGTCAGAATGTCTTTCAAATGCCCTTTGAAAACAAGAGTGAATTGAGCTCCAGCACCTTCGCAGACAGTGGTATTTTGTGTTCACTAGACTTGACAGGCAAGGAAAATGAATGGGAGCTCCCAGTGCATGATTCCTGGCAACCTCTCTGCCAGCCCCCAGGTAAAGCAGCAGTTGCTGTACACCAGCGTGCTCATTAGTGTGGGAGGCACCCACAATCAATCCCCAGGAACTGTTCTTCCCTCAGCTGGAGAATGATGAGATTTAAAAGAAGAAAAAAAGTCATGCACAACTGTGAGTGAATCAGGAAACAAGCTCTAATGAATTGTCTCAGAGTCTAAGGGAATGAGCAGCACATGCGAATGTATTGGGAAAGGGGAAATGACTAAAAAAGCAAGCCAATGCAGATACCAACAGATCTTTGAATTCCCACCGACTTTCTGGTTGTCACCATGGGCCATGTGTTCTGAGATGTAAGACAGGTGAAAATTGAGGAAGCTGTGATGTTTCTGGCCTTCTCTAGGGAGGCTGCAAACAGCAAAGACCTACAAGTCAATTTGGAGCAGATACTTCACTCAGGCAGCATGGGTAGTGACCAAATACTTAAATACTTTCAGGACCAAGAAATCTGAAAATAACCAGGAAAGTTCCTTAAAAGCAAATGTGGTTACAGACATTCATCACAACAAACAGTGTTTTCATAAACATGATATGTCCAGCATAAACAAATATTTGAATGGTTTGTGCAAAAGGAAGAGGGAACAATCCCTTAGCCTCAAATGGTTGTATCTGTGTTCTTTGCTTGAAGACACATTGCCATTTTCTTCCAGGTAGGGTTTGGACAAACCCACTGGAAATTCCTCTGGAACCTAAGAACAGAGTTATCCTGAGCTGTCTGTTATGAAATGCATGTTATGGGCCGTGTACTGTACCACATAAGATACCTGCCTTATTTCTTACAATCTGCACATGTTTGTAAGGGAGACATCACGGTCTCTATTCCACATACATAGAGCACATATATACATACAAACAAAACACTTATACACATTAACTAAAAACAAACAAAAGAATGAGAATAAAACCATATTCCTTAAAGCACCATAAGGAAGTTTATCAAATATTTTCTCCATTAAAATTTAAATGTGAAAGATTCTTTTAAAGGTTGTTTCTATAGTGAACATATTTAACTAATGGCTGTGAATTTGATTCATTTTACAAGTTATTATACATGGCATCCTCTCACACTTATGTCTCTGTCCAGCACCAGCCCATAATATTTGGGATTTAGGAAGACTATGAACTATACAATAAGCATCAAATATACACAAGTGCTTGGCGATATAAAATAAATATCTAAATGGACAAGCTTGGGTAGTAGAAATTAACAAAAGTAAGTCCGCAATGGTAGTATATGCATCAACAAAGGGACCATGATAGGATTTCTAGATGTGACTGGAAATAAGATAAACAAAGAGAGTCAATATCTAAGCATGGAACCCCGTAACAATACAGACACTTGATATGAGTCCAAATGTCTATGCTCTGAGCAAGGACACCTCATCTGCTTCCTTGACTCAGTCCTATTGTAGGTGAGCCAAGCCTGCAGATAAAGGACTGGCCTGCTGAAAAGATATGCATAGGGTTTATTGTACAGGGCACACAGCCAAAGGGATGAATGGGAATTGAAACTCGGCCCAGACTCTGCCTGCTAAACCATATGTTCTGTGAGGGGCTGGATCCACCTGAGAAAGTACACCTTTTGCGGAGTCCATCAGCCCTCTTGCCAAGTCATGGACCAATGCAGCTGCGACCACCTTGAGGATTTTCTCGATCTAACTCCTCCAAGGGTCAATCTCTTCTAAAGAAAGAAGGGGGATATAATATAGAAATGATTTTTAAAAGGGTAGATTATTAAATCTACTTTAATCTTAAAAAAACAACTGTTAATCTCAAAACACTTTACATTGGTATGAATTTTGGGTTATTGATACAAATTTAAGGTCAATTTGTTATACTGTATGTACATTTCTACTCTTGTTTAAGATGTTATGTTTATACAACTTATTTAAAATGTGATGTATAGTTAAAAATATAAATTAATAGTCATGTTGTGCTGGCAGCAATCTTGGCAAAGGAAAGCAAAGACTGATATTTAGAATGGAAGGAAGTGAAGAGAGAAATGGGGTGAGACAGAAAAGAAATGGAAAGGAAGAGTCAGAGAATCAAGCAAGCTCAAGCAAGATATTAAGGAAGTTTTTGTTTTGTTTTGTTTTGTTTTGTTTCAAATAAGTTTCCTCATTCCTTCTGGTATCTGTCTTGAATACCTCAAAACCAACACCCATTTGAAGATAGAAAGTTGCAGTCAGCCATGATTGTGCTAATTCTGCTTTCCATTGTGATAGGAAATACCTGAAAGAAACCATACTAAAGGGAAAAGGTTTGTCTTGGCTTTTGTTTTCCAAGATTTCAGTGCACAGCCAGCCCAATGACTCTTAGGTCTGTGGTGAACTAGGAACACTGTGTCAATGAGAGCGTGGGGATACAGAGGCCATTTAGCTCATGGACTAAGGCAGCAAGAGGAAAGAGAGACAGAGACAGAGATAAAGACAGATAGACATATGCCTTCTTGAAAGGTATATCCACACTGAATTACCTCCTTCAACTAGGTCCTCCCCAATATCCCATTAAGTGAAGGATCCATCAATGGATTCATCAGAGAGGTTGGTACTCTCATGATCTATTCACCTCTAAAGTTCCCACCTCTGGACACTACTGTCCTAGGGATCAAGCTTTTAAACACACAAGCTTTGGGGAACAACTGAAAATTAAACTGTAATAGTTATGTTAAGATTGAGCTTATCTGTGGGTAATGGATATCTGCAAACTAGCAACTTCATTGATATCAAAAATCTATTCCTTTCTCATATCAAAGTTTAGGGATGGAAATAGGGTGTCCTCTGACATCTGGAAACGAGTGTGCTTATAAACAGATAACCACAGAGAATGTCCTTTACCTAATGGCTCAGATGAAGTGCTAGTCATCACACCCATGTTTTAAGCAGGAAAAGAGAGAGGGCCCATGCCACAGTCAATGAAATAAAGTTATCAAAATCTGTTGAACAACTTTTCAGTTAATATAGCAACAAATAATGGCAGAATCTCAGCTTGCTGTAAAGAAGAGTTGGAAATGTTACCATAGTTCATATGGCCTTACATATAGATAAAAATTAGGGGTCCTAAATCTTGGAAAATAAATTTGGGGATGAGCAAATAAATATAAATTAAAGCAGATTGTGGTGATATTGTGTTCCCCAAAATATTGTGCACCCCAATAAACTTATCTGGGATCAGAGAGCAGAACAACCACCATTTATAGAGGCCAGAAAATAGTGGCACACACACACCTTTAATCCTAGTATTCTGGAGGCAGAGATCCATCCGGGTCTTTGTGAGTTCAAAGCCACACTGGAAACAGCCAGGCATGGTGACTCACACCTTTAATCCCAGGAAGTGATGGCGGAAAGCAGAAAGGTATTTAAGGTGTGAGGACCAGGAACTAGAGCCTGGAGTTAAGCTTTTAGACTTTTAGCAGCAGTTCAGCTGAGATTCAATGAGAACTCAGAGGCTTCCAGTCTGAGGAAACAGGATCAGCTGAGGAACTGGCAAAGTGAGGTGACTTTGGCTTGTTCTGCTTCGCTGATCTTTCAGCTTTGATCCCAGTACCTGGCTCCAGGTTTGATTTTATTAGTAAGACCTTTTAAGATTTGTGCTATAGCAGATTGATTCAATTTTGTCTTATCATACTAATCCCCCCCACAAAGAAAAAATACTAATTTGTATAACAATATAATAATAACACCAATTTTATCTTGGGGGCAGTGGGACTAGAGTATGGTCTCAAAGTAGCATGTTTTAAACTGAGGCCATGTCTGTTATGAGGTAACAATAGTATTTCTTGAAATGTTACATAATATTTAGTTTGGCTGGTTCTTTTTTTCCCACTGTGTCGAATCAGCTTCTCCAGCAAACACTTTAGTCCTTGTCTCAGCATCCAAAGCCAACAGCGTAGCAAATGGAATCAGCCTTCAGTGATCATCTATTCTTCCTTTCTCTTCCTATAATCTTAAGAACAATCGGCTGAAACCATTTAGCTGTACTTAGGAGGTCCCTGTCTTCCTGTCTTTCCTTTTGTTTGACACCTGGGTGGTAGCCATCGTTCGGTAAGGAATCCAATTCCAGCTAAAAGTCTATGTCTCAATCTGTGGGCTACTTCTTCACTTGCTTGACTGGGCTTATGTCTTTCTAATAATTCTCTCTAATATGATTCTGTGTTGGAATTTTTATAGGTATTATGTCACAAAGTAAGAAATTTCTAAGGTTATGCACAATCTATTCTGCAGACAAAGTCTTTCAAAATTTTTATTTATTAATTTATTGTGCCTGTGCCTGCCTGTGGCCTGTGAGTATGTGCATAGCTCTCCCCGCCCCATGTGTGTTATGTGTGTGTGTGTGTGTGTGTGTGTGTGTGTGTGTGTGTGTGTGTGTGTGTGAGTGTCAGTGAAGGCACTGCAGAAGGCATAAGAGATTACTGGGTATCTTCTTCTATCACTCTTTAGCTATTTCTTTGAGGCATAATCTCTCCATATACCTGAGGCTCCTGTCTTGTCCCCTAGATTGGAAGCCAGAAAACCCTGGTAACTGTCCTGTCTCGGGCACTATCAGAGCTTTGGTAACAAATAGGATATGCTATTCATTACCTGGGTGCTGGGATCTGACCTCTGGTCCTCATGATTGTGTAGCAAATGCCTTTAGCCACTGAGTCATCTCTCCACTATACTAGCTGGTTTTATATCAACTTGACACAAGTTAGAGTCATCAGATAGCCTCAATTGAGAAAATGCCTTCATAAGATCGCACTATTAGGCAATTTTTTAGTTAGTGATCAAGCTCTGGCCTCTGTATCAACTCCTGCCTCCAGGTTCCTGTCCTGTTTGAGCTCCTGCCCTCACCGCTTTTGATAATGAACTGTTACGTGGAACTGTGAGTGAAATTAACCCTTTCTCCGCAGCAAGTTGCTTTTGGTCATGGTGTTTCATCATAGCAATAGTAACCCTCACTAAGATTAGTTGGTAACAAGAGTTGGGTGTTGCTGTCACAGACCTGACCATATTGTTTTGGAGAGGATTATAGAAGGATTTTGGAACTTTGGGCTAAAAAAGTCATTGTTGAGAGATCTGTGAGTGGTTATGTTGGCTTGGAAGACAAGAATTTTGAGAGCAGTGCAGATGATGGAAGCATAGCTTGTGACATTTCAAAGGGAAGCAAAGACTTTACAGGTCCTTTTTTGTGAAGTGTCTGTGGTTCTAGTTAGTTAGGTCTGAATAATAAGCTGTAGTTAACAAACTACCAGAACTACTAAAGTGAAACCTTTACTCTGCTGGGATACTTGGTGCTGGTCAGCTAAAGCAGAGGAATTAGCAGTGATTAAGAAGAGACCAGCTTTGTTAAGGTAAAATCTTCTGGAAAGTGTTTCATGAGAGTCAGTACACAGAAGCTCTGCTCCAGACTTGTCCAAGGCTGTACCTCATACTGGCAGCCGAACTTGGTAGTGAAAGAGTCACCCAAATGGTTCTGGTTTTGAAGGTGTGAAGGAGTTATAGAGAGCAGTTGAGGCTTGGCACTGTGTGGCAGGTCTGAAGTCCCGGGAGAGGGTTCAGGAGAGACTATTGGTGAAAGTGTAGACAGGTTTGGAGATACTAGTGCATGGGATGATCACCAAAAACAGCAGCAGCAGTGGAGTGGAGCCAGCTAGAGCCTAGAAGACAAGATGTGTGTGCCTCAGAGGGCAAGGCTGGAGAAGTGACCCAAGATCCTCGGAGGGGCCCAGAAGAGTGCGAGCGAATCTGAAAATTGGACATTGAGTTATTAACACTTTTGGAGTTGGGCTTTGCTTTGTTCAGATTGTGACTGTGCCCTTATTCTTGCTTCTTGAAGAAAGTATTAACTTAATTTTGATTTAAGTAGTAAATAAGGTAACATGTTATGATTATCAATACTCCAAACAAAATAAAACACTGGAATACAATAGAGATAGAGCTTCTTGGTGCACAGGGAAACTTCTTATAATGAGGTCATCACAGAGCATGAGGAAGTGGCAATTGAGATTCAGTCTAAATAATGAATTAAATATCTAACAACATTGACTAGTTGACTGGGGGAGAAATCACATATAAAAGCAACTTGGGTAGGAAAGGGTTTACTTCAGATTTTAGGTTAGAATCCATCATCAAGGGAAGCCAGGGCAGGAACTCAAGGTAGGAACCTAGAAGCAGGAAGTGAAGCAGAGACCATGGAGGAATGGTGCTTACTAAATTACTCCCTATGACTTGCTCAGACTGCTTTTTATACAAACCAAAAACACCTACCCAGGAATGGCACCATCAGCACCAGGCTAGACCCTCCCACACAAATCATTAATAAAGAAAATGTCCCACAGGCTTACCTACAGGCTAATCTAATAAAAAAAAAATTGAGATTTCATCTTCCCAGATGTATCTCCAAGCCTGCCCATCTCCAAGAAACTAAAATGGTATTCTCTTTTAGACTTCCAAGGTTCTACATATAAAGCATACACACTATGTACCCACTTTTAAATATGTGGGTCTTTGAATCTCCTTTCTCCAGCAAATGTCTCATTTTATTTGTGTTTGAGAAAATTCATAACAGGATACAGATAGACCAGTCCAGATGTTTGATGCTCTAAAAGAATTGTGAAATATGTACAGAAAGATGGGTGAAAAGACTTAAGGATAGCATGATGTGGTTTATGGCTTCTTCTGCTCTCATGTACTTGCCTACTTAGTACATGCATGATCCATATGTGTAAGACCATTTGTCTCACTCAAAATTTCTCCATCGGTCTGACTTTTGCTACCTGAACTGTGTAGGGTTTTTGGTGACACATTAGATTCCAAATTAGAGTCAAAACATGACTTTGAAAAATTTACTTAACTTCTCTGTGTTGCTAGAATTTGGGTAGCAACAACTGAATCTTTTATTCTTAGTCTTGGATAACATGGTACTGTTTATATTTGGCACCACAGATGATATTAGTATAAACTGAGTCATTGAAAATGTACTTGATGTGCGGTCAACCTTACTTTATATTGTGACTTTAGTTCGTAGAAAGAATCTCTACCATATAAAAAGAGAACAACGGGATTTGATTTAAAGTAAAGGATTTGTTTTTGTCATCTGAAGTTTTTCTCTAAAAATTTTGTGGAGTTCTAGTCAAAGGCAATGTAATACAAAGTTATTTTATCGAATTTCCAGTTATTGTCTTCAATATAAGCCTTTACTATTTAGACAAATTTTATTATTTCAGGTCAGTTTCAGACATTATAACAGTTGTTTTCACTATAAAGCTTCCGTCTTCTATCCCATTAGCCACCATCAACTATATTTGAACAAGGAAGTGGTATGTCTCTGTGCTTCTAATCTTTTGAATGTGTGCCTGCACGCGTTTGCACGCACATGTGTGTGTGTGTGTGTGTGTGTGTGTGTGTGTGTGTGTGTGTGTAAAGGTAAGTGGAAGGTTTTGCCAAGGGGTGCTTATTTCTGTTCCTCTATAATAGGGAAAGGAAAAGAACAATTAGGAGAGACATAGCTCTTTAAATGCCACCTGTGGGTGGTGGAGAGGAAGCCTTTTTCTTGCTCTGACTCAAAATAGAGCCACCTACAGCTAGAGGCATCCACAGTGTCCACATGGAAGATGTGGGTGGTTTGTGAGGATTCCTACAAAGAGGGTCAACAGTCGATCTCTCCAGCTTCACCAGCATATGGTGCGGTAGTCTGAGTCTGAAATGCCCCTGACAGACTCGTGTGTTCAATGCCTGTTTCCCAGCTGGCAGCACTATTTTGAGAGGCTGTGGAACCTTTAGGAGGTAGGACCCAGCTGTCAAAAGTAGGTCACTTACAGATGGGGCCTATCCCTGGCTTCAGTCTTGCTCTCTGTTCTACCATCATGTGAGGAACTTCTGCCACATGCTTCTAAGGCATGAGCTTGGTCATGCTGTCCCCTCATGGACACTAAAATCTCAACATCCTCTCCTGAACTCCATGGGCACCTGAACGCGCATGCACACACACACACACACACACACACACACACACACATGCACAACCATGCTCACACACATACATATGCACGTGCATGCACACATGTACACACACTTATACACACATGCAAAACCAAGCACACATACTTATAAAAAATTTTTTTTAATTATAAAGAACTAAAGCACTTCCTACCCTACATTGTTTCTGTCAGACACTGTGGTTACCTGAGGTACTCACTTGTGTGTATGCTTTTCTGAGTGGAGTGTAACCTCATCTGGTCTGTTTTTGCAGTCTGTGTTCCTTCTCCCCATTAACCTCCTTGCTCTTTCAGAAGAACTGCACAACGCCCTAGGCTCCTCTTCTGACTGCGTGGAGAGCCCAGTGTCATAGTTAGGTTTCTATTGCTGTGATAAAACACCATCACCAACATGCAACTTAGTGGGGAGAGAGTTTCCATTAGCTCAGAGTTCCACATCACAGTTCATGACCCAGGACTGTGAAGGCAAGAACCCAGAGGTAAGATGTGAGGCAGGGGCCAGGGATGAGTGCTGCCTACTGGCTTGCTCCTCATGGCTTAATAAACCTGCTTTCTTATAGCACCCAGGGCCACCATCCCAGGAATGGTACCACCCACAGTGAGCTGGGCTCTTCCACATCAATCACTGGTCAAGAAAAAAAGTGCTGTAGAGACTTGACCACAGGCAAATCTGGTGGGGAGATTTTTTTTTTCTTAATTGAGGTTTCCTCTTCCAAAATGACTTCATCTGTGTCAGTTTGACATGACACCAGACAGCATCCACAGGAAACCAGAGAAGGATGCTTCCATCTACATTATACCTCAGTCCCTTGTGAGTTTGCCCCTGCCAGGTGCTCTAGCTGCCTGGAGCTTAAAGACCTGAAACTAACATGGATCTCTTTAGTCACACTCACACTGTCATACACACTCATCACACTCTTTCACATTCACCATGCACTGAAATCAACCTCAGCTACCATGGCTCGGAAACCTTGCAGTTCATGGAGAAGGATTTGAGAACATCGCCAGGCACCCAGCTCCCAGATCTCTACTTCCTTTCCTGGGGTGGCACAACCATTTGTTTCTTTCAGACTGTTGCTAATCTTTTGCCAGTCAGATATCTCCCCTGACCCCCGGCACTTTGTACTTCTTTGTCTGAATAAAGGACAAACCAAAGGCAACAGGAAAAGCCCGATCGGTGTTTTAATCAACCAGGTAATTAGAAATTCCAAGCCTGTAATCGGCGGTCAAATTATTTACAAATAGCATTATGATTGGATCTTCACTCTTTTGGTGTTGGATGCAGTTTTCTTATATGCAAGATAATCTCCTTTGATTTGGATACGGGTCTCTTCTAATCACCTCCGAAGCTTTGTAACTGCCTACACTTTTACTTCAGAGCTGATGAAACTGCCACTCCCCCGTGAAAGCCGACTAGGACTTCCAAAGCCAGTGCATGTTTCTCCACACTTGGTTGACCTCCATAAAGAATTTTTCTCTACTTTACCATATGTTTAAATTCTGACTGTACTTCAGTCTTGTTGACTCTTACAGTATATGCCTTATCATAAATCAGCATACCCAATAGTGTAAGAAATGCTGACACACTAAATATATCAAATATATCATGTTCTTCAATAAGTACTTGAAGATTTACCATCAGCCTTTGAAACCCATATTGACAAGTGATCTGGAGCCTGGGGCAACCATTTTCTGCCTTTCCTTTTTAAGCAGAGAGACAGTAAAGCATCCATGACATTTAATTATGTTTCTTTGCTGTGGAATTGCCATTGTGGACCATTTAATATGACTAATCACCACCTGAGGCAGATGTATTTGATTGTCTCAAATATGAAATGAATTCTAATAAGAACCCAGGCAGTGTCTTTTAAAAATTTTTAAAAGTTGATGAAGATAAAAAGAAAAAAAGAAACTCAAGACAAATAATGTATCATACCCATATCCTCTGCAGACTAGTTTTTAAGGAAGTATGTCTTTAGTCTTTTTATTGTGTGCTGTGTATGTGCATAAGTGTTTACATGAATGTGTACCTGTGGTAATGTGTACACATGTGTGCACATGTATATGGAAACCAGAGATATTATATGTCTTACTTATCATTATTCATCTTTTTGAGGCAGGGTCTCTCCCCGAACCAGGATCTCACCAAGCTGGCTAGCCAGAAGCTCCAGGAAGCTTTCTGTTTCTGCCTCCCCTACACTGAAATTATAGGCACGTGCATTGCTCCTAGCTTTTGTGTGAGTGCTGGGGATCTGAACTCAGGTCATCATGCTTGCATTGCAAGTGCATTGTGCACTGTCTTCCTAGACCTCTTCATTTTCTTTTGCTATGTTGTTACCTTCTGAGGATTCCTCAGAGAAACAGACCAAAAGGAAGTGTAAAATGTTACATGCATTCTCCATATAAAATTAAACGTATCTATTAGGATAATTATATGAGAAATAAGTGTTTTTTTTAAAGTTTCATTTTATGTATATTAGTGCTCTATCTGCATGTACACCTTTATGCCAGAAGAGGGCATCAGATCCCACTATAGATGGTTTGTGAGCCTCCATGTGGTTGCTAGGAACTGAACTCAGGACTTCTGGAAGAACAGTCAGTGCTCTTAACCACTGAGAAATCTCTTCAGCTCCGAGATAAGTATATTATAAGGAATTCTTCCATGTGGTTGCAGAGCTGAGAAGTCTCCAATATGTCTTCTACAAATTGTAGATTCAGGAAAGCCAGTCTGAGTGCCGTACTGCCTTGACAGTTAGACAGACGACAAATTCTTCCTTATTTTGAGCTTTTCCTATTTAGGTTTCAACCAAATTGAATGCAGCCTAACCATGCTGAAGACAATATACTCAGTCCAATGATTTAACTCATTCCAAAACACTCAAATAAAAGACTAGTAAATATCTGGGTGCTCTGTAGCCTGGTTAAGTTGACATACAAAATTATCCAACACATGATGCTATGAAAATATTTTCCATGTCAACTGAAAGAAACATAGAATACACTGCTGAGAATAAGAAAAATAAATCTATCTTCCAGAAGCTATTCTATGAACATAATAGTCAGAATTCAGATATTTGAATGTATTTATTGCATTGACTAAATGTCTCCAATATTATTCATATTTTTGATATGATATGGACAGAACAGTAGACAGGAACAAATGTATCAGTATGTTATGGACACTGAGGGAGAATCAGTGCCATGTGAGCACTCATGAATAAGGGATATTCAGAAACAGAGCAGCAATGTAGATAAAGGGTATTTCAGTATGCAGGCAGGAAACAGTTGGCATCACAATTTACTAGGTACTGTATAAAAATGTGAGTCTGAGAGTTACAACTCAGACTACCAAAAAAAGTTAGAATGCACAACCTCAGTAGCTCCAGTCCTCCTCAAGCACGCCAAGCTTTAAAAATCTCTGCTAATAATCTTTCCTCTATAATAATTTGAAGGAACTATAGAGTCAAAATGAGTTATTGGCAGCTGGTGGTGGCTGAGCAACTCTCCTTTGGGGGCGTGGCTGTGGACAGCTGTGCACTCATGAGTCACTGGACTCAGAGAGTTACTAATAGCAGACTTTTAAAGGACCTGAAGCTGGCAGCAGGAAGGCATGAAGAGAACTAGAGGAGTTGGAGGGAGGAAATGGCGGGTGGATATAATCAATGCTCATTGTATACATGTTTTAAAAAAATCTTTCAAAGAATAAAAAAAACTATTATGAACCCAGAGGAAATTGCAGAAGAGGGGGTGGAATGATTGTATGAGCCAGAGCGCCAGGATTCTCAACAATGTGGTTGCCTGAACAAGATCAGCTTAATGACAATACCAGCTGAAATGTCAATGTGGACAGGTGAAAATCCACATTATCTCACCTTTCGATGAAGCACCACAGGTGGTCAATGGCTGCTGAGGAAATGAGAATCAATTTCCTCTAAGGACAAGCTCCCACATAGGTTATCCAATCCCAAGCAGTCAGCCCTGGATACATTCACATAGGAACAATGAAAAATTGGTTCAGTAGGCTGTATATAAATGCATGAGTGTGTGTATGTGTGTGTGTGTGTGTGTACACGCAACAATAATAATTAAAGAAGATCATAAGTGAAATGGGATTGCTTGGCACCCAGATTGAAACAAGCTGAGCAGTGTGAAGAACTTCTTTCTATTAAAGGAATGAGTAAGCTATTTTCCTGGTAGAGACGAGGCAAGAAACAGTACCCCAGTAAGAAGCTGCATGAACGCAATTCATGGAACATGTGCCACTAGGGTCTTCCATTGATGAAAAGTCTTACTTGTGCTAAGTGGGAGGAGGAAGGAAACCTATGGTCCCAGAGAAGAACCAAATTAATTATTACATATTGGCGAAACAATTATCTTTTCCAAATTGTGCTTGCTGAGTCTGAAATTTAGCTCACTGCTGGGCAAAAATATTTCCCTTTTATCTTGAAATTTCATGGGACCAGGATTTCCAAACATATGCCAATGAGTGATAAAATATGAGACTTCAAGTGCAGCCAAAGTCTGTGCCCTAAACTTCTTGGTACATTCCCTAACTGCAGAAACATGTGAGATACTTCCCATACATATCCTCTCTAACACAACCAATACAAATATCTCAGCATGGGGTGTAATGCAGGGAATTAAGTATAAAAATATGATAGGAACTAGGAGATGAAGGGCAGAAGAAAGTCTGGAAGAACTCAAAGTGGGAAACTTGGTACCCAGAGGTGAGAGATTGATGTCACTGCTAAGCAGGAGCCATGTACTTGTGTGTACCTGCTACAACAGCTTTGGACATACTGTCACAGCTGGTTCTGGATTTGCTCCCATGATTAGAGACAACACCACTGCTAATGTTCATACAACTATCAAGTCCATAGCCACTGGTGTGTTGCAAAATTCCTCCCAGATCATCAAGGAAGAAGAAAATCATTTCTTCCCCTTTTACTGCTCTCCATTCTTGCACTGGTTCGTACCTTCTCCCGTTGAACATAACCTACAGCCAGCTGCATGGGAGCATGGAAAATAGAGTTTCCAGACTGGCAACTTCAGACAATACACAGCCAGGTACAGAGGAATGGGGTCCGAGAGCAAAGATAAACAACAAGCATTCAGTCTATTGATGTGGTGTGGAAATCAGTCTTCTGGGGCTATGCAAACTAGAAGTAGACAGAGACAAAGTGTGAATTGACAACAAAGTTTTTATGCAAACTAGAAGTAGACAGAGACAAAGTGTGAATTGACAACAAAGTTTTTATTCATGCTGAATCTAATGACAGCTAACACGGGAGCATTGGGAGAGTAATTCTACCTTGAGAATGACTAGTAAATTTGGAGATTACACACTGTTGGGAAAATGCCCCAACTTTTAAGAATTCATTTTTTGAGTCCATGTTATGCTCCAGAAGCCAAGCCTATTAGGGTTAGCCTTTTCCACTACATTGAATGTCATTCTCAGATGTAAGATACAGTCTGAGTTCCTACATTTTGAACTGATTAAACAGGGTAGGTCTACAGACACTGAGTCACATGGGTTCACATGCAAACTTTGACTTTTCCATAATGACTGTTGTGAACACTATTTTTAAAAATATCAAAGCAGGAGCTGGAGAAATGGCTCAGCAGAGTCATCAGCTGCTCTTCTAGAGGACCTAGGTTCAATTCCCAGCACCCATGTGGCAGTTCATAATCGTCTGTAACTCTAATTTCAGGGAGTCTGACACCTTCTGGCCTCCATGGGTATTGCACATGCTCATGGTGCACAGACATACATGCAGGCAAAAACCCTATGCATTTAAAATACGAATAAGCAACCAAAGCACAAGAATAATGAAATTAAATAATAATAATAGTGGCTAACCTTATTGATACTTTACTAATATCCAAAGATACTATCAGAATCATTATTAGTAGCATCTTCTTTAATCAGCATGAAAACCCAGTGAGCTAGGTACTACTGATGAATATTCATTTACAGATGGGCAGTTATGAAGGACAGATACAAGTGCCTTGCACAAGGAGATAGGACTAGGAAGAACTGGACCTAGGGCCCAGACAGAATGATAGCAAGCTGAACTCTTACCAAATCTAAATTCTAGAATTAAAGCTACATGAGTAAGGCCAACACTAGTTAACACAGACCTAGAGGCAGTTTGTCAAAGACGACTTACACAGAGGTCTTTCCAGTTTTCCCATGGGGTAGGTGTTTGCTGCATATTACTAACATACTTCATCTGAGACAAACAAAATAATTAAATGTCTGCCTGAGATTATACAGCATGCGTGACTTTGTAAAGTCCATTGTCTCTAAGTATCTTAGGTGTATTCCTTCTAGTGTTTAAACTTTCTCAAACCACAGTGCTGGTTTATATCTCAGGATTACATTTCACTTCCAGAATTCCTTTGACCATCATTATTTAAAGGAGCATTGAGACTTCATATTACTGTAAATGAGTCATTCTAAACATAAATAGTGGTTTTTGTAGGTAGAGTTTTCCTGCCTGGCCCACAGTCAGGGCAAATCTCTCTCACCTGCCAGTCCCACAGCCGTCAGACCCGACCAAGTAAACACAGAGACTTGTATTGGTTTCAAACTGTATGGCCATGGCAGGCTTCTTGCTAACTGTTCTTTCAGCTTAAATTAATCCATTTTTATAAATCTATACCTTGCCACATGGCTCGTGGCTTACCGGCATCTTCACATGCTGTTTCTCATCTTGGCGGCTGGCAGTGTCTCTCTGACTCAGCCTTCCACTTCCCAGCTTTATTCTCCTCCTTGTCCCGCCCATACTTCCTGCCTAGCCAATGGCCAATCAGTGTTTTAATTATTGACTAATCAGCAACACATTTGACATACAGAACATCCCACAGCAGGTTTTAATTTCCGTATCTATACATTCACACACCCCTGTATATCAGGCACCCTGCTAGGTATTCCACATTTGATTTGCACAGTATTCTTGAGAGGAAGGCTTTGAATTGAAGGAACCACTGTGTCTTTTCTATGTACATCACTATTATTATGTCATTATTCACATATTGTAATCTTCTCACACAGATCATTAGCCACCTGCAGTTTCAGATTTTTAGAATCACTGTGAAGGAAAAGTTATTAAAATGTATATTTGTTTCATCATTGAAGTCAGTAAGAAAGATGGGACTAAAGTTGTTGAATTTAGAGTCATGGCATAATTAGGTCTGATCAAAAGCCTTGGTGAGTTCAATTTGCCTATTTGGGTGAAAACCATGGTATTTCTTCAGAAGAATATTGGCAGAAACCAGGGTGAGATTCCCCTAGCATGGGTTATATAAGCTGTGTAGTAATCTTACCTCTTTGGTTCCATAAAACTGGAATAAAGGAAAATCACCTAGTTCGGCCTTCACTGTATACATATGATGTTCAAAAGACAACCCCCGCCCCCAGTAGGGTGATACTATGTTAGTGTTAACAAGCCCATTCATTGAACTACTAAGCACACAAGAGCAGAATCAGCTGTGTCTCCTGGGGGCGGGGTTGGGGGGGGGAATGTAACACTATCCCAGAAGCAGATTCTAAGGAGAAAAAGAAATACCAAACTTCAAACCATGCCTCATACCAAATAGGCACCAGATAGAGGGTGAGAATGGAAGTGTGAAGCTAGACTTAGTAATGACTAGTTGTTTGCCCAATGCTTGCCCCAATAATAGTAACTAGACCCTTAAGGCAAGTCATCAGGCTTGATTCCCAGTCTCCTAACTAGAAGAGCCTTCTCAGGGCTCATCATGCAGTCCCTGGCCTATATATGGTTCCAATGGCAACTTGGTTTTCACGTATCTTGCTTAACTAGTGTTGTCTACTTTGTAGATTACCCTGAGGCCACTCTAGAACTCAGGCACTATTCTGCATTATAGCTATTTTTGCAGTGTTAATCACAACTAGTTTCATGCATGAGTTATTAAATATCTTCCTAAATGAACTCTCTCCATCTCTCACATTGGTAAAGGAAAGAATCAGCTTCAGATGAAGATAAGGAGTCCAGACTCCACTATAGCCTACTACCACTTTCTTAGTCTAGGAAATCTGAAAGCCAACTCCTAGCATGCCATGTACTATTTCCAATGGCCTTACTACCCCCTGGAATGTGTCAGGCAGGTCCCTGTTCCATTGCACTTACCAACTTCTTCATTTATGCAGGCCATATTTCAAATACGATCTTCACGGCAAGCTCTTTACTGACTATCTTAACAATCCTCTGAGCTGGGAATGTTGACACAAAACTCTAAACTTAGCAGTTCATGAGGCTGAGATAAGATGATCATTTGACCTTTGAAGTTTAAGACCAAGCTAGGCAACACAGCAGGGCTCTGTCTCAAACACTAAATAAATAAAATAGGAGTCACCTATCCCTACCCCCAAACACTTCAAATTCTCCCTTTCTGCCTAAGTTTTCTAATTCGTCAACACATAACACACTGAGCTTATTTGTTTTAGAGTTTTTCTCACTAGAATGTGAAGTCGAACAGCAAAGGGGCTCTCTGTCTTGATCCCTGCTCTCTCTTCCATATGTAAAATGATGTCTTGTTCATATTATCCAATCAGTAAATACACACCTAATAAAACAATGAATAAAAGGGGCTTTGTACAAGTATTTCTGTTCCTGAAATAAAACATTGATATAAGCAGTTCATTCTCTTTTAATATCTAAGAAAATGCAACCATTTTCACCCACAAAAATCTGTGCTCCTCTTTGTGATCATGAAGAATGCTTAAAAGTTTGTAGGGTCTGTTCAGTCTAGCTCAATGGCAGAATTCTCACCAAGTATGTAGGAGGCCTCGGCTCTGTCCTCAGCACTGCAGAAACAAAACATGTGGAATGAGTCTTCCTTACTCTTCCTCTCTACTGGCAGAATAGATCAAGAGGGAGGAAAATCAAGTTGCAAGACCGAGAAAGATGTACTTTCTGTCTAAATACATGCACAGGAATTGTGTATGGGGACATCGTGCTTAAATGTTATGGGTATCTGTAAATGTACTGACAAGGCCTCTTGCCCTGAGCTACAAGGATGCCAGGAAAATTCTTTTTAGTGAATCCCAAGGGTAGCACTTCATTTTATAATGTTAATTGGAATGCAAGGGATGAATATGTTTCTTCCTCAGAAATTTAGAACAAAGAAAAACAACTGTTTTTTCAGTATTCTCAAATGTGCAGAGGTTACCTATGAGCAAAGGAAATTGGCTCAAGACATATTTAAAATGTCCCATAAGATGAAAAAGGGACAAAAAGAAAGATCAGAATATGAATTTACTTCTGTGGAATCAAAGGAAAATTAATTGGCAGTTTTTAAATTGACTGCTTTGAAAGAGGAAAGCCCTGGCCAATCAATCAGTCTTCATGTGGAATTCATCACTAATATCTGACACTTTTTGTTTTAAAAGATTTATTTTTATTTGTGTATAGGTGCGTGTGTGTGTGTGTGTGTGTGTGTGTGTGTGTGTGTGTGTGTGTAGTTGCTCAAGGAAGCCAGGAGAGGGCATCAGATCTCCTGGAGCTGCACTTAGACCTTAACCACCTGACCTGAGTGCTGAGAAGACCAAACTCCATTCCTCAGCAAAAGCAGAAACTTCTATGACCCACTGAGCCCTCTCTCTAGCCCTGGCCATGGCTTTAATCAACCTGCAGCTTCATTTGTGAGTTTTAGAATCATTTCTTTCAGACCACTTTCCCCTGTGAGCTCCCATCTCCCCCCTACATGACCTGCAGTGCCTTGTTCATTAAAAGCCAAGGCCTGTGACCTGGGATTAATGTGTCTTTAAAATGTTTCAAGTGCTTATTTCTTTCTTAAATAGTTATTTTCTGCTACTCAGACCATAAATCTCTCAAAGTAGAAATAACAGAAACCCCTTCTCTCTAAGCTTTCAGAAAACATGAACCATGCTGAGTTCATGCCTGTTCAAACTTGATTTTTATTTTAAATTTGTGTTCATCAAACATGGAAATGAAAGGATTGCATTTTCACAGTGATGAAAAGAGGACTTCCTGCAGCCTGGCTCGATAAGGACTGTGAGGACAGTTTATTCTGTCATTCCTGTTCTAAGGTCATTGAATCTGACGCATTCCTGCTGCCCTGAGTTACCAATGATAGTCAGGATAGGAAAACAACACCTACTCTAACTTCAGTTGCTTCTTGTACAAATTGACTTATTATTATTATTATTAATTATCATGTGTGTGAACAAGTGAGCACGTTGCCATGGTGAAGGTGGAGGGCTCAGAAGACAGCTTTTTCTCCTTCTGCTTTTTACATGTGTTCCCACTATTGAACTCACATCACCAGGCAGGCACCGCAAACACCTGTATCCCCTGAGCCATGTCTTCACCATCCTCATACTGATTTTGATCCTTTAGCTAGTTTATCTCTGTTTAGTTTTGAAAGGACAGAGGGAGAGATAGAAACGACAGTGGGAAGGTGAGGAGAAAGAAGGCGAGTTTTGAAATTCAGATCTGAAGATCACTTTGCGAGAGTCCAAAAGAAAAGCGAGGGGAGTGGGGTATGGCATGGTCATCACCATCTGTGAAATATCACTATGCCAAGGGTCCTTCAGGCCTCTCTCCCTGTGCTTACCTGCCACACATCTGCGACACAGCCTCTCTCTCTTTTTCCCACCTGACTCCTCTCGTGGGAAAGCTAAATTGGTTTAAATCATGTGGGAGTATTATAAATACTGTTTAGTGATGAGAATAAATTGGTTCAAATCACATAGGTACTTTGCTAAGTGCAGACTGATGAGGAAGTTTGCATGTGCTGTAATTTATAAACAAAATGAAGGAGGTTATCTGGAACATAAGAGTTTCTGTGTTTAAGATCTTTGAAATGAAGGGGAAGACTTTAAATTTTTTATTTTTATTTCGCTTTATGTGTATGGTGTGTTTTGCCTGCATGTCTGTCTGTCTGTATACCATATGCATGCCTGGTGCCCACAAAGGCAAGAAGAGGGCATGAGATCCTCTGGAACTGAAGCTACAGATGGTTGTGAGCCACCCACCATGTGGGTGCTGGGAATGGAACCAAGGTCCTCTGAAATAGCAGCCATCACTCTTAACCACTTAACCTTCTCTCCATCCCAAGGAGAGGACTCTTAAATCATTCTACGAGACCAATGTTAGCAGAATGCCAAAACCCGACAAGGCACAATAGGAAAGGAAACTCAAGGCCAATACCATTTATGCAGAAACTAAATGCCTCACCAAAGACCAGCCAAAGAAAACAAAAAAAAAATATGAAACTATTATATACTGTGACAAAGGGGGTTTACACTATGCATAAAAATATCTAGCATGAATTATGTTAACATCTAAATTAATTAATACACCGTACCAACAGAATAAAGGCCAAACACACATGACTATCTCCACCCAAACAAAAGGCATTTGGTCATTCAGTCCCCATTTATGATTTAAAAGTGAAACAAAACAAAGAGACTACAAGCTAGAAACAGAAGGAAACTTCTAGACCCGTGAGACAGCTCAGCATGAAACTGTCACCTTCCACATGGTAGAAGGAGAAAACCAACTCCCACAAACTGTTCTCTCCTCTCCACATGAGTGCTATGGCAAGCACAAGTGCGCGCGCGCACACACACACACACACACATGCACACACACGCACACACATGCACACACACATGCACACACATACACGAATGAATGGATAAGTAAAGAAGTAAATAAATATGATAAAAAGTTTAGAGAGAACTGTAATTCGATGAAACGTGTCTATAAGAAAATCATGAAAACCAGACATACTAACTGATGAAAGACCTTCAGGAGCTGTTGTTCCCTGAAGGTCCAGGCCAGAGCATGGATGGGCATGTTCACTGTTTCTAGCCACAGGCTTCTTAATTTTTTTTCTACACATGAATGTTTTTCATCCACAAAACTTTCCGGTAATTCTGAGTACAGAGAGGAACCCAACAAGTTTGCAAATCAAACATTTACTAACAAAAGCGCCATAAAGAAATAGTAAATGTTTGATTTGCAAACTTGCTGGGTTCCTCTCTGTACCCAGAATTATCGGAAAGTTTTGTGGATGAAAAACATTCATGTGTAGAAAAATTTAAGAGCTATGCATTTGTACTATCACTGTATTTGTGTACTTTAACAATTGTGTAAATAATAAATTCATAATGGCTTCTAAAAAAAGAAGTTTATTTTAAAACAGTTTCCTGGTGTATAAATTGTATTACTTATTAAAGACAAAAGCAAATTTACAACTAATGAGGTGGACATGATTTTTTTTTAACAATTAAATTTCATCATTTGGGGCCGGGCGGTGGTGGCGCACGCCTTTAATCCCAGCACTTGGGAGGCAGAGCCAGGCGGATCTCTGTGAGTTCGAGGCCAGCCTGGGCTACCAAGTGAATTCCAGGAAAAAGGCACAAAGCTACACAGAGAAACCCTGTCTCGAAAAACCAAAAAAAAAAAAAAAAAAAAAAATTGATCATTTGGGTTTTTATACTAAAAGACACAGAGCCTCTTCAAGATTTATCAGATTTGACCAACATTTTGATTTTATAATCAACAACTTTAAAAATGTCAGTTTTCAAAAATGCATAGTAAGAAATAGAAAAAATATGTTTAGAGTCACTTCAGAAATTCTGTTTTAATCCTAATCTAAAATTCATTTAACAACTTTGTATGAGAATCAAGTTATCAAATTAACAACAAACAGTAATTTTAAAAATCAAGCATTACTTTTTTTAATTTTTGAAATTATCATTTAATGACATTTCTCCTTTCCCTCTACTCCCTCTACGCCCTCCTGTCTACCCCTTCCCCATCTCCTCTAAACTCCTGGTCTCTTTGTTCACTAATTGCTATTGCATGCATATATGTATATGTATATGTGTTCCTAATTGTAGCCTGCTGAGTCCACATAATGTTACTTGCATGTATGTTTTGCGGGGAGCAAGAGAGGCGGTCTTCTCCAGGGAAAAGCACACCGATTGGTTGTCCAGTACAAAATGGTCAGCCCTGAAAACATACATCTATACCAATCAAACATTTTAACACAATAAAATGCACGGATACTCCTTTGATATTTAAATGCTGAGGAATAATGGTAAGACAATGCTCAAAGTCTCGGCTTTCTATGGTTAAGTTGTCTTTTTCTATAAGAACATGAGTACAAGCACTCACACTGCTGACATCCAGACTTGATTTGTTTTAGGCAGCATTCATTAGCACTGCCTGCAGGTGTGTGCACCACGAACACACACGCGTTTCAAGTGCTGTGTTCAGACCTGAGGCTGTGTGAAGTCCTGTGAGGCAATCTGGGAAAACTATGCTATGGTTACCTCAATCTCTTGCACCCTTGGCTAGTAAGTTTATTCCTGCAGATTTTATTGTCCTTAATGTTTTACTACTTTTTCATTCTTCAGAAACATTCTTTCACCAAATTTTACAGAACCCCCATATTCAGTTAACCTTATGGGGGTTCCTTCAGGGTCTAGCTGGGGCCATTAGGCAAGAAAATAAACTAAAGGATATCCAAATAAAAAGAGTGAATTTAAACTATTTTTATGTAACTGTAACATGATTTTTTCAGAAAATTTTAAAGAATACTCTGAAAAGACATTAGAATTTATAGAAAGGTACATTATTTTCAGGATACAATATCAGTACACTGGAATGTGTTTTATATGATAACAATAAATAACACCAAAATGAGATGAAGAAAATAATTGCACATATTGTGATATTAAAGAGAATAAAATCTGCCAGGATAAATTCACAAAAAAAAGTATACCATTTCCTACTAAAAACTAACCCAAAACAGAAAGAAACAAACAAAAACCCTGCTGAATGAACTTAAAATATAAATAAGTAGAAAGGATGCTTCATGTCCTTAGACCAGAAGACAGTACTCAACGCAGTCCTCACCAGAATCTTCAGTGGCCTTGATGAGGAACTGACCAAGTTAACTTCAATTCCGTATAGAAAGGAAGGGTCTCAGGCTAGCTCAAACAGTGTTGAATAAAAGAAAGTTAGAGAAATTGGGCTTTCAGATTTCAAATTTTACTGTAAAATGAAAGTAATAGGAGCTGGAGAGATGGCTCAGTAGTTAGAGTCTTTGATGCTCTTCCAGTGGAGCTGAGTTTGACTCCTAGCCATACCACGAGCTAGATGTTTGAATCTGTTTCTGCACATGAGGAAACGAAACACACAGTAGCTTCTTGTAGAAGGCTATCGAGTGAGAAGTAAATCCAGCTGGTATCTGAATCTGGGTTTAAAAACTCTAATTTGAACTTGATATCCCTTTCCATGCTGCTTCCACTCCTTATCTCCATCTCCACCTTTAGGAATTGACATCAAATACTTCCTTGAATGCCTTCTGCCTATAAACTCCCATGACAACAAGGCCAAGGCCATCAGTGGACTTAGCTGCAGACCATGGTGGCAGACATCAGAAAACTAAGCTGAGAGGGGGCCTTTTCAACTGACAAGGAAACCCATACTTGGCAGAGGCACATCCAGATGCCAGTACTCCACCATTTCTGAAAGGGCCTGCTGAACCACAGGCTGCATTCTAGGAGTAATGTCGGTTTGCTCTGTGAGCCAAAGAATAGCTCAAAGTCTGGAAAGTTCCCTTATGGCTTGCCTCCTGCCGAAGAACAGCCCTATGGGCTTCTTCTGAATAGCAGCACACATCAAAATAACTCAGTAGTAGAAAGCAGCCAACTAAAACCCATCATTTATCATTATTTTTCCCCACACCTAACTTCTTAAGACAAAAAAAAAAAATCAAAAAAGAGGAAAAAATCTAAACCTATTTTAGGTCTGCCTGGTTCAAATTCAACCTCTGCCTTTGGAAATTAACACAAAGTATTTTTTTTTTGTTTTTTTGTATTTAATTAACTTATTTATTTTGTATCCCAACCACAATTCCCCCACCCCTTTCTCCCATTCTCTCCTCCCACCTTCTCTCCATCCCTGCCTTCAATCCGCTCCTCCTCTGTTTCTGTTGAGAAAGGGGCAGGCTTCCCATGGGTATCAACAAAACCTGGCATATCAAGTTGTAGTAAGACTAAGCACATCCTCTTGTATTTAGACTGGGCAAGGTGACCCAGTATGTGAAATAGGTTCTCAAGTGTCAGAAAAAGCATTAGGGACAGACCCTTCTCCCACTGTTAGAAGTCCCACAAATAGACCAAGTTACACAACTGTCACATGTATGTAGAGGGCTTAGATCAGTCCCATGCAGGCTCCTTGGTTGTTGGTTCAGTCTCTGTGAGCTCCTGTGAGTCTATGTTAGTTTCTGTGGGTTTTCTTGTGATGTTCTTGATCCCTCTGGTTCCTACAATTCTTCCTCCCTCTCTTCAGTGAAATTCCCCAAGCTTGGCCTAATGTTTGGCTGTGGGTCTCTGCACCTGTTTCCATCAGTTGCTGGATGAAGCCTCTCTGAGGACAAATGGGGTAGTCACCAATCTGGACACAGGAGATGGCTGCTTCAGGCTACATGTCCACTATTGCTAGGAGTATTAGCTGGTGTCATCCTTGCAGATTCATGGGAGTTTTCCTTGCACCAGGTTTATACCTGACCCCCAAAATCACCCCCTTCCAGTCATCTCTTTCATCTCTTCACCCCCTCCACCCATCCCCAGCACCAAGCATTTTCTGACCAATCTGTTGATAAACTGGCCTTGCAGTAAAGCGTAGTTTAGAAGCAGACTTGAGGATAGACCCTAAGAAGCTGGTGGAATGAGAGCCTTTCCAGTGAAAGGGAAGCCTACCATTGGCTGAGAGGCACCCAGCGGCTTGCACAGCACCACACCCTTATCAGCAACAGCTATGTGCCAGGGAAATTTGTACTGGCTGACTCCTGTGTTATATTCCTCTTAACACACCAATTTTTCAAAGGTTACTGCTCTTTTCTTTCTCTAGGTTAGCAAAGAGAACTACAAAATAGCCCCTTTGCCCAAGGCCACACATCTGATAGATCATAGTGAGGGAACTTAACTGGACAAAGCCCTATGGTAAACCCCCAAGTTTTAGTACCTCCTGATAGTTGGTGCATGAAAAAGTGGCAACTCCCTGTGGATTACTTTTCTTTTTCTTTTTCTAGAGGTGGATACAAAAGAAGAGGATATAGATTCAATGTACTTTAGAAAGACCTTCTCCAATAAAGTTAATTCATTCATAAAAGAAAAACCAAAAGGAAGTTCTGGTTCACTAATTTAATGACTACTCAAAGGACTGGAGCCATGTCAGGCATGAGCTACCTGGTTAATTGAGTTTCCATGGGCAACAGGCCATACTTTTCAGAGGTGATTGCAAGCATGCATTCTTCCTTCACATGGGAGAAATGTTTGAGAAAGAAAGACAGAAAGGAAGAGAGAGAGAGAGAGAGAGAGAGAGAGAGAGAGAGAGAGAGAGAGAGAGAGAACTCTGGAATTCTCCCAACACACTTGTCCTCTGAAGCATCATGCTTTTATCGAGCATCCGTGGGCAACTCTGAAAATTTTCTCTCTTAAATAATATGTAATAGAAACTGAGATGGTGCCTAATTTAAATTTGCCAAGTAAGAGTCCTTTCATTTCAAATACATTTTTCTAATGATTAGATCAGACATTTTTTAAGTACTCTGTAGCTTTTGGTGATACAAGGAATCCTAAGTCATCATCCATTTTACTCTTTATAGAATTAAAAATCCCCAAAGCTGGCAATTAATGAACTGTTAAATTCAGACATACGGATGTGATGTGATTTTCAAATGGGACAAATAGCAGTTGTTAAACTTCAAAGTGATGGCATTTTCCTGTGTCTTCTTAGTGGGAGGCACTCAGGAAACAACATTCAAAAGAACAACTTAAATTTTCTAATCAATTTCTGTACTTTAAATGTCATTAGCTCAATAAATGCTAACATTATTTTAATTTTTCATTCCTCTGAGTTCTCTCTTATTTCCTGTGGAAAATGATCCTTTACTCTGGGTCTTGGCTTTTTAAAAGGCATGCTGTGTTTAGCTTGCAAACTATCAATCTGTCCCTCTTAACCATTGTATGATTTTGAGTTTTCCGCCCTACTTTAAATTCTTCCATCCACTTTTTTCCTACAGCATTAAGTCTCTGATTCCAGTTGATTCCCAGTGTCCTCCCATAATAACGTCCAAATGATTCTCATGCTCTATCCAGATCATTCCTCTTCTCAAAGGCCCACTTTACATTCTCCTTTCAGTGAGAACAAACTAAAACATTACTTCCCTGGGCAAGCCCTGCCTCTTCCTTTTGGTATGATTTTGATATGTCAATCATCCTGGGCTTGCCTCTCAATGAATGTTCTTGGTTATAACTCCTACACTCAAAGAAATCAGTTTACAAGACAACAACAAGAAATCTTTAATACATTTCATTTCCTCAAAATAAGATTCATCACGAAGTACCAATACACTCAAGCCAAAGACCACCAAATATACCAGGTGGTATACGAGGTATTTTTTACAAATTTACCAGGACAATTTTTACAAATTTAGATTCATTGAATGATGGTAGTGAGGACAATCTACATCACCGAGGTGCAGGAGCATTTGAGAAAGAAGGTATTTGAATGGACTCACTTCATTTTTTTTTTTTTTGCAAGCGTTATAGGATTTGAAAGAGTGCTTGAAGGACTATAGTTTGTTACTGTCAAGAAGAAGGGGAAGGAAGTCTCTGCTCAGTTATCTTGAGAGTTCTTATACCCAGGAATGCAGAGCTAAACTGCAGTTAGAAAAGAATCAGCTGCCACTGTCACTCCCCTTCCTAGGAGGCGTTTGGACCATTTTGTACTTTGGAAATACTGTCTTGTTTGCATTCATCTGTGACCATACAGGGGACTTATTTGGTCTCAATCTCTCAAGGCTCAGAGTACCAATGCCTGGTACTGTTTTGTGAGATTATAGTCAGCAGCACAACACTAAGCCCTGCTATGAGCACCAGGCCAGCTCATGGGAGGACCAAGGCCTACTTGTCAGCACCCAGCTGACAGGCCTTCTATTTTGCACTCAAAAAACCATGTATGTTTATTTTGTACGACTTGGAAGGTATAGAGGTACTGAGAAGAAATGAAAAGTTCCACAACATGCTTCCTTAGCAGGGAGAATAGAGTCTTCATGGATGCTGTTTCTACAGAGGACTTCAGTCCATGGGAGCATCAAGGCCTTGAGGGGAGGAAAGCTAAAAGGAGAGTTCCAGGGTTCCCAGCCAGCTCAGCTGTAGTGGTTCAGCTACCCATAACCAACACACAGAGAAACAGACATGGCATCTCAGCTCCAAAGATTTGGAACATTCCTGATGGCAAGCATCGGAACCAGCATCAGGACCAGCATGATGGTTTTCCTCTAGGCAAAGTGTTTAGTAGGATCCCAGGTCATGTGCACAAAGGTCCTCCAAGGGAAAGCTTCATTGTTTTCCCATTTTATGGAGGGGGGACCTGAAATAAGAAGAGGAAAAAGAGAATAACATGTCATAAAGCTAGGAAGTGGGAGATCTGGGACAAAATCTTTTGTCTGCTGTGGAGACTATGCAACTAATCACTACATCGTATAATATTACGTAATTTTACCAATTTAAGTATGGACGTGCCTTTGGCTATTAATAATACATACATATATGCAGTGTATAGATATGAAAAACGCATATATACACACTGGATTTAAGCAGTGTTTATATAAATATAACTGTAAATAGTCCAAAATGATTAAATGTGAACTGTAGAACGAGACTGTTTTCCTCTTACTTATTAATACACATATAAATCACACAACAGTTCTGAAAACCACACAAGACTGTTAAGTTCCTTTTATTATTAAGGCACTAATAAGATCCATTAACCTGTTACATGGATAGAATGAGTAGTGTTCAGATTCATGCTGATTTCCTCTGTTCTTTGTACTGCCATGCCCATCTCACCATGTATCATTCACGCTAGGACAGGGGCATTTCATGAGAAATCTTCTTCTACTACTTAAAGACAATGTCAAAAGAGATCTTCAGTCAAGTCTCCAGGCAAAACCAGCACATGTCCCTGCCTACAGCAGCTTGAAGAATGCCTGCCAAATTGTTCTCTACCCTATGTCTTCTGAGTTTATATAGGCACCAAGAGCTTAAAAGCCTTACACATCATTGGTGAGCTGAGTGACTTTTGTGAGACTTGATAATAACTTATTTATTCTAGATGACAGCTAGTGAAAAAATATAAATATGTATTGATCAGCATAGGGAGGTCAAATACCACAGGGGTGGCAAGACACCTAAAATGCCACCACTTAAATCGACATGGATTATAGTCCCATTTCCCTTTTGTTTGATTTAGTCTGCAGTGGTTTGGTTTTTTTTTAAATGAGGTCAAGAACTCACTCTGAAGCCCAGGACGGTGCCAAACACATAGTGATCCTCCTGCCTCCCCCTCCTAAATGTCAGGAATAAAAGTGTGACACACAATGCCTGAGTCTTTCTAATTGTATTTATAACTAAACAAAAAACAACATAGAAGTTCCTTCATTTCAGATTCCATTTCCTGTCTGTCATACCACCGAGTCAGCCAGATTCATGAATTACATGCTAATTTTCCAATTGGGCCTCACTGGCCTCTATCTCCACCTCTAACACAAATTATTAGGCAACAGTCGGCAGGTGTCCTGCTTAGTAAATTCAGGCAAATCACATCTACCCATGAAATCTTGCACTAAACATAGGGCTGTTGGCTATTACTGTAAGAACCAATAATAAATACTACTTATTATTAAAGTAATTATATACAGTATTATTAAATCCATATTTCATGAATTCATAAAGTATATAAATAATTATATAAATAAAATATAACTAAACCAGCTTTATATTAATAAAAATAAGTTTTAATTTATGTTAATTTATAATAATGTAATTTTTTTTCAATGAGGATGTGTTAAAATAGATGTTAAACCTGGTCAGTTCAGTTTCACAGACATTTAGTAAATGCTTACTCCATTCCAAATAGTTTGGTATAAAAATGAAAAGGACAAGTGCTTGCCCAAGATCATGAGACATGATCAGCAATGGACACTTCCAGTTGAGTGTAGTGAAAAGGCTGTGATACTTTATAACAGAGGACAGCCATGTTGCTGGCCAAGTGGGGTGAAGTGAGCTAGAAGTTAGACCAGACTTCAGCTACTAAGATTCTGCTGAAGACCACATTAAGAATTGTACATGGGAGGCAAAGGCAGGGGGATCTCTGTGAGTTTGAGGCCATTCTGATCTACATAGCTAGTTCCAGGCCAGTCAGGCTACACTCTAACAAAACAGAAATAGAATCACCAACTAAAGAAAAGAAAGCGTAAATGTGATCACTGGCTAACTCCCCATGACTTGCTTTGACTGCTTTATGTTATCATCCGGGACCCTGGGCCCAAGAGTGGCACCTCTCCCCTGTGAACTGGACCCACCCACAGCAAGCGTTATTCATCAAGATAGTACTTGATCACAGGCCTACCTATGGAAGAATTTTCTCAGTTAAGAGTTCTTCTTCCCAGTTAAGTATAGATTTGTGTCAAGTTGACAAAAACAGCAGCTAACCAACACAGAAATGACTGCTAAGGTTTCCCTAGAGCATGCCATAGTGAGTTGTATTGTTTTCAACCTCTGTGTCTGTGTCTCTGGTGTAAAGTTTTCATACACCATTGACAGTTAAACATGTTCAAGAAAGAAGGGAGATCAATGTATGGCTCTTTACATGGCAAATGTAGAGAATTCTAACTCCACTGATGATTAAAATAACTATAAACACACAGAAGATGCATCCTAGAATATATCGAGTAGAAAATAATAGTATAGTCAATTCAATCAAAGTGGATTCTATTAAAATTATTTTCATTAGATTGGTTGGTCTAGAGATATTGCTCTGTGTTTAAAAACACTGACTGCTCTTGGAGAAGACCCAGGTTCAGTCCCCAGCACCCACATGACAACTCACAACCATCTGTTGCTCCAGTTCCAGGAGTTCGGACACCCTCTTTTTGCCTCGTTGGACAACAGGCACACAGATAGCACACATGCAGACAGAACACTCATACACATAAAATAAAAATGATCTTTTTAAAAGTGGCGTCTGTAAAAGGTATCTTAGATTTACAAAATAATACTGTTCTGGAAAAAAAAAAGTCACTTTCTGTTTTACCACATCAATACCATAGGCAAACATAGCTTGTTGGGGAGTGTTTACTTGAGACTCAGGTGGGATCATACAGTTCTGTTCTCATGCTGATCTCCTTGAAGACTGAGATCAGCTTTGTTTGCTTTTCTCATTGCTGTTACTAAATATCTAACAAGAAGCAATTTAACAATGGGAAGATTCATCGAGTCTTACAGTTTAAGTTGAGATGCAGCCCATCATAGTTGAGAAGGAATAGTGACAGGACCACGAAGCATCCAGTCACATCTGCACTCAGAAAGCAAAGACCAGGCAGGAAGTAGGGCCAGGCTACCAACCATAAAGACCCATCTCCAGTGACTCACTTCCTCAGCAAGGCTCCATATTCTAAAGGTTCTATGCCCTTCCAAAGCACCGCCACAAGCTAGGGGTGAATTGTTCAAAAACTCTTGAGAAAATTCCATATCCATACCAACACAGTAGCTATTTAAAAAAATATATTGAAATATTTGCCTTTGCACTCTTCCACTAATATAGCCAAAAATGGGAACCAAATGATCAATTTTTCATGTGTTCCATTGCAAATAGAGGAACTTATTAAATCATCACCAGTCATCTGTGCCAGCAAGCATGTAAGTTTTTATTATTGTTTGCTGCTTCTATTTGTTTTCACTTAGAAAGAAGTGTCCACAACAATGTCCTTTCAGACTTTCAGGACATCCAATACATACATATATAAACACAAGTCTGTTGTTTCCTTTCATCTCTCTCCTCAAATTATTCTCCCAATTTCTCTTCTACTCAGCTCTAAGAGTCATCTGTTTCTTCTTCCATAAAATGATGCCCAAGGAAACGTCAGAATTCAGTGTTGGCCCAAGTGTGTCACTTACATTGTCCCAATGTGCTTTTCAAAGATGTACTAGCCTAATTCAAGAAAATCATGAGCAAAGTTTGCCAGTATTAGCAAAAATGTACTTTTGACATTGGGTTTATTAATAATTTGCTATATGAACAAACTGATCTCTGATAAAAGAAAAATAATCATAATTTTATGCACACATGCACACATACACACACACACATTGTCTTAGTTTTGTTTCCAGTTGCTGTGATAAACACTCGGACAAAAGCAACTTTAAGAATAAAGAAGGTTATTGGTCTACCATTCCAGGTCACAGTTCATCATTGTGGGGAAGTCAAGGCAGGAGCTGAAAGATGTTAGTCATACTACAGCCACAGTCAAGAGTGGAGAGAGAATGAATGCATGCTTGCTTGTGCTTACCTCGCTTTCTCCACTCATACAGCACAGGATCCCAAGCCCAGGGAATGCCACCAACCACAGGGGGCAGGTCCTCCTACCTCAATTAGCATAATGAAGACAATCCCTCACAGGCCAATCTGCCATAGACAATTCCTGCTTGAGACTTTCTAACCGGGCAAAGATCAGATCATATCAAGTTGACAACTCTCTCTCTCTCTCTCTCTCTCTCTCTCTCTCACACACACACACACACACACACACACACACACACACACAAAACACACACACTGCACTACCTGTGTTTTCTAATTAGTCAGGACCTTCATTGAAGTTGTTCTTAATTAACTATAGCCTTAGGTAAGGATGACAATTTTAATAGGACAGTAAGACAGACCTACTACTACTCAGGACTGGAGTAGCAGAAAGAAATAGTCAAAGTTCAGGCCATCATGTAATAAGGCAAATCATACATTTTATTCATATATCTTCATCTGAGATTATAGTGCCCTGGCCTTGGGTAATGTTCAAAATTTGAAGACTTTCAGGTAGAACATTAAGAAATAAGACATGATTACATAAACAGAAGAGGAGGTTGCAACTTCTTTTAAGTATGTAGATGATTAAGAAATGTAGCACAAGAGTAGGGACTAATTGAAACCAACAAACAAACACACCAGGGTTTGAAAAAAAAACAAGAAAATAGAGCAAACAAACAAACAGAAAAGAATAGGCTGTCCATGGTTATGAAACTTGCTAGACAGATCAACACGTCAGGGAGAATAAATATGTAGATGGGTGGATAGGTTACAGATATATTGATGTAAAAAATAGATAGAATAAATAATTATGAGGCTGAAATAAATGCTCAAAATTGTTAATAGAAGCTTTCTGTGTTGTAGGATATAAAATACATTATAAACAATTACTGTATCTTTTACAGTTTTTCACTGGAAATGTATCCTATTTTGTGATCTGGAAAGGGTGATTAATTAAGCAAGTATGTGTGTAAGTAATTTGCTTTTCTTTCAATTAAGCCAGTAATTCTCAGTGAAGGGCAGTTTTGTTCCTAGAGAGTGTATATCAATGTCTGAAGAAATATTTTATTAGTATGACTGTGGGTATACTATTGAGATCGAATAGGTAGAGGACAGGAATAAAACTAGACTTTCTACAGTGTATGTGACACTCCCCACAGTAAAGAATTAGACAGACAAAAGTGCTAATTGTTTCAAGATTGGTAAATCCTGACATTAAACAAACAAAACGTTTACCAAATGCTCATTTCTCCATGTAATAAATTCTACTTATATTATTTAATAATCCTTTGAGAATTTAATAAAATTTGTTTTGATCATATTCATTCTCATTTCCTCGACTCTTCCCACATTCACACCCCCTTTCCTTACCACCCAACTTTGTGTCCTTTTTTTCTCTCATCACGGCCAATGTGTGCGACTGTATGGTGCTCCTTTGGAGCACAGTCAACTCACTAAGGACTATACTCTTAGGGAAAACTGATCCTCCTCTCCTAGCACCCAGCAATTGCCAGTGGCTCCTCAGGTAGGGGCAGAAATGCATGCCCAGCTTGCCTCACCACTCTGGGACTTGGTGTGGCTTGGGCTTGCACAGGTCTTGTGTATGCTGTTACATCTGCTGTGAGATCATATGTGCAGTTCATAACCGCCTGTTGTAGCACGAATCTTAAAAGGTCTTATTAATAAAATCAAACCTGGAGCCAGGTATTGGGGTGAATGCTGGAAGATCAGAGAAACAGAACAAACCACAGCTTCCTCACCTCGCAATTCCTCGGCTGATCCTGTTTCCTCAGACTAGAAGCCTCTGTATTCTTATCCAAATGAACCTCAATTGAATTGCTTCTCAAAAGCCTGAAAGCTTAACCAACTCTAGTTCCTCATCCTCACGCCTTAAATTCCTTTCTGCTTTCTGCCATCACTTCCTGGGATTAAAGGCTCTTGTTACCATGCCTAGCTGTTTCCAGTGTGGCTTTGAACTCACAGAGATCCAGACATATCTCTGCCTCTGGAATGCTAGGATTAAAAGTGTGTGTGCCACCATTTTCTGGCCTCTATATCTAGTGGCTGTTCTGTTCTCTGACCCCAGATAAGTTTATTAGGGTGCACAATTTTGGGGAACATAATATCACCACAGCCTGTTGATTTAAAAATTTTATTTTTAAACATAAAAATGGAATGAGTTCTTGAATTGTCATAAAAGTAATGCACACACACTCACACACACACACACACACACACACACACACACACACACACACATATGCCTCTGTGATAATATGTACTGTACGCATTTAAGTTATATATCCAAGGGCTCAGTGTATTCAGGCTGTTTCTACTTACTATATTTTCTCAAGGATTTATGGTATGAATAGTATCTACCCTTAAATCACTTTGACCTATTCTCATCTTGATTATGTTCCTGCATCTTTATTTTTTACAGAAATATTAACAGTTTGATCATAGTGACACTATTTTTTGCATTATATATTCCTACTTTTAAAGTAGTTGTATTAGAAGCTGTGATCTCCTCTTATCAGGACCATGCAAGTCAAAATGGCCTGAGCTGACTGACCTGTAGAGAAAAGTTTTCTTCTTTGCCTTTACATCTTGTGTGTTGACTTATTTAAAAGCCCTAGGTAGATGTATATTGGTTTGTATAGTGTTAAACAGTATGCAGCTCTTCTGGATAGAATTGATACTGATATAATTATACATATATATATATATATGCTGTGGGATATCATTCTGTATGCTGTGAATGTGTGTTGCTCTGATTGGTTGATAAATAAAATGCTGGTTGGCCAGTAGCCAGGCAGGAAGTATAGGCGGGGCAAGCAGATGAGAATTCTGGGAAGAGGAAGGCTGAGTCAGGAGTCACCAGCCAGACACAGAGAAAGCAAGATGACAAGGCAGAACTGAGAAAAGGTACCAAGCCACAGGGCTAAATATAAATAAGAATGATGGGTTAATTTAAGTGGAAGAGCTAGTCAACCTCCATCAGTCACTGGACAAAGGCTCTATGATGTCAGCTAGGTTATTTGCTAGGCTGGTCACTAGAGTAGACTGGTCCAGGCACCCTCTGGACCACTGCCAGCAGACCAAGGTGGGGTCAACCTTGTGGATTCCTGAGAGCCTCCCCAGCACCCTGCCTCTTCCTATTCCCATGATGTCCTCATCTATCATGGTATCTTCCTCCCTGCCCTCCCACTCTGTCCCTGTTCCAGCTTGACCCTCCCATTTCCTTATGTTCTCATCCCCCACTCCTCAACCTCTGCCACTCCACTCATGTAGATCTCATCCACTTCTCCTTCACAGGGTCATCCATGTGTCCCTCCTAGGGTCTTTCCCTGTTAGCTAGCCTCTCTGGAGTTGTGGGTTGCAGATTGGCCATCCCTTCCCTCCCATTTAGTATCCACTTATGAGTGGATACTTACTTATGAGTAAGTACATACTATGTTTGTCCTTCTGAGTCTGGGTTACCTCACTCAAGATGATGTTTTGTCCACTGACTGATGGAGGCAGATACAGAGATCCCAGGCAGGCACCAGGCTGAGCTCCGGGAATCCAAATGATGAGAGAGAGGAGAGATACTGCAGGCGAGGGACGTCGAGATCATGATGGGAGGATGTGCAGAAATGACCAGCCACACTAGTGGAAGTCCATGAACTGTAGACTGGTGGCTGTGGAGCCCCCATGGGACTGGACTAGGCCCTCTGGATATGGAAGACGGTTGTTTGGCTTGAACTGTTTGGGGAGCGCCCAGGCAGAGGGATCGGGATCTGTCCCTGGTCTATGGGCAAGCTTCTGGAACCTGGTGCCTGTGGTATGAACCTTGCACAGCCTTGGTGCAGTGGGAAGGGGCTTGGGCCTGCCTAGGCTCAGTGTGCTGGACTCTGCTGACTCTCCATGGGAGACCTCCATTTGGGGGATGTGGGGATGAGGGGTGGCTTGGGAAAGAGGGCTGGGGGTGGGAAGAGGGAGGAGGGGGGATCAGTGGATAGTATGTGAAGTGAGTAGAAAATTTCTTAATAAAGGAAAATGAAAGAAAAAAAAGGGAAAAAAAGAGCTAGTCAGTAATAAGCCTGAGCTAATGGTCAAGCAGTTATAAATAATATAAGCCTTTTTGTGTTTACTTAGGGGACGTAGTAGGAGATATTGTCCTGACTGCCAGTCAGCCAGGACACAGGAAAACTTCCAACTATATATATATATGATATTTATTTATTTATTATTTATTATAATATGATAATTAATTTATTATAAAAATATGTTTGCAGGCTTATTTATAGTCAATAATTCAGAAGTAAATGGGCTGGAGATGTAAGTCAGTGGGTAGAATGCCTACCTAACATGCACAAAGACCTGAGTTTGATCTTAGTGGTTCATGTGGTGAGTTACAGCACATGATCCTGTCTCAAAAACAAAAGATGTTAATGGGTATGTTCTAGATGTCTTTAGTGGTCTAATATATTCTGCTTAAAAATAATATTTTCCAGAACAAAGTATGCAATTCATTTCCTAACTTGGAAGACTCTACACCCTAACCAAAATAGAATTTATCCTGAGAAATTTTCGTTCCATAGCTAATTGGCTTGTGGTTGAGAACTTAAATAAATGAATAATTTATTAAATTCAGATTTAAGGAAGCATAAAAATGTCAATATAGCTGGGATCATCCAATATGGTTTTGTGACAGTCCTGAGCTGACCTTGAACAGACAAATGAGCACAAGAAGCAATGAGAGACACAGAAAACAGGATGAACAAAACTGAGAAGGTAAGGCTGGTCACAGCCATATTCATGAAGCCATAAACAAACAGCCATTGCTGGGGCAGTCTATGAATTTAAGCTGCTAAGAAGTCACCAAATTGTGTGATAATCCTAAGAGTGAGTATCATGGAAAAGCCCTGTAAAACATCTACACTATCTCTATGAATAAGATAAAACATGCCATACCCAGAGATCACATTTTTACTCTCAATGAATATGTAAACCTAACAGACCCATCATCCTTGTCCCACACACAAGCACTTTTGTACTACATAAAGCAAAAACCTGCCCTACATAGGCTAGCTAATGCTCCATTAAAATGACCATTAACAAAGGCAAGCCAAATTTAGTCTCAGCGCCATGTGGCTTTTCCATCCCTAGTGACTACAAAGAAAGCTAATGTCCTCGTTTCCAAAGAGAGTTGCTATAATTAAAGTCTTATTTCAATGACCCTAACCACTATCATAATAGATTTTGCTGTCAAAAGAGTAAGAGAGAAAGAATTCCTCTTGGTCAATGAGTCTTACAGAAGATACAAATGAATAATCATTGTTGTTTGTTTCATCAGTATTTTTTTCAACATCAGTGTTCACCTTATAATTATACATGGGAAGTATAAATAATTGCTTCCAAAAATATTTGTAATCCTGTCTTTTACCCATCTACAGTTTCATAACCCTCTCTGCTTGTTAGGATAACATCTTTCCTGACAGGAGACTCAGGAAAGACACCAAAGGTTTTATATTTGAGGTAAGAACTCTACTGCTTAATTCCCTTTAGTGGTTACCAATAATTAATAACAGCTCCCCAAAGAGAGCTGATATGCTTTGAAAATCAAAGATTAACATCATATATACTTAAATTTATATATACTATCATCAAATAAATTTATGAAACATGACTCATTAGTTATCCATAAAAAAGACTATAAATGTTCACTCTCCTGCAAAGCATCACTGTTCTTGGAAGAGATTCAGTCACATCTAACAAACTCACAAGTGGTCTCGAGAGGTAGCTCATGGTTCTCCCAGGTGACTCCACAGTGCTGGATAGGATAAGATACCTTTTGGTTTTACAATTGGCTCCTTGGATGATTCCCAGTTACACTGAGTTGTATAGTACAGTGTCAGTGTCATACGAACACCACAGGTGAAAACACTCTGGACAATAAGTCTGAAATAAAAGGAAGGAAGGAAATGAATATGGGGGGATCAAGTCACAAAATCTACAACCAATACAAACCCAGAGGACTTGTGCTGAGACTGCAGCAATCACAATGTTTTAGCTAAAGCACTGCTCACTGAATCATGTGTGGAGCTCTTAATTAACTCTTGTATCTAGGTAACATACAAGATTCATCATGCAGTTTTTTGTGAACTGGGTCATTCTGTGTTCTTCAACGTCATCATTGTCTAAGGCATTTCGTGGAGAACAAACCAAGCACAGCTTGTGTCAGCTCCCAGGAATGGTTCATGTTTGGGATTGCTATGCCTACAATGAGAAGAATAATCTATGAAGATTTCCACCCATGCAGAAAGTTACCAATGCATATATTCTGGGTGATGATTGATAGATTCAAGGAAGTGGAGGAAAAGGAGAAATTATAATTATAGTCTAATATCTTTGCTTTCACAGCTGCTTTCTTCTTTTGCTAGTAAAAAAGTAATTCTTTCTTTAAACCTCTCAGTTTCTTGAAAGTAACTAGACAGAGCCGAGAGCAGATACCAGATTTACAATGTTTGTTAACTAAATCCTTTGCCTGTTCATTCTTATATACAATATATATGAGGGTGCCCAGAAATTGGTTAGAAAGAAGTATTCTTCATCCACAGACAGGAAACAAAGGTGCTTGTTCAGTCACCATGGAAATAAAAGCCTCTAAGCGGCTCAAAAGAAGCATTTGTGGTGATCTCTAGGCCTGGGAGACTTTTATGTGACCTAGGAAACTGTTTTTCAGTTGCATCCAGTGTTAATTAATAAAAATCCTAGGACTGGAAAGATGACTGTGTGATTAAGAGCACAAAATAGTCTCAAAAGAAGACCTGCGTTTGCAGAAGACCCACATGATATGGCTCACAACCACCTGTAACTCTAGTTCCAGGACATATTGTGCCTCTGTTCACCACAAACACACATGCACACACATAATGAATTTTTTACTTAATTTACATTTAAATTCATAGAAGGAGTCTGGCAAGAAGGCTCAGTGGTTGAAGTGCCTGATGCTCAAGCAAGAGAACCAGAGTTCCAATCAGGTCCTCAGAACCTACTTAAATGGTAGGTGGTCATGGCAACTCATCTACGATCTGGCATTGGAAGGTAGAGACTGGCTCCCTAGGATGACATGTCTCATTGGTGAGCTCTGGGCTTCATTAAGAGATCCTACCTCAAAAGAATGAGATTGGAGAACTATCAAAGAGAAATCCTGACATCATCTGTAAGCCTGAACATACATCAGCACCTATATGTGCATGCACCTGTAAATACGCATGCACTCATAAGAGAAAAATGACACAAAAGCCTATATGAATGGATGATGAGCATATTATCACCACTATTTTTAAAAGTATTCATTCAAATGTTTAATATCATCTTGTAATTCTATAAATCAGCACATAAATCCATTTAAAGGGACTGTGGATAAGTTATTCAAGCATGTGCATTGATATTAAAGCTGCAGGTGACAGGCTCTGCTCTTGACAACTTAAGACAACTGAGCATTCAGGGAGAAAATGTCATGTGGATACAGCAATGTGTCTACAACTTACAGGGAAATAGAATAGATAATGAATATTTTATTTTGCCCAGAATAGCAACAAATTCAGTCTTTGCTCAAGTGTAAACAGGGACCATATATTTCCTTGGAGTTGCTAATAAGAAAAAAACAAACAAACAAACAAAACACTGCTTCAAAGAATAGAGTACGTACATTTAGTATCAATAATCTATATGAAATCCACTTGAACCATAGGTGGAAATAAAAACAACTATTCTTTTTCTTTCTTTTAACATTAGGTCATGGAACTAAAGGAGTATTTGAGCTTCTGTCTGGATGGCGGAGAACCAAAGAGAATTTACCCTTCAAAGACAGGGTGGCAGACGCCTATTCGGATGTGATGGTCACCTACACCATGACCAGCTCCCTGTACTTCATCACGTTTGGTATGGGGGCCAGCCCCTTCACAAACATAGAGGCAGTGAAGATCTTCTGTCAGAATATGTGTGTCTCTATTCTATTGAACTACTTCTACATTTTCTCTTTCTTTGGCTCTTGCCTGGTCTTTGCTGGACAACTAGAGCAAAATCGATACCACAGCATCTTTTGCTGTAAGATCCCTTCTGCAGAATACTTGGACCGCAAACCTGTGTGGTTCCAGACAGTAATGAGTGATGGGCACCAACAGACATCCCATCATGAGACAAACCCTTACCAGCACCATTTCATTCAGCACTTCCTCCGAGAACATTACAATGAATGGATTACCAATATCTATGTGAAGCCATTTGTGGTCATCCTGTATCTCATTTATGCCTCCTTCTCCTTCATGGGGTGCTTGCAGATCAGTGATGGAGCTAGCATCATCAACCTACTAGCCAGTGACTCCCCAAGTGTTTCCTATGCCATGGTTCAGCAAAAATATTTCAGCAACTATAGTCCCGTAATAGGATTCTATGTCTATGAACCCCTTGAATACTGGAACAGCAGTGTCCAGGAGGATCTGCAGAGGCTCTGTAGTGGGTTCACTGCAGTGTCCTGGGTGGAGCAGTACTATCAGTTTCTGAAAGTCAGCAACATCAGTGCCAATAACAAGACTGACTTCATCAGTGTCCTACAAAGCTCGTTTTTAAAAAAGCCAGAATTCCAACATTTTCGGAATGATATCATTTTCTCTAAGGCGGGGGATGAAAACAACATCATTGCTTCTCGCTTGTATCTGGTGGCCAGGACTAGCAGAGACAAGCAGAAAGAAGTCATAGAAGTTCTGGACAAGTTGAGGCCCCTGTCTCTCTCAAAGAGCATCCGGTTCATCGTGTTTAACCCTTCCTTTGTTTTCACAGACCATTACAGTTTGTCAGTCACTGTGCCTGTTCTGATCGCAGGCTTTGGGGTTCTCCTGGTGTTAATCTTGACTTTCATCCTAGTGATCCATCCTCTGGGAAACTTCTGGCTCATTCTTAGCGTCACCTCAATTGAGCTGGGCGTTCTGGGCTTAATGACCTTGTGGAATGTCGACATGGATTGCATTTCTATCTTGTGCCTTATCTACACTTTAAATTTTGCCATTGACCACTGTGCACCACTGCTTTACACGTTTGTATTAGCAACTGAGCACACCAGAACACAATGTATAAAACGCTCCCTGCAAGAGCATGGGACAGCCATTTTGCAAAACATTACTTCTTTTCTTATTGGGTTGGTCCCCCTCCTATTTGTGCCTTCAAACCTGACCTTCACACTGTTCAAATGCTTGCTGCTGACCGGGGGTTGCACGCTTCTGCACTGTTTTGTTATCTTACCTGTGTTTCTAACCTTTTTTCCTCCTTCCAAAAAGCACCACAAGAAAAAGAAACGTGCCAAACGAAAGGAGAGAGAGGAAATCGAATGCATAGAAATCCAAGAGAACCCTGATCATGTCACCACAGTTTGAGGGTGGAGACTTTTCCTTTTCCAGTGTTGCACAACGATACAGGGCAAGTCAAGCTCAGACCTCAGCTGCTTGGGCTGGCCAGGGGTAACAAGGCAAGTCAGATCAAGAGTGTATTCTTCATGACATGTCCAAGGGTCTGCTTCCTGTGGGGGAGGGGGGAGAGGGACTGAAAGGAGGGAAAGTTCTTTGCAACCTTATTCTCCATGAGAGAAGAATTTCCAGATACTGATCTTAGAGCTTTTCCAAGGAATGGATGGATCATACGTTAAGACAGAAGGCTGAAAGAGCTAAGGATTCAAAAGCAATGCTTAGAAGAAATGGAGAAGAGAGGTGGTGGTCTCCAGATAGGGGGAAAGACATAGGAAATGTCTAAATTGCCATGTCACTTTTCATGTTTGTTTTTTGAACAGGTCAGTCAAAGGAAACCTATGCACATGGGAAGTACATATTTAATCCTGTCTAAACCAAAGGACCACCCAATCCATTTTGTGTGTACATATAAGTATATAGACACTTATACTTGTCTTTAGCGTACATTGGTGTTTGGGTGAAGAAAGGTGTCCATTTGCAGATAAGGCTGGCCTTTCTCTAGAAAGTCAAATCAGCTTTAGCCAAATATATAAGCTCACTAGGGGAGATGCAAAATATATAAATGGCCACTTAAAATCAACTCAACTGTCTAGACAGCAAGAGTGTTTTCAACTGTGTGATTAAAAAAAATAAACAGAAATTTGAATCCATTAAATTCTACATGTCATGTTGTTGGTCATTGAGATTCTAACTTTGGGACGACTTCACAAAAACATTAAAAGGTATTTGAGTTAGTGAGCATGTGGACAGATGTTTAAAACTTAAAATAGTTGAGATGGCTTATCATTAGCCTTTAACATTTCTGTGTATTTGGAAGGCCAGCATGGCTGCTCTTGGATATCTCACCCACCTGCAAATGAGCACTTTAAGCATATTGTCCTTGTATACATATGTAAGGGTACACAGTATATGTGTGAGAGAGAAAGGAAGAATGAGATAATATTCCACAGTTACACGTTCTTATTTTAGATGATGAAAGTACACGGCTGTGGCAGACAGCAATTAACACAGGAAAAAGAAAGTGCACAGGAAACTCAGAGAGTAAAATGGGCCAATGCTATTCATCATCCCAACATCAAACAGTCCTTAGTCTAAGAAAAACTTGTCAACTCTATAGACTCTACTATGTTCCTTGGAATAAATTTGGAGCATTAACCCGGGCCACGATCACTATGGCTGCAGCATCATTTTGTACTTTCTTGCAGTTATCATTGTCTTGTTAACTAGAAAGTAAGCTCCTACAGGAAGCATAGCTCTCTGCAGGGGCCATACTAACCATGTGTAATTGCTGCTGCATTCTTTATATTTAAAAAAAATGTACTGAGGTAATGTTTCCATTGAGTTAGTGTTTAAATCTGTGCCCTAGGCAGGTACTCAGCCTGCTGGGTACTTACATGGACTAAGGCTGTTATTCATGTTGGAGAAAGTTACTAGAAAATTCCTTTTCCCTGCCGTGTAGGGACCTAAGGAGCAATTTATTTCCAGGTAGAATAAAACAAAAGCTCAACGATGACGCAGTCTGCTAACAAGTTCTTCCTCCCAAAGAAAGCTGATATTTCCCACCCACGTGGGTTGTATAATTTAACTGCATTGGTAATATTAATACCCTTAAAAGGCAAACCATTACTAGAACTCTTAGAAAATCCCATTCCTTTTACAGTGTTTGGAAATGATGTTGATAGATTCATGAAGCAAGAGCTCTGCTTTGATAAGCCATGCAGATTTTAAAATGGACATCTGTTAAATAAAATTTCAGTTGATGGAATGGCATTTGTTCTATTCTACCTTAAGACCACTGTGTTTCAATGTCTCCCTGACTGTGAGTGCAATAACTATAGAATTAAGTAGGGAACATAACTGCCTATAGCCACATTTGATGTTTTCTCTGTATCTGTAAAATCATGTCACAGTTAAGGCCAGCCTTTCATCTCATGAACTTCTGCACAAAGGAAAACTGGCTTTCAAATAGTTGACCTCCAGGCCATGATCTTATATTTGAAGTTGAATTTTCTGAGCAGTCTTTGGAGTTGGAGAACAGAATTCCTCTTTCGCAGTTCCTCAACATTTATGAAGATTGCTATCATTCGCATCTGTTTGTAAAGACGGCCACTAAGACACTGAGGATCCATGTCACTCCATTTCTGGCTGTATTCAGTGGTACTCCATTCTTTCACCTATTTTGTATTTAATATTAACTTATTTGAGTTTTATAATTACGTTAAATCATTTCAGAAGCAAAGACAAACAAACAAAATGATTGCCAAGCTAATTGGCCTTGCCAATTGCCAGATTTATGGGAGTACAGCCACATATTCTGCCAAACCAATAATTTTAATCTCTCCCAATGCACTTGAATGGGAAAAGACTTGTTCATGTGTTAGATAATGTCTTCAAGGATCAAATGTGTAGTATAAATAGGAATTTCTCATTGTCCAACTGGCTAGAGAGGTAGCATTTTAGAAGAGATGTTATCTTCTCCAGAACACCGTGATTTTCTCTAAGGAATTGTAGCAATAATTAACTGAAATGAAACTCCATGTTCTGGAAGAGTAATAGAATACCCAAAATGCCTTGACTTGGTCTTTGGAAGTAGTTTGAGCCCAGAAAAATCTCACCAAGCGTCATCCAAACCTTCCAACCTCACTGTGAAGCAGATATTTCCAAAAATTCCTTTACTGTGTATCAAGTTGCACCCTAAAATATGAGATTATGATTTGGAGGTAACCCTCCATTCTCAACAATTTCTGGTAGCTTGTATACTCCCCTCTCTAGTTTTTAAAGTTTATGCTCATTTTGTCCATTTGTGAAATATTGATGGTATTCAAGTTAGGAATTTAACTACTATCAAACAGTGGACCATTCAAACACTAGAAGTAATCAGTGGAAAATCTTTTAGATTTGTGGAATATTTTACTTTACTGCAATGCATTTTTCCTTAAAATGGGAGATTTTTAAAAACTTGTGAACCCCACAGGTTTTCTTGTTTAAATTGGACTGTGTCCCCATCAGAATGTCATTTATGTTCTACTTTCCTCAAAGAGAAACTCACCTAAATTATCAGACAAGATTTATCTAAATGTTCCATGGGTTAACTTACATCATGTGTAAGTCTGTTGAAAGAATGTGTCCTTATGCATTGTCCTGTGAGTTCTTGCGGTGATCACAAACCTCTTTGAAGGCTGTGCATGAATAGTCTTTCTCCCAGTTGACTTCCATTTAATTTCCACAGAAATAATTCACGTTTTATCTTATGTTGTGAAAGGAAGAATTGTGATACACAAAGCTCCTATGATGCTATAATAGCCATTCTTGTACGTTGAACTTGAGTGTAAGAGCTATGTCCATTCTGTAATTATTCATTGCACTTTACCATAACAAGCCAATCCTTCTAGACTAGAGCTGGGGATTAACTATTGCCATTCAGAATGTGTGTGTATTTTTATACATTGACTGTAAATATTGTCGTTACAGTCAGATATTTTTATAACCAAATAGTTATAAATGCATGGCACAATGCATGCATGGTTACTAATAGTATGTAGATTATTAAAGACAATGTTTTCAGGGTTATTACACGTTTTATTAAAATTTTCATATCCCCTATCATAAATGTCTCATAGGATTTTGGTCACAAAGGCCTAAAGTCCACAGAAAACTTCATACTAAGGGAAGCAATCAGAAAATTGCCTTCTCATAGTGTCAACAGCAGCTGCCTGCACTAAGATGGCCATGGCTCTGGTCTCTTGGGTAAAGGACCAGGCAGAGTCTGCATTAGCTAGTGATTAAACATACTTACATGCCCTGGGTTTGCTAAGGTCAGAGTCAACCAGAAGCTATCACACCTTAAGAATGGACTTGTGATGTTGTCTCCTGGGACTGGAGAATTCTGTGAGTTACTCTTCCCAGAGGGAAGTCTATGTTCAACCAGTTTTGTTGCTGTTTTCACAGTGTTCTGATAATGCTTTCAAAGGTGACCCTGAAAGTTTTCATTTATTTCAAGGGAATTACAAGATCACTTTCATTCTCTTAAAAAAAAAAAAGACAAAATTCTTGCTCTTCCTGTTTACAAAACAAAAACAAACAAACAAAAAACAGCAACAAACAGTTATGGCAAATTTTTACGGCATCAAATCAAAACATCTACAGCTCAGTTAGTATGCCCTTGAAATCTCCCCATCTCAAATGTAAACAAAACTCTGCATCATCTCTGTAGCAGGCACTTATGCCAGCCTTATTCCATCGGCAATGATCTGCAGATACACTGCACATACAATAATTACATTTTCTTTTATAGCTTTTCTTTAGAAATGACTGCAGCGACAGTGACAAAAATCAAAGGCATTTTCATGACATTCAGCACACAGGTGCTGCATGTGAACGTACTCACACTTCCATTTCTGTATCCGATGACCCATGTTCATCTATGTCGTGTTGTAGACAGGAAAGCAAGAGGTACTGCTCTGGGTTTCAAATGTTTTGGAATTCAGGTCGATGACATTTGGATGAAATTGGAAGACACTGAAAGACAGACAAGGCTACCTCTAAGAAATCGAGAGAGTGTGTGGGTGTAATAGGAAGCGTGACATCACTGAAGTCCTTACATACTAGACTTTATAGGTTAGAAAATAGCACAGAGGGTCAGATGGTGCCTCAAAACTAGAGCGTCTTAACTGCTAGCAAACCTAGCTATGTGCAACTATATCCCACTTGAAGATCGCGCTCTTGTCTGGAAGATTCAGACACTGAGCCTGATTCTGGATTTCTAAGCATGACCAGATATGTAGACCCTTTTGTGAATGAGAGCAAGAAGCTGAAGGACTCTGGGGAGAGACTTCAAATTAACACCCGGGAAAGCATTCATTTTCCGGATACTGTAATACATATAATGATCTTGACCATTTTCTATGTATTTAATGAGGGCCTCCTCTATATTGTTGATAAAGAAGTCATTTGCTTTTCTTGTGAAATGGAAAACAATTCAAAGAAAGACTATATGGAACCAGTATTGCAGAGTGTGTGGCTAATGTATTGAACACATCTTAGCTCTTCTGCATCCTTAGGTTGTCAAGATAATAGGAGCTTAGGCTACACAAGGAGCCTTTGCCAGATAGGTATTTTTAATTCAACAAAATATTTATAAATAAGATCATTGATAATTTTGCACTTTTATAAACTGTTGGAATCCAGTCCCTACTATTTCACCCAGCTGAATTTTCCCTAAAAAAGCTGGCATAGGTCAAACTACTTTTGAAAATTCTAAAAATCAAAAGGAAAGTTGAGAACATGAAAGTAGGAATGATTCACAAGCTCTTGGTGATTCTTGCTCCATTTCTTGGGTTCCTGTTCATCCAAGCAGGAGCTGGTATTAGTCATTCGTAATTGTGTTCCACTTTGCTGTGTGGCTCATGGCATGCCTGATATGGTTTCCTTCCCCTTTGTTTTTACAGTTACTAAAGCGACTCCATTATCTCCAGGGCTCTCTCAAACCAGTGGAAAAATAAGAGTTTTAAATTTTTGGAAGATTTCATTGAAGAGTTTCCTGGAAAGTATTAGGAGTGACCACCATGGGTAAAAGATAAGTGGAGCTTATTACAAATGTGTCACTTTCCAGTCCTGAATAGATTTAGTCCGGATTCTTGGTAAAGATTGTCCACAGCACACTGTGAGAAACATTACATTATCTAAATGTGAGAAGGGAGTAGAATCTCCCAGTGGAAACTGAAATCACTTCCACCATCAGAGCTGGTAGATTGCAAGTACTAACAGCCACAGTGAGAGACCTTGAAAAAGAAAAGAAGAAGCTTCTGTGGTCTTACAAGTCTGGTACAATCTAAAACATCTGTGTCTATATAGATTCAGGATATCCCAGCATCTTCTCTCCTCTGACATAAAAGTCCGTTATTGAAATATCCGACCTTCCGCTCATCTGTGTGAATATTGCAAGGTATCTGCAGAGCTTATGCAACAAGCTTATCTTATGTTCCCATTAATTATGCATCTCCTTTCAGCAATAGACTTCCTTGCTCTTAAGTAGGAAATCTGTCACTGTTTGAAAAGGGCAGAGATCTCACTAAGCTACCTCACAGGGATACTTAAAGATAAAATGGCGTACAGCCTTTGACTAAATGGTAATATAATACATTTATTGCCCTTTTACTTTGTAAACTTGTACCAAGCTAGCTGCAAAATGAACACCCATGTGTGCAGCTTTACCTGTTCCTACCATTTACTGTATGCATTCACCAATATGACATCACTTGGGGAAGCTGTTCAGTTATCTCTTCACAGACATCCTGGAGAATGAAAATTAATTCAGAAAGAGTATTACTTTAGAAAGAGTATTGCCTAGGATTAACTTTGAGACAGCGGCCTGTCAGCAAGATGCGTCACCAAATGCTCTGTGACTAACTTCAAAGAGCAGCCCATGTGCTCTTCCTTTCAGTGGACAGGAAAAATCAATCCATGTCTTTAATAATGCTAAGCAAATATGAAACAATAAAGATATATTTACATCCTAAGATCTTTTCCCCCAGTAGGAAACTACTGTTCTCACCTATCAGTTAGGATTCTGAAACACTGGCTGATGAAATCAGTGAGGAGAAAATTTCTAGGAAGGACCACCTCACCCTCAGACTTAAAAAAAAACCACAGGCGTGAAAGTAGAAACTGAGTGTTTTATTTCTTTTCCTTTCCCAAAAGAAATATCCACTGGTTCACAATCCTGGCTCAGTAAGACGCTAGTCTCTACAACAAAATGAAGAATGAAAACACACATGGAATTGTAAGGCTCCAGCATCTTACCAATACAAACCACATGGCAAAATACCACTGCCAGTCAGCTTTGGCCATGAGAGTGAATTTTTAATACAATATTCTTTTTACATATAGGTTCTTTGCATTCTTTTTGTAAAAAAAAATAAATAAGCCTTATATACCACTCCCAAGTTCCAACGAATGGATTAAAGACACCTGTTCCAGAGTTCTGCACACAGGGCTCCACCCCTAAAGCTACCTTATTTACAGAAACTTGAAGGAAACAAATTTGATACCAAAAAGTGTGACTTAATTTGTAGTTCAGTGTCAATATCTTCTCCAAAATAGTGGATTGCTCAAATACACATCTTAGATCTTACTAAGATGACTTTAGAAAGTCATTCCAGTGTTTTCAATTTGCCCAAATTTTGTCAATGTTCAAAATTTATATGTATTTCCATTCTAGGCAAGCAAAATAAAATAATTTAAAAGTGAGGTTTTTGTAACTGTCATAGGAATAAGTAAATGAGATTCTCTCTGGATTTTCACCTATAAATGTACATTCAATAACTGAATGAATCTCACACCTCGATAAATAGAAACTGTATTCTAAATATTCATTTCATTATTATTTTCAAATTTTGGATGTCTTGACTTCACAGTGTGACATAGCATAAGCCATGCATTTTAAATGCTTCATTATATATAGATATATGTATGGTTTTATTTTTGCTGTATTGTTTCGTGATGCTGGGTCTCATTGTGTAGTCCTGACTGGCCTTGGACTCAGAGATCCCCTACCTCTTTCTCCAGAGTACTGGGATTAAAAACATGGGCTACTACATCTAGGCAGGGGTTTAGTCCCTATTGGAGATTTGTTTTCTTTGTTGTTTTTGCTTGCTTGTTAAATAATTTGAGATGGGGGTCTTTCTATGCAGCCCCAGCTGACCTGGATCTCAGTGTGTATCCTAGTCCTGACCTAGAACTCATAATCCCCATGCCTCCCCATCTTGCCAACCTCCCAGATTCTAGGATTACAGGTGTGCACCATCACTCTTGGATTTTTTCATTCTCTGAATTTTTAAGAATATTTTTATTGGGGTTGGAGGGATGGTTCAGCAGTTAAGAGAACTGATCGCTTTTCCAAACGACGAGGGTTCAATTTCCAGCACCCACATGGCAGTTCATAACTGTCTGTAATTCTAGTTCTACGGGATCTGACACCCTCACAGAAACATATATGCAGGCAAAACACAATACATGCAAAATTAAAATAAAAGAAAAGAGAAATAATATTATTTATTTAAAATAATACTATGATATACATCAGCCAGCCCTACATAGTTAAGATAATTCACCAACCAAAGCAAATTAACACATCTTGGCAGTCTTATAAGACATTTTTATGAAACCCTAAGTCCATAAATATCTCTACAATATGTAAAGTAGGAATCTATTACCAAAAATAGCCTCAATCATTGTACTAATTTAAAATCTGAAGTAATGTGTAGTTGGCACAAATAAATTCTGCCCAAAATTTATTACATTATCTGAGCCAATTCTCTCTGAAATTTATTGCATCATAGTGAATTCCTGCAATGACAAAAGGTCTAAAAAAATGCTTTAATTCATCATTTTTCTCACCACTCGAGAACACCAACAATAACTAAGACAGCGAGCCCCTAGGCAGCATGCAAGCTTAGAAAAGGAGACCTATTACACTCCAGGGCATACAGCTCCACATCTGGATGAAATTACAGGCCTTCAGCAATCGCTCCCAAGTCCTTCAAATCAAGAATTGTGAGGAATACATAGTTAGCCCACATGCACGAGAATCAAGTGCACCAATCACAAAGTCATATTGAAACAAATTAAGAGCACACAGCCCACATCAAAGGCTATCGCTACTAAGCCTTTGTCCTCAATAATGGCATTTTCAGAATTAGAGTCATGTGCCTTGGAATGTCTCATTTTGGGCAACTTTTCACAGTTTTTTAAAAACAAATATGCTCTTGCTACTCCGGGGGAAAAGTTTTTAATTTATTCATTAGCTGTTTCCCATCTGGGATTTAATATTTTTATTTGTAATTAACTTTCTTTTCCTCTTCGGGTAAAATTATTTTTCCATGTAACAACTAAAATGCTTTTCCTTTGGTTAAGAATAAGCATGTCTTGCATGAAGTGAAGTCAGAATTTAGCAAAATATAAGATAGATATGTGAGCATGCTTGCAAGCACACAATTCAGAGAAAGTTTGCTCATTGATACTTTATGTGCTTCAGGCAGAAATTCCCCTCATAGTTTAGTCTTAGAAGCTGCCACAACATGGGGCATTCCTCTTAGAGAACATTCAGTAATTATATATTCAATGATAAAAGTTTTTTTTTTTAAAAAAAAGAACCCTGCAGCTTCTCACTTGTGATCTATGTGAAAAGTGAATTTTTTAGCCAACTCAACCTGTGAAGAACTATACCTAGAATATATTTTTATTTCTTGTTTTCTTGGAATATTCTCTCTTATATCCAGTTATACATGAATGAGGAACAATTTTATTTTGGTTCACATAGCCATTGCTGATACGCTGAAATGCTGCCTCCTAGAACTTTACCCAATGTGATAGTTAAATATAATTTTTAAAAATCATATTGGTACAAAAATTAAAACAAATGAAAAAGTCCTTAAATATTTGAAAAGAAAGATTTGGTTTGGTGTCTTCTTGTTAGTTTATTTTGGCATTTTTGGGGGGAAAAAGATTAGAAGAGATCAGAAAAATTTTGACGTATCTAAATCTCTGAGGTTTCAAGCTGCTCTTCACTCCTCATGGCCTGGATTTTATTTATGTCCTCTCTCAATGACTTGGATCTTGTTCATTTACTCAGCAATTATTAGGGGTACCTGCACTGACATCTTAAAAAAGGATTCAGAAGAATACCAAGGTTAGATCTCCCAACAGGGTGGCTAGAGGAAATTCCTTTATGTGATATTTAAGGAAACTGGAGAGGGAATCATGAATGTCTACACTAAGAATCTAAATGTGGAACAAGAAGAGGGAGAAAAGGTGTTGGGGGTGAGGACTGGACACATGGTCCAGGCTAAGGCTGTGGCACCACCTCACAGAGTGGGTACAGGTGCAGCAGAATATATTGTGAGGATGCTACAAATGCTAACCAGGACCTAAGAGGGTCATTTGGAATGAGAAGTGCATTCATGAAGAAAAAACTCTTTTCAAAAAAACATTTCCAGGCTTAAAATTATGTTCTTACACAAGTTAAACACAATAGTCTTCATTTCTTTACTTCTGTAGCTATTATCAAAGTCAGGTACTCAAAATTCAGAACTTCACATAAGATTTTATACTAACTTCACTTAGTATGCAGTGGTGCCAAGAGCCAGTTTCTGGCAGGGGCTTGTGCATATGCCAGCCGCTACATGGTCATATCATATGCATCATGCGGCCCTCCAAGGGCAGCGCAGAAATATGGACCCTGATAGACTGGGTCCCACAGCCTCCAGGAAAGGCAACTCAAGCATTCCACTCAAGTTAATCATACAACAGAGTCCGGATTATTATCCTACTCTACAGATTGTTTCAAGAAAGAGCCCATTGTAACCGGCACTGCTGCTGGGGCACGATGCCTCATCTTTTCAAGTGTGCCTGTGTAACAGTTGCCTGTACAGAGAAGTCAAGATGCAAATGACATGAGAAATAAATGCACAGCTTACCCCTCCACCTGCTCATCCTCTTCTACATGTAAAATTTAAGGTAACGAGTTGGTTGAAATGCTCCACATCATATTTATAATTTTATTACAATTGTTTATTTGTTTGTTTGTTTGTTTTGTATGTAGGAGCACACTCATGTCACCCCATACATGTGGAGGTGAGAGGACAAATTTTAGGAGTAGGTTCTCTCCCTTCATCATGTGCATCCCGAGAACTGAACTCAGGTCATCAGACTTGGCTGCAAGCACCTTTTATCAGCTGAGCCATCTCACCAGCCCTCAATCATTTTTTTTTAAAATCACTTGCATATGATTCACTTTTACTTTTTCTTAAAATCATGGTGAAATATAATATATGTGCATAATTTTTAAGTCTAGAAATAACTCATTTGAATATTAACAAATTCATTTTATAGAGTTGAAGTGTTAGTCATAATAATTGGTATTCCGAATAAAACAGCAACCCCAATTATTTTTTTTGTTGCTGTAATAAAGGAAGTTATGAGGAGGACATGTTAACCTTTGAATCTGAAATAAGAATTTGCCAGTGGTGTCAGTTCGAGTTATAGATAAGGTATAGGGAGGCTATCTTCCAGTAATATTTGAAAAGGTCCTTTGCTCACAGAATTGGGGTAGACACTAAAGCCACCAACCAACTGGCCAGAGGAGATGGATGTCAACAAAGCCACCCCAAGGGATGATTTGAATAATGTCTGAATCTACACAGTCAGTGATTTGCAATGTCTTGTAGTCATCACTATGACCTAGAGAAATCTTTCAAAGTCCTGAGTGCCCTGACTGGATATCAGACAAGGAAGTCAGCAATTTGTAAGTCCCTTAGTGATCCCTTATGCAGCTGAATTTCAAAACTAGTAGCTAGACCACAGGCCAAACATGTCAACCCAATGAACACTTACAAAGTGATTACACTAAGCAGAGAAATCTTAAGGTCCCAAACAAAGAATGATGATACTATATCTATGAACCACCATTTAGGGTGCTGAGGCAGGATGATGGCAAATTTCTCAAAATCATTCTTGATAACATAGCCAGACCCTGTTACAAAAAAAAATTAACACAACAAAATAATGGGGGTATCCATTATTGTAAGTCAGAAATTTAAATCCCAAAGGGCATATCCAAAGGTAAAGAGTTAATTCTAGCAGAGGCAAATCCAGAGACAGTACATTATTTTTACCATTAAAACCGGGAAACTTACAGACGGGGTATCCCACGTGGCAGGAAGCCAACAAAGTCATGGGAGCCAAGGGCAGGCAGTGTCCCTGGATCTACAAACACAGTCCAGCTTCAGTGTTGATCAGAAGAAGAGTGGAAAGTTGGGTATGGGAACCCATGAACATGGGACCGAAGATTTTATATTTAATTCTGGGGACTCGAGAATTCCTTATCAAAATTATTATTACCAGAGCCAAGACGTACTGAATAATATCAATTTAGGCTGACTGGGTGATAAAAGACCTGGACCCAAGGACATAAGTTAGCAGAATATTGTGTCACAGTGGAAAAATGTAATACTATTGGCCAGAAATAAGGATGTGATAGTGAGGAAGTGAAGGAGAAAAAAGGGAGAAAAATGAATGCAATACTGTGAGGGAAAAGCTTCCACCCACAACATAACATAGACATCAAAGGTTTATTTCTGCTGTCCAAAGCACCAGAATATGGTTTCACACAATTAAAAATTAGCCTCTGTACTAATTCAAATTAATAAAGTACCTTCAAATGTCTGTTCAAATCTGTGGTTTTGGTAGGGTATATTACTATAGGATCCAATCATTCATATTTTGCATAATATCCTCACTGTAATATTCTAATTTTATTTTAATAATCATATTTCTGTGATTTGAGCATGCAAGTACCTTTCTATTTACAGCTCTTAAAACAAAATATCAGCCTAAAAATACAAAAACAAAAAAATCAGGAAATAATTTATCTACATAGTGGTTGATCTGATCCTCTAACGTATTTACACTAGGGGAATATGGTTTACATTATCAAAATTCTTTAACTACAATAAATAAAAGATGAGTCAAAAGAGGAAGAAGGAAAATATTAGAAAAATAAGTAAGTATATCTGATCTTTTATAAGACTGATAGACTCTCAGGAACATGATATATTCATATATGCATGTCTTGTAGCTAAGAAATCTGTACCATCTAGATTTGTCTGTAATGTTTACAATTGTAACAATTATGTTAACTTGATAAGCAAATGATTCTTAAAATGTTGTGTTTCAGGGAGGTTAGCATTGCAGGCTTAGCTATAAGATCATTGGCTCTCCTGTGACCTGAGATTTGGTCATGAACCACCTCCTCTGGAAGATTTGTGTAAAGTATATGTCTTATTCCACCATGTAGATATTGTTGTTTGCAACCATCAGCACTGATTAATGCTAGATACGTATATACAAAGTTGTTTTCACAACATATCCCTACACAAAGCAGTTGCATAATTCAATGGATGCCTCTATTTACTGCAACTCTTTTCCTGTCAATACCAGAAATGTTAAACAGTCTTCACTTATAAGTACATGCTTTTCAACACAGCACTTCATCATCCGGGGTCATTCATACACTCCTTGCACGCTCCTCAGAGAGCAAGTGGATAGATGAGGACAGTGTGTGTAGGTGGCAGCTTAAGAACATAAATGCTTTGAGATTTACTGGCACCTTGCCACACAGTGTGGTGGCTGCGGGTTGGTCATCCGCCTACCTTTGTGCTGTACCCCTTGAGTCATAGCTTTTACCAGGTTGCCAAAATTACATAATTGTCCATTAACTCAATTACTTACCAGGCCTTGGACTCCATGAAAAATTTTAAATACCATTTAAAATACCATGTGCCAGGGTCTGAGAGTGAATGCAGAGAGAAGAGTACAAATGCCCAGCAAGGATTGTAGAGGGGTGAGCTACTAAGAGAAGTAACTGTCTGCAGCTAGGAGAAGTGATGCCAGTGACTCACAAGCTTGAGCATGTGCCATGCCGCTTGGCTAACCACTCGGACCTAAATGCTTGACCTCACTATCAGCTCTCAAATTCAGGAAGTCTGGGATAAGGCCTGAAATTTTTTCATGTCTAACAAGCTCCCAGTTGATGCTGAGGTGACTGGCCTGTGGAACCTACATTCACTTTTATGTCATAGATGTAGACGTTTGAAAAGAGCAGTAGTTTAGCAAGGCATGTTGCTGATAAATCTAAAAGACCACATGGCCTACGTGCTCAATGGAAGACATTCCAGGCTGCAGAAAGGAGCCCACCTCACTTGAGACAGTACTTGCCGCATCAAACTGATGATGAGATTCATCTGGGAAGCTGTTAATATCTCTGGGTGTAAGACTAAGGAATCTGTGTAACAAATCTGCCAAGAAGTTTTCTCCTATTAGGAATAAAAATTACATACTTTGAACTAAGGCCTATAGCATGAAAGATGATCATTTCTACAGAAGTTCTAGTATAAAGGGTTTAACTGGAATGTATAAGGTGTCAGATAATGCACAGGACCTGACTTAAACCTGAAATTAGATAACAATGGATACTCTCGATACAGCAGATCCCATGCAATGCTCTCTGTTGCTTATATGAAATGCATACTTAGCAATGTATCTGCTCTTTTAATTTGCTGAATCTGACAACTCTAAGGCCATGGTGTGTGTCAAATGGGCAGGAGGACCAGAAAGAATAAAGAAGAAAGAACACTACTAGGCTAAATAGATCAAGTGTTATTTTTCACATGGTATGGAAGAGACTGAACACACAGTAGCTTCTGTGTAAAGGTCTTTTGATTGCATAAATCTTCCCAAGGTGCTGAAGTATACATAGCAATGTTATATGAAGTTTGCAAAGGTCAAACATTATTGTATCATTTTTTAATAAAAAGAAACCACCTCTCAATTCAGTCCAGCTGACAGCCAATGCTAACCATCATAGACTCCAGGTACACACTCCAGGCTTAAATCATACAATAAATCCCAGAGCATTTGAAAATCTTTCTGCCCCTGCTTAATCAAGAACTGCTACCAGAAACTTAAGTGTCCTCAACGCTGGCAAAGGGCAGCTTCCCCCGAAGCACTCTGGCACCACACCAGAAACATTCCATTTCTCAAATACGTTTGACCATGGAGCATCTTAACACTACCATCCATGCATTTGGCAGACACTGAGTCATGCCTTGTTAGAAAAGCGTGTCCTTGTTGCCAGAGTATTGATAAGTATATATTCGAAAGCTGGGAAAGACGGTATTCTCAGGTCAGGGTGAAAACCAGTTATATCCTAAAGAACACTGATGTTTGTAGATAACCACTTGCAGAATAGACTACTTAAGGGAAAACAACTCATTGGCTTGAGTAATTGGAGAGTCTGGACCTCAACAAAGACAACTCAAATCTGACTTCCCCTTTCATTCCAGTAGAAGTTCAGGATGAGGAAAGTAACTAAATAGAAACCATGTTGGACCAGACCAAAAGGGATGTGAACAAAAGATTACCAAGTAACCAACTATGTGAATGGATATTTTCATATTTCTGAAAAGTGTTATAGTTTCATTATAATATGGTTGGGAAATCTTTGTTTTAACACACTTGGAGCAAGTTATTCCTTTGAGAACTTTAACAAATAGAAAAAGAGAATTGCCTACAAGAGAGAATTGTGTGTGTTGAAGATGGTTGTGACCAGTAAATGAGTACTTTATTTAAGCCTTCTAACAAAAGTGATGTTTTAGTTCTTAGGTCAACAAAAGTCAATGTGGACATACCAAAACAATAAAGAATTGTAAATTTTGTATCAGGTAATATCAGAGCTCCCCTGCAAATGTTCCAGGTAGTATTCTGTTCATTTGCTATTGAGGCATTACAACTAAATACAGCTCTTGGTTGTTTTTAACACTGGGAGGTCACAGCCAAAGTTTAAGAAACAGAAAAACTATTAATTGGAAGAAACTGTTCATCAGTTAGAAATGAAGGAAATCACCTAAGATGAGGGAATAGAAAATGAAACAGGCTCCTGTATCATTCACTGGATCATTCATCAAAAAAATATTTGCTAAGTATCTGGAATGTGCCACAATATCCCAAATTCTATGTGGTAGGCAAAACAATATTCAAATAGTTCAGAGGGCTAAATTAGATCTTAGCAGAAGATACAACAGTAAACCATTTGCTTTAACTAAATGAAACATTTTCCAAAACCACCATATACCTGCTTTTAACCTAACCTAAAACCCACACAAACTTCCGAGTTAATATCTGTTTGCCATAGTAAATAGAAATTACTAGTTTTTTTCTGTTTGTTGGAAGCAAGTATCAACAAGGGCCAGAGGTACTTGAGCAAGATGTTGAGGTTAAAGGCAAGGATACCCTACCAACTAATTAGTGTATTAACAATGCAAAAATGATAAGTCACAAATCCACATGTTTGAAATTAATATGCTTAGCTATATCAGTTAATATGAATACAAACAGTTTCTAAAACTTGCAACTTATCTCAAAAGAAGAAATACTAGCAAATAGAATAGTCCAGAAAGAATTGAAACCCAAATAAGGAGATTGGCAGATAATGCTATTGTGTGATAACAACCTTGCAAAGAATGTGAAATGAAGTCCTCTTCTCATCTGTTGCCACTTCTGATTAGCATGGCAGTAACCAGGGGAGGGTGGCTTAAAGAAACGAAACAAGGTGACGAACCTGTGAAAATAGAACTCATAGAGGAATGGAGAAAATAACCTCCTGGCTTTTTAACCTGGTGTTTGTCTATTTGGCATTCACTACTGGAGGGATTATGAGATCTCTGCAGACAGGGGCTGATGGGTGTCCACAGAAGTGAGGAGTGTAGAGGCACCGAGTGACATGCTTTCTTCTTCATTGAGTTTCACCATGGAGAACATCAACTTTGTGGGTTTTTGGGGGGAGGGGGGCTATGCTTTGCTAAAGAACTGATAGAGATGTACATAAAACTAATTCAAATCTATAATCTTAAGATTTTGTCATAGAAGAAGCAACTAAATTTTGGGAACACAATTTTAATATAATTACCCACTTGGATACACCTCAAGCAAATTGTTTGAACCATCTAGTGGATGTTCAACTCTGTCATTTGTCTGTTTGGATATATTTATAACCTGTACTTCACTAATAGCCCTAGACCTGTGAGGTAACCAACAATATTCTGGGAAATTGGAAATATAAGTTTAGAAAAAAGAGATCAGAAAATAAGGGAAATATTGAGAGATTGGATAGAAGTACTAATAAATAGAGAGTGTTGCAGGAAGGATGAAGAAATCTACAAACACATGGCTATAATCTCTAAATTAGGATAAACAATGATATAAACCATGAAATATTATCAGAAAAGAATGTGTCTTGTCTATTGATTTCCAAGTTAATGTATGTTTTCATGTCCAAAGTGCTCAAAATTGCTCATTTATTTTTAAATTGTGTTATTCTTGACTTTTCTTAATAGATGAGTTTATGCATTTGTATCATATGACTGCACTGAACTTGTATTAAATCATGGTGGGGATAAAGTACTCCAGGGTGTGGTCTCTACCATTAAGTTGCTTGCAATCTATTAGAAGATGCTCATGGAGAAACTGGTCACAAGCAATGAAACTCAAAAGGTGATTCATTTGTATACTTGAGAACTATGAGCCTTGATACTAGATTGTCGTTTTGTAAAGGAAATGAACTTCGGATACCTTGAAGAAGATGTTGGATCTACCCAGCACTCTGCAGACCTTAACTCTGAGTGAAAGACTCATGAAGGAAGAGAGACATCACTCAGTCTGCCCTCCACTTTCTCACTTCCTGTCTCACTTCATTTTGGATTCTCCTAAGTATCAGATAAATACCCCTGAGAGAGGCTCTGCTTCCAGAGTGTCAAGAGTACAGGCATGGGCAACCTCACAATGAATTTGAAAGCTCCCTTGACTGTGAATTCCCTCCCAGTAATATTAGCTTATAGCCAACCATCCTTTAAATATTTCTAGGTAGCTTAAATATTAACAAAAGCCATGATCTCTTTTGGTAGCACAGGGATTGTGTTCACATCCTAGCTTGTCAATAGAAAGAAAAAGAAATACATTTGAATCAGGAAAAAGCTAGCACGCATCCATAATAATAAAACATGGATGATTGCTATCACAAGGAAGTAAAAGATCCCACCCTAAGCCATTTTCTTCTGGAATTTTTGGGATATGCACACAAGCACACAAAGCCAGCCTGGCATCTGCACGAGTAAAATACATCATCCAATGCTTAGAGCATTGCTTTCTTCCCTCTATGAATAATTTATTAGCATTGTACCTGCTGTTTCCAAGTGCACCGTAATGGTTTATTTATTAGTCTTAAAAACAGATGCTCATAACAAGACACAGGTTCTGTAAGATAGGTAACTAGTCCTCTAACGGTTGGAAGAGTTAAGGGGAAAGTGATGGGTTTAAGTCCTCAGGTGTAAGGATAAATAGATGTTTTCTATACAAATGGTACTGGTTTTGTTTTATTCTCTCACAGAGAAATTTCTCTTCTTGTAAGTTTTCTCTCATGTCAACCCTGCCTCATTTTCCTTCACATTTGTCGTTTAATTCTTTCCAGAGGAATTCTGACTCAGACAGAAAATAGAACATAGTCATGTTGTCCATTCAGGATCTCATAGATTTTGTGTCCTATGACTCAGTTAATAGATTCTCTCCAAAATAACAAATGTTATGTTGAGGAAGTAGCATTGAGTTATTTGCTTTTAAATGCAATATTAATTATAATGCAGTTTTCAGCATGTGGAAAGTTCTGTGAATCAATGATTGCAGGTAACAGTGTCTTGGGATATGTGATAACTTTTATTTCTACTGTTTTGTTTCTGCCTTGCTGTCTGCTGAAATTGCTACTTACATTTTTACCTGCTGGAATTTTAAAGGCGAGGTGATCTGAATTCATCTGCTATTTCTGTCATACACATTGTGTGTCCTACATAGGGAGTTGGCTTGTGGGGAGAGGTGAATGTGGCAGGCCACAATCATTTTCTTCTTCCCTCTGCCCCTACATCTAAAATTGGGGGTGCCTGCTACCTAGCCATGTTTCTGCCTGAGAGCCTCTCCTCTCCTATAAACATGATGCTTTCCTCTGGCCTCTCCTTTGTAATCATTCCAGCCAACAGCTTCAAGGGAACATACAGGAGACTAGGTGGGCAATCAATTAAATCTATCTGGAAACGAGCTGACCCTGAAACCCTCCCACTTACAAGCAAAACCAACTGGAATGCATTGAGAACTGTTTTGGATGGATTTGGGTCTGAGACATGTGACTGTGTCCATAAATGTGCCGCCCCCATTCCTCAAGGAACCAATCCTGAATGCACATAACTGCGGGTGGATCAAAAAGCTATTATAAATGAAATAAACTTTAGTGGCTTGTAAAGAATGCTTAATGGCATCTATTAGTGTGTTTAATATCTGTGTGTTCAGCATAGAGCCATCGTCATTGTGTTATTCGCTTTACAGCTTTGTCATTACCGCCTCCCAGGTGAAAGTAAGGAACCGTTAACTCATTCAGCACATTGAACACTAGGAAACACTATGGGTTAAGGTGGTATGAAACTAAGCCAGCCTTGCAAGGCAATACCGAAAAAAAATCAGAATGCAATAAAGAAATGTTGTTGTTACAGGTGACTACTTCACGCTGTCTGGATCCTTGTTTATTAATTGGGTACACAAGCTATTCTTGCATCTTGCCGTGGTCAGGCAGTATGATGCCAACACCATCCAGGACAGAAGTTTTAAAAGGCAAGTTATTTTTAAATGGTATAGTGATCTGGTAGACGGCATCAAAAAAAAAAAAAAAAAAAAACTCTGTATAGTGAATGCCTATCTATTCTTACTATCTAAAGAGAAAAATAAAATAAAATTTCCTTTTTCTGCTGGACCAAGATTATTTTCAAAGGCAGTATAGCACACCAGCACACAGTATCCCTCTGGTACAAAACTGACGAGAGAAAGGAAAATGTGATCCTTCTAGAATCTTCTAAAACAACAGTAACAATAAGTAATGTTTTTAAGGTGGAGTGCCACTGTGTGAGTTATATCTAGGTTTTCTCTAAAAGATAATTTTGCCCAGACCTAAAAGACTCAAAAGTTTCTCTACGCAGCCTCGATCATAAACTTTGCTTCAGCTGTGGCAGCTTGGATTCATTACCACTTAGTGGTAGCACTATTTAAACATGAATATTCCTGATATGAAAAGCTATTATAAATATATACAGATTTATATAAAGGTTGATGACTATAATGCTTTTTTATACTAGAAAAACCATGTGAACAGAAAATCAATCTGATGAATGCTGTTAATCATTTTAACTTTTTTATTAGGTATAAAATGTTCATACAAATATTCTCTCTATAACTTACCAGAATTTATCAGCTTGTATAATTTTTATAAGCAGAAGAGTCTGGTTTTCTAATTAAAGTTTTGTCAAAGAAAATGAATTGTGTGGTTCTTTCTCCAAGGACGCATACTATTAAAGTGTCAAAAGTTATGTCCAGGTCTTCTCATCTCCTGCCTGTGGTTTATAGATGAGACTGTATGCAGCCAACACATCTGGATTGAGGGCTTGTTAAATCCCAACTACTATGGAAACAATGAAGTCACATCTCACTGCTATCACAACACACTAACAGCAGAACTTCCATCTAACTAAAAGCTGATTAGACCGAAGACATCATCACGTTTACTTAAAAGTTACTTTTCTTATCTACTCCCTAAGTGGGCAAAATGCTAACATCACATCCTCAACATTGCCAGTCTTCCTCCAAAGAACTCTGAGAAATGTCCATATCTAGCAAATCTTTGTTGTTCCATTCCATATCCTAAAAGAGAAAATGCCCATACCACTGAATTTCAGCACCCAAGTGTCTTCATATAGTAGTTACTTGTCATCTTACTGAGACAATGTCTCTGAGGAAAACGACTGAGGGAAGGAAATGTTTATTCTGGCTCATCACCGCTGCAATTCATGCTGGGAGGCGTTTGAGGCATCTAGTCACACTGTGTCCTTGTGCCAAGAAACAGCGATCTGTGCATTCTGCTCAGCTCTCTTCTTTTCCTTCAGTCCAGGATCCCAACCCAAGAAATACTGACACATTTAGAGGTCTTCTCACCTCCAATAACCCAACCTAGAAATTCCATCCTAGATGTGCCCAGAGGTGTGTTTCTATGGTAATTTTAAACCCTATCAAGCTGGCAGTCAAGATCAACCAAGACACCCTAGAAAATATGAGTAAGAATAATGAAAAAGGCATGAACTAAATAATGTGTGTTAGCATGGCCACTGACGAATCCCTTATGAAATCATTAATTAGTAAGGAAAATATTAGCAGAGTTTTCGTCTCCAAGGAGTCTGCCTTGCCAGTGTGCTAGGAACAAGTTGTTTGAGAAAAATGTGAAGACTAAACAAAAAGAATCCTCCAAAAGATGAAGTTTAAGGTCATGCATCATTGTAATTTCACTCCCTTGATCTTGAAGGCTTGCCTGTTCCCACTAGCGTCCCATCCCAAGTGTTCTAGCTAGACATTTGTTGCTGTTATAAACAGTAGGACCCAAAGCAACTTGGGGAAGAAAGGCAGGCTGACTTAAAGGTTATAGTCCATCATCTAGAGAAGCCAGGGCAGAAGTTCAAGGAAGACACCTGGAGACTGGGACTGAAGCAGAGACCAGGGAAGAATGCTGCTGACTAGCTTTCTCCCCAGGGCTAGCTCAGCCTGCCTTCTTATACAACCCAGCATCACCTGCCCAGGGGTGACACCACCCGCAATAGGCTGGGCCCTCCCACAGTAACCATCAATCAAGAAAATGTCCCACAAACTTGCCTACAGTCCATTGAAATAGAGACATTTCCTCAACTGAGGCTCCCTCCTCCAAGATGACTCTAGTTTGTGTCAAGTTGACAAACATAACCGCTCACCAGGCCTCTGGAGAATGTGATAAATACCGTAAGTTGGTAGTGATGAGAGTCCACTTAGTCATTACCACTTGAGTAGGACTTAGCAAAAGTATGAATTGTTTCTTCCCCACCCCCCACCGAGGATCAATGCACTATTGCTCTAACTGGAATAAAGTAGCTTGAAATAACTTTCACCTCTTCCAGAACCTGTTAAAGTCCAAAAACCATTTTTAAAAGTCAATCAGTTGTAAGTATTTGCAATAGAAAATCCTCATGACCCAAAGTATACATAGCTGAAAGGTCAGATGTCATAACAGGCTTCAAAGCAGTGTTACAGTGAGTGAGAGGGCTGGTGGGTGGTATCTCTATGTAGTCCAAGCTAGCTCAAACTCAGCATCGTTCTGCAGGGTAAATATTTTAAAATTAAAACGAAACTGGTCAAGAACTAAGCTGCCTGTCTCTGCTCTTAGCATTGGCATTATAACCTCTGGATCTTTACTTACAAATTAACTAGTTCATACTTCACAACACTGACAGTCTAGATGTGAATGCTGCGCAGACTGCACTGGGAATGTCGTATACTAATATTTCTCCATGAGTATAATGTTCTTCTTAGAAGTTAGTACAGGAAAGGAGAATAAAGATGGCACTTTGAACCATAAAGACCTCAACAAGTACTATTTGTTAAAGTTACCATTAGTATGGTGAGAAATGAAGACAATCATAAGAGGAGCTGGAGAGATGGCTTCAACTGGAAAGACCCATTCCCAGCCCACAACAAAAGCTGGGCACAGTACCTCACATCTGGAACCACAGTACTACGAGCAGAATGAGACAGGAAGGTTCTTGGATCTAATTGACCAGTCACCCTGGCTGAGTAGATGAGAAGCCCTGTCTCAGGAAATAAGATTGAGCATGAATAAGAAGGGCATCTAATATTGACTTCTGGCCTACACACACACACACACACACACACACACACACACACACACACACACACAAACAAGTATGTACACACAAAAAAAAAGTAAAGGGAAAAACAGTGGGTATCTAATTCATTGCAAAAGGAACTGTGAGGATCATGCTTTAATTAAAAAAAATCATCCAATATGGAACAGAAAATGAATATATAAAGAATGTGTTCATACAGTCAGATTTCAAAAGGCATTTTAGATAATATTCCTGAAACCTTGCTTGCAAATTCCTCAGGTTCTGCATATTCCTGTGTCTGGAAAGCTGACAACATCACTAAATGAGCAGAAATGAATCTTGCTACAGAGAGGTGTCACCCATACCCCCTAGAGTCAAATATTGTTTTACATCTTCATTGTCAATTCTGAACCATGTAGCTGAAAGTTTTCCAATGTCCTGCCTGGTCAGGACAAATCTCTCTCACCCACCAGTCCTGCAGCTGCTCGGACCCAAATAAACACACACAGGCTAATATTGTTTTTAAACTATGGCCACAGCAGGCTTCTAGTTAACTAGCTCTTATATCTTAAATTAACCCATTTCTATAAATCTATACTTTGCAACATGGCTCATGGATTACTGGTATCTTTACATGGCAGTGGCTAGCAGCGTCTCCCCTGCTCTGTCTTCTTCCTTCCTCTCTCTCTCTTTAGAATGCCCCACCTAACCTTTTTCTGCCTCACCATTGGCCAAACAGCTTTATTTATCAAGCAATCAGAGCAACATATTTTCACAGTATACAGAAAGACATTCCCCAATCAGAACTACTGAAAAATGAAATCTACAACTTATCCTAAAGCAGGCAATGTTGCTAAGCATCAAAGAGAGAAAAAAATTAAAGTACAGGCATAAAGAGGCAAGCCTGGAAGAACTCAAGTAAGTGGGCTGAGAAATTATAAGAATTTGACCAGAAACCTGGGTGTAGAGGGGCAGTGAGGAGAAGCACTACAGAGAAGGTGTTGGCTAGCAAAGCTGGACAAAGATGTGAGAGAGCAAGCTGCAAGTGCATTTGTAATATTAATAAGAAATAAATAGGTCAGCGCTATTCGGGGTGACTTGTGGCATCAGTCTGAGAGATGAAAATAGTTTTTATATACCACTGAAATGAAGGAGATTGGCCACTTCCAGTGCCAAAAGAGTTTGGGACAAATTGCAAGACTCAATAGTATAAGAAAAGATTGGACGTGGTTAGATTAGTACACATACAGAAATAGACAAAGCTAGGAAAACTGGAACAGAGACACAGTAGCAGTGCAAGTCAGGAAGAACATAACAGATCTGAGCCAGGGAATACAAAATAAGTACCGCTTGTTCATTCTCTGTTGGGTTCTCATGCTGATAGATGATTGAAGAGGCAGCTGATGCATCCAGAGAGTCCGTGCCATTGTCCCACTCACATGAAGACTGCAGCAGACAGAGGAATAGCTAAGCAGGGATTCTGAATTTGTCACTGTAGAACCCTTTCTTCAAAGGCAGAAACTGAATACCTAGAGCAAATGAGAACCACCCCTCTGAACACAGGAGACTGCCATTCCTCTGACTTTATTTCCAAAGCCCCAAGGTCTTTGGAAAGTTTGGAGAGTCATTGGTGAATCCAAAGGCAGAAAGGCTCCTTTAACTATGCTTCTAAGACTCGGAGCTTCTCAACCTTCCTAACACTGTGACCCCTAATACAGTTCTTCATGCTGTGGTGACTCCCAACCATAAAATTGTTTTGTTGCTACTTCATAACTGTAGTGTGAATATATGATATTCAGGATACCCGATGTTCAATCCCTTTGAAAGGGTTGTTTGATCCCCTCAAAAGGGTAACAATGCACAGGTTGAGAACCACTTAGAGTCAAAGCGGCTAAATGGCAATGATTATCCTTATCTATAAAATGAATGAAAACTATCAATGGCATCTAAATCCTGGCCTTTGTCTCTCTGGTCACTATAGGGTGCCTTCTGGAAATCTGGCTAAAGAAATTCTCACATTCAAATTCTTACTGATTGATTGAACTATACCAGAAATGAAGACCCTGTGTCTCATCAGCTTGTGTCTCCTCTAGATTGTGTGATATGTATTGCCCAACCCTCTAATCAAAGCTGCAATCCTTTCTCCAAATACCGAGCCTCTTTTTGTGTGTATTCAGGCACACATTCTTGCACATATACCCAACTGTTGTGTCTGTGCATAGAGGCCTGAAACTGAATCAGGTTTCTTCCTCCATCACCTTACACTTTGTTTATCGAGGTAGTCTCTCCCTGAACCATGAACTTGCCAATTTCAGTTAATCTACCAAGGCAGTTTGTCCTGGAGAGTCCCTGTCTCTACCTCACAGGTGCTCAAATTACAGGCATCCACAACACCCGTTCAGCCTTTATGTGGGTTCTGGGGGTCTTATGCGCAAATGTCTAGCTCTGCTTGCATATATCTCTTTTTTTATTTTCAAGAAAAGTTTTCTCTGTGTAGCCCTGGCTATCCTGGAACTCACTCTATAGACCAGGCTGGCTTTGAACGCAGAGATCTGCCTGTCTCTGTCTCCCAAGTGCTTGGATTAAAGGCATGCGCCACTACTGCTCAGTGCTTATATCTTTCAATGAAAATCTCACTTCCTCCAAAAGCAACAGTTTTTCTCAAGTAATTGTTAGAAATGCCCGCCTTAGACTGATCTGATGTATAAGTTCACTCAGTCCAATCAGAATAAATCTACCTATGGATCACATAAGAGATCACCAAATATTTAAAGAATCCTCTTGTTCTGCCTTAAAAATTTCTCATGACAAAATGAAGTTTCCAGTCTTTCTGACTTCAGATGACATGATCTGTAGACACCCCATCACACTGGTCACCCTATGTGAACATGACCAGGCTCTTCAATGGAGCTCTGGAGCATCTTGCCCAGAATTGGAAATTCTAACACATCAATATTGTTTTATTCTGGGGGTGGGGATTTATGGCCTCCCTCATCAAGCCTATGGCCACACTAGCTGTCTTGGCAGCCACATCAAACTGTTGAGGCCGGCAGGTACCATGATCTCAAAAGAGCCTTTTTAACTAACTGTCAGTGACTCTTTGATCCTCTTCTTGCTGATTTGAATTGGAGAATTTACACCTTGGTGATTTCCTGACAGGATTCAGGAAAGGAAAAGGCCTGCATGGCCATGCTCCATCAGTGCCTGGCTTCTTGAGGAAACCCGGAGGTTCCTCCCGGACAGCTTCCCTGACTTGGGTCTTCTGTAAGGCCCTCCAAACATCTGAGCCATAAGTACTTTCCACTTCTACAGCTGTATCAGAAGAGACGTATTCATTTATGGAGGAAGCCAACTTTTATTGAGTAGCCCCATTATATTCTTTCACATTTGGAGAATCATTCATGATGTGAACAAGTACCTCACTGCTAGACCATTAAAGAGGATCACTAGACTGATCTCAACTTGGATTTTTATTGTGTGTTTACAAAGTCACAGCACACTCAACCAGTTATTCTTATAGCAGTCACGTGTCCCTCCCTTTCTACTCTCAGTAGGGGCACAGTTATAGATCATGTCCACCACATCTCAATCATAAAAATATGTATTCTAAAGTGTTTATTGCTTGACACCAGTAATCATGTGCTATCTTGCATTTGAAAAATCCCCTAGAAGGTTTTGCCCGGCGTGGCCTTGGTTTTCTGAGAGATAAGTTATCTTTTGAGACTCTCAGACCTGTGTGCATACCCTGACTCTATAATTTGTAAGCTGTGGATATTTGACAAGTTGCCTGATACATAAATGCTTCTTGTCCTCATTAGTAAAAGCATATTCAATAACTATTATAAATTATGAAGCTAGAGCTCAATGCCAGTTTACTTATTTTTTCCCTATGTTACATTAAATTTTATTCCTAAATGGCACTCAGCCTGGTGACGTGAAGATGTCATCATTACATTCCACATGGACTCAGGATTCTTCAACTCCCTAGACGCTCGTCTACAGTCTCTCCTGGCCTCGGGTGGCTATGGGATGTTGAGAAATGCTGCGCCTATTTATAGGACCTTCCATTCTTTTCCAAGTCCATTTATGGCACCACCACACTGAAATACTGTTGAATCTTCCGTTCAGTTGTCCATGCTCAGTAATCTTCAGTTTATCAACTAGTCCACGGTAGACTCTGAGAGAAACAGCCAGTTACAAATTTTCTGTGGAAAGTCCTATGCGTTTTGGTAAGGAGTGACCGACATAATTTTAAAAGTGATAAACTGAATAGTAGGTTATTTGTTTGAAGTCCATACAAAGTCGAAAGAGCACAAAGGAAAGAAAATTCACATCTCTGTGAGTGGAGAAGGGATGTAGGAATAAGAAAAACGCCGTGCAAAGCATTTGTAGGCTTGTGAGGAGAGAGACCTCCCTGACCTGATTGCTATTGTCCTTCATGGAGCCTGGCAGAGGGTAGTCAAATGTTCAGTTCCTGGGGGAGACTGAGGCATTGAGTTTTTCTACAGTTCCCGAGTTCAAAGGAGAGGTTCTCTTTACCCAGAGGCCAGAAGCTGTGACTCTTCCTACGGGGAAGGTCTAGGAAATACACTCCAGTCCCGGGTTGGTCAGGACAAACCTCTCCAGTCCCTGACACTGAGTTCAGCCCGACTGTGGCCATCCACTGAGCCCTGCCTGCCTTCTTGCCCCTGGTTATCTCAGGAGCAAAATCTTTCCTAGTGAACACAGACTCAAAGGTGACAATGTTGTGTGGTCACAAGGATACTTTCCTATGGCTATGATAGAATCTGGGAGGCCATCATCTGTCACTCAAAAGACAGGAAATTGTTTTCTGGACTTGTTCTCACCCATGCCAACTTTGAGGTAAAGCTAAGCATATACTCAGAGTCTTCAGAAAAAATTTTTAAATGGCTTATATTAAGAAGTTAGTGAGGGTACAACTGAGTTATATTTAGAAAGGGAGGTGAAGGAATCTGGCTCTGGGAAAGACAGAACAATGAAAAAGACCTAAAGAACAATAAGTGATGGTAGAGCCCTCCAGAGAGGATGCAGAGATAGCAGAAGGTGACTTGTCTAGGTGAATCAGCTTATAGAACTGAAAGCAGGGGGTAAAGGAAAATGGGTGGTGGTGGCAGTGGCGGTGGCAGTGGCGGTGGCGGTGGCGGTGGCGGTGGCGGCGGCGGCGGTAGTAATGAACTCTAGCTAGATCAGATGAAACCATCTTCATGGACTTCCTCACCAAGAGAGCATGTTCAGAAAGTTTAACCCTCTATACATATGCTTGTATCCAATACCTCTCCTTTTAGCCTTTTGGGTTCTGGGTATACGGGGTTCTGAGAAAACACATTTCTCACCTGGAAGTGCCACCCTAGGGAGGGAACCACTAGGGCTGAATAACCGGGAGAGAACATATACATGCCCTGTGCCTGAAAGCTCTGGGGCTGCTGCGACTCTCTTCAGCCCACTCTTTCTCTTTTTCTGAGAGTGTGTTCTTGCTTCATTGATTGCCCTAATGAAACCCTTGCCTACTTACGTTACCCCCCATCTGACTTCTGTTTAAGAACACAAGGACCAAGACAGCTGCTGGGGGTTGCTTCTGGAACAAACTGGAGACCTCCCTGGAATAAAGACACATCCTTGTTAAGCCTTAAGCTTCTTTACAGGTCACTGCCCAGTGGGACCCATGTCAGTTCTGGTCTCCCTCAGAGCTTTTTCATGGAGAATATTAGTGTATCTCTGTACCATGACCCCCCCCCCAAAAAAAGAATCCACCTGTTCTTTCTCAAGAACAGACCTGAAGAACTTTCTAGATCCTTTCTAAGGTCCCAACCACCATAGAAGGGAATTAGAGGTCATAACTAACATTAACGTGAAATACCTATTTATTTCTACCGAATTACAATGAAACTTTGCATTAAAAAAAAACTTTAAAACCTCAATCTACCATTCACTTGAGTCTGAGACTCAGAGAGCTACTTCTCTCTTCCAATGCTTAGGCTTTCTTAGCCCTTAAAAATGTGAAGGCTTCAGGATCTACCCCTGGTGCATGAGCCGGCTTTCTGGATCCCATCAACTATGGTCAGACACCTTGCTCTCCCCTGATAAAGTGGGGAGGGGCTTGGTCCTGTCTCATTTGAATGTACCAGGCTTAGCTGTCCCTCCCCCATGGGAGAACTTATCCTGTTGGAGAAGGGGATGAGGAGTGGGAAGGGAAGATGAGGGGAGAGGGAGGAGGGATGAGAGGGGGATCTGTGGTTGGCATGTAAAATGAATTAAAAAATTAAAGAAAAAATATTTTAAAAATGTGAAGGCTTAGATGCAACAGAAATGCATTGAGAGACAATTATCTTTTTGTTTCATCATTGATTCACTCATCAAATATTTATTCCACATTCTCATACTGTGCTCAGATGTTTGCACAAAATAATGTGTAAAGTCCTTGGATTTTTATCACATAGTAATGTAGTAAGTATTATTACTGCTATTGTGTCTTCCATTCTTGAGAAAGGAAAATTTCCTTACAAAGACTATATATTCATGTTGATTTCTAAATTCATACTGGCACATCAACTTGCCTGTATTGGGCTGTCTCTTTTGTGAGTCCTCTTTTTTATTAGAATAATTTCACCCATTTGAAATATTTTGCCTGCCCAAAGAATCCAAGAAGATAGCAAGATGGCTTACCAGGTAAGCGTTTTTGCCATTTAGCCTGAAGATCCCCAGAACTCATATATTTGAAGGCAAGAACTAATTCCTACGAATTGTCTGCTGGCCACCACAAACACACAACAAGTACAACATGCACATGAATGCACTCACAAAATAATAAATAAACAGATAAAATTTTTAAATAAGTCAAAATTAATTTTGATTCTAGATAAAGATCTACCAAATGGAATATTCTTGGAATATTAATTTCAACTATTTTCAACTTAGTCATCCAAAGCTGTAATTTATTCAGCCATAATCACCCATAACAAGGTAAATTAAAAGCATGGAGGGCTTTTTTTCACATAGTTTCCAAGCAGTTATTTTTCAGTCTTAAGGTAGGGTCATAGACATGAATATTTCCAGTTTTTCCTAGTTAGGAAAGTCCTTGACATGGCTGGGGATGTAGGAAGGAACTAAATACCAAGGATTTTTCCTGTGTTCTACCTTAAAGAAAGGACATCCTGGGAAGACAGGCTCATGGTGGGCCACTTTGCACCACAAACAATGCTGGAAATCAGCCAGACAATTCATTCATTTCTCCTTTCAGCCCTCACAGGCACATGGAGTCAGATACTCCTGAGCCTTGAGAATACAGAGTTGAAACTGAGCAAGCAGCGAGCCGTGGTTTAATGAGATCTGGATACCAGGCCCAAGAGACACAGAGAATGAACTATTGGCAGGAAATAGCCAAGGCCACAACCTCCAGCAGTCCATGCCATATGTGACAATTTGTAACTAAATGTTTTCTAATCCAGGGACCAAACCAGGCCATCTATTCCATGACAGAATTCAAGAAGACTCTGTGGGAATCTGTATATACCTCCAGATCTTCTTACCAGAGAGGAGAGACTAGTTAGCAGTGGGTTTCCTTAATAAGTGTCTGTTGTTTATGGCCTACCTAATCCAGGATGCTTTGTCATTACAATCTCATTGTGCTACCAGTGACTATAACAGAAAGGCATAGAAGTGTGACCTTCCCAGGCCATTGTGTCTCCCCTTGATGAGTTATTTGTAAATTATCTTATGGATAGAAATTGCCAGCTGGGCATAGTGTAGCTAGAGTTTTCCTGCCTGGTCCACAGTCAGGACAAATCTCTCTCACCTGCCAGTTCCACAGCCGCTCAGACCCGACCAAGTAAACACAGAGACTTATATTGCTTACAAACTGTATGGCCATGGCAGGCTTCTTGCTAACTGTTCTTACAGCTTAAATTAATCCATTTCTATTAATCTATACCTTACCACATGACTCATGGCTTACCGGCATCTTCACATGCTGTTTCTCATCATGGCGCTGGCAGTGTCTCTCTGACTCAGCCTTCTACCTCCCAGCTTTATTCTCCTCCTTGTCCTGTCTATACTTCCTGCCTAGCCACTGGCCAATAAGTGATTTATTTATTGACCCATCAGTAACACACTTGACATACAGACCATCCCACAGCAGCATAGTGGTGTACATCTCTAATCCCAACACTAGAGAGGTGAAGGCAAGCAGATCTCTGAATTCAAGGCCAACCTGATCTATAGAGAGAGTTTCAGGACATCCAAAGCTACATGGTAAGACCTGTCTAGGAAAAAAAAAAAAAGAATAAGAGAAATTCCCTCCCTCACTCATTCCCTCCCTATCTTTCCCTCTTTCTCTTCCCCCTTTCCATATATAATCATTCATTTAGTCTTCATGATTGCACTGTATGTATGTATTGTATGTGTGTGTTTACATATAGTGTTATGTATGTGTGTGTGTATTGTATGTATTTATTTATATATAGTGGTATGTATGTGTGTTATGTACTGTGTTATATATTATATATGTATGTTGTATATTATCAACAGTCATATTAGATATATGTGTATTTATAAAGTATAAAAGATATATATGTATATATATATACAGAGACAGTTCACAATACATGAAATATATATATGAATTATTTCTAAAGATTTATTTTATTTTTAGTTATATGTTTATGTAAGCATCTGAATGTCGGTACATGCACATGCATGTTTGCAGCTGCAGAGGCCGGAAGTGTCAGGCTCTCCTGGACGTGCACTCACAAGCAGTTGGTAGCTGCTCATTGTTGGTGCTAGAAAGGAAACTTGCGTCCTCTGCTAAAGTAATACATGGTTTTTCCAGCCCAGATAAAAAGGTAAATGGAAGTATTGGGAAATTTTATATGCTCAAGCCCATGGATAATAGCCTGTGAGCATCCCTATCATCAAAAGCAAAGCAACCTGAGAAAAATATGGAAGGAGAATAGAACAAATCCAAATCTCCAATGCCCAATGGTCCAGTCCTCCACAGGGAAGGTAGGCAGGAAGAACTCTGAGATGCTCTTAGTGACAGGTGTGAGATGAAAACTGACCTGCATCTAACAGCTCATTAGAGAGCAGAGTGAGAAGGAAGAACAGACAACATTCCAGCTATGCTGATCCTCAAGTCCTTTTTACTCCAGTGTTTGCACTCTGTTTGGAGGAAAAATGCTAAGCCTCAGGCTCTGTGGTAAGTGGCTCCTTCTCTGAGTATCTTGAAATGATATTTATCATTCCCACATTGTCTCAGGGTCCACTTTCCAGATCTGGTCACTGAATATCTAAAGTCTCTCACTCTCTCCCTCCCTCCCTCCTTCTCTTTCCCTCTCTCTTTCCAACCAGAGGAATGAACTCTTTTTCCCACAGGCCTCACAAGTATGTGGAGTCAAAATGGCTTCTGGGCCTTGAGAATATGAAGGCATAACATTGAGAGAGCAGGTCATGATTTAATGAGATCTGAATATCAGGCTCAAAGGACACAAAGAATTAAGTATTGGCAACAAATAGCCAAGGCCACAACCTCTAGCAGTCCACACTAGGTGTGATAATTTGTGCCTAAATGTCCATCAGTCCATGAATCTATAACTGTACCTTGAACCTATAGCTACCCTATTCTCTGTCTCTCTGTCTCTCTGTCTCTCTGTCTCTCTGTCTCTGTCTCTCTCTCTGTGTCATCTATGTATCTATCCATCTATCTACCTATCATCTATCTATCTAATTGTCTATCTATCATCTATCTATCTCTCGCTCTCACTGTGCGTGTATTTTTAATTGGCATAGTTTGGTGCTATATTTGTGATAAATGGCAATTAATTCCACTTTAAAAAGCAAAGTTTTAGTCTAAAAAATGTTGAATTTTTTCTCTTTATATCATAAAAAACTGCCTTTTCTTTCTTATGGAAAATAGATTTTTTGAATATAATATATTCTGATTATGGCTATGCCTCACCCAACTCTTCCCAGATCTTTCCCACCTCCCCATCCACCCAAATCCACACCCTTCCTTGCTCCCATTAGAAAACAAACAGGTTTTTTTTTTTACATACACACAATGGAATTTTATTCAGCAATAAAAGAGAAGAATTAAAAAATATATATCAAGGGAGGCCTCCCAGACTCACAAAGACAAATACTGCATATCCTATCTTGTAGGTGGATCTTAGCTTCTAAAGGTTAAATACGCATGTTTAAATGAGAGAAAGCACAGGGGAAAGCCAGGAAACAAGATAGGCTCATGAGATATAAGAAGACAGGCTTTAAGGGAGCATGGTAGGGAGGCCATGCTCCCTTAAAGCCTGTCTTCTTATAACAAACAGGTTTTAAAAAAAAAGAAAACAAGCAGAAATCTAATAATAATTAGCACACCAGAATAGGACAAAACAAACAGAAAAAAAAAAGAGCCAAAAGAACAAGAAAAACTCAGAGATGCAGAGACACACACTTTCACAGTGCAGAAAACATAGAAAAACAAAATCAAAAGCCATGAAATATAAGCTTTTGACCTATGTTTTTAAATGCCCAGACAAAGCATTATGAAACAAAAAAACCCTCAAAAATACCATTAAGTGTGTTTTGTGTTGGCCATCTACTGCTGGCCTTAAGTGTGGTTTGTATACTTGTTTTCCATTGGAGAAAATTAATTTTTCCTTCTTTGAGTGGTTATCAATTGGAGCTAGCTTCAGGGTGCGGGATCGGGGCTGTGCCTACTTCCTCCTTAGCACTGGGACTCCATATTGCTTAGACCTGGGCAGGCCCTGTGCATGCTGCCACAGCCTCTGTGAGTTCATATGTATGTCAGTCCTATTTTTGTCTAGAAGTCCTTGCTTCCTTGGTGTCCTCCATCCCTACTGGTTCTTACAATCTTTCTGCCTCCTGAGCTCGCTGAGCCCTGAGGGGAGGGATTTGATGGAGTCATCTTGTCTTAGTAAGGGTTTCTATTGCTGTGAAGAGACACCATGACCATGGCAGCTCTATAAAGGAAAACATTTAATTGGGGCTGGCTTACAGGTTCACAGGTTTAATCCGTTATTTTCATGGTGGGAAGCATGGCAGTGCACAGGTGGACATGGTGCTAGAGAAGGTGCCTAGAGTTCTACATCTGGATGGGCGGGTAACAGGAAGAGAGAGACACTGGGCCAGGCTTGAGCATTTGGAATCCCAAAGCCCACCCTCCAGTGACACACTTCCTCCAACAAGGCCACGCCTCCTAGTAGTGCCACTCTCTAATAATCAAGCATTCCAAGCTATGAGCCTTTGGGGGCCAATCCTTTCCAAGCCACAACACATCCTACTTAGGACTAAGTGTTACAAAGTCTCTCACTTTCGGCATGTGGTCCAATTGTGTGTCTCTGTATTCGTTCCCATCTCCCGTAGAAGGAGCTTCTCTGATGATGGCTGATCAAGACACTCATCTATGAACATAGCAGAATGTCGTTAGAAAGAGTCATTTTATTTCTATGTTACTTTAACAGAACAATAGTTTTTCCCCTAAGCCCATGGCCTATCTGGTCTCAGGTTCTTGTCTACAATAGCAGCATCTGGCATGGGTTTCATTTCATGGAATCGGCCTTAACTATAATCAGATAATGTCTGGTTATTCCCACCACAGTTTGTCACTTTTACACCAATGCATCTTCCAGGAAGGTCACAACTATAGATCACAGTGTCTGCAGTCGGGATGGTGCTTACCTTTCTTTTCTGGAAGCATGTGGAGTACCTTCCAGTACCATCAACACCCATCAGTGGGAGTGAAGGCTCTAGGGAGGTGCTGGTTTGACTTTCCCATGTTCAGTGTGTTATGTGCATGTTGTCTTCAGCAACAGGGCCTTACCATAAGTTTATGGAGCGCAACCTTGGAGAGCCGTGGCAATGCCTGGGTTGTGTAGGGGTTTCCATGGGGCCCCTCTGGCCAACAGCTCGAGTCGATGTAACCCATCCTTGGCATGTAGGTTTCGTTTGGGGGTGGGAGATGACTAGTTTGGGCTTTTGTCTCTCCAGTTATTTCCCGATTGCATTTAATTTTCTTTCACATATGTCTATATTTGAAGAAGCTTCTGCAGTATTAGGTTTCCATACAACCCCTCAAAGGAACCTTAGTTTTAGCTGTCCCTCCCCATATCCCCTCCCTTACCTCTCACTTCCCTCCCCTCCCCATTTGATCCTCCCCCTGCCCCTGTCTATTTGTAACTAGCTATGCTATTTCCACTTTCTAGGAAGATCCTCCCCCTCCAGTCCCTTCTCTATACCTAACTTCTGTGACTATATGAATTCTAACCATCTTGCTTGAAGAATTGACAGCAATCCACATATAAGCAAATACATACTGTGTATGTCTTTTGGGGTGTGAATTACCTCACTCAGGATAATTTTCTTTTCCTAGCTCCATTCATTTGCCTATGAATTTCATGATTTCATCTTTTTAACAACTGAGTGACATTCCATTGTGTAAATGTACCACACTTCCTTTATCCGTTCATCCACTGATGGACATCTAGGCTGTTTCCAATTTGGGATACTATTAATAGAGCAGCAATACATAGGGTTGAGCAAATGTCTCTGTGGTAGGATGTAGAGTCCTTTGGGTATATGCTCAAGGCTGGTGTAACTGGATCTTGAGGTAGATCTTTGCCCAGCTTCCAGAGGAGCCTCCACCCTGATTTCCCATAGTGGCTATACAGGTATGCACTCCCATCAGCAATGGATATACACCAGCGACTGTCCTAAATGCTTTCAATATTTCAATAGTTCATCTCACTTACTCAACCTGAGTACATAGTGAAGTAAAGATCCCCTCCATTCTCCTGGTTAAAAAACGAGCTTCTTGAACCTAGGATAGTACAGAGCCTAGGCTCACCCCATGCTCTCAAAGCAGGACTCATTCTGGAAATGTGAGCCCTTCTGTGATACCTATCAGGTAAATCCAATCCGTCTACATTCTCTTGACTCAATAGACAACCAAGTTATTTTTCCATACCTCCAGTTGTGACTAAAAGGATTGGAAGTTTAGATGAGGAAGTAATGTGGTCTTCTGAATCCAGTTTGCCAGGAATGATTGGAAGTTTAGATGAGGAAGTAATGTGGTCTTCTGAATCCAGTTTGCCAGGAATGATTAGAAGTTTAGATGAGGAAGTAACGTGGTCTTTTGACTACAGCTTGCCAAACATCACTCAAATTGTTGCCTCCAAACTGGAAAGGACTGGCTTCTCTCATGCATTTTCTAACACACACTGAAGCCAGTTGGAAAGAAACACTGAAAATTACAGAGAGGGGAAACGTCTGTTCTGCTCATGAAAGCATGCCTTCACTGCAATTACTACTCTCCCGTTAGGCTTATTGTTATATTCTAAAAGAAAAATCTGGTTATGATGGGCCATGAATCTTCTGGAGCTCCTGTCTGGAAAGCAATTTTGCTTTCTTAAGCATTTTCATAAGTTAGCTTTGCTGTTCTGCCAGAAGGCCTCTGCTAAGAACGCCCAGTCATCAGTACACGTCTAAGGAGCTATAGCCCTGTCCTATTTTCATTGAACGTGACCTTGAAGAAATACTAAATGTGACTTGTTTAGAGGGGCAAGGAAGAGAATTACTTCATATTCCTGCCACTGTCAGCTCATCTTAATCAGAGGAATTTTATACCAACAGGAATTCAAGACGTGATGAATTGCTAATGTGCAAAGTCTCAGCAGAGGTGTGTTGCTGCTTTATGGTGATGGAAACACACTACTGTGAATAGACTTTCATGAGACAGCCCTGTCACTTTGTCTGCTGAGATGAAGTAATTTCCCTATTACTGAATCTTTAGATCTTACCTGGGAGAAAATGAGAAAATGCTTGTATCTCTTTTTAAGGAAAATGTGGCATTATATTTCCCCTTCGACTTGATCTTCAAATTACATGAAATCCAATTTTACTTCCATTTTACAATTATACAAAAGACAGTAGCAATTTTACTTGCTATGGATAATTTCAATTTTTAATTTAATAAATATTTTCATCTAACATTCTTCAAAAGCCATCAAAATTATCTCTGGAAAGTTGAATGTTTCTGGTCATCTTTTCAGATCCTCCACATTTTCCATTTACCACCCACTCTCAGAATCATGTCTATTTGCTTTGGCACTAAGGGCTGTGTCTCAGCATCATTGACTCTACTCTCCCTATTATCAGATACATCTACCCTGACCTCTAGTCTTCTCACATTATTTTAGTGTGTCTCACACTGTCTTGTTCCCTTTGTATTACTATAACAGAATATTACAGACCGGTTAGTTGGTTGGTTGGTTGGTTGGTTGGTTGGTTGATTGGTTGGTTTTATCTTGAGACAGGTTCTCATGTAGCCCAGAGTGGTCTCAAATTCACTATGTAACCAAAAATTCCCTTGGACCTCTGACCTTCTTACCTCTATCTCGCTGTGATGGAATACAGGTATGCATTATCATGCCTCATTTATGTGGTATTGGGGAACAAGCTTAGTACTTCATGAGCACTAAGCAAGAACACTACCAACTGAGCTACATTCTCAGTCATGACTGGTTTATTTATGAAGAACAGGAACTCACCTTGTCATAGATCTGGAAGCTGAGAACCCAGCAGATTCAGCTTTCTGAATGCTGCTCTCAACTGGGTGGTAGTGACTCAAGCCTATAATCCCAGCACTTGGGAGGCAGAGGCAGGTGGATCTCGGTGAGTTCAAGGCTAGACTGGTCTACACATCGAGTTCCAGGACAGCCAGGACTGTTACACAGAGAAACCCTGTCTTAAAAAAACAAACAAACAAATAAATAAGGGCTGCTCTCTACTTGCAAGGTAGCACCTTCAAGTTATGTCCTCCAGAAGAAAAGAAGACTGTGTCTTCACATGATGACAGACAGAAAGACAAGTCAATACTTGCCCAGATGCTGGGAGAAGCCTTTTCTACAAAGGACCTAATCTCTTTTATAGGGAGGAGCCCTTATGGCCCCATCATCTTTAAAGTTCTTGCCTGTTAATACCATCACACTGCCCAAGCTTCAATACCACCTGACTTTTAGAAGAACACATTTAAACCTTGGCACACATTTGCCTTTTCTCCACCATTTCTTTTTTTAATATTTTTATTTTATAATTAAATTTTACATATCAGCCACTGATTCCCCTGTCATCCCACCCCCCAGCCCTCCCCCCAATCCACCCCCCATTCCTACCTCCTCCAAGGCAAGGTCTCCCCTGGGGAGTCAGCCCAGTCTGGTAGACTCAGCCAAGGCAGGTCCAGTCCAATCCTCCCTACACCAAGGCTGAGCAAAGTGTCTCAGCATAGGCCCCAGGCTCCAAAAAGCCAGCCCATGTACCAAAAACAGGTCCTGGTCCCACTGCCTGGGGTCCTCCTAAACAGTTCAAGCTAATCAACTGTTTCACTTATCCAGAGGGCTTGGTCCAGTTCCATGGGGGCTCCTCAGCCATTGGTTCACAGTTCATGCGTTTCCAATAGTTTGGCTATTTGTCCCTGTGCTTTTTCCAATCATGGTCTCAATATCTCTCGCTCATACAATCCCTCCTCTCTCTCACCGATTGGACTCCTGGAGTTCCACCTGGGGCTCGGCCATGGATCTCTGCATTCTCCACCATTTCTAATACTACCATTCTCCTGGCACTGCTCCATTTGATGGCATTTCTAAGAGGGACATCTGACATCCCTGTATACAGTGGTTTCCTATTACTAGTATGTTCATGTATAGTTGTGGACAGTACAGTGCCAAAGAGGATTCCCACAGAACAAAGCCAGAGGCTGGGGAAAGCAAATAAAAAGGATTCTTTCCATCAGAAGACCCAGAACTATCAGATGGAACTCACCAACACAGGGACGCTTCAAAACATCTTCCAAGCTGATCCGTGCTGTGGTGTTCGTGTTTCCATCATCCACTAGTTTGTGAATAAGACTGTGCATCATAGTCACCTAGTTCCTAAGCCAAACACCATCTCATGTGTAAGATGGAAGTGAATGGTGGTACCAGGCCCATGATGTCTTTCCCAAATCTGACAGAGGTAGTTATGTCATCCACATCTTCTAATGTATTAACCTCTCCTAAACTATTAACCAGTTGAGACTTGGGGCTAACCTTCCTTGGTGAAAGTGGAGGGGTAGGTTGTGGTGTGTCTGTGTGATGGTGCAAGCTTAATACTGTCAGACAGATGTGACAGAAACTGCTATTTGTCCCCCATTTCCTCTCCCCTTATTGATTTAACTCTATATATTAGCTACTAAAAAAAAAAAAAAGAATGCCCTCTAAATAGGAAAAACATTTTTCTTAGTCATCAATGTAATTGGATGTAATTATGTGACTAAGTCCTGGCAAGACGATTGTGAGGGATGCTATATGGGACTTTCAAGGTGTGTCCTGAGGAAGAATGTACTTGATATCTTATCCTTTTAACCCTCCAGCCTCCGGGGATGTGATAGAAGTTCGGAAGTGACAGGAGTTGTTAACCCAGCCATGTAGAACATTAAGACTCTTTTTATTTTAACGATTGAGAATGACTGAGCCAGAGGTGAAAGGAACCAGGGTCTCTACTGAAAGAGAATACATTATCCAGATTGCATTAAACCACTTAACAGAAAAATTAACTTCTGGTTTATTTGGACTATTTTATTTTTATTCTCCAATTTAAATGTTGATATGAACATTGTAAAAACCATTTGATGGCTATATCCATAAACCTGTGATGTTGGTTTATAATTCAAAATTAAGAATAAGAACATAAGCTGCGGAATGATTATATACTTAAAATGTCATCTAAACTAAATTCATAAAGTTTGTATTTATAATTCCTTCTGACAATGTTGCAGTGACTACAAATATTAGTCATTATTTGGAGCTGTGCTCAAAGAAGCTGAGAGGAGTGACAGTAGACCCAGTATCAAAATAAAAGCAGGACTGAAATAAGAACTCTTGAATTTTATGTCACTGACCACATTTTCAGTTTTTTAATATCAACTTCATTCTGACATGGCCAAGATGATATTATCTATCTCTGTCTTGACCATAATGCTCAAATTACAACCACCAGCAAAACACCAAAGTCAGTAATTAAGGTATTAATTTAAATATCAGCTTGAAGGTCCTATTGAGCTTCTAGAGAACTGTCATCACAGCTGCGGGCCTGTGTATAAATCATAACAAGACAGTGAAGGTTTCATGTTACAAAATATGTGGAGAGGGGATGTAAATGGTTGTTGGATTTTTCATTCTGGATTCTTTCATCTTTTAAATGCTAAACCACGTGAATATATTACCTATCCCCTTCACCAAAAACAAAAAACAAAAAACCTCACGCTTAAATGACAAGGATATTGTACTAGATTTACCAGAGCTGTTACCACATTTGGTTTGAAATGCCAAGAGAGTAGGAGGTAGGTATTTTACCACTCCCCGTTCATCATGAGATCATGCACAGATGGGCCAAACACCTGCTCTGAGTCAAGACAAAGAGTCAACGCAAGCAGATATATATAAGGGAGACATTGCTGGAGAAACAATGTGGTATGATAAGAGCACAGGCTTCAGCAGCAGGTGACTGACTCTTACCAAGAAGTTCTTGACTGAATCTCACTTTTATCTTCTATGGCTGAGGGATAATAAGGAAATCTATCTCATCCAGAGAAGGCCATTGAGGAAAGGACTGAATGAGCACTGTAGATTCTGTGTGTATAGTAAGAACTCAGTGAAAGGTTGGCAAAATGGTTCAGCAGGCCAAGACACATGCATGGAAGACGGACAGCCTGAGTTGGGTCACAGAATCCCGCAATGAGGCAGAGGAGAACCAAGTCCTGAGAATCATCCTTTGACCACCGTATGTATGCTTTATACTTTTAAAATGGAACTTCATAGGAGCTAGACAGAGAGCTCACTGCTCTTGCAGGGGATGTAGGTTTGGTTCTCAGAACCCATATGCCTGTCTGCTCACAATTCCTACAACTCCAGTTCCATGTGATCCAATACCCTCTGTCCTCTGTGGGCTCCTGTACTCAGGCAAACACACATACATAAAAATGAAAATAAATAAATAATATCTGAAGGAGAAAGAGAAGAACTACTACAACTATAGTAATAGTAATAATAATAATAATAATAATAATAATAATAATAATAATAATAATACATATTGGGTGCTGAGGAGGTGGCTCAGCAGGTAAGAGCTTATATTGCTCTTGCAGAGGACCAGAGTTCAGCTCCCAGCATCTATCCTGAGAGGCTCACAAGTGGTTGTCTTCAGCTACCGATCTGATGACCCCTTCTGGCCCCTTTAAGTAGATGCTCTCATACACCGACCCAAATGCATACTTTTAATTTAAAAAATAAAGAGAGAAATACATCTTCTAAAAATCAATTAATGAAAAAAGAGGCCATGAATTTAGAAAAAAGCAAGAAGGGGTCATGGGAGGATTCGGAGAGGTGAAAGAGGAGGAGAAAATGATATAATCTCAAAAGTAAAAGAAAGGATATTTTTAAAGTCAAATAAATAATGAACAGTAATCCTTTCCCCTTATACATATTAATAAAGACTTCAAAATCTTCAGAGTTGATGCCCTCACTGTTAAAAAAAAATCAGAAAACAAACCACAGAGTCCTGTGTTCAACAAAACTTTTGTATCTTTTCTTAGGTTTTCAGTAAGACTCACTTTTCTGTCACAGTTGGATTGAGTCACAGGACAGGGCTAGCCAATGGACAGTGGTGGGATTGCAACATAAAACACGGTATGACATAGCATCACACCGTTTGAGGTTCTGCTCTCCTCGCACCCTTAACAGCAGAGAGGGTAGACTGAAGACAGGTGTTCCACAAAGTGAAAGGTGTCTGACCCTGGAAGATGGTGTGGGGCAAAGTCCCTCTGGGGGACACCTGGGGTCTTGACACAAGCAAGAAATAAGCTTTTATAGGACAAACAGCAGAGGCTGGAGGGGGAGGGGGGAGTTTACATTTGCTTAATGTCACCATGGGGCAGCATGGCCTTTGAGGAAAGAGTATGACTTTTAAAGGGTCCGAAATTATAGCTGTCACTTCCTGCATCTGGATTGACTTCTGTGTCTATGCTGATCTCCATTTCCTCCTTCTCCTGCTCTTCCTGCTAATCCAGCCTCAAGCACAAACACTCACAAACATACTCTCTCCAGGCTGCTTCTTTTTGAAATCATCAAAATGGCTTGAAAGTGTTCCCTTTTATTGAAAATATATTCTTTTCTTATATAATGTATCCTAATTATGGCTTCCCCTCCCTCTACTCCTCCCAGTTCCTCTCCACCTCTCCTCCCATCTGGATCCACCCCCTTTTGTTTCTCATTAGAAAAGAACAGGTTTCTCAGGGATAATAATAAAATACAACAAACTAAAATATAAGATAAAACAAAAACTATCACATCGGAGTCAGACAAGACAAACAGAAGAAAAAGGAACCAAGAGAAGGCACAAGAAACAGAGACCCACTCATTCACATATTCAGGAATCCTGTGAAAACGGCAAACTGGAATTTATAACACATACGCAGGGGACCTGGTACAGACCCTCACAGGCCCTGTGCATGCCGCCTCAGTCTCTGTGGGTTCATATGTGTATTAATCCTGTTGATTTAGAGGGCCTTCTTTCCTTGGTGTCCTCCATCCCCTCTGGCTCTTACACCCTGCCTCTTCCTCCTCAGTATTCCCTGAGCCCTGAGGAGAGTGATTCCATGGAGACATCTCATGCAGGACTGAGTGTTTCAAGGTCTCTCTCTTTACATAATATCTGCCTATGGGTTCTGTATGAGTTCCCATTTGCTGGAGGAAGAAGCTTCTCTGATGATGGCTGAGGAGGTGGAGAGAGTGTGAGATGCAGAGGGGATGGAGGACACCAAGGACACAAGGCCCTCGAAATCAACAGGATCCCTGTACATGTGAACTCGCCAAGACTGAGGCAGCATGCACAGGGCCCTCACGGACCTGCACCAGATGGAGTCCTAAAGTTGAAAGGAAGAGGGGACACAGGTCCCCATCCCTAATCTAGAAGCTATCTCCAGCTGATTACCACTTGCAAATGAAAATTCAGTTTCATCCAAGGGAGTCTCCTGGGGAAACAAACTACTCTTAAGGGTAGGCTGCATGCCCACAGCAGAGGGCCAGTTGAAGAATAACTCATTGGCATTTGTGGAGGTTCCTTGTCTCACAAAGTCATGTTAAGGTTTTTCCTATTGTTTTTATAACTTTATCTTGTTATTATTTATTTTTACATTTTCCTTCTCTCGTTTTACCCTATAGGTCCTTTGTGTGTGTGTGTGTGTGTGTGTGTGTGTGTGTGTGTGTGTGTGTGTGTGTGAATTGTGGCTTCCAATTTACTGTTCTTATGGGACTCCTGAGTGTGTGAACGGGAGGTTCTTGGATTCTTGTGCCTTCTCCTGGTCTCTTTTCCTTCTGTTTGTTTGTCTAGTCTAATTCCAATGTGTCAGTTTTTGTTTTATCTCATTGTATTTTATCTTATTATTTATTATCCCTTAGAAACCTGTCTGTTTCCTAATGAGAGACAGAAAGGGTGTGGATCCAGATGGGAGGGGAGGTGGGAAGGAACAGGGAGCAGCAGAGGGAGGGGAAACCATAATCAGGACATATTGTGTGAGAAAAAAATCTATTTTCCATAAAAGAAAAAATTAAAAATACTTTTTATTATTTTGCAGTGCTGGCAATTATGTTTAGGACCTCACATGTGCTCAGGGAATGTTCCATCACTGGGCTATGCTGTCCACCCCAGGCCCCTTTCATGTTTTAAAAACATGGTCGGAGTTGAGATTTTTGCTTCTTGCAGTAATGAATTTCATACAATGGTCAAGCTCTTTCTTCTCTCTGGCTTGCTCTTTGTTACCCTATGCTGCAGTTTGGACATGGTGTCCCTCACAAAGGTTCATGTGTTGATAGCTTGGTCCGCAGCTAGTGCCATGAGAGGCCATTAGATCAACAAGGTGCTCACTTCATCAGCAGTTCATACAATGATAAAATGGGCTATTAGGAGGGTGGCCTGGTTAGAGGAAGGAGTGTGTTGAGGGGCCATCTTGATGGCCAATAGGAAACTAGCTCAGCAGCATCTTTGGAGGCCCCATGTCTCATAATGCCCTGTCAAGGTTTTGGAGGGGTTTGTTTGTTTTTATTGTTTCTATTTTTAAATTTTATCACAGTTTTTGTTTTTATTTTTTATTTTATTTTATTTATATTAATTTTCTATCCTTTTACCCTACAGATCCTTTGGATGTATATCATGTCTTCCAGTTTATTGGTTTTTTATGGACTTGTGTGAACAAATGGGTCTCTGCATCTCTACCCCTTTCGTGTGCCTTTCCTTGAGCTCTTTCCTTCTGTCTATTTTATCTTGTTTTGATATATTAGGTTGTGTTTTATGTTACTATATATTATATGAGAGAAAAGCTGTTTCCAATAGAAAGGGGGAAAAAGAAATATTCCCAACCACTGAACATTTTTTCCTAAGCTCTATGCTCTTAGAGAAGTCGACACAAATCATCATTATGGGCAAATGGAGAATTACCAAATTGTGCAATTGGGCTGGTTCCCTTAATATAAGGTACCTTTATTTTAGTCCTGTCAGAGGCGTACAATATTGCCGATTCTTTAGATGTAAAATAAACAATGCCAACAAAACAAAAATGGCTCAGAATGTTGGTGCAATATATTTTCTTTATTTAAAAAAAAATGTACTTGAACAGCAGCTGTGGCTTCAAAAGAAAATGATTTTCAGTGTGCAAAGAGAAACGGACAAAGATGAAAAGTACTAATCCATCCTTCCCCAGTACAGTCAACAAACCGTTCTTCAGTTCAACACACAGCTGGGACAAAACCAATAAGTCAAACGCTAAAACATCTTCTGAATGTTCTCATAGAGAGTACTTACAAGTGCTATGTACAGGTTGACTTGACAGAGGACTCTTTGAGAAGTCTCCCAAATAAATGGTCCAAATTCTAACCGTCTACAAGAATAAGTGGTTGATGGTTTCAAGGGCATGTTCACAGTAGTTAATGCATCAATAAGCTCTGTTACTATCACAATGAGTAGGAAGCTTAAGGTACGATGCACCTTCCCATGGCTTAGGATGTGCTTTTCATCTTGGACCACTTTAATCATCTATAAAGACTGAAGAGTGGACACTTCACATGCTATATACTTACAATTAAACTTCGATATCAGCACTGCAGTCAACGCTGACCATATATTTTCTCAACTTAAAAACAAATGCAAAGAATACACTACAAGCTTTTTTTTTCGGCATTTCAAAGAGTATATTGAAGCTGGCCACTTATTTCTGAAGCCCTGACGGACAGGTGCGGGGTTTCTCGGCCTCAGAACACAGATGCTTATTTCTTGTCACAGTCACCATCATTACTGTGACTCTCTCCATCCATAACATGGGCACTAGTAAATCTGGAACTGCTCTGTTTGAGAGAACAACAACATTTTTGAGGTGCATGTCTGCTAACGTCAGGCTGCCTTCAACAGCTTCCCAGTACTATTCACAGATGCAGAATGGTGTAGATCAGTGGTTCTCGACCTTCCTAATGCTGTAACCTTTTAATATGATTCCTCATGTTGTGGTGACCACCAACCACAAAATTACTTCACTACTACTTCACAACTCTAGTTTTGTTACTGTTGTGAATTGTAATGTAAACATCTGATATGCAAGATGCGACAGGATTGCGACTTACAGGTTAAGAACCACTGATATAGATGGTCTATAACCCCAACCCACACTCCCTGAAGCCAGACTCGGATTTGTATGGATTTACCCATATTTGAGCAATGATCACTGGAGCAGAAATGTTTAATGCTTACCTTAGGGCACTCCAGAAAGATGCTAAGGATGAAACTCAATGGGAAAGGGAGAGCTTCAAGGATAGAATCTGAACTCAGCTGAACTTAAAACCAGAATGAACTATGGTCTTATGCCTCTCTGGGAAATGAGTAAAGATATTCTTCTGCTTTTGAAGTATAACCAAGGACCACAAGAATACAACCCATGTTCAGAAAACCTCAAATATAATGCAATTATTACCATATATCTTTACAAAGCACTTAGATGGGAGATGGATCTTTTGCACCCAAAAATACGCATGTGTATGCAAAGGTACATATATACATGCATGTGCTTATATGGATGAATGGATAATAGGTGGATGGATATAGATGATAGAGAAACAAATAGATTTTTTTCCTTCAGTTCTCCCATGAAGTAGAAAGATATGTTGTATATCTATGATAGTATTAGTTTATCATTTCACAATTTAGACAATGCACTACATATCAAGGAAACACCACCCCTAAAAAGACTAAAACAAATAAACTTGGAGTAATAGAATTATGCCTCCGGTGTATTTCAAGTTGGAGATTCTAACCCAGCTCCTTTATACTACACTCACAAAACAGAAGCATAAATGTCTGAAGCAAGATCACCTCTTCAGGCCCGACTCGTCTGACTGCGCATCCGCTCCAGACATCCCTCCCTTATCCCACAGAGAGAAAACCATATACAGCAAGTATACCATGTTCTCAATTCACCCCACTACTTCTCTTGCTGGTTACCTAACCCCACGTCCTTGACTCTCTATGCTCTGATAGCAGGACCATGTCTCTCTCCCTTGATTTCTGTCACTCTCTTCATGGATACCTATTAAATACACTCTTCTGATAAGAGCTAATGTTATGTGATAATCAGTGATTGGCATGCCATCATATAGCTTTCTCTGTCAAGCTTGATTAAGGAAATGGGGATGTTAAGGGAAGAAGTCTAATTAGCATCTAGGATCCTGCAAATGCAATAGTTCTAGAAATATCTTGCAAATATGCTTTTCTCAATGCCTTCTGGTGACCACCCCTAGACTCTACCCATAAGCCTTCAATCCAGATTCTTCTATCCTGATTCAATCCACTTTTTGTTATTTTTAAGGATGAAAAGTCTGATGCATTTTTGAAATTCCCTAGTTTTGTTTGATGTTTTGCCTCTTTAAAGTGTTTTGCTTATACATGAGGTAAGGTATTTTATAGACAGATACACACCATTCTCTTCATACCAAGATAATAATGAAGGAGAATGATGGATTATTTTTACTTTTTTTAACATGTGTAGTATTATTTTATTTGTGCCAATAAAACTGTATTACTAACAAAATGTTTAAAAATTCTCCCTGATTGTTTTGAAGTGTCTTTAGCCTCTTTAGAGTGCACTATCGCATGTCTGTATTTGCTCTCCTCTTGACATTATAGCAACCTTAATTATAGAAGAAACAGTTTTCCACCAAGAATTCAATTTGTCACTCAAAATATTTGTAATCTTTATATATCTTACTCTGTTGTGAATATTACTTTGACTAGGCAAAGGTGTGTTACATGTTTGCTTATGCTGCATTTGTTTAACTATGTAAAGATGTGTTATATTTGTTTATGCTATGTGTGTTTAATTATGTAAAGATGTCTTGCTGTTTCACCTTGCCTGCCTAAGGCACCTGATTGGTCTAATAAAAAGCTGAATAACCAATAGCTAGTAAGGTGAGAGATAGGTGGGGATGGTGCATAGCTGAAGTTTCCAGGGGACCCGAAAACTTCAGCTACACTGGTGGGCAGAGAGAATAAGTAGGAGGAGACATCTATGCTCAAGAGAATAAGGGAAGAGTATAAGTGAGACACCAAGGGCCAGCCAGGCAGCCTCCAGTCAGTCAGACATGGAGTAGAACATACAGAATGAAAAAAAGGTTAAAAAGGCCCCAAGGCAAAACAGAGATGAAGAGAAATAGGCTAATTTAGGTTCTAAGAGTTAGTGGGACAAGCGTAAGTTCAGGCCAAGCATTCATAATTAATAATAAGTCTCCATGTCATGATTTGGGGGCTAGTGGTCCAAGAAAGCCTGTTACATTACTCTGAAGTAAATGAGTAGTGACGTTGCATTTAGACATTTAGCAATTCTCAAATCACAAGTTTGTCCAGAATTGTACAATGACAACACATGAAAATTGTAAGACAGAGAACTACAGAGATCATTTTCAGATCAGGCTGAACTCCTCCCCTCCCCTCTCCACTTCATCGTGCTGAACACTTCTTCACTTCTGCTGGTTTCCCCTTTCAGTCTCCCCCAACAAACTATAAGCTGCATTCTTACACATCCTCTTCTCAAGTCTGTGTCCCCAGACTTCCACTCATGCATTCCCCTTTGGTTTGAAAAAAGGATATATTCCCTCTTCTGTTTTTTTTTAAAATTTATTGTAGGGGGAGGGGCTATATGTGGAGGGGGAAGCTATGTGTGTGAGTGTGGTGTGTGTATTAGTATAGTGTTTGTGGGAATGTCGTACAGGGATTGATTGCACACCTCTGCATTTGCTCTTGGAAGCCAAAGAAGGAATCAGAGGTCCTGCTCTGTTATTCTTTGTCTTTTGAGAGAGGCTCTCTCATTGAACCTAGAGCTAAGCTGGTAGCCCTAGCAATCCTCCTGAACACCCTAACCCACCCTGTGCTGGGATTACAGGTGTGCAGACACACCTGGCTTTTTTATGGATGCTTGGGATTTGAACTCAAGCCCTCACATGCGGGCAGCAAACGCTTACTCACCAATCCAGCCCCTCAGTCCCTGTCTTCTTATTTATGAAGTTGTCACTGCCAACTTTCTATCTCTTTAAGAAATCCATCTGAAGAAACCCTCAGCATGTTACCCATTCACACTATACTCCAAGGTTCCCTTTCCCTCAATAATATTAATGTGGAATGACAGCCATTGGGGGATATTTTACAAAACATCCAATCAGCTTCCAGGAGCTCTGCAAGAGGGAAAGCCTGAACTCATGGTGTCCTCTCCAGTTCTCTTGCAGCCTTGCTGTGCTATTCATCAAGTCCTAGGAGAAGGTACTTGTGGCCATTTCTCTGCTCTGGCTTTGTTGTTTCCATTTTTAAACTACTTGTAGGACTTGGCAGGTCCATGTGTTATATCATTCGATCACCAAAAAGTAATTTAAGGGTTATATCCCAATTTTCAGATAAGCACACCAAGGCTCACAGAGTTATTCTCCCAAGAACTCACTGTAAAAGCATAAGAAGCAACTCCCCAACCCTGGAGAGCCAACTGCAGCATCAATGCTATCTGCTGTATTTCGGTGGCACCGCCTTTTTAACAGCAAGCTATAAGTTTACACCACCTCGTAATTATGAGAGTGGATATAATAAGTAGTGGGATCAAGATGCTTCATTCTGTATCTTTCCTCTTTTAATTTACCTAGAGACATTCCCTTTTAATCACCTGCAATGAATGATTGCTTATTACATAATTTTATGGCCCAGATACATGCAACACTAAAGCTGACTGAATTGCCCTTGATAATTATAGCACGTGGGGAAAAAAATCACATTTGCTTACCTTGACCTACTTGAATGAACTGATAATGTTCATTCTTAGCAGCCATCTAGCCAAATGTTCCCTATCTCCATGCAAGTGTAGCTCAGTCAGAATAAAAGCCCGTGAATCAGAGGCTTGGGGATTGTTTTGTTTTAGGTTGGGTTGGGGGATTTTTTTTTTTTTTTACTGTTCTTTGTTTTGTTTTGTTGTTTTGCTTTGCTTTTGCAAAAGCTCTGCTAATGTTGGTGCTTAATTCTCTGTAGCCATTATACAACTGTCCTGCTTCCCATGAGGCACTGAATAGAATTGTGTACTTGTAAGTTTTTGCATAAGTTTGTACTCATTAGATAATAAAGCTAACATGTTACCTAGGAGGCATACTTTGACCTTAAAGAATGAATGATAGAGGTGACACATGTCTCTTTCATGATTCTATTCTGGCCTCTCCAAAGGACATCATGGGTAAGTCCACTAATGAGCTACTGATAGATTCTGCAGAGACGATGCCACTCATAAGAGACAAGGACTAGAGTTTACAATGCAGGGGTGGTAGACATCACAAAGAGCATCAACAGGTCTCCATAGTCTGAAGGAGTGAAGGGATGCCATGGCCATTTATAGGTCAGCCCCAGGTTTCCTTAAATGCTAATGGAAGCATGAGCTCCTGCCTCTAAGAGATTCTGAGAAAAGCGTTCCCAGGAGAACATTTACCTCTGTCCAGTGGGTCTGGATAAAGGTGACATCCCATGTCCTATTCCTCAGCCTTCCCAGTCATATCAACTAGAACAATACAGGCTTGGGGTACATTCTATTTATGAATGCAATATTCACTATGCATCCAAAAGAAACTTGTCCCGGACATAAAAGGTTCTAATTCCAGTCCCAAGATGTGCTTGTGACCTTGGGTGAGGCATACACATTCTGTACCTTATCTGCTGAACAGAAGTCCATCCTTTCCTCCCTTTTCACAAAGCATCAGAAAGTTTGGTTAAGACAAGGGAGCTTTAACAAGAACACACAGTACGATGGAAACCAAAAACATTACTGTTAAATAAATTCCTAGTGGCTCCAGCTAATGTCTTTTGTTGTGCCTTGTCACTACAAGGAACCTGAAGTATGTCAGAACCACCAAAGGTCCCTCAGGTCACCAGCTGCTGTTAACTCCCCTGTCACATGCAGTGTGGTGCTTGAGAACTCAGGCTCAGGGGTGTCACACAGCCCCCAGAAAACCCTGCACTGGTTCAGGTGCTATGAAAGCATTTTCTGAGTTTCCATTTCCTCTTCTGAAATGGGGTGATATGTTCATGAGTAAATCCCAATGAATCTGACTATCTAAGTGAGGATTAAATGAAGGAACTAACCCATATAAGAGGATTTAACATGGAATTCAGCACCCAGTGAGTGCCTGATCAGGGCTAGAAATATTACCGCTTCAAATGTCTTCCTGTGACAAGAATAGAACCTCCAAGCAAGAAGGATTTTCAGAACCAGTTAAGTTTAGAAATGGATAAATTCCTATGAGGAAACGTGAATGTACTCAGAACCATCCATGCATAGGCCAGTTCTTCAAAATGGAGGCGTGTTATCTACACTTTGCATGACGTCTTTGAAGATTAAAACAGTTTCTTTGTGCAGAAACTTTGCAGGGCTGGATTCAAGGGGTCATGCTTTGAGAAATATTGCTCTCAAAAGTCAGATATTCATTACACTATGATGTTAAGCTCCTCAAAATATGAGAAAGAGGGTCAGCAAAGGGATTCAGCAGGTGAAGGCACCTGCCACCAAACCTGACAACCCGAGTTCAATCCCAGAGACCTGCAAAAGGGAAGGAGAGAACCAACTCAGACCTCCACATACATGCCATGGCAATGTGCTTCCCAGATTTGAAACACACAAATAAATCAATTCAATTTAGAAAAGAATTTAATATGAGATGAGGGAGAAAAGAAATGGATGGATGCACCTAGTTTTTGTTTCTAGTTGACTGAGTTTCAGGGCACATTGATTTGTTTCCTTCCGGTGAAATTCCTGCTTCTACTTGCCCTCTAGCCAGGCTTATGAAAGAAGAAAGGCTGAGTGCAGTTGGCCATTGCTGAAGTTGGGTGATGAATATAAAATATGTCATTATAACATTCACACCATGCACCTTCTTTTGTGCATGTTTAAAAAGTTCCATGTAAGTGTTAGAAAACACATGAAATAAATCAGAAAAAAAATACATGTGTACATACAGATAGACTGTTACTTTCTTTGGTGTACTACATTTTATTATTTATTTTGTGTGCTTTGGGGGGTGAGGGGAGCACACATGTCCCATGGCACGCAAGTAGAGGGCAGAGAAAGACTTGCCTGAGTCGATTCTCTCCTTCCAGTGTGAGTCCTGGGAATCAAACTCAGCTGAGCAGCCTTGGGGCTAGACATCATTATCCTCTGGGCCATCTCACCAAGCCCCAGACTATCTTTTAATATATACAACAAATCTAAGAAAAATGGCTACTGTACTGGGGTTTACACTCCTATTCAAGAAGAGGTAAATAATTGGCTTCTTTACCAAACTTGGGGATGAGGCTCTTCTCACACTTCAAAACCCCAAGAGGTCACTCTTGGTGACCACATTCAAGCCAAGTGGGGTGTGTGGAGGTATGGGAGCATCAATCTTTCAGCAAAGATTTTGTATTTTAAACCTAGAGTATAAATTACATCTTTAAATGAGTCTTCTCTCTTTCCTGCCTGTCAGATACGCTGCTGTATTCAGTCAAGTAAAATTTCGACAGCACTAATAACACAATCATCTCCTGTGCAATAGTGGACTTGACTTGAAGAACTGTGTCTAGTCTTCATTTGGGGGGGGGGTAATCCTTTTTTATTATTAAATTTTTTCATTTTTTTCATTTATTTTACATACCAACCACAGTCTAGTCTTCATTTTAACTGAAGTGGTCTTTGGGGTTTCCAGCTGCCAGAAAATCCTAAGGAAGTTTCATTTGGGCCAGAATCCATTTCACTTGGCAAAATGCTAATATGTTGTAAGAATTACCTTTACCGCTAAAAGTGAAATCAGCAAGCAGCGATCACATTTGGCCTTTTGGACAAATTCTAAATGCTCTTTTGTTCCAAATGCAATTGTTTTAAAATGTACCCCGTCCTGTCTAATTATGAACAATTCAGGTCCTTGCATAGGTGAATCGTGTATTTTATTGCTTGAACTCACTTTGGGACATTCACACATCTGCCTGTCACCAAGGTTTGTGTCCATGCATTAGTCATTTCCCAACTGGCCAATTTCATGGCCTCTGGGAGGGCCATTCTCATTCAACCAGTTTGTGTTTATAATACAATCAAAATTTATAAGGCACTTGGGTGTGTTTCGACCCTCTAAAGTTCCTCTTTCCTCTCACCCCCAGCCAGGCACAACAACTTTCTTCTTCACCTAAGAGTAACCTCTAAAATTAAGAACTTAAGGTCATCACTTTTGTTCCAGTTTACAAGTTTAAAAAAAAAAAACAGCTCTTATATTGAGTCATGGAGATAATGGCTCACCAAGCTCACAATAGGTTGACCTGCTTTGACTGCAAATTCCCCAAAGTCTTTAAGGAGGAAGATCCTTGGGGGCAGGGGAGTCTTAAGAAAAGGTAATTCAACTTTCAAAAGTGGATGTTTCTACCTATGTGAACTCACACTGTGTTTCCAGTCACAAAAACACATTCTCACCAATCCACATTCACATCTGCACAATAAAAACAAGTCATATTCCAGATAAACACACAGCCTGCCACCCTTAGTCAGACTTTCCAAATGAGCTTTCACAAGACTATATTGGTTTAAAAAAAAGAAAGAAAAGAAAAGAAAAAGAAAAAAAGAAAAAGAAACACAGGGGCCTTTATTCACTAGTCAGGTTGCTCATTGCTGGCCATAGAAGGATGGATTTCTAGCACTCAGTAACTGTCACTGTTTTAAAATAAAATAATGGGCTTTGATGCTGCAAAGCCATACCATTGTTTTACATTGTTTATTAGTTTCTTTCTCCTAGCAAGATAAATAGAATAGAAGTAGAAAATCAAAAAGCTAACATTAGTAAGCCACCTTCTCTGCAGATACCAGGCCTGGGATAAGTATTTTGGTTGTGCCTTTTTCAGTGGACAAGTTGATTTTCCCCCTTATAGAGAAGCCAAAACTAGGCTTCAGCAAAAAGCACAAAATTAAATGCAGCCCTAAATGTCCCATACAGATACCAAAAGGATAAGGACTGTGTGGGTCCAGTTCTCAAGGACAGCTTCTCTCAGAACCTCCCTCTTGCCCACAGGCAGTTGGTCTGGCAGACTCTGATCCGTAGGTGCGTTTCATCCAACTCCCTTTCTGAGCCTTCTAACGACCACAGTTATACGTCCAGGCCCCTTTGCTCTCCACGTCACTTTCATCATCATTTCCTTGTCTTCTAATCATTGCCCAGAATGAAATTCACCCTTCCTGGAGTCGACTACAGATTTGTCCAAAACCTCCTCCCTGCTCACTTGAACCAACTGATGTTCTGATATGCCCTTGAATCCACTGGGTACAAGGAGTTCACCACCTTCTTTCTGCTCAGGCCTCTCTGGGGCCAGTTCCTGCCCCTCCACCTATGCTTAGAAGTTGAATTTGTTCTTTTAGAGTCTGAAGAAGCCAAACTTCCTCCTTGAAGGCCAATTCTCTCCACTCCCTAACTCAGCCTTGCTTGTTAGACAGGAAGTGCCCTGATGACTAGACTCATGTCTTACTCAACATTACAAGCCAGTTGCTAATGGAGCCAAGATGATGTAACTAACCAGGGGCAGAAACTAGTTCTGGTGAATGTATTAGCAATGCTTTTTCTTCCAGTATGCATGCTGCTTAAGACTGTGCTGGAGTTAGGGCAAGCTCTGTGATGTTCTCCTGTCAGTTCAGAACCATCCAAGAAGTCTGTGTCCTTGTGCTTGTCCCTTGAACCCATATGGGGGACCACTTGTCCCACCTTCAGTGACAGTGAGCTTGGGGCACTGTGCAGTCTACGGATTTCATTTCATCAACAAATGTATGGAATGATTTTTAGAAAAAAAATTAGTCAAATAACACTTTCCCATGGAGGCACATCTTTATGATGGTGGTTCCTGAACAGGTCCTCATTGGCTCTCTAGTGGACAATCTGCCCACAGAACAGATTTCTTAATTAAACTGAATTGCCCTGTGCCAGACTCCATTTCACATTTGCTAAATCAGTTTCATGAACAGGCCATCTTGTGTATCAGACTCTTGACTGCAAATATGTATAAATACACATTGCATCCTACTGTTCTGGGCATAGTTTTGAATCCTGGGGAAATAAACTGGGCATTTGTTTCCAAGCTGACTGGCATGTTTCATTTCAGAGTGAACAGAAGGGAAGCTCTCGGGGAAGTCTGTGAATTGGGAGGGGAAGAAATTCTACCCCATGTCAATAACTGAAACCTGGAATCTTTAAATAACAAATGGTATTTTTTTTTTGATACCCAGGCTTCAACCCAGTATCAACACTTGTTCATTTTCACTTGTAAAATAGTTTTAATTTTTAACTATCCTTCCCCTACAGGCCTTCTTTAGGCCTTCATCGGCCTTTAACTGACATCGATTTCTAAATCATAGACTTTAAGAATTAGCTAGGACATTCACTTGAATACAGACACACAGATACCAGTCCACAGACTGTGGAATGGGCCCAGGTAATTCACATGTTAAATAAGCTTTGCAGGCAATTCTGATAGAGGGCCATGCTTGGGCCAGAACAAGGACCAATGGGTCTGTCATCTAAAATGGAGATCTGAAAATAACTTACATGCACTAAAAACTTATGCTTTCCCACACCAATTAAGAACAGTAGAAGCTTTTGACCTCAGTGGCATGATGTTCAAAGACTTTTATGACCCTTTTCCCTGGATACTACCCACTTTGGTAGGACCTCCAGAAATACTGTTCTAGAATATTGATGTGGTGTGCTCATCCTCACAAAACTCTCTGATTTTAAGCCCCTCTCAAAGACTATTTCTGAACAACTCTTAACTTGAGACTTCCTCTTCCAAGATTATCTCTGGTCCCAACTCCTCCCTACACCGTGTGGTTCAGAACAATCCCTTTATATTCTTACAGATCCCTCAGTAACGTCAATCACAGCATCTCCCATGATGCAATGCAACCATCTACTTACTAATGTTTTTTCTGCCGCATCACGACCTCTTTCCACACAGGAAGCACACCTCATTTTGTGCCTACCTCCTCTAAAGAAAGCACTCAACCGATGCTGTCTATTTGAAGTCAATCTCTGCTGTGACGGCAGCCCCCTACAACTCATTCCTTATCCCATATGGTTAAAGCTTGGTGTGCAGAGTCTTAAAGGGAATGGCCATCAGCGCTTAGTTCTTCCGTGCATTTGTAACTACAGCACCAAGAGGAAAGTGTTGTCATGGCCACTGATGAAGATTTTAAAGCAAGCAAAGGGAAAGAAAAAAAGTGCAGATGAATCTCTGTCAGTCACGGAGCAGAGGACGGTGCTGTAGGCTGACCGAGAGAGGGGAAGCGCAGCTCTGCTGTGAGCAGACCACACCAATTCTCTGTGTCTTAATTTTCTGATAGAGAGTGAAGAATGCCCCCTGGTTCTTTAAGACAATGAAGAAGATCTTGGCAAAGATTTTTCTATAAAGTATAAAAGTACGTATTTTATGAAACCTAAGAAAAAGGTTGAGGAGTTGAAAACCTTTTGCAACATAGAGTCTCTCAACTATTCCAAAGGACAAGAATCTATGGGCAATATAGAAAGGAATGGTTGCATGCCAATACAATTTTATTTCTGTCATTTACTTATTTAATAGTTAAATAGTCATTCTGTTATTTGTTTAATAGTCAGTGAGCCAGATTTGGCCCAAGGGCTGGGGTTTGCAGACTTCTGCACCAGACTAAACCACAACAGGTGCTGAACTTGACGATGTTGATATTTTCCTTGGAGAAATTTTCTACTTGGTGAGCACTCTGAGTTTCAACCTTTTATACAGCCTTTAATTGTGTCCCCACTGGAATGAGATTGCACCATGACCATGTGTACTCGCCTGAATCAATATAACATAGGCTGTCATCTGGGACTCACTACCTCATATTTCCCATAATTCTAATCTATATTTGTCACCAGAAGTAAAACCAGTGGGGTGGGCCTGGGAAAGCATAGTTTCTGCTACGATTTTAACCATTTTGCCACACAGAAGTTAATCTGAAATTCTTTGTGAGACACTGAAGCAACAGCAGCAGCCTGACTGATAAGAATGATTTTCTTCTACTTGAAAATTGCTTGTATTGATTGCTAAATGGTTAACTAAGAGCCGTGTTAAATGAAATCCAGACAATGCTGAATGAAACTAAGATACTAAACTGTTGAATGCACTCCATTGCTCCCACCTTTCCCTCACCTATCACCTGACTGTGACAGCCAAAAAAAAAAAAAAACCCAACCTTCAGAATTATTTAGGTATTTCTGACCCTCAACATACATCAGTGTGACTTCAAAGGAAACTTATTGTACTCTAGCATGAGATAACACACAGATCCTGTGCCTGCTAATTTATGGTATAATAAACACTGCTAGAGTTTTATCTAGAGAATAAGGCAAAAACAAGTATTTAAAAAATAAATCTAAATAATCCATACCTGCCACCTTTGTATATCAGCATTTATAGGCTAACTTTTTTCCATATTTTTCTGGAACAAGTTGTGGCCCTCCTCTGCCCACATAGTTACCAACTTTGAGTCCTCTAATGCCTATCTTCATTGGCAAAGCCTTGACCAATAGCAGCCACTGCAACCCAAAAGGATGGGAAATAATTTGCCTGCTGGCTCTCAGATGTGGACATGCACCTTCATTCTCGCTCTAATTCCTACCATATTTGAACAGCTCATATACACTTTGGCTGCTTTAGCTCTTCTTGTGAACATCTGTGCACCAACTGTTTTTCTATGGGTGCCTATCTGGTCTAGTTCCCAGGCTGACACAACTGCTAACCTCTAGATCTGCTCAGGTCCTCCATATATTGGTAACAGAAAATAGCTTAAAAAGACAGGGCTAGGATGTACTCTCATCCTGGAATAAAATCTTCCCTAGTTTGAAGAGGTATCCTCTTTGTGAGACTGTCTGTTTCTTTCCCCATCCTAAGAGAACAAATTCATAAGTACCTCACACTCGGGCTCAACCCAAGCTAGGATTATCCTTTGGCTACCTTGCAAATTCCTCACTGGTAGCAAATGTCTGCAAAACAGGCCTTTGAAAGTGTCTGTACAAGTCTCAGACCTGGTCGTATTTTTTAGAGAAAGGTGCCAACTAATCCACTCTGGGAATGTGGACTGTAACTCACTGCCTTGATGACATTATTCTCCCCTCCAAACCCTTTAAAATATTTCATCAGCCTGTGCTGTCACATAGACTTGCTTCTACACATATAAAATGTCAAAATGCATAGCTCCAGAGCTAATTCTGGGCAGTCTGGGTAAACCCCACCTGCCTCCTGGCAAATCTAGGTTTTTTTCCAGGTAGACCAGACGCTTCACTTTTCTTCCAACAAGTTAGACTTTGTTCATTTGGGAGTATGTGTATGTGGGTCAGGTGAGTGATAGAAGCAAATAGCACTTTCAAAGTAGAAAATGCCAGGAAAGTATAACTTTGGGTATCAAGGGAAAAAATACCCTTTCTGAACAAATGCTCAGAGCAGTAGATAAACCCCATTGTTAAAATTGTCTATGAAGAAAGGCTGACACATGCAACTCACTCTTCCCTTCCCTGCTTCCGTGAGGTGACCAGACTCTGCCTACAGCAAAGGTCTTCACAAAGGTTCTCCTGAGACACCTGATGCTCTACTGTCCCTTTGTCCTAATGAAACACACTAAAGAAAGTGCTCTGCTCACAGAACACTTGTCCCTGGGATCCAGAAACACTTTCAGCACACAAGCTCTCTTTCTTACACACCTGACTTTCGGCTAAGATGCTCAGGTGAGTTCTGATCCTCACCACACATACACAGTGGGACAAGTCTTAGAACCATGCTGTTCTTAAGAGAACCATTGATTTAACAAATGCCAGTGGGTACCCATGTAGCCTTATTAAGTTACACATCCTGGATCAGTCAATTATATGATCCTGTTTCTACATTTCTAATCAGCTCTTAGGAAGCACTCAAATCCTGGGTATGCTGTCAACATTTGGGGTGACAAGAATTTAAAGCACACTGTCATAAAGACTGGTAGATTAAAGTCCCTGCATAGCCCTCCAAACACAATCTCTGATATATTTTGTTGTTGTTTGGTAGCTTTTCATTTGTTGTCTGTTTGTTTCATATTCACTATAAAGCCCAGGGTAGCACAAAACTTACAAGTCTCCTGAATTCTGAGATGACAGACATACAGCACAGGCCCAGTTTTTTCTCTGCTTTTAAATACACTCCCCAAGTAGGAAGCAGAGGTAAGTGAGAATTTCTGAACTGTCTGGAAAGCCAAATAAGATTTCTAATTGTTCCTCTGCATGTGCACATATGGTAGGGAATTGTTTTCTTCACTCAGCAACATGGTACCAGAATACCATGGGTCTTCTATCAGAGCCAGGTAAGACTGTCCAACCCTGTGGGATGACTCATCCCTAACAGGATTGAGGGCCAGCTGGCCCAAACCTGTTTCTGTGATATTTTCTGAGAGCCAACCTGGGTCTGCCTAAGGGCCTTAGCAACAGCAGCTGAGACATGATCTGGAGATGACCTGGACCAATGAGAGGCAGTCATATCACACTAGCAGATGCATATTCATCAGACCTTCCCTCAGGGTGGGGTGGAGGGTATGTAATGCTTGCCTCTTCCTGAATAAACTGAGCTTGTAGTTTCAACATTCTCCCAGAGTCTGTGTCATTGACTCTGCACCTACATGACCCATCCCCTAAAGGGAAAAACAGCACAGGACCCTGCCACACAACCCCTTTATCCTTGTTGGAGACTCTTACTGGAATGAACCAAGTCTCCTCTGAAGCACTTCTTGTACCCCAAATGTCCCTTACACAGGAAACATCTTCTCTGGTCCAAGGTCTAACACTAGTGATGCCCTGTGGAAGGATTAAAAATAGCTGCTTCCACAGAGTCCTGTTGTTTTTAACCTTCTCAAGAAGAGTGAGAATCTCCTAGATCTACAGATCCAGATACCCTCTAGCACATTTAGAAGACCTCATGATAGCCCTATGAGATTGACTAAGTAGTTCTAATAAAGACAACACTAGCTGCTTCTATTTATTTTATCCTTTCAAGGATCCCAACAGTTCCTAATAACCTTGCAGACTTTGCATGAATTTAAAACAAATTGTAATAATGTAAGGCTGTCCCTATTCATCAGCTATGACAACTGAGGACCATGGAGAAATAAGGTCATTTACCCACATATCTCCTGGGTGACATGTGTTTGGTATTACATAAGGCTAATTCCCAAACTGTGCTATAAACTCCTGTGCTCTGTTTCCTATACTTTATCTCTGTTTTCCAGAAAAAAATCCATAAATTAGTTTTCTTTCCCAGAACATAACTAATTCATGAAGTTCAAACATCAAACTCTGATGAAACTACTACAGTTGTGACCTTTTGTTAAGATGACACAGATATAGATAATATAGACATATAAAGAGATAAAGATGCTATATAAACATACAGAGAGTTGGCAATATTTTCTGATGCTGACACTCAATTCCTAAGAGAATGAAAACACACACTCTCCTTCTTTTATATTTCCCAAAACTTTTAGGTCACTGTATACTGCAAACACATAATAAAAACTCCTGGCTAGAGTGAATGAGCCAATGTAATATTTACGTGGGTAGAGTTGGCCAACGTTGAAACCAAAACAAAACAGAACCAGTGAAATCCTTGTACAATGTGGAGTGATTTTTCTCTCAGTTATGTTTTGTGTGATAAACATCTGTCTACTGCAAATATCATGGTGTACTTGAGACATGATCAGCAGAGATTGGAGATAAGGAAGAGATATTTCACATACCTGACAAAAGTCACTTAAGATTCAAACCTATGCAGTAGAATAATCTCAAGAATTATTCTACCCATTACTACGACCTGTGAATACACACGTTGAAAGTAGTACAATCTTTAAAAAGCAAAACATTCAATTTCACAACAGCCACAGTGGTGAGCAAGGGTTTTAGCTAAGGAGTACACTAATACCTTGAGGTTTTAGGCTGTTCATGCTGACTGAGAACATACTTTTGAAGATGTTTTCTTACTGAATTCCCTATAACTTTTGAAGATCTTGCCTTTTGCCAACTTTTCACCAGAAGCATGAAAACTATTTACCATTTCCTAAAATGGAAGCAACCTAGGTACCTGTAGACAGGTGAATGGAGAAAGACAATATGTTAGAAAGGGTATGGTGTGCATATGGAATATTATTTAGCCATAGAGAAGATAAATATTCCATCACTTGCAACAAAATAGCTATAACTGGTGTATATTACATTGAGTTAAATAATTTAAATAATCTTTCATGTATGAAAGTTAAAAGAAAAGTGGACCTGAAAACAAAACAGTGATGACTAGCAATTGAGAATGGAGAAGAAATGGATAAAGAGAGGCAAGATTTGTCACTGCTTGTTGTATAAATGTGTGTGTACATATGTGTGTATATATATATATATGAATGTATATATAGGCATATCAGATTGAACTCCATTAATATGCACAATGAATATGCATTAATCAAAAGTAAAGTGGAATGAATAATGGTCACCACTTTAATCCTTTGGACAATGAGACCTGGCTCCATCACAACTAAAATAATTATGAATCCAAAGCTGATGAATGCTACATACTAGCCTTTTCCTACATATCTTCACTGGATGCCCTCTGGTATTTTGATACATGAGGGCACCTTCTAGCCCTTCCCAACACTTAAGAGAACTTGCCATTTTTCCTTCCTCATGCTCCTTGACTGTCTATTGCTCTTCAGAATCTGGTTCACATCACTATAGATTATCAAAGAGCATGTTTTTTTAAGGAAAATGTAGATGAAATGAAGTATGCAGTTACCAACCAAGCTGTAAATAAGTTTAATGTTTGATTCTTAAGAAAACTGCATTTGGTTGATTAAATAGAGTTTTACTACAAGATATATTCCAGCTGCCTTCCTCTGAAAATAGTTGAAATGTTTTTTGGATTTTACCATAATTCTTGAAAATCAAATTTTCAACTTCATAGGGATTTAAGCTCTCACTCTCTTCTCACAAATTCATTTATCCATTCTTTTTTTAATGGAATAAGCTACATTTAAATGGCTGCCCATAGAAAGAAGGCAATTTAAAGTAAGGACTGGCAAAGAAAGGGAGGAGGGATTATATGGGGGGATCAAGATCATGATGGGGAAACCCACAGAGACAGCTGACCCAAGCTAGCATGAGCTCATGGACTTGGAGCACAGAGGATTTAAATCATATATTTCAAAATGGTAGGAGAAACTAATGCTAGGATCTTTCCCCAAAGCTCCTAATATTTAAACTCTATTTTCCCTCCTCACTATGCTAATCCTGGTTTGTACATGCTCTTTAAACCTGTGCTAAAGTCCACAGTTTAGTTAGTTAATAAATGAGAGTGTGCACGCTATGTTTAGGGACTCCTGCAAAGGTCAATGTTAGCTTTCACTGTTAGACTACACTAGACTGAGTGGACTCACCTCTGCAGTCTCCCCCTCCCTCTCATCTAAAAATCACCTCCTCAAAACACCTCCTTTGCTTTAATCCTTTTGGGTCTTTTGAAATCAACACTCTTTCTCTATCCATACTACTTCCCAGGCAGATTTCTCAAAGCCCGTCATAACTCTTCTATCACCATGCAACCATGCAATCAACTGCCAAGGACTCCTACTTCTTAAGACGTTTGAAAGCTCTGTTTTCATTTCCAGGGCCACTGTCATCCCTTCATCCAGGATTTCATAAATTGTACTTCCTTTACAAAGTTCCCAATAAGTGTGAGAATGTACAGTCATGACCCTCCATCCTCACCAAGAAATCCACCCTCCACCATGCCACCAGACTGGTCATTCTAGACATCGCAAACACCATAACTTCCCAATGGGTTTGTGCAGAACAACTCTTGCCCACTTTTCTACTGAGCATTGCCACCTACTTTAATGGTAAGAGCAGCTATTTATATGTTGGGAGTGCATCCTCACTAATAGGTAGAGTTCTGAGTAGCTTTTTCCTAGTCACTCAGCTACACCTCACAACAACCCTTTGATATTGTTTCCTTTCCCCATTTTGCAAGCTTGCCAAAGGCATAGAGTTAGGGTGCAAACTACTAGGCAGTCTGGATCTGTGCTCTAAACCTCTGGCCCCCTCCATCTAGGTTCCTCACCCTCATGTCTCTATAATTACACATCTGTCTATGAGCAGCTTGCCTCTCCCTTCTAATGACAATTGTGTCCTTGCTCAAATCCCAGCTTAGTAGCTCTAAGTCCCAGAGAGAGACGCTAACTTTTGCTTTAATCACACAGCTCTTTTGTTGCATCTTCACAACACTTATCCTAAGCCAACAACATGCACAAACTCCTGCTTCATCCATACTGCAACCCTCAAGGAAAATAAACTCAGAGGAGCTGAAGTTGTCATACACAAAGGGCTGAGCCTTTGAGGGAGTGGCTGGTTCTCTATAAACCTTCAAATGCAAGGAGTAAATAGATCATCAGTGCAGGGGAGAGGCCACTCACTTCTTGCTTTTCTCTCTGGCAGTTATCCAAAGAGTGGAAACAAGTTTGACGAACAAGACTACGTTCACAGTAGACTTGGAGGTAGACAATGCACAAGCATGGAGGATACCTTCTTGGGCTCATTCCCCAGGGAAGGAGAGAAAAATCAGATGGACACTGATGAAACAAATGCCTATCTACTGGAGCATTTGCATGTCTTATTCTTCTCCTTAGCATTGAAAGGACACAGGTCTGCTTTTGAAATCCTTCCTTCTCGTTAACTCTTTAACCTTGGACTTCAAAGGGTACTTGTGGGGATAAATTGAACAATAACAAAAAAAAAAACCCTAAGGTCACAAAGAACAAGCAAAGAAAAGAAACAGTACTTACAAACAGTACTGCCACTAAATCCCTTCCTTAGGTACTTATGGCTAGTAGTGCCCTATCCTATTCACTGTATATAATTAGCTAGAACCTAATGAAAACCCAGGAGAATGAAACTGCCATCAGTGGGAATTATTTTTGTAATCAAATTCAGAGATACAAGAAAACCATTCAGGGTTTTCAGACCAAGCTGATTTCCCTTAGGACTCCTTCCCATCACCACCAGCACAGAGTTCGACCCTCAGCCAGCAGAGAAGAGAAGAGCTGTAGGAATCTAGTGCCTACCAAGTAACTATGGCTCCACACTGTTCCAGTAATCAGCTGCCTAGGTGAACCACAGGCATACCATGCCTGGTCCTACACTCAGAAATTATGAAGAAGGTGATGAAGATTGATGATGATGATGATGACGATGATAAAGAAGATATCATGATGGTAAAAGAATACCCTAAAAATAAAACTTGTAAACATTTTTTCTTAATGTCTTAGGCAAATCCTACTTGGTGTGGGGTAGTTTTGGCATAAGGAAAAGAGAGTATCAGGGATTTCCTTCCTAGTATTCAGCAAGTCCTAGCCTAGTTTCCATTTGCAATTTCCCAACAAACCCTGGCTTCAAGAGAAAGAGGGGGAATATACAAAATATAAAAATATAATTTAAAGACAAGAGTGAAGCCACGACTGAATGTTAGGAACAGTGGAAAGGCAAGCATGTGAGTAAGTGTGTCCATGAGTGATGCTGTGTCCATCTTCATACCTCTTGATGGATTTCCAGCACAGCAGAAGACTTCCTGACTGCGGTTACAGTGTGCAGCCTAGAAACAGAAAAGAGACAAGGAAATGCATCTAGACACACACATCCACACACTCCTGAGTATGTTATCATGTCAACTGAACTACCATCACTACTGGTTCAGAGAAGCCTGGGGTAGGAGAGCATAGATGTGATCTAGATATATTGTATACATCTATAAAATTTTCAGATGTTAAAGAAAAGCAATTTTATATCAAGTGGTAGAAAAAGAAACAAAAACAACTTGTGAAAAAAAGGCTAGGCATGAAAAACTTCAAATTTTCAAAAAAGAAGAAAACTAAAACTCTAGAATATTCAAAATGGAAAAAAAAGTCTCTTGGGCAAAGCTTTCTGCATGCAGGCTGCTTCTTTACAACAAATTCCATAAAATTCCGTGAAATCTGTACTTTCTTGCACTCATTCATTTGAGCCCTGCAAAGGCAGGTTGTAAACTAGAGCAGTCACGGAGACCGAATGGTTAGAGCCATCCCAGAACTTGGGGTGTTGGTTTCCCTGGGCTTCATCTTCTAACGTATTAGAAATGAGAAATGTGTCTGTCCTTTATAGCACAGCCCAGGGAGTCTTTGGACATAGTTTTCTACCCGAGCAATGGAAGTCTCTTTCCCGTCATCAGCCACAGATGATCTCGTAGGTCTCCGTGGAGGCTGAGACGAAGAGCTATAACTCTGCACTCCATCGCCAGTATTTTCCTTTCTCGGCCTCTGCTTTCAAAGATGGCTGTGATGAGTATTACCTGGGAAAGTGATTCAGCCAAACGGTTGAAACTCAGGCCCAGCCCAGACCATTGAATCTCTGCTGATGGAGTTTTCAGAGTTCCTGAGATATCTCAGTCACACATCCACAAGAGACTCCATCTTGACACCCAAATGAGGAGTGCAGAGCCATTCCAAATAGGAGTCTTCTCTATGTGTGGAATTCTGGGGTCTTTTGTGTTTGCTGTCTGGCTCGTTACCTTCTGCCGAAACTTCAGGGAACTTGGCTGTGGAAGGTTGAGTTTTACTTTTCTAGGACTGTTAAAATTAACTCAAAATTTATTTTCATATGCTCATATTTTTTTTCTTCTTCAAAGCCAATACATTTCAGATCTCAGAAACAGAAGAGCAAAGATATCATCGGTTAATCCCATTTCAGTCCACTGACTTGTTCTGAACTGGCTTCACATCCCTTCACCTCACCCAAGAAGCACTTTGTCTCTTAACAACAAAGATAAACAAGAAATCATTTTGTTCTCTTTATTTATAAGAGAAACGCTGAGAGATGCCTTCCACCCTTGCGCAGTCCTCTGGAGCAGACCCTTCTAAAGCCTGCACAGCTCAACACCTCTTCAAAATGGCTTCCCAGAAGACACTCCAACCTGTGGAACCCAAGGTCTTCTCACCGCTGCAGCCCTGATGCCAGCTTCCTCAGAAGAAGCAGAAACTTGAGGAACATGGGAGAGTCCTTGTCCTCTTCAGAAAAGTAGTCACTGTATTCCGCATAAATGTTTCATGAGAACAAGTGAACCGAGCTGTCTCTTGCCTGACCGAGTTTTCTAAAGGCTTAGACTCCAAAGTCACTTTCTCTCCCTCTTTCTCTTGCTGGATGTTGAATATCTATGCACTGCTCACACTTGCGAGTAAACGTGCAAATTGCAGAGCCGGTCCAAGGCAACATTCTGAGTGAGGTGAAATGTGCCTCCAGCCATCCCTGTCACGTCATCATTTTTAAATAAAGAAATGTTCCATCGCGTTCTCCCAAAATTCTCTGTGAAAATTACTCTCCCTACCTGTATTCACAATAGCTGATAAGGACAATGCTTTATTACTCCCTAAGGAGACAGATGTTAGCATTTGGGTTTAACTACTCATTTCCAAAGAGACGACTTCCACTATCACCAGTGTGAAAGGCCACCCACATTTGTCACAAGGCCTTTCCCATACATCCTTTGGTTCAGTTACTGGAACTTCCTATTATCAGCTCATCCCAATCTGAGGCTCTAAGCAACTAATATGCCCCTCAAAAGTCAAACTACTATAAACTACTGTCTTAAGCACTAATTTTCTGTCTCAAATTGTAGATCCTGTCCCTTTGTCACAGCAACAATGACAATATTGTCGTTAAATTATAAATTTCATGATTATTTTTATTTGATCATGTACTTATAGAGTAAAAAAAAAAAAGCAAAGTTCAGAAGAACTGTAAAGCAGAGTATCAGAAGGCAAAATTCCGTGTCTTCATGATGATCTTTCTCTAATACCCATTAGTAAAGGAAAGAAGTGTTGAACAATACCTGGTCTCCAGGTAATAACTGAAGAGGACCGGAGACCCTGAGGCCTTCCCTCCCTCCTCAGTCTAGACAACGACTTAATATGCATTTTCTACTTTCTACCCAAAGGCAGGCTCTGAAGAGACACAGGAGAAACCCACCCCTACAATCCTAGCTCTTTACTCACTCTGAGTATTGGGCCTTTAGAAAAAGATAATTCTGGAGTCTCAGACTCTCTTGTACTCCGTGCAGCAGAAACAGCATCAATGAAAAAAGCCGATGTTTAAGTGACAGTTCCTACCCTGCTGCCTTTTGCCTGTGTAAAGGTGAGCGGCTTCCCCAGCCTTAACTGTCCTTGAACCCATTCCTTCACAGGCACAGAGAAAGAATGCCTTCTCTCCCTCAGAACATAACTAAAAAAGCCTGACAGAGAAAACAAGGAGAAGGGAATGGGCTCATCACCCTGCTCCCTCACTTCTGCCTCAGTCCCTTGATTTTAGCTAAGAGCACTGATACCCCCAAACAACAGTGGCCAATAATTCTTTCACAAGAATTTATTGCTGCCACGTAGAATGGTGCTCCCGGACTGATATGGATTTAATCCCCCCCCCCAAAGGAAGTTCACAACCACTGATACTTAGTGATTGCTCCAATACACTCAGCCTGGCATCTGGTGGCTCCAGGATCAAAAATGGAATGCCTCTCGGTATCTGCTCGTCATCTAGCCCATATACATCTGATGACTTGGTTTTAGAAATTTTGATGAACTGAAAACAAAGTCCTCCTAACACAGCTCCTTGGGAACTCAACATCAACCCGAGTGTCTGCTTAAACTGCCAAGCATTTTAAGACAAAGAACATACAATTCATTTCCAGCTTCTGAATTTTACCTAAAGTCTTCCAAAGACTTCTTCTTCGTTGCTCTCAAGCGACCAGTCTGGCAGCAGGCAAATCTGTAATCAATGACCTGGTAGATGATCGGGTTGTACATCGCTGCAGATTTGGCAAGAAGGGTGGGCACCACGGAGAGCTGTATGGGAATGGAGTCTGGCCTTCCAAAAGCTGACCACACAGAGACCACCGCATAGGGAATCCAGGCAATCAGGAAGCCAGCACAGATCAGCATCGCCACCTGACACGGGGCAAGTAAGAGACAGCGGGGTCAAGAGAATTCATGAGCAATCCAGAGTGAGTGACAGGCGTGAAGGAGGGGGGCAAGGCCTTCACTCGGAAAAAGTCCCTTTTCGGTCACAGAGATTGCTTCCCAATGACTTCTAAGAACTTGGCACAATTCTTTATCCCACTTGCCACATCCTGTCCTCTCTCCACTTTAGAATTCAAATGTACCCAAAGACCCAAAATGTAACCCTACAATAGCTATCAGATTTTGCCTACATTTGGGGCAAGAGATCATAATAAAATGATGCCAGTTCTCTTCAGCTTGCCAGAGTTCTCAACCCACATTCACTTAAAGATCTGACAGAAAATAAGTTCATCTTGATGAAACCTTAAATCATCTCCATTTGCCTCAGGAAACTGAGAAGTGATGCCCTGGTTTGAAATTCAAATGTGTGCTTTCTTCAGAGACTTTTATTAAATGTTGTTTCTTCTGGTCCAAGTTTTTCACAAGTTTGAGGCTCAGGTCACAGAAATTTCCCACAAAAAAAGGTTGGGGAGCTTCACCCAAAGCAATATGGAAAGTGATTTTCTCTCACAAAATTAAAATAACCTCTTAATTTTCAGGCCACAGAGTAATTAGAAATACAATTTAAAACACCCTCACAAGTTTTCACCGTCCCAAACTCAATCCCTTCAATAGTGTTGCCCTAACGAGTACCCTACAGCTGCTGATCCTAACAAGTTATTTTAGTTCAAGTAAACAAACAGTTTTAGCAAACGCTTTGGACAAGACACTTAAACTGAGTGCTATGGGACATCCCAGAATGCCCCAGTTTCTGAATTGTCTCCCTCTAGAGCACGATAAACAGCAGAACACAACACGCCTCGATATGGTTTTGACGCCAGCTCAGAGGAGAGCAAGTTTGTTTCCTACTGGAATAAGTAAGAGCTTAGTGAAGAGTGTTGCAGAGACCCTGACTTGGGCAAGTTGGAGAGATAGAAATGGGAAAAGCTCTGGGGACAGCACCCCATGTATGAGTGGAGGTTGTACATCTGCAAATGAGGAACTTGTGTGGACGTGAGGAAGCTGCACAGGGAGGGAAGGCCAGGAGGGCCGAGAATACACACGTGTTCAGGGTTTTGTGAAAACGTATTACTGAGTTTTAGCCCCACGTGCTCTGCAGCTCTCAGAGGTTTGTGAGCAGAAACGTGGAAGATTAACCCGTAGGAAGAAACTGCCTGGAGAAAACAGCAGACAGACAGACCACTGTTGGTCCATTCAGCCAACAAGCAGTATTGAGAATCTGTGTTTTGTGTGAAGAACACAGAAAAGAAAAGCAAACACATCATGCCCACTTAGAATCCCCACTCTTAACAGATTTGTTTAGACAAATGCCTAAACAAGAAATAAGATTTTCCTGGCCGGGCGGTGGTGGCGCACGCCTTTAATCCCAGCACTCGGGAGGCAGAGCCAGGTGGATCTCTGTGAGTTCGAGGCCAGCCTGGTCTCCAAAGCGAGTTCCAGGAAAGGCGCAAAGCTACACAGAGAAACCCTGTCTCGAAAAACCAAAAAAAAAAAAAAGAAATAAGATTTTCCAGGCTGGGCGTTGGTGGCGCACACCTTTAATCCCAGCACTCGGGAGGCAGAGCCAGGCGGATCTCTGTGAGTTCGAGGCCAGTCTGGGCTACCAAGTGAGTTCCAGGAAAAGGCGCAAAGCTACACAGAGAAACCCCGTCTCGAAAAACCAAAAAAAAAAAAAGAAAAAAATAAGAATTTCCATGAGAGGACTAACACCAGACGATGAGGTCCAGGCTCTGGATTTTATTTTAAGTGAGCTATTTCAGGCCCCACTTGAAAGAGAGCATTACTAACTTCTAAGTGTTCTTACACTGCTGTTCTCCCACTGAGATAAATAATGAAACTATATTTAAATCAGCACGTTGGTATGCTTCCCCTTTGGTTTGTCTGCATTCATTTTCATTTTCTTAGTGCGTCTTCAACTTTAGAATTCCCAGCACCTCTCCCCCTCCTAGTTTTATGAAGTCGACATAATAGGTAGTACACAACTCAGATCTGACCAATAGGAGTGCTAAAATGGCCTGATGACAAGAACAGAATGAGGCTCTTGATCAGATTCATCTTTGAGATTCAGTGATGCTCACTTTTTATCTCTGAGCATCCTCAGATCTTGGGAAGATGTAAGAATGGTGCTAACAAAGGTCTCATTGTTTCTTCTTCCCATCATTTGACTTAAAAGATAACATTCCCGATGTCCTGGTCATGATGATAGCAATGAAGAGGAATGAGACCCAACATGTTGTACAAACATGTTAAAAATATTTATAGAGGCTCTTTTGTTTCAGTGGCACAGCTGGATGTTATTTTTCTGAAAATAAGGCTTGTATGCATGTGTCTTGTTTGAGCACATACAGATGTATGTACATTTCCATATGAATTAGTAGGAGCATAATTATTATGGGAATGATCCAAAACTTGTCTGTCTGTAACCTAGAGAGCAGCATGGGTGCGAGATGAGTTGCCATGGAAACATACCTTTGTGAGAAATATAAGAATGAAGCATGAGGCTGAGTTTGGTGATAAGAAACTTGCTTAGCATGTGCTTCATTCCCAGAAACACGCACACAAAGACACAAACACAGACACACACACACACACACACACACACACACACACACACACACACACACACACACATACAGAGAGAGAGAGAGCTTGCAAAATATGTTCTAAGGGTACAGAACTTCACTCAAGAATTTCAAGGCTCAGGAGGCTGAAGAGACAGAGATGGATGCATGTTGAAGGCAGCCTGTGCTTTCACTCACAACCACTTGTAACTCCAGCTCCAGAGAACCCAGTGCCTCTTCTGGTCACTGCAGGTACTGTACTCACCTGCACATATCCACACATAGATGTTTACACATACACATGATCAAAAAAAATAATAAATCTTTAAAAAAAAGAATTTCAAAACTCATCTTCAAAACTAATGGCAGGCCAGAAAAACCTCAGTAACGCTGTTTGCGCCACGCTTTGGAGAATGTGAATCCCCAATAGATGAACCAAAGTAGCCAAGACTCCTGCTCGAGGGCCTGCAACCATGCTTCAGCATCTTAAGCTAAAACTTCTCTTCTGTGCTCAACACTTTTAACCCATTCTGACTAAACACCCCCCCTCAACTTGCTTTTCCATCATTCCACAGAAACATACACAGGAGTCCTTTCTGTTTGGTTTTGTAGGACTTTTGTTTGTAAAGAGTAGGTGCCCCGAGGTGCACAGTGAGGTCCCTTTTTTCCTAAATGCCCAGATAAACATTAGTGACATGAATAAGGCTTGTGTTAGCAGCTGGATAACCCCCATCTGGGATGCAAGGGTGAGTCACAGGATGATTTTATGCCATCTCAAAAGCCATTTTCTGTGCTGCTGCCAAAGTCATTGACAAAAAAATGAGTTCTCACAAAGCCCATAATATTTTCTACTTTCATGGGAATTTCAAGAGGAACAAGAGAGGTTTATAACATTTGTGCTATGTTATCTTTTCTTAAAAGATACAGAAGACCTGGATATACTGTGGGGTTATTGTTTTGTTTTTTGGTTTTTTTTTGGTTTTTTTTTTTTACACAGTCAATTAAGTACTGTGGTGCTTCTGGCTTCAGAATAAAACACAATCAGGAGAAATCGAGTCTAACACAGAGAGAAAGTGTTAGGATGAGATGTGTGGAAAGGGTGGTGCTTGTGTATGTATGCAAAGTCAGAATGAGGCAAATCCATTTCCTTTAGCCTCATTTTAAATTAGATTACATAAAACATCAATCATTTAGATACTACATCTGGGCCAGCGAGATAATTCACAGAGTAAAGTAAAGCCACCAAGGTGGACAACCTGAGTTTGATCCCAGGAACTCACGTGGGAGAAGGAGAGAACCCCTTTTGCAAGCTGTCTTTTGACATCCACATATGCAATGTGACAAATATGGGCATACACACACACACACACACACACACACACACACACACACACACACCAAGAAAACTAAATTAATGTCTAAGCTTTTCTAATATATTTGCCACACACTTTCTGAAACTGTCGTGACATTTTTCCAAAGCTTAAACTGGGCTTAAACTTTTCATCCGTTCAGCCCTCATTTAACCCAATTCAATCTCATTTTAATTTTCCAACATTTATTTCCCAGATATCCTTAAGCCAGTGATAACAGAGGCCTCAGCACCCATCACCCTTCCTAGCTTGTTTATTTTTTAATGACTTCACTCCTGTCACTGTCTCTTGGTTCACTGACAAAGCACTAAAACCTCCAGTTCTTAAATTAGACTGTTTTGTGGGAGGAAATTCACAGGATTCGTGTTTAGCTTGTACAAAAGAATCACACATCTGCAACTCGGTTCATTTTAAATAAGTCTTGCTGCAGAAGACCCAAGGATGTCAGTATTCCCCAGCTCTAGTTCAAGTTGGCAGTAAGTGTTACAAAGTAATGTCGCCTACGTGTGCTCAATACCAGTGAACTAGCTAGTTAACACAGTCATAAGGTAATGGGGATGAGCTTAAATATTTGAATTGATACATGCCTCTGCATCATCAGAGCAGGCAAGGGTTCTAAGGAGGGAGGTCCCATCCTCTCAGTGTGAGGGACCTGATGGAAGGCTGCAGAGTCCTTGGCTATAAGATACTGTGTCTCTCCATGGTCTCAGTCTTAGTATAGCTCCACTGTCTCTAAGAAGAACAAAAACCCTGCTGCTCTATGCACAGCCATTTCAGGAGTCCACTTCCTCCCACCAAGCTCCTTTGCCCAGATCTGAGTCAGGCTTCAGCTGCATGCTTCATTGAATAATGAAATGGATGGGAGGAGGCCATAGAATTGACATGAAAGGAAAAGCTGAAAGAAGGGCCAAGGAGATGGACTAAACATCACTGTTGGAATTACATCACCAAACAAGTGATAGCAACGCCAAGTTGGTGGCTGAGGTGAAATCAGTGCACCAAGAGAAGGGGGTAGTAGAGGGTCCTGCCCACTGCAGGAGAGTGTGTGACTGACCTAAGCATGGGATGGATGAAAAGACTGAGATATATCATCATAGATCTGCTTAGGAAGTATATGGATTTGCCCACAACCAGTGAAAATCAGATTAAAAGAGAGTAATGCCATTTCTGGGACAGCTGTCTTCCATGTGAGGTATGCTTATCACTAAATGATATTATCAAAATGCAAAACAAGTAAAAAGCCAGTATGAATGCATATCAGTGACCCTAGCACTCAGGAGGCAGAGGCAGGAGGACGGCCATGAGTTCAAGGCCAATACTAGTTTCAGAGTGAGTTCCAGGCCAGCCTATACTATACAGTATATTCTTGAAGAAAAAAAAAAAAAAAACAGTAAGAAGTAGGGGGGAAGAGGAGTGGGGGAGAAAATAAGTAAAAAGGTGGGGAACCTGACTGTTGCATAGTGCCGTAGCTTTTTGTCCCTCTGTTCCCTCACACGTAAAAACATGAGTAAGGATATCTGTGCTCTCTGGCTACCTTCTAAGAGCTTAAGTCATTCAACAACCGAAGCAGGTCTGCTGTGGGATATCTTTCTGTGTACTGTGAATATATGTTGTTCCCACTGGTTAATAAATAAGCTACTTTGACCTATGGCAAGGCAGCTTAGAAGCAGGCGGGAAATTGAAGCTGAGATACAGGAAAGAGGCAGGCAGGAAGAGAGATGCCAGTCCTCCACTGCCCAAGGAGCAGTAAGACGCCAGCAGACCGGTAATGCCATGGCCACATGGCAACATATAGATGAATAGAAATGGGTTAATTTACATGAAAGAGCTAGCTAGCCAGAAGCTGAAATCATAGGCCATACAGTTTGTAATTAATATAAACCTCTGTATAATTCTTTTATAAGCAGCTGCAGGACTGAGGGTGGGAGAGATTTGTCCAGACTGTGGGGCCGGAAAGGACCAAGAAACTTCTGCCTATGTCTGACGTTTCAACATGGAGCAAGAATTTCCACCTAAAACCTGAGAAAGCTTTAAAAGGGGGTTCTAAAACAGAGCCAAGAGCAGCTTCTTAGTTCGTGTCTCTCATGCAGGCCAAGGGACAGAGACTCTGCAGCATTCAAGCTTGAGCACAGCATGGTGGATTCCTGCCGCTGAGCTATACAGAGGCATCTCCAAGCTGCGCAACTCACTGTGTGGCAGATTTAGCTTTTGCTAGTACAGACCAAAAAAAAAAAAGGTTTCTGGACTACATGCTGCTTGATGGAGGAATAGACCCACTGCTTCCCAGAGTTGGCGGTGAGCATGACTCCCAGAGATGGCAGTAAACGTACCTCCTCCATGGTGGGAAGCTGAACTTTCAGAAGAACTTTACAGAAGAACTTTAGTGGCCAGGGCTGCCACTTTCATCCTAGCCATGCAGCTTAACAGTTTAAAATCTCTCCTGGTCAGAAAAGGATTACAGATATACAATAAAACAGATTCAGATGGAATAACCTTCTAAACAGTTTACAGTGTATATAAAAATGTACATAGGCTTGGAAGAGAGAGGAAAATTAGTATAGGCAGTTATATAGAGAAATAAATAGTTTTAAAACATAAAGTCTTTAAAGAAACAATAGAAATAATAAAGAAATAGCCACATAAAGATGGAAATTATATAGAGTCTGTATTATGTATATTGTGTTTTCTTTAAATTTTTTGACTGTTAATGAGCTGACTGCAGAAAGACATTTGATTGTAAAGGCTACAAAGTTAAACCAATATATATATTTTAAAGGAATCTTGACTTCAAAATTTGGATCTAAGGATATGTTGCTTCAGAAGGAGGCTCTGCTTTTGTTTCCATAGGAAGCAAGAGGCTATGGATTTGTTTCAGGTTAAGATCGGATTTGTTTCAGGTTAAGATGGATCAGATTTGAACCTTAACAGATGGTATCTATCAACAAAGGTTATAGCTGGTCTTCCCAGGACTTGACCATTATTTCAAAGTTTCTCAGGATCCCCATAAGATTGCCAGCACCCCAATCAGCAGGAAGTAGTATGAAAAGCTACACCCAAATTCCCAAAGTATCGTTTATAAATGTTTATTTTTATTTAAGGGTAGTTGATTATAAATGCAATCTTTTTCTAAAGAAGAAATGGGGATATAGTATGATAGGATAAAGGGTAGATTATTGAATCTACTTTTTAAAAGCAATAGCTTGATTGAAATATTTTACATTGCTATGAATTTTAGTCTATTGATAAAAATTTAAAGTTAATTTTGTTATACTGTATGTATATTTCTACTCTTGTTTAAGGTGTTATGTTTATGTAACTCATTTAAAATTGTAATATATTAAGAAATACAGATTAATAGTCATTTATGACAATCAAACTTATAGTCTTGTTTAGTTAAGCTTTTTAGGTATACAAAGCTATATTTCAGTTAGGGAGGTAATCTTCAAACACTTCAAAGACCTACAGAATATGGCATTTAAAATGTTGTAAGAACTTAAACTTTTCTGGACATTGAGATACATCTGCTCCTGGCAGCACCAATCTACTTCAGAAGAGATGAGGGACATCGAAGAAATTCCATATGGAGTTTGCTTTCTTTATGGCAAATGTTAGCCACTTGGACAAGAAACTGCTCTTACCTGGACTGTTTGACAATATGTTGTATAAACTAGACATACAGAACCCATAGGAAAGTGACCACTGAACTTTGCCAAAACAAGGTGAGATGGTCCTTCAGTTTCCTGCTTCACAGAAGATACTGCCAGACATTCTGCAGGACACAGAGGAAAGTGACTGATGAACTTTGCAAATAGGGAAGACAATCCTTCAAATTTCCTGCTTCACTAAGAAGTTTGGAGAGACTCTAGGCCTGTAGGCTGAAGATGGATTCCCCAATGTTACAGAAAAATTTTAGGTGACTGTCCAGGCAGCCAGATGTCTCTGTCATTTCTAGAATTTTACATGCCCTTATAGTGCACTTCCTGTTTACTCAAGTAATAATTATATCCTTCTGGGGTCTTTGATGGAGTTGAAGACTAGACAGTTATAATTATATTTTTCCTTAGTTATGATAAAAGGTAAATTAGATACAAAACTTTAGACTCACAAATATAGGATAGATGATAGAATATTTTTTTTAATTTTATCAAATACAAATAGCCTAGCTATCATAACTTGTAATTCTTGCTCGATAACGGTTTTATTACATATAATTTTACTATATTAAAGTTAAAACCTCCCTTTTTGATTAGACAGAAAAGGGGGAGTGCTGTGGGATATCTTTCTGTACACTGTGAATATATGTTGTTCCCATTGGTTAATAAATAAGCTGCTTTGGCCTATGGCAAGGCAGCTTAGAGGCAGATAGGAAATCTAAGCAGAGATACAGGAAGGAGACAGGTAGAGAGATGCCAGCCTGCTGCCCAAGGAGCAGCAAGATGCCAGCAGACCGGTAACACCATAGCCATATGGCAACATATAGATTAATACATATGGGTTAACTTAGATGAAAGAGCTAGCTAACAAGAAGCCTGAGCCATAGGCCACACAATTTGTAATTAATATAAGCCTCTGTGTAGTTATTTTATAAGTGGCTGCAGGACCACAGGTGGGAGAGATTTGTTGGACCATGGGGCCAGGAGGAACCAAGAAACTTCCACCTACACAGGTCTGCTTTGAGTTCCTTTTGTTTTACCCACAGAGTAACAACTGAGCTCAACTGTCTCACACCCTCTTCCACAAACTTGCAAAGAAACTTTTCTGGAGTCTTTGGGGCGCCTGCCATCTGCGAGCCCTGGCTATGAGCCAAGCAGAAAATATGAGCTCATGCTTTAAAAAAAAAAATCCACACTTTCCAGTTGCAATTTTCTCAAACCTTAAAATACCGCTACTCTAAAAACAAGCAAAACCCAAGACTGAAAGAGAGGAGACAAATTAGGTCACTCATCTTGCCCATCTGTGTTTGGGAGTTTAAGTCTAAATCTGAACATGATATCCCCAGACTAAGCCACGACTTGTCCTCATGAACAGGGAATAATTTATAAGTGCCTGTTCAACAGAGTAAGGGACCTGGTGGAAGTGTATTTGTTATAGGTGAGCCAAGGTCCTTAGATAGGACACTGTTGCTTAGAGTAGGCAAACAGCTACAGGGCCCAGCTAGCATTACTTTTGCCAAACTGCCGCAACAGGCCTTTAAATGAACCGGAGTGTAGAACCATGTTGGCGGAATCACAGTTTTGAAGTCAGTGACAATGTCATTTGGTTTTATGGTCCCCTCTCCCTGTCTTACACCCTTTCCACAGATGAGGAAAAACTAAGGCCTTATGCATTGAATGGTTTGCCCAAGGCAGGGTCATACCGGAATCTGGGTTGTAAGTCACAGCACTGACTTCCACTGAGTGGAGTAGAACTTAACAAAAGATGCAATTCGGGCTGTAACTTGGAACTGAGGCTCAGGAAAAGATACACTCAAGCCACAGCCATGGAGTGGTTCTGATTAGAACAAATCACCTAAGGTGAGGAGGACTCTGGCCCTGGGTCCGCCCTTACTAGACCCTGATACCCAAGACCGGATGGCTAGTGACAGGAGCTGTGTCCCACAGCTCAGAGACCAAGAGACTAGGTAGTAAACTGTTGGCTTTTCTGGCATTTTTAATTTGAATCACATAGCTCTCACCCCTACTCCTCCACAACGATTAATAATGTTGGAGATTTCTCAGCACAGAATTCGAGCCCTGACGACCAACATCAGTAACAAATGTTAACAGTGTGCGTCTGTGCTCTCATAGGGCTAGTGGAAAAAATGGAAATGACCACTGCTTTGAAATCCTTTTTTTATTATTATGTCTCTCTGGACTAGTTTTTCTTTCCTTCCGCAAATATATATTAAGCACTTAACATGCTAAGAGGCAATGTGTTGTGTTCTGGGGACATGAGGTAACGGAAGGATGTGGTTTCCCTTCAGGCCCTGTTGGATGGAAGTAAAGAAGGACATTGAACAAGCAGCCACGAGTAGAGTGTGCAATTGCAAACGAATTAAAAATTTGATAATTCCCAAGAAGTAATTGCATTTCAGTGAAACATCCTAATAGGAAGACCTGAATTCCATTTGTAAAATCCTTCCCTGAGAAGTGGCCTTTAAGCTTGGAAAAGCGAGAGAGAACAAAGAGAAATAACTAATTGGTTTTTAAAAAGAGCAAGCGTTTCTACTAACTGCCCTTAGCATCCACATAGGGAGTCCCCTGAACCTGATACCTCACCAACAGGTAATAATCAATGGGCAAAACAATGAAGCCAGCCACAAAGGGAGAGAATGAGGCAAAACCCAATGTCCCAAAGAAACAGATGCTCATGCCTGAAGTCAAAGGACCACTTTACAGTTATCAAGGTAATTGGGTCGCCTTAACCATGTATTCGATGATACCATCCATCGTGGTTGCCATCTAGCAAGCGCCGGGCTGTGGAATGCAAAACCGAACAGAATGTGACACTTGCCTGTACTACATTCATTCTCTTGCAAAGACAGAGAGATAAATATTTGGCTCAGTATGATAGGTGCCACTAAAGGCAAAATACCAAACTCTCTTGTGCCCTGCAGTGGGGGACTTACACTATCCAGGGACAGCTAGGGGTGTTTAATGAGAGTGAGAGGGACAGTAAGAAGAAGCCAGGGTCTTGATTAACTACGGGTCTGGACATAAGGTGATAATGTTTGAAGACCTGATGTGTCCCTCCTGACATTGTCTTCTAACCACAGCGCTATCCCTTATCAGATGAGCCGCAAGAGGTTTGCTGCACTGTGTGAATAATTTTACCAGCAGAAGTGTGATAATTAAACATTCATTTTTGGGCATCTCAGTATCAAAACAGAAATTTAAGCTTAGCTGGCCACAGTAGAGTATGCCTATAATTCTAGTACCTGGGAGGTGGAGACAGGAGGATTGGGAGGTCAAGGCCAGTCTCAGCTACATGGTGACTTTAAGGCCACTCTGGGCTATCTGAGATAGTGAAGGAAGGAAGGAAGGAAGGAAGGAAGGAAGGAAGGAAGGAAGGAAGGAAGGAAGGAAGGAAGGAAGCTAGCACCATGACGCTTTGAAGACCTCCTCAGTACTCACAGGCAGCTCTGAGAACAGAAGGGGAGGCCCTGGGGCTACTGAATTTACTTTTATTGGCCAATAATGAAGTAACTTTGTTTCACAAGGTCAAATGTAGACAGAAAGGTGAGGTTATGTTGAGCCACAGAAACAGAGAGTACATACAGATTGTGCACTTGTGTGAACGATTCACGGATGTATATACAAGTACACACTATACTTCTGTTTGTAATCTGTGAAATTTTGGACTACTGTGAGAGTCAGAGAAACCATCATAAAAAAGAATAATGAGCCGGGCGGTGGTGGCGCACGCCTTTAATCCCAGCACTCAGGAGGCAGAGGCAGGTGGATCTCTGTGAGTTCGAGGCCAGCCTGGTCTACCAAGTGAGTTCCAGGAAAGGCGCAAAGCTACACAGAGAAACCCTGTCTCGAAAAAAAGAAAAAAAAAAAAAAAAAAAAAAGAATAATGAGAGAAGCCGACAGGTTTATGGACAGACGCCCTTTCATAGTTTGCTAGATGAAATCAGATCAAAAGAAGGCAGATCAAGATAATAACACAGAAAATGAGCTTATTTTGATGCTAAAATCTTGGCCTGTAGCCTTGAAGCTAGACACTTCTGGACCATTGGTGTTGTGGAGAGTAGAAGCTCTGAATGAGTGAGAAGCTGGGCAATCCTGAACAGAGCTGAATGGAGGACAGAGAAAGGGCCCTGTGAGATTGTTTCTTCTTTCTTCAGCAGAAATCGGTCAAAAACAGTGTCAGTGTATAATATCATGATGGGGAGCTGCACTGCTTTTCCTTCTAAATTTATTTTCATGTATGTGTGTGGGTGTTTTGCCTTCATGTATGTACGGTTTGCGCATGTCTGGTGCCTAAGGAGGCAGAAGAGGGTGTCAGATGAGTTGTGGGCCACCGTGTGGATGCAGGACGCCAAACCGGGTTCCTCTGCAAGAGCAGTGTTCCCAACTACTAAGCCGTCTCTCCAAACCCAGATGTTACTGTTCTGGTTACACAGTGAGGAAATGGACTCAAAGAAGCTGGGTGTCACAGAACAAAGATGGACTCAGCAAGTTGTTCTTATAGATTTGTCAATGTGTGTGTGCGTGTGTGTGTGTGTGTGGGTGTGTGTGGGTGTGTGTGTGTAACAATAATAATCAAAAAAGAGAGGATATCAACTTGAGAGTGAGGGGGACATGAGGGGATTGGAGAGAAAGGACATGGGAGGGGCTGGAGAGTAGAAAGGGAAGAGAGGAAGAATAATTATATCTTAATTACAATGTAAAAAATCAATCAATTAATTAATTTTAAAAGAAGCTAGGTGTCTAGTGCTGGGTTACAAACAGGGCAATGTTTGTGCTGGAATGCAAACCCTTATCTGTTGTCAAATTCTGTGTTCCTTTCCTTTTACCATGGTATCTAAAGAACTGCCATCTGTGTTCTTTCACATTTACCAAAAGATACAACCCTTTCAGGAACAATCTGTGATGACCTTCTTCAGTAAACAGTGTGGATGGTAGAATGTCCTTAAAAGGCCGACCAGAGTCCAAGTAAAATGGTACAGGCTGTGAAGTATTATGTGTCATGACAGATACAAATAAATAGAGATGATAGATAGCTCAATTAGATAGATAGAGAGAGAGAGAGAGAGAGAGAGAGAGAGAGAGAGAGAGAGAGAGAGAGAGATAGGTAGATAGATAAAGCAAGATAGATAGATAGTCAGACAGGTATTCCAACAGAGAAAATAAGCCCCACTGAAACCATCGTACTAATCTGGTAAATATTTGTGTGGTGAGAGTTAGGGAACAGAAGAGGGACTATTGGGGAACAGAAGTTAGACAAGCCCTAACAAGGTTCAGAAGCACGTACACAATCAATAGGGATTCTAGGTTTTCCTGGTCCCAACAGTCCTTATCCCTCTCACCCTTTGATGTTTCGACTGTTCAAAACTACATCTATAAAGTGACTGCAGTTACCTTGGTCAGTTTCACCTCAAGCACATGGCTGCTATGGATCCGACTGTCGAAATGAGCTACCTTTTTGGAAGAGGACTTCACCTTGGCGATGATCTTCGCATAAGAGAAAACAATCACAGCCGTTGGGAGCAGGAGGCAGAAGAAGAGGATGCTCAGGATGAACACCTGACCCCCACCTGAAGCCTGGGCCAGCCACCAGTCCAGGGTGCACGAGGTTCCAAAGGGCTCGGGGGCATAGTCCCCCAGGCCCACCAAGGGCATGGTGGTCCAGAAGGAAGCGTAAGCCCAGATGACTGCCAGGCAGATGTAGGCATGCTTTCTCTTCAGCCAGACCCCTGGAGGTGGAAAAAAGAGCATTACCCACATGGAACCTGCCCTACACCCATAAACCTCCCCTGGACATGTCAAATTCCATCTCCAAAGATTTATTCCACTGAATTCTGGGAGACGTGGACAGATAATTGAAGCCTGGGGGAGAGTGAAGTCACGGGAGGGAAAGTTCCAGAGCTGGAGCCTTTGTCCAGGAGGATGCAATTTGAAGAGAATTCACAGGGACAGTTTTCTCTAGGCACCTAGGAGCTTCCTGAGGGAGAAGTGACACGGGGTAGAGGGGTGGGAAAGCAGACAGCAGGAGGAGGAGAGGACGCTGAAGACAATGGAGGAGCTTGGGAAAACATCTCAAGAGTATGTTAGCCAGTGGTCCAAGCATTGAAAGGAGAGTCCTTCCCGGGAGGTGAGAAATCACAAAGGATTGGTTGTGTCTTTCAAACACCCTTACTCCTGAAAACTTTCCTGTGCCTACACCCCTTCTTTGTCTACTCTTTGAGTGAGTTTTGATCCTGACCCCCCCCCCCCCCCCCCCCCCCCCCGTGTGGTGATGCTGAGGAGGGTGACTGTGCTTGGAAATTCATGCAGATTTTTTTGTTTATTTGTTATTCATGGGACGGCCAAGCACACACAGTCATGGTGGGAGAAAGGCAGAGAATCTGATTAGGTTGTCACACATGCTGTGAGAGTAACTCTGAAAAAAAAAACCTGTCTTCCAGAAAGCTGAGGGGTGTGGGGAAGCTCTGTGTGTGTATCAACCCTAGTTTCTTAAGCAAAAGAGAATTCCAAGAGTAAGAAATGCTGCAGTAATTTAAAATGATTTTTTTTTTAAAGGTTGCAAAGGACTAGTGATCATTTCCCAAAGTGCAATGCAGTCACTAAAGCTGGGTCAGCAGCAGTCGGCCTGGCGGTTTTCTCTGCGCCTCACCCGTCAGGTCACGTTGCAGGAGGCCAGGGGAGTGGCTCCTCACTGCGTTCATTGCACAGTAGCAGGGAAGAAATACGAACACACACGGAGGGAAGCTAAGTGATTTCTTCCACGTGCACTGGAGTCTGCTTCTGCTTCGCTTGTTACGAGCAAGTGAGAGTTAAGTCACTAAGACCACAATTCTTCTGAGGGTGGTAGGTCATGTCATGTTTCTAAAGACTCACTGTTCTTAACAGGAAGGGAAGTTGTGCTGACTTTATTTTCTTTATTTTCTGGCTTGTTTTGAGACACAGTCTCTAGCCCAAGCTAGCCTCAAACTGGCTCTGTAGCTGAGGATGTCCTTGGACTTCTCATCTTCTGCCCCCATCTCCCAAGAACTGGAATTACAGGTGTGCATTCCCACTGCGACTAGTTTGTATGGTGCTTGGGGGTAGTATCCAGGGCATTGTGCATGCTAGGGGAGCACTCTACCAACTGGTTTGGATGAACTTTAAAGAAAATGAAATCGTGTCAATTGTGCAAACTCTAAACTTGAACATTAACTCCTGTGTGCGTGTGTCTCGTCACTAATATAAAAAAAAAAAACAGAATAAATTGTTTCTGTGCTCGGTTGTCTACATTTTCTCAAATCCGCGACATCACACATCATGAAGCACAAGACTTCCTCAAGCCCAACCTGAGAAGGGTAGCGATCAGGTAGCCACAAAGGTTTTGTCAGCTCTTGGTTATCCATTTAACGCATCAAACACTGGCAGAGATCATGGACAAATACTCATAAGGATGTGCATAGGCATACGGATAAGCATTGATAGTGAGGGTTACTTAGTGAGATGCTTTCGTACTTACATTCCAGTATGGTGAAAGGCTGTCAAGTACAGGAAGGAGTAGATTAGTAGATGGGTTCTGTGTTGCTCCAGAAGTCAGAACTAGGACCAATGGGTGGAGGTTACTGGGAGGCAGTTTTGTCTCAATATAAGGAATAACATTGTAACAACGAGAGCAGACCAATCAGAGAATGGGCTGCCTTGTGCAATAGTAAGCTCCCCGGCACTGGTCACTGGAATTAGTCAAGAGGCCAAACAGTCATCTCTCGGGGATGACCATTTACAACATTTACATGGTGGGAAGGTCTGCATGTCCCCAAGTGACCTTTAAAATTTCAATATGCTAGAGAACACTGTGTGGAGGGTCCAATAGTGAATCAGATTAAATGAAGAAATATCACGGAGGGTCAACCTTAGAAGAGTCTAGATAATATACACATGTCTCATAGAGTTTTTGCCCTGACATGATTCTGGTTATGGATAGAATAGCATCCTCTCTTTAGTTGATACAAAGTTTAAACTCAAGATGACATTTTAAAACAGAGATCAAGGTTTAGTACTCCTCAAATACCCCCAGGAAGTTGAGCTTTCTATCTTCTTGTCTATAAAATCTATGATTTTATTACAAATAAGCTTGTTGTGCTAAAAAAATAAGATTATGGCAAGAATTAGACTCTGGTGTCATCCAAACTGTATAATTTTACATTCTGACTCAGGCTGTTTTTACTGAAAGTTTCAGATGTTTATAAAAAGAGATGCAATTTTTTAATGGGTTTTGAATCATGAAAACATTTACAGCTACCCTCCTCCTGCCCCATGCACAGTCTCCTCTGTAGTCTCGGTACTATAAACTGTTGCCACCTCTATGTGCTGGGTGTCCTCTGTCCTACGGCCTTAGCCACTCTAACTGACTGTCAGTCCAAACAGATTTATGCAAAGGGAGTCAGAACCACTTCCTGGGTAGGTCCAACTCTCAATATTAAAATTAAGTGCTCCCAAATTTTCTCCCTCTGGTTCAATAAATTCCCAGAATTCCCAGAACCAAAAGTATTAAAAGTTTAATCAGTAGAATAGTTCAATCTTGAAAATTCAGGGCTCTGAAAACCCCATTAGTCCTGCCTCACTGGTTCCCTTAGTCAGCTGCTCTTCTACCTACCAATACCAAAAGAGACCAGCAGAACAGTCTTTCAGTGTGTGTGTCCTTTCAGGTAGGAACATCTGTATGGCTCTCTAAACCTGGAGAACATTCTGGAATTCCCCATCTCTGAAAACATGGGGAACCTGAGTCCTAAGGGAGAATCACAGACAATTTTTCTTATAATTACAAAACGGAGTAGGTCATCAGCTAAATATCCCAGACCTAATCACGTTCATGCATTTTGTTTTTGTTTTTGTTTTTTGCATGAGGAAATGTGGTAGACATTTCCATACTTTATACAAAAAAAAGTGAGACATTTAAAAGTTATAGGCATTATTATGAAAGTAGTACTAAAGGAAATATACATTGACACGGGTCAGATCAAAATATATAGAAGAACAAGACAGGCTATGAATAGAAGTATCCTTGGTCACTGAAGTTATTAACAACCTTTATTTACTGTGAAGAATATGTACAGTTCTAACATTCAAACCATCTAACTGTCACTATTAGGGAACAAGGAACCTTCCAACTTACCATAAGATAGATAGCAGATCTTCAGATATCGGTCCAGGCTAACAGCAGTCATGGTAATAAGGCTTCCACAGCCAAAGAAAAATCCAGCCCATCCATACCAGCGGCAGCCAAACCAGCCAAACACCCAGCGGTGGCAGAAGCAGGAGATGATGGTGAACGGCTTGCCTACAACTAGAGCACCAGGCAGTTGTCAGAGGAAGTCCCTTGCCGTTAAAACCTCTCCACTTGCTCACTGGACTCGCCTGGCCCTTCCTCCCCACAAACACATTTCGAGATGTGAGTATACACTTGTATATACAAGATGTGTATATAACTATATACTTGCGAGCGAGTGCGTGCGCACACACACACACACACACACACACACACACACACACACACACACACACACACACTTCATTACACAGAACTGATGAATTAGTAAGATTCTGACAGTTCATCAGTGGCCCACGACAAATAAACAATAAAACCCTGTTGTTGAAGACACAACAGATCTTGGTCGTAGACATAAAATGATAGACATAAAGTGATAAGACATAAAGTGATCAAGCTGGAACTGGGACGGAAGTTTGCTTCACGCTGGATAGTCCTCCTAGTGCTTGAAGGTGGTCTGCAGACTGCTGAAAGACAATTGTCCTCAGCAATCCTAATCAGTGTAGATGATATGTTCAGTAATAATACCATGAGTCCACTTGTGCAATAATGAATAATGCCACAGCTGGTGTAGACGTAACCAACTGTGTTCTGACTGGATTTGAAGCCTGCTCCAGAAGTCGAGTTCACATCTGGAACTGTAAACCCACTCAAACGCTGATGGCTGGGGAAGCCCCGGGGAATTTGAAGACCTGCTAAAGAGGCACTGTATGCCTTCTAAATAACTATGTTTTTGTCCATAGATTAATGCCGCTGTCAGCTCTGGCCAGAGAAATGTCATTTTGCCGTTAACAATAGTGACTTCTGAGACAACAGTCAAAAGTGCTGAAAATAAATGACTGTTGAGTGTCAGGCCATCACACCTCTCTCTCTCTCTCTCTCTCTCTCTCTCTCTCTCTCTCTCTCTCTCTCTCTCTCTCTCTCAGAGAACAACTCCAATGGAGCAGAAAGAATGTAAGAGTGGCAGGAGGGGATGGGAAGGAGCATGAGATGCTGACATGGTGACAAACTGTCCCACTGCTGAGCTCACTGCAGGTGTGACTACCTGCACGAGAGCTGTACTAGATTGTGCCAGGCCTGTCAACACCCTGCCATGGGAGGGAAGCGGCTCATGGCTGTCCATCCCTCCCTGGAGATGATAGTTACTTAATGGTTGCTGAGGGAGGGAGAGGTATATCCTTCAATGGTGTACACTCATAAGGTGCCTGAGCTTCTGTAAGCAACCCTAATTAAAAAAAAATCACTGAAACACACACAAGAGGGAAATGAAACTAGACGGGAGGTTCTTAGGGAAGGGGTAAGGTGTGGGAATGAGAGAGGATAACAGAGGAGTGAATATTATTAAAATATATTACATCCATGTATGAAAGTGTCATGTTATATTAATATATGCTGACAGAGCCATCTGAAAACCCCTTTCAAGTATTTAGAAATAGAATTTGCATAAACCAGGTTTGAAATTACCCTGAAAAGTTTTCATTCCCAATAGCCAAAGAATTTTTGTAAAATAATTATCACTTTGCTTACTATCATAACTGTCTCAAAGAGACTCACTTCAGGGAGTACAGGAGATGGGACCCCAGGGGGCGATGACAACAATGTGGTCATTTCTAATCTTTTATTAAAATGGTTAATTTCAAAGCTGAGCAAGAAGGACACTATATTTACACTAAAATATTTGAGAGAAAATTTCTCATAAAGCACATTTTTTCTAAGCTGGTTTCCCTCTTTGACTGCCCTCACACTCCATTTTGCTCCCATCCGAAACTGGATGTTCAAGCTTGAGTGTTCAACGAATGATCCTGGGAACAGAGTTTTCTACAGTGCCCTTCAAGTGTCTATTCAACATACCAACCTTATTGGCAGACCTGTAACATGGCCTCCAAAACAACCATACTCAGCCAGTCAAACAATACCCAACAAATGGTACCTATTCTAGTCCTTGACGGTGAAAATTCAAGACACTTACAAACTTCCAGTTCAGAAAATATTTTGTGCCCAAATGTATTGACCATGGACCCTGCTGATGGGACCAATTACTCCACAGATTAGGAAGTAGGCCTCATCTAAGGAGGGAGGAAGAAGAACCTGAAGTAAGACTCCTTTGCCTGCTCTTTGGACCCTTTTCCTCCTGTTGGGTTTCCTTGTCCAACCTTGGTGTGAGGGCTTTTGCCTTTTCTTGCATTTTTTTTTTATTGTGTTTGGTTGTTGTCTCTTGAAGGCCTACTCTTATCTGAAAGGAAATGGGAAGAGAGTGAATCTGGAGGAGAGGGAAGGTACGGGGGTGTGGAGGGGAGCTTAAGGGAGGGGAAACTGTAGTCAGAATGTATTATATGAGAAAAGAATCTATTTTCAATAACAAAGAAAAAAGACAATAGCCCTTAGACCAAGAAATATTTCAATGCAAGGAATTCTAAACTTCATGTGTGCAGTTCACTGGCTTTCCAAGCCTGCTGATACCCCATTGTGCAGTCTCATGAATGACATGTAATGAGAGCTTTCAACTCATCTGATTTCTATTTCTTCTGTTATTGTAATGTCGAAGGTTTACAGAATAATGTTAAACACAAGTAATCATAGTAGGCATCCATGTATTGACAAATTTTAAAACAAATGTTTTTAAAGGTTTTGGTTGTTGTTGTAATAAGTTGTTGGAGTGTTTGCCTGGTGTACATGTGGTCCTGGTTCAGTCCTCAGTTCACACAGATCAGACATGGTGGCATTTCCCATAACTGTAGCACCCTTGAAGTAGAGACGGAAGGGTCAGGAGTTCAAGTCAAACTCTTCTACATATGAGTTTGCTACCATCCCGGGCCACACCAGATCCCAACTCAGAAGAAAAGGAAGAAAGGAAGGAAGGGAGAAAAGAACGAAGGAAAAAGGATGAAAGGAAGGAAGGAAGCTAGTTTTAATATTTCATTATTGAATGCTTCTTAATCAAAGGCACTCCTTTGTCACACTAGTTTGTTGAGGATTTTTAACCAGAAATACATCTTGTTTTATTAAAAGCTCATGAAATTTTATGCACTGATCATGAGTTTCCCGTTCTTGTTGAACCTTTTAATACAATCACTCCTGCAGTGAGAGCGTGAACATGGTTTAGAAACTTCATACACTCAGAGTTAAGCCCTGAAAAGGGGTATTTGGGGGAGGAAATGGGGAGGTATCTATGGGTGTAGTGGTTTGAATAGGAATGGCCCCCATAGACCTGTGTTTAAACACTTAGCCCATAGGGAGTGGCACTATTAGGAGGTGTGGCCTTGTTGGGTAGATGTAGAGAAAGTGTGTCACTATGGAGGTGGGCTTTGAGGTCTCATACGCTCAAACCACACCAAGTGTGACAGTTCACTTTCTGTTGCCTCCAGAACAAGATGTAGGACTCTCAGCTCTTTCTCCAGCACCATGTCCACCTGTGTGCCACCATGTCCTACCATGATGATGATGGACTAAACCTCTGAAACGGTAAGCCAGCCCCAATTAAATGTTTTTCTTTATAAAAGTTGGCATGGTTATGGTGTCTCTTCACAGCAATAGACTCAAAGCAATTCCACTAAAATCAGGAACGAGGCAAGGCTGTCTGCTCGCCCCATACTTATTCAATATAGTACTTGAAGTTCTAGCCAGAGCAATAAGACAACATAAGGAGATTAAGGGGATACAAATTGGAAAGGAAGAAGTCAAGCTTTCCCTATTTGCAGATGACATGATAGTATACTTGAGCGACCCCAAAGATTCCACCAAGGAACTGATACAGCTTATAAACACCTTCAGCAACATAGCAGGATACAAGATCAACTCAAAAAAATCAGTAGCCCTCCTATATACAATGGACAAAGAAGCGGAGAAGGAAATCAGAGATACATCACCCTTTGCTATAGCCACAAATGACATAAAATACCTTGGAGCAATAGAAATTCTAACTAAGACAATGGGGAAAACCTATTTTGAGAAACCATAGACATTATATACCTTGAATTCAGAATGGGAGACTGAAAGGCCACAGAGGTGTTAGTCTCACATATATTTGCTCAATTTTGAATTTATCTACGATATATATGTATGATAAAATGATATGTATAGATATATCTTCATTTTACTATTTCCTGTGGTTATTGTCAATGAATACAAAACAGAAATTCAGGTACTTGCAGGGAAATGAAAGGATTCAGAACATGAAAACTGGGAGGAATCTTGGAGTTGGAAGAAACTTTACCACTACAGTAATTCTCAAATGCTCCTCCCTCTGGCTCCTCTGATAGCACACATATTTCTGTGTATGTATACATATATGCATGCATATGTGTATATGTGTGCCTTTGTGCATGGCTCAGTATGTGTGCATGTCTGCACGTACACAGGTATGTGGATGGGTGTGTGCAAGGCTGTACCATCTGTGTGTGTGTGACTCTGTGTGGGTGAGGGGAAACTGGACACAGAGAGACCAACCTCCTTTCAATCAGGAAAAAAAATATCATCTTATTTATGGCCATTTTATGATATTATTTGATGTTTGAAAATGTTTAGGAACACAGGACTAGTTAGGAAGGATAACACCGGGAATGAGTAGGGGTGAGGGGGAAGGGAGAGGGAGGGAAGGGAGGAGATTTAATGAAAAGTATGGAGACAATCCTGTAAGAAAACTCATTACTTTGGGTACTATTTCTAAAAAACTAGCAAAAATCGTTCAGCAATAACTTCTTTAAACTCTTTCATTTTTAGATTAAAACCAGATTTTCCATGTTCTCTTGCAGGTTTTCCTCCTCTGTTCATTCTTTGTCTCACTTGTTCTGTTGAGTTATTGCTCATTCCAATACGAGAGGCATTTTAATAAATGTAAAGTTCAAACGCAAGATATCTATTAGTAAATACAAGGTTCGCTGTGTTGACAACCATGCCCAGAGAGCAGGGAGAGAATATGACAGGATGACAGATAGGAGCCACTGGGGTAAAGAGAAATGGAGTTCCGAGATAGACAGGAAGCGTTGTTTCACATAGGGAGTGACATTTAGGTACAGGCAGAACCAGTGGACTGAAGAGTCTTCTGGCAGAGAAGACAGTAGACTCCAAACTTGTGAAGAACCCCCTGGTGTGGAGGCCAAAGCAGCAGAGAAGATACACGTGGCCTACAGACCAAAACTGGTATCTGTGCCAGGTCTCCATCCATAGTGGAGTTTTATTTGGGGGGTGTGCGTGTGTGTGTGTGTGTGTGTGTGTGTGTGTGTGTGTGTGTGTGTGTGTTGATTGGTTGGTTCTTGAGACAGGGTCTCATGTAACCCAAACTGGCCTCAAATGTATTCTGTAGCTGAAGATACAGGATGACCTTGAGCTCCTGGTCTGCTTGTCTTCACCTCCCAAGTGATAGAGTTATGAGCATACGTCTGTGCTCAGCCTGGAGTCAATGGAGCCCTTGATGTGTCTTGTAGGTAGGGTCAGCTACAACGAGTATCCATCCATCCATCCACCCACCCATCTACGTGTATGTGTCTGTCTGTCTCTCTGCCTGTCTGTCTGTCTCCTCCACGTAGTAGAACACTCCTCAGCCTGGCTGCTGTTAGAGTCACCCCAGTTGTTTTCATTGTATTTTGCTTGGCTTTGCTTTCGCTGTCAATGTCCAGGACTTCCAACCCCTAGATCTGCTGATGCAACATGCCTGGAGGGAACTCAGGCAGCGGCTTACCTTCTCTGACTCTCCACCTGACTCTCCTGCATGTCCTTCAGCACGAGCCTTTGTGCCTATGACAACCTGCATTAGCTGCATATATGCAACACGTCTGACTTAGAATGTGCTTCAGTATTTAGAATAGAATGCAGCTGGGTAAGGAAAAAGACCGAAAATTCTAGGAGGTATTGGAAGAAAGTGTATTACAGACACTCAACATGACCTAGATTAACTAGAAAAAATTCAGATGGAAGAAAACGCGTTCTGGTGGATTCCTGTAAGTGCATTTGCAGGGGAAGGTAGGAGGCCAGGCAGTTTCTGTGATCTCAGGGCAGGCTGGCAAGGCTGGGAGCAGTTTCAATGCATCAGACCAATTAAGAGCGTGTTTTAATTTGAGCCTGATCTGCGTCAGCCTTCAGCAACAGTCAGGTATTACTCACTGGTGAAGGATGTAGCTGAAATGACAGAGTTCACTAGGACAGACATTTTACACTCAGAACAAGGGAGCCTTAGGTGAGCGGATGGAGAAAAACCAGACCATTCCTGCTGCTCTAGCGCCATCGCGTGGCCACAGCCCAAATGTCAGCCACTTTGCAGACTCACAAACCTCGGGGTTCACACAGGGAAAGGGGCTTGGTGCCACATTCCTTTTCTGTTGAACACGCACATTTACCACATGAGGGCTTTTGATACTGGGGTCTATCCTTACCCAGTAACACCTCCCCAAGTAGCCGGGAGCAGGCAATCTCTGAGGACAACATGTCCGCTGTTTAATATTGTAGCAATTCGACAGGTCGAGGATTATTATTAAGCTTAATTTTTAAAAACTAGTGATAGTCGAAAATTCTGTTTATGAAGAGAGATGTACTATTTTTAAAGAGCAGCGGGAAACTGCTCTTAGAAAAAAGTTTCCACATAAAAACAAACACTTCACTAACAACTTGAAACCACAACTGGTTAGCCAATGTTTGAATCCAAATCAGCTAGGCAACCTTGGCACTTCATAGAAGGGCTAATACACACACGGAATTACTCCTTCTTAAATGAATTACAGTTAAAGAAAAAATATTACAGCTCCTCTTTGCTGGGCTATCTAAACAGTTCTAAGAAGCAAGGGAAAAATCCAATTTTCAATTTTGTCCACACAGTAACTTGGCTGGAAATGCATGGAGGTGCCCACGTGGGTAGATGTATGTCTGTATCTGTGTGTGTGTGTGTCTGTGTGTGTCATGTGTGAGCAGATGCACACATTTGCTTGTGCACGTGTGCAGACCAAATGTCAATGCGGGTGTCTTTCTCTACCATCTTATTTGGGGGACCAAGTCTATCCCTGAAGCTGGAATGCAAGCCCCCTGGGGGTTCCTGTCTCCACTTCCCAGTGCTAGGATTATGGATACATGCTGTCCCACCCATGGACGCTGAGGATCCAAACTCAGGACTTCATGCGTGCACAGCTGCATAGCAAGCCCTTTACCCACTGAGCCTCTCAACCCCCTGAATTAAACTCCCCGACATGAGTACTTTTAAGTGCCCCCCAGTAATGTTTTTGTGCAGCCCACTTGAAGGACCATGGAAGCAGAAGCTTGTGATCCGTCTTTAAGTTACAATTAAAGATCACTGTTGACCCAGTAGCTCTTGTGGACTCTCATGGTGACCTGTCACTGTCTTTGGCCGGTATTTTCCCTTCAAGATGCTGTCCTGTTACAGTTTGTTTTCACCAGATTTCCATGATAGTGGGAGAGCAGCCATGGAGCGCAAAGCCATGGGCTGTTAGATTCCCAATCTGTAGTTCAATGCATTTACAGTATCTTGTGTTGTCTGAAATGTTATCCTTAACACTTAACATGCCTGGGGCACAGCAAGATCTGAATGACAGGCTTGGGAAATAGCTCCATGGGTAGAGTGCTTGTCATATAAATGGGAGGGCCAAAGTTCAGATCCTCAGCACCCATATAGACCCTGAGTGACCGGCCCATAGGAGGCAGAGAGAGTGGATTCCCTAAGGCAAGCTGGATAGCTAGAGAAGCAAATTGGTGAGCTAAGAATCCAAATGAAATACCCTGTCTCAGTCCATAAGGTAGCAAAGGATGGAGGAAAACACTGACATCAGCTTCTGACCTGTGCGCACACGCACGCGCGCTTGCATGTGCACCACATACAGGTGATTATGCATGCACACACACATACACATGAATGTGTAACCATACAAATTTGTCCAAATATGTGAAAGTGCATGTACACACATATATATGTGCAAGGAAAATAAATAAATAAGAAAGAAAGAAAATATTTGGCAACAACAACAACAAAGATCCAGCCATAGTGCTGTCTTGTGCTATGTGGAAGGACAGGAGTATTGAGAGCCGCTGGTAGTAAAAGTCCATGGGAGTATACAGCAGTGACAACTAGAGTTCAGAAGGTCAACCTATCAGAACTAAGGGTTCTGTTAGAGGAAACCATCACTCAAGGCGTTACGGAATTACTGCTTTTTGAATGAACTGACTATCTCTTGTTGTAAACTTCTTGTGCAATAACAGCTATGATTCCCCCCATTAACCGTGCATCTCCATGTTATGTGCACATGTAATCTCACGATTGCATCTCAATCTTGGGCACAACTTTCCCTTTATATTTGGGGTAATTGGAGAACCGTCCCCAGCTGTGTTTATTTTTCATTAACATATACCTGGCCAGGGCCATTCTCCATACAAAAGTATTTCAGCAAGGATAACTTTTTCCAAGGACAAAACTGCACATAGATAAATATTAGCTTATCTCACTTACAGATAAGAGAAAATAACCACTGGCAATTAAATCCTCAGCTCCTTAACTTCACCCTGGGTTATTTACACAAGACCCTAACTTAAAAGATTTACTGCTCACATTCCTGGAATGATGTTTTAGCCATTTTCTAGTTACTGAGTTAAGGTAGTTACTTCCCACTGACCCACGGAGACTGCCCAAGGCCAGGCAGGTGATAGGTGCCAAGCTTCTTTCCTGTGCAAATTAAGCTTTTATTCCTCCTCAGCCAGGTGCTATTCCCAGATTCCCTAATGGATCTTAGCCTTCAGTTGACCCTACCAGAGAACTCCCCTTCAGTCGCTCCCCTTTTGAGCTGTAATTGGAAGCTGACATTTATTGCTTTATGTGTGGATCCTTATCACCTCTCTCTGTGACCCTGAAAATTCCAAGTCCCACATGGCTTTGCCAAAGAATTACTGCTTGTGTATATATACTGGCTCTCTGAGAGCACTGGGGGAATGGATTTAGAAGAACAAAGATGAGGATGGAGATGGGGAAAGAGCTAGATAGACATGAGAGAACAGCAGAAGGGACTGAGAGCAGGAGGGACTGAGAGGAGCGAAGAATGAGAACAGAAAAGAAACGGTGTAGATAGAATTGCCTGAGAAGAGTGAAGTGAATGGACTAAAGATTAACTCAGTGTGCTTAGATTCATTTGATATCTCTCAGATTAGTATCCTTGGCTGCTTGTAGCATCTGCTCTGGACCCTGATAGAAATCTCCTCATGGCAGGAACTTGGGGGTAATTTGTTACAGGAGGGTGAAGGGTCTAGTCATCCTCACGGACACAGCAAGGCAAGGGACAGCCTGAGCTACAGGAAACCTTGCCTCAAAAGGAAAAGGAGGGAAATGAAAGAAAGAAATGAAGAAGGAAGGAAGAAAAGAAAAGAATTTTTGTTTTTATTTTGTATACAATATGTTTTGATCATGTTTTTGCCCTCCTCCAACTCCTCCCAGAATCTTGCTACCTTCCCACTCACCCAACTCCATGCTCTCTCTCTAAACGTCCTTAACAGACGTTTCATTGACTGTCTACAAACACGGCAAATATGCTTTGTGAAGGTAGAAATGAAGTGGGTGGTGACAAGATTGAGCTCTGAGCCAGGGAGTGATTTAGAATGACTAAGATCTTATAACCCCACAAAGAAGGAACAGCAAGGCCGTGTTACCTGATATCCCCAGATCACAGACTGCTAAATTGATAGTCATGATTTCAGCAGGTCTCAGTTTCTTCTTGCGTCTATAAGACATATAAAGGACATACCCATTTCCAAATGTAGAGAGAATCCCTACAAAGAAAAATAAAATGTCCCATCATTAGAATGAGGATTAGCATTCACTTGCACATGAAACACTTTCAAAAATGGATACCACAGATTCAGAGGGTAATGAGAGGCCACTAAATAAAAGTCTAAATTAAGAAGATGAAATCAAAAGCATGAATTGTGAATGACAGGCAAGGGATGGGTTGCCTCGAAAGGAACAGGAGTCAGGGATTGCAGGACTGAACTTACCCAGACAATGGAACCGCTAACTTCCCAGTTAGGCTCAGGAGGATGTGGGAATCCCAATGGTCAGTTCTTGTACCGGCCCCCAGGGCAGATTGTTTTCCTCGGCCATTTTTATAAAGTATTGGCTTTAAAAGACTCCCTCCCTTGGATAACTGGGATCAACCCCTTAACTATTTATATGTCCTGAAGATAAAGTCAACCAAGAGGGTGACTTTAGTACCACTGTGGGCTTCCATAGGAGCACCAGCATGCGAGAAAGGTGTGGTCAGAGGTGGCTGTTGTGACTCCTTGCAAGGAAGGGGTCATCTCCTGGACACCCCAGGGCTTCGACTCCTGAGGTGGTATGAACCCTCAGTATCTGGAACACAGAATGCCTTCAGCTAGCACTGGTCTAGGTGTCAAAGGTAAGTGTGTAACAACTGATAACATGGGCACTCCCCCTCCCACCAAGGGGAGAGAAAGTGACCCTCAACCCACCAGACCTAACAACAATGACATACGTGTGTTCCCAAGGTTGCATACTCTTTTATTAATGACAAGTTGGTTTGGGTATTACAATAAAACTGTTCCAAAGTTCTTACAAACCCAGTTAAAATTCAAAAAAAAAAAAAAGACCCATTATCTACTGACTGTATTTAAGAAAAGAATACACCTACTTCCATAGCTTAACATGTAGAGTAGATTTCCTCAGGAATTCTTGCTTCATAGTGTAGCTGTATGTAAATGGGAATCTGGTACAGCTGCCTTCAGTAGTAAGGAATAAGGAAAGCATTAACGGAGAGACCCAGAGTTGTCTGTTTTAATTTCTATTTTAATTTCTCCACCACAATTCATTTGGGGGGGGACAAGGGGAAAAATGTGTGTCTCTGCTGATGGTACGAAGCCACCAGGACCTGACTGCATTGTGCTCCTAGGAGATGCTGGCTCTCTGGAGTCAAAGACGCTTCATGGTCCGTGAAAGCCTCTTTAGCTTTCTTAAAGCAAAAGGGCAGAAAAGTTGAAGGGATTGTACAGGTCTAAAGCAGATGAAAGGCAACTCCTGTCTCCTGATAAGAAACCATCTAGCAAGGCACGCTGGGAAAAGAAAGTGCAAAAATGCAGCTCAAAAATAATAAGACAAATTCCATCCATGTCATATCCAAAAAAAAAAAAAGAGTAAAAACAGTTAAGTATTCGCACGCAGTCAATTTAGAAGGTTTGTCTGATGCCCTTTTGCCTGCCAGCATCTCTTGAGAATATTTCTTATTTGCGTTTCTTTACATTGTTACTAACCCTATTTCATAGGGTTTCACCCAGTGCCCATGGTGATTTAAAAAATAATGAATTCTATTAAATGCCATGTTCCATTGTTTGCACAAGCAACCTTGTCTGCAGATGAGCTTAAAGATAAATCACATGTATTTTTAACACTAAGGAAAACAAGATTAAGACAATAGAGACTATGGGGTGGACATTTTTTGATCATCAAAATCCTGTATCTTTTGCAAATAAGAAGGACAAAAAGCCTTCCTCTGTGGGCAGTTAATAAAGCAAATGTTAATGTGAAAAAGTGGAGAGTGGAAAATGGGTCTCACATTTATTTCTCCTGCCTGCCAAACTGGGGTTTCATTCTGCAGTTTCCCCTACAATTCCTAGTATTTAACAAAAATGACCAAGAATGTTGCTCTGTCCACTCTGGCTCCTTAAAGGGGACCTAGACATGTAACAACCACACATGGGCAAGACATGGGTCTAGAAAGAGTCCAAGCACCTCCATCCTCATCCAAATCTACCCTTCTTCCCTCATCCCACATGTCTGTGACTTCAATTTCTCTCCCCAATTCATCTGACACTCCTTTGCTTGGGGAACTCTTTGGTCAACACCTAATTTCTAAGCTCGACTCAAGACTCACATCTGCCTTTGATTCCCTTGAATCCATCATGCATCAAGTGAGAACTTCTCTCATTTTCCCACCCACACTGCTGGACTCTCTTGCTAGAATCCTTCAAGCTAGGAAGGAATGAGCTCAGAGTCCTCCAACTGCTACATTGCCTAGAGCCATTTATCTGGTTAAAGATGCTGTTTTCAAACCATCCCTTGCAACTGACTGAAATAAATTAAGTTCAATTTATGAAATGCTTGCTCGTCTGCCTCTTCCGATCACTCAGTTAAATAAAAACATGATGTGGACTTTACTCTGAAGCAGTCTCTATTCCAGCAAAGGGCTTTTCGTTACTCTATTCCCAGCCACTTCGTATATTTGTGTTGGAAAGGACAAATTTGAATTAAATGAAAAGTAGTTGAATGCTCATGGTAAGTATAATGACCCTGGGAATTATTTTGCAATAGAGCATGTTTTTTAATCTCACAAATTCTTTCTGCCTCAAGCACTGACCATAGAGGGATCTCAAGAACTTTCTAATGAGTTTTTCTAAGTTCAGGAATTACATGAATTTCTTCGCCAGTCAGAGAGAGATGAAGGACGTCGGGAAGGGAGAGAAGAGGGAAGGGAGGGATAGTGGAAGGGACAGAAAAAGGAGAGAGAAAGAAAGAGAGGTTGAGAAACCAGGCTTGAACCAACATCTGAAAATATTAAAGACATATAAACCTAAAGATGGAAGCCAGCTGCTCATCACACATCCAAACTTAATATGACAACTTTAAATTCAATAAATGTTGTAACTATTTATTTTAAAAGCAGGGTACCACTGTGTAGCTCTGGCTGGTCGGGAACTCTTCTCTGTAGACCAGAATGGCCTTAAACTCACAGAGATCTGTCTGCTTATGCTTCCCAAATGCTGAGGTTAAAGACATGTGTTACCACACCCAGCCAAATGTTATAAATCTGGACTGTCTGCCTTAGTGCAATCCAACAGAAATATAATATAAACCAGAAACATGAGCTACACATACACTTTAACTTTTTCTGGTAGCCACATTAAGTAACATAAAAGCACATAAGTAAATTAGTTGTAGCAATTAGATGCCTCATCTAATCCAGAAATTACGAGTTCAACGGGCATTTTATATTGCAAATTCTTAATGAGATATTTGTACATTATTTTTCCAGTACTAAACCTCCACTAGGAAGCATGCATTTTCACTACAGTATGCTCATTTGAAAGGTAATAGTTTGTGTGCACAGGAGCCCCGGGTGGCTGCTGGGTTGGATAATACAGTCTAACCACAGACAGAAGCAACCCTGCGTGAATGCTACACAAAAATCTTTCCACCCTAGGCTGGTTTCCATTGATCACCAGTGTAATTTCTATCTTAGCAGTGTTGATATGGTGCAATTTCTAAGGCAGTGTCCGCTGTCACCACTGTGCTGGGCCACAGTTCCCTGGGTTGTGAGAAGAGAGAGCTGAAACACAGGGCCAGCAAGTGGTCTAAGGGCCACTCTCTTAGGACAGAAATATATTCATTATCACACTTTTGATATTCAAAAAGCCAGCCTACTAGTTAAGTGACCAAAATGAAATAATCTCTAAAGAATTCACTGTGAAAGCTCTTTGGAGTATTTTTCCCTAAGGACAGTAGAAGTTGTTTTTATGAAACATTGATTGACTGCCATAATGCCAACCCGCCTTCCCCACCTCCGCTAATATCCATGTAAGTATCAGAATCGTTTGTGCAAAATCAACACAGCCTCTGATATCTCTCAATGCAGCCTCTGACACAGAGCATTAAGGAAGCTTACCGATTATTGTTAGGTAAAAGCCAGCCACTAAATCCGCTTCCCAGGAAAGTTTGGAAGCAAAGGGGTCCTCATCTCGAAGATAGTGTGGCAGGTGCTCGTCCTGGGGCAGGGCAGTGTGGTTTAAGGCCATGCTGTTCTCACACCACCAGGGGTCTGTAAAGCAAATCAGCAGAGATCTTAACAGAAGGAATAATATGTCCCTTTGGATCTGCTCACAGATGCGCCGTTTTCTGTAAAACAAAAGGCACACTCCGGAGCCCTATGGATGATTAGCGCCCAGGGAGGAAAAAAAAGTTCAGCGCTTTTCTTAAAATGACGTAAACACACCAACACTCCGTTGTTCAATTTGCAGTCTGGGCAAGCCTGCATCTTCTCCTCAGGCTTCCTCTGAGCCTCTTCACACCTCCCTGCAGTGAATAAGAGGCCGAAGACTGGTTTATGCTATTGCTCCTTAGCAAACTTTGTAAAGACCTGAACTAAGAGAGGCTGCTGTGTGAAATGTGGGCAAGGTGTACACTGTTTGACCTGTCAAGAGTACAGTGATAGCCCAATCGTCTCCGTTCCCTACATGCTTGGTGAGCTGTAGAGTTCTCTAAGGGGAGAAACAGAGCAGTCAGTGCCAAGGAACATGGGTACTTCACTAAATGAAGCTAAGAGGTCAGAAACTGACCAGGTTAACCTAAAAGTTGAGATTGTTCACAAATGGGGGAGGGGTGCACCAGCCTCCGTCCATAGCTAAGTAGCTGTTGACAGTTGATGGCTGCTAAGGGAAGGAGAGGCAGTTTTCTTTGAGGATGTGGCCTCTGGTGGATTAACCACGGTCCAGTAGGTGGCCGTGCACCCGTGTGTATACGGGCAACACAAATTAGACTCAGTATGCTATTAAAAAAAAAAGATGAAATTAAGATGGAGGGTGACCTGGGGGAGCTGGAGTAGAATTGAAGGAATGATATATGTATATGAAATTCTCAAAAATAAATGTTAAAGACATATATTTAAAAAATTAGGGGCTGGAGAGCTGGCTCAGTGGTTAAGAACACACAGTATTCTTATAGGACACCCGAGTTTGGTCCCCAGAATCCAGACTGGGTAGCTCAGAGTCACCTGTGTCTCAGCTCCAGGAAGATTTGGTTCCTCTGACCTTACTATGCACACACACACACACACACACACACACACACACACACACACTTAAACACATACATACCCACAATCACACACACATACATGCACACACATACATGCACACATACACACACTCACACAGAGACACACTAGCATACATATTCACATACACACAATCACATGCTTAAAAATGAAATAAATCTTAGGGGAAAAAAATGAGGCTGTTTAGAAAAGAATTGGGTCTTGATTAAGGCACACAAAGTTCAGGCTTAGGAAGGTTTAGATTTTCCTAAAACAGAGAACACCACCACCCTCCTTCAAGCCCAGGACAAGACCCTGAGCAATGAGGAACCCTCCAAAACACACAGAATTTTGGGCTATTGATCTTTTGAATTTTGATTTTGAAAGGTTTACCAAAAAAAAAAAAGCAACTCTACAAAAACTCAAGTCCCACGCTACCCCTCCCTGGTAAGGAAGGAGTCGGTACTTCTGGAAAGTGGCACACACTGCTGAGGTAACAACGTCCTGTGGGACAGTCATTAAGTCCTAGCATAGAAGAGGAGAACTATTACTTCCCAGGGTTCACTTCGGAGCTAGCTCATTTCAAACTGCACCAGTAGGTGTCGCTGCGCGGCCCTCTGAGACAATAGAAGCGTCAGGATCAGCCTCGCACAGGGTGATCGGCAATCCGTAGATGTCACAGAGGTATTTTCAGTTTCTGTAAAAGGACAGATTTAACCCCTTTCTGACGGACCGTTTACAGCCCACACCGGGCATTTCGGTGAGAACTGGCATGTGACAGATGTAACTGCAGTTTGAGGACACTCTGGTAGTTAATATTCGTTCCCATTCTCCCCAGGAGCTACAGAGGGCTTGAACTGGAAATCCTGGCTGCCAGGCCCACTCCATCTCCTCTAGTCCTGCCCCAAGCCAGGGGTTTTCTTTCTATCTGTCAAGCTCCTGATTGCCCTCCTTCTGGTAAAGTCTTCCATCCCAAGCTCTCCAGGCACTCTGGCTGTCTAATCCCTTAGCTTCAGAAACACAAGATGAGGGCTGTCAGATCTGGCACTCACCCTCAGATTTCAAGCAAATCCTTAAATTCTGATCTACGGCAACTTCTGGAAAAATCACATCTGACGCCCATTATCAACGAGATAGTGAATTTCTTTTCTGTTTCTGATTTTCCCAATGTGTGTGGTTGTCATGGTTACATGGGCCCGTTTGCTTGGGTGGGAGCACAGGTGTGGGGCATACACATGGAGGAAGGCCTAGGATGATGCCGGTAATCATCCTCAGTCCCTCTCACATTGTTATCAAGCAAGTCCCGAGAGATGTCACTCTTGCTGGCAAGTCCCTTGGCCCTGTCTCTGCCTCCCAAGACTGCTGTGACGCCACACCCACCTGATATTTTCTGGGTATTTCTGAATATGCAAACTCTGGTCCTCACACATGCAGGGTATGAGATTTAGCTGCTGAGCCATCTCCTCAGTCCAACACAGTAAATTTGCAAACACATAGAGGCGAGAAGCCCTATCTAATTTTTACATGCCAGAATACCTACTTTTCCCAGACTTACGAACTTTGGATTACTCATATTAGCATAAACCTTTAAGCAATAAAATATACCCACTGCTCCCATTGCCTAGTCAGGAACTCTTTGACCCTAAATAAAGGCACCTAAGGCTTTCTCATAACAGTTCACATACACACACACACACACACACACACACACACACACACACACACACACACACAAACACACACACACAAAGCCAAAATCACTTCCCACTCCTGATCATGCATACAAGTTTTAAACAGCTCTTGGAGCCTTACAATAAATTTGACAGTATAGATATATCTTCTATCCTCTATGGATCCATATTAGAAATTAAGTGATAACTTGAGTCATAACTAGGCCTAAGTTCTTGTCATCATGGCAAAAATTACCACTGGTGATAAATTATCTGTGAACATGAGATTCAATCCATCAGCACCTGTGAAAATTTTACTGTATAGAGTCTGGGAAGCTAATGACAGAGACCTACCAATGGGAAACATGGCATGATACAGGTTCTATCAGTCATGGATGAGGGAATTGTAAATAATGCTATGAAAGAAGATGGAAGTCTAAAAACAAAGAAGCCTATCAAAGAAAGAGGAACAGTGAACCCTGAAACAGTCAAGCCTGGGGGTCAAATTTGCTGCGTGGCAAGTCTGATTCAGATTTCACATTGCTGGTTTGCACAGGTCTTTATCAAGTGAGACCTACTTTTCCTATTATCTTAACAGTAACAATAACAACAGAAAAAAATCGTTCATCATTATATAAACTCCAAAAATTCAAGCCCAGCCCAGCAGATCAGAAACAACTGCCTTTTCCCTTCCTCTCCAAACCCAGTGAGTCAGGCAGTATGGGTCAGGGTTGCACAGGAATTAGCTCATTAAGGACCAGGGAGAAAGGCAGCTCACTTGAGCTCCTGGAACTCCCAGTCTGCCTCTTCTCCCACACAGCTTCAATCCGGGTCTTCCCCATCACACCACCACAGTGGTATCTAATTCTTCCCTTCAAGAAGTGAGCTGAAAAATGTCATTGTTATAGAATGATAATGCCATTACAACCGAGGGGAAAACACCGTGTACCAGTTAATATTTTAAGTGAAGAAAAACATAGGGAAACAATATAGAAATACATGTTTCAAGGACTAAAATTGATTTGTGTTTTATACACGTACCTGTGTATACACATATGTCTTGTACATATATAAACATATACACATGTATAGATACCATAGTTATTATATGCAGCTTAATGGTAGCTCTTTACATTTCATTTGGCGAGCAAGGTTCTTAATGATACCCATAATTCTCAGCTAACTGCCAATGGTATGTCACTTTTTGAAATATTAATCTGTGAATTGTAACATAAGATCTGTTAGTGGTTATATTAGTGAAACATTCAAACCATCAAGTTATTCATTCATTTAAATATTTATTTACCATACATGATGCGCAGGCCCTTGCTGTGTATGTGGTACTTTGCAGGATCTGAAATTAAAGAGGTTTTGTTATTGTTGTTTGGGTTTGGATTTTCTGCATGGAACCTTCTGAGAGCCCTGGAATTTTACCACCCAGGCAGCTGTTCCCAGCTGTGCTTTCTCTGAAGCCAACACTGCCCTGGGTGGATATCAATCAGAAGTCTAACTCCCTTGTAACATGGAGAGGATTTATAACCTAATAATCGTGTCTTTTCTTGTTCCCCGAGTGTCCTATAAATTAGCAAACTTAAGTCAGGGCTTAGTAAAGCTTTTCTTCTGTCTGAGCAGCTGTAGATGCTCCAGAAAGGTCTTCAGCCATGATAATGTCAACACTGTCCTAATTTACTGTGGATCAAATCTGATGGTCTTAAAAAGTTGGGATTATTCTGACAACATAAAGATGTACTATGCTCCTACTATACAACGAAAACAGCCAGAAATCACGGCCACATATGAAGTAGAAATCAAGAAATAAAATAGTTGTGGAGCACAAATCCCCGAAGCCAGGGTAACATTTATCTGTTAGAGACTGCTAATGACTTCTTTGCCTTTTCTACCAGCAAAATGCTCACAGCCAAGAGGAAAGCTAGAAACTGGCTGAGGGTGTGTCTCATACAGACATGCACACACGCTCTTCCAACTCTATATATATGATCCAATATGATCCTAGGCAATAAAGCAAAAGAATAGCATTTGTTTTCAGCCCACTTAAGTGGATATATAAGAGAACCCATGGAGCATAAGGAAGAGAGCCGACAAGGCTAGAAGAGGGGGAAAAGGGGAGGAAAGAAAAAATGCTTTTGTGCATAACCAAGCAAGCAACAGAGTAATCAATAAACTCAATATCTTCTAAGCCATGTGAGAAATAGAGCCGTGTTATCTGTTGAGAATAACAACCTTTATGCCAATTTATTTTCAACAATTTCAGCTTGAAGCAGAAAGAAAATCCTAAGCGATAGAAGGAGCCACTTGAATATTTTTAGATTGTCACTACTGTCTTAAACTGTCATGCCTCATGTAGCCAGTGTTTATTTCATCCGCCATCTCCTCTGAAACTCCAAGCAGCAAGTTTCAAATCAATTCAAGCCCACGTTGTCTCCAACCTACCTCCCCTAAACAAATACACATCCACAAGGTACACATCTTACAAAACAATTATTAGTGTGACTGTTTGTCTTCAATAACTTTTATTTAAAGGATGAGAGGGACTTCCTACTACAAGGCCAGATAGTGTTGCCCATCTCCAGCAAACCATACATTCTCCATCTCTCCTGGAGAACCTTGCATACATCCAAGAGCCCTTCCTGGGAAAGCAGTCAAATACCACAACCCTCTGTGCTCAACAATGACCTTAGTTCTTGGCCTAAGACTATCCTACAAGTACACAGGATGCTGTAGAGACCAGATATGGAGCAGTGACCTCTGAATTCCCATCAGCATCATCAAGGAGCACAGGACCCAGGATCCTTACCTACAGAGCACCATCGACGTCAGCCTCACTGCAGCCATCTCATCTCCTCCTCAGCCCTCCAATCATGGGAAAAGAAACGCGAGGGGAGAAAAGGACTTTGAGAAGGGGGCCAGGAATTCCCTAGCTTGCTCCCCACATTCAAACATTCCAGCTCTGCGCTCACAGATCTATGCAGATCATGAGCTATGATTTACAGCCACAGAATAACTACAAATAATGGTGGCTAATAGCAACCATCAACAGGAAACACAATCAGAATTGATAGTAAGGGTCAGTGTGAAACATGTAGAATTTTCAACATTAGAACTTATTCATTCCCTCTCAAAAATGAAGTACATCATGCAAGGTTTAAAAAAATACAAAGAGGAACATAGAGGCTAAACACATGTTTATTTTGTCAATGGATATTTCAGGAAAAACATCTGAAATGATCTGAAATGCTATTTTTTAGATGCCATTTTTAAGCATTACTTGATAGATATGGGCCAAAACTCAATAAGGAAAAAAAAAACTTCAATTACACATCATTATTAAGAATGAGGATTCTGATCAGTTTCTACCTGGTTCCTTGTTCTTACAAAGTCAAAAAAAAAAAAAAAAAAAGGAAAGAAGGACACCAGGACACCGATCCCCATGCCATCCCCATCAAATCCAGGTTGTGATCTCTTTGCCCTGTGAATCATAATACCTGGATAAACCCCCTCACTGACCGTTCAACTCCAAGTCCAATTTTAGACAGTAGATAATAGAATGTGTCCTTTCTAAATTATTCCAACCCTTTGTTAAAACTCACCGTGTATGGAAGGGCCTGCCAAAACCAGAAGTTTCCTTCCTGGGCTTCTAGCTGGATCTGCTCAGATCTGTCACATCTTCTTATTGGTTCTTTCCAAAGCAACGCTCCACTTGCTTTTCACCTCCGCTGATGTTAAACATTATTGAATAAAAGTACTCATTTTCAAGATGTCGCTGTTCTCCCCACCCCTCGATTGAAAAGACCAATCATATCCTTTGGGGGGGGGGAGCTCATGTTATTGAATTATGAGCAGAGATGCAATTTTTGGAAGCTTAATTTATCGGTGATTAAAAAAATACAGCAGCAGCTACTTGGCGCTTATATTGATCAAAAAAAGTCGGGGACTAATGCTGTCTGCAGACTGTACTTTAAAACACCATATACCTGCTCTTTGCTCTGCTGATGCTGAAGCCTCCACATAATCTTTTAAATAACTAAGGATTAAACCTTAAATTCTTTCTAAATGATTTGTTTCCCGAGGCTATCCTTTCAATCAAGGCAGATTCTCCTCAACTGCCTACTAGAATTGCCAGAGAGAGCTACTAAAATGGGAAAACACAGCATGTAGATCATTGTCAAAGCATGAGGGTTAAGACTTACCCAGGCCCACCTCATACCTTTAATGGTGTGTTAGGATTGAAAGCGAAGTTTCGTTCCTTTATAGGAAGCATCCACAGCTCTTCATCTGCAAAGGATACCTCCCTGTGAGTGGCACTGGGGCTTGGTGGTTTACAGACAGTGTTCCATTTCTGCTCCACAACAGTAATGAGACGAACTTGGCTGTCATTGTCACTATTTTGTGGATTAAGAACATTACAGCTAAGAACGCTGGTGGACAGCTAAGGCTGCAGTTACCCAAATACATGCCCGTTTTATCGGATCCAGAAAGGTTACACAACTCATAATAGGTCAAGCTATGTGGTTCCTTGCAGTTTCTCACTGTAGACTTGATGGCAAAAATGAATGACTAAACCCTTACCGGCGTTATAGTTTGAATATGAAATGGCCCCCACAGGGTCATGTATGTATTTGAATGTCTGGTCCTTAGCTGATGGTGTGCTGTTCCAGGAAACTGTGGGTCTTAAGTGGAGGAAGTGGGATACCAGGAGGCAGGCCTTGAACATAATAGTCAGCCCCTTCCTCCTGTTCAAGCAAGGATCACCCTGCTTCCTATTTTGCAGAGATTTAAGCTAGCTGAGCTGCAAACTCCTCTGAGGACAGTTCCCCATCCCTCCACTGCCGGGCCTTCTTGCCGTGATGAATTGTGGCCCCTAAACCTTGAGTCCAAATAGATCCTCCCTCTTTTAAGCTGTTTACGCCACTTATTTTGTTCATGGACTAGAAATGTGATGGATACATGTAGCATTGTTTTAAATAATATTTTTATGAAGAAAGGGAGTATTATTTCTCCATTAGAGAAAAAAGTGTTACATGACAATGAACATAATCATTTTGGAGAAATCTTCTGAAATATAAGAGTCTTTCAGACAAACCTTCTGAAGAAACACTCCTAAATATTCCTATATAAACACAGTTTTAAATAGCCTAACCAACCAAGACCAGACTTACTCGTCTTATATGATAAGATCCCATTTTTTGAAAGATTGTCAAAATATTTTTAAACTGTCACAGTCATGATGGAAATCAGTGTGGGGGTTCCTTAAAAAGCTAGAAATAGATATACCATGCAGCCCATCTGTACCACTCTTGTACACAGACTCAAAGGACTCCCTATCCTACTACAGAGAAACTTGCTCATCTTTGTTCATTGCTGCTCTATTTACAACGGCTAGGAGACAGAAGTAACCTACATGCCCATCAGTAAATGATGCATACTGGAAACATGGTACATATACACAATGCAATACTCATCAAAAGGACACAAACATAGTATAGAAAGAAAAAAGTTCATGGATTAGTGACCTAAAACTCCATCCTGAGAAATTCAGATGGAAAACAAGCAATGTAAACAGAAGAAATGAAATGCTAAATGTAAAAAATACAAGTCAACAAAATGAAAACATAAAAAAATTGAAAAAACATAAACATGAGAACATAAAGAAAAATCAACAGAATTACAAATGGGCCTTAAAATGTTTCCTGGACTGTGGACTGAAGAGGTAGCTCGTTTGGCAGAGTGCTTGCCGTGCGCGCACTGGGTTTGAACTCCAGCACAACATACACCAGGTGGAATATCACACTCCTGTAATCCTAGCTCTTGAAGGTGGGATCAGGAAGGTCAGAAGTTCAAAGTCATCTTCAGCTATTTAGTGACTTGGGAAGCATAAGATCCTTTGAAAGGAGGGGGGCGGGGGAGAGGAGCAGGAAAGAAGGGAGGGAAGAAGGAAGAAGGAAGGAAGGGAAGGGAAGGGAAAAGAGGGGAGGAAGGAAGGAAAGAAGGAAGGAAGGAAGGAAGGAAGGAAGGAAGGAAGGAAGGAAGGAAGGAAGGAAGGAAGGAAGAGAAAGCATCTCCTGAACAACAACAGCTAAAAAAAGAAACCCACAGAACTGTGCATGCAACAAAACTGAAAACTGAAAAAATGACAGAACAATAAGAATATATCCATTTTTAATTCTGTAAGTAGATCAATGGGTTAAAATATTAGGTATTAGAATCACTTATGGGACTTGTTTAAAATGTGTTTTCCTGTCATCCACTGGGAATTTTAACTCAAGTCTAGTCACACACAATTCAAACCTCTCTAGTATCCCTGATGAGTACACATGCATAATTAAAACTGTTTGCTTACGTCATATGAGAATGTATTTGTTTTGTATTGATTTTTCAGACTCATATATGAAGAGGTCATGATACAGAGTTCTATTGAAAACAGAATTCCTCAGAAATGAAGGAGTACGGACACTGGCAAACCCCTGGGAGAGTGAAAATGGAGGCTGTGCAACTCCTGCATACCAGTGTAGCCCCAGCTACAACTCCTATATGCCATCCCTGACAGTCCGGTGTCCTCTGGATGATTACTACAAATTCAATGAAATATAGAACATGGATAACAGAAGCTAGCTACATACGCTAGCAAACATCAATAAAATCCTACATACTCTAGAACAGTGAGGATGGATTTCTCATTGGGCAACACAAAGACTAAATAAACACCATCTTGTGAAAAGATTTACTGTACTCCCTCAAGGCACTGCTTGCTTGTCTGCTTGTCTGCTTGTTTGTTTGTTTGTTGTTTTACCCAGTGCCCAGCTAGGACAATAATTTAAAAACAATAGTGATGATGGTGATAATAACTAGTATTTAAGTGGCTACTAAATGCTTAATCTATACTAATGAATGTAAATACATATGTACACATAATAGTGTGTAGAATATATAGATACAATGACTGTATTGGCCTAGACATGTTCTTTACCTTATAACTATAAATAAAGAGACATCTTCATCCTCAAAACCTATATCAATAAGGATTATTTTTATCCTATGTTAACAGGCAAAATATGCCAATCACTATTATATTTTAATTTGTTAAAAGTCATTATGTACCCAAGAGGCTAGAAGTATACCTTGGTTGTAGTGCACTTGCACAGCATGCATAAGACCCTGCATTCCATCCTCAACACCAAAAATATACAAAAGCTTTTACTCCTTCTTGAGCCCCATATACTTCTCCTAAATACCCTGAATTATTCACTGAAAACCTAGTAATGGGGTGGAATGGAGAAGGAAAGTGCTGCTTGTGTCTTTTATTTACCAGTTCTGACCCATAATTTCTACAGTCACACATAGAAATTAAACATTATCGGCCTCTCAGCCACAGATCTTTATTGAGCAAAACTTCCTGCTCAAATGAAGCAATTGGAAGATAAAGACTTCTAACTCATTGAAATGCTACAAACCATGTTTTTCAGTTCTGCTGTAAGTCTCTAGAAAGGGTGCTAAGGACCACATGCCTTCAGCAGTTTCCCATGACTATAATAAAATGCCTTAGGGTTAATATTTTAGAAAGAGGAAAATTTTATTGTGTTTTCAGAATTGGATATTGTTACAAACAATCTTATGCTGTGGGATGTCGCTCTGTATGCTGTGAATATGTGTTGCTCTGATTGGTTGATAAATAAAACACTGATTGGCCAGTAGCCAGGGAGGAAGTACAGGCGGGCAAGCAGAGAAGAGAATTCTATGAAGAGGAAGGGCTGAGTCAAGAGTCACCAGCCAGACATAGAGGAGACAAGATGACAAAGCAGAACTGAGAAAAGGTACCAAGCCACATGGCTAAACATAAATAAGAATTATGGGTTAATTTAAGTGTAAGAGCTAGTCAGTAATAAGCCTGCACTAATGTCCATGCAGTTATAATTAATCTAAGCCTCTGTGTTTACTTGGGGGACACAAGTGGGAGAGATTTGTCCTGACCACCAGCTGGCTGGGACACAGAAAAACTTCCTACTACTATCTTATGCCCCACATTGAATACCACTTGTTACAAACAATCTTTATAAGTCTGTTTAATGGGCAATTGGGATTTATTAAGATAAATTGGGGAAATACATTCACAAATACAGAACTGAGTAAACACAGCTGGAGTCATCCTCTGTTCTGAGAGAATGCTCCTGGCTGTCTGGTGTTCGATCATACCAAGAAGAAGGAAGTAACCCTCTCTCTTTCCTTTTAAGAGATCACATACCCAGGCAAGAGGTCACGTGCACAGTCAAGAAGTCATGTGCGTAGGCAAGAAGCACCGCCTCTTTTGGGCTGAATAGCCCAAGGTCATTGGCAGAGCCAATACCACTACAGGATATTCCAATCCATGATCAGGTGGGCTCACTGCTCCAAGTTGTGATGGATGTGCTGGATGTCAGTCAGAGAGCATATGGTAGATCAAAAAAAAAAAATCACTGTATTCATGACCCAGGAGTTCCTCTGAGTTGAAACATTCCTTCCAGGAAGGAGAGGGATGCTCAAGAGACTAAGGAGGTAAACAAACTGCACGTCTCAGAAAAGGGCAACTTTTCCAGGGATATAAACGCTGTACACAACTTCTAGAGGCAGACTCTAACCAGGGAAGTGGCCAAGAGGAGATTCTGAGACCAGAATTATGCAGAGAGCTCTGGCTTTGCAGTTTTTGCAAGCCTCACCTATGATGAGGTGGGCTTTTTGGCAATGTAGCTATTTTTGAGTCATCCCCTCACATTTAAGAAATCTGTCTCCCATACTCCTGTTAGTAAGTCCAGTCACTAAACTGGACTTCAGTGTAGCTGCTTCTTTAGTCTGCTGTGGGTTCCCTTTCTGAGGTGAGCAGCCATATGTGGGTGTCTTATCAAGCAGGAAAAGTCTTACACAAAGCAGGAAGCAAAGAAGGGGATAGGCTACCGCACTCCTTATCAGCAGCATGCCCCCCATGACCTAAGGTCATCTCACAAAGTCTGTATCCTCTAAAGGTCCTATAGTCTCCTGATGGGTCTAACTTGAGGAAAAAGACTTCAGCACATGGACCTTTGGAAGAGACTCACCCAAACAATAGCTAAATATAGTATCTAACGAGACATAAAGTATATGGGATAAGAAAGGTAGAGAGATGACTCTCTGGTCAAGAGCACACACTGCTCTTGCAGAGGATCTGAGGTCAGTTGCCAGTACCCAAATCCAGACGTTTACAACTGCCTGTAACATCTGCTCCAGGAGGATGTGATATCACTGGTGTTTGTGACGATTTACACTAACATACACAAACCCACACATAGACACACACTTAATTAAAAATAAAAATACAGGCCGGAGATATGGTTCATCAGTTAAGAGCACTCTCTGTCCTCCAGAGGATGCAGATTTGGTTTCCAGCACCTACATTGGGCAGCTCACAACTACCTGTAACTTTAGTTCCAACACATCTGACACCTTCTGGCTTCCTCGGGCACCTGCCAGCATGTGGTACACATAAACTTACACACACACACACACACACACACACACACACACACACACACACACACACACAATTTAAATTAAAAAAATTAAGTCTCTTTTCTTCTTCTTCTTCTTCTTCTTCTTCTTCTTCTTCTTCTTCTTCTTCTTCTTCTTCTTCTCTTCTCTTCTCTCTCTCTCTCTCTCTCTCTCTCTCTCTCTCTCTCTCTCTCTCTCTCGGTATTTTGAGACAGCAGGAACTTACTATGTCAATCAGGCTGGCCTCATACCCACAGAGATCCACCTTTCTCCCCCTCTCTTCCAAGTGCTGGGCAAAAAAGTCTTTTTTTTTTTTTTGAAGAAAGACTATAGACTGACAGTGTGGGTGAGAATATTTCAAAGGAAATTTATTTAAGCTCTTGTCAATTAGCTTTCTGGAGATGTGCAAGGAACAAGTCAGAAATACTTGCCTTCAGCAAAGATTTGTAATGAAGGAGAAAAGTGAGGAAGGTGAAATAAATGGTATTTTAAGACACAATTACTTCAGTTCTGACTAAAATTTTGACTCGGATCTTATTTGTGAACCCCTCGGAAAGCATTTTAACGGTGGGTGGGCAGGATGATAGAACTGTTTAAATCTATCAGCCTTCACAATTTATTTTAACAGCAAACAAAATGTTGCTTACCTCTCTCTTGTCAAATATGACAATTAATCAGCTAATAACTGTGGGTACCAGGAGCCACTTTATAATGACACTTGAGTGTGTTTTTTCCTTCTGAGTTTTATATAAACTGTTGATGTTTTCAATTAAATTAAGTTATGCGAACATATCTTTTGTAAAATTCTTTGGAAATTTTCATATATACTATATTCATACATGAGTATATATAGAGAGGGAGATTATTTATACAATGTCCCTCCATTACCCTCTCATCCTCCTCTCTTCCCCATTGAAGTCTTCCCCTTCTTTCCCATAAGGTTTTCTGTGTGTGTCCCGCTGAATTGCGTTAGGGTTGTCTGCAGGAGCATGAGTAGAAGGACATTCGCTGGAACATGGGAAACTTATTGGTGGCTATACCACTGAGGAAAATAACATACCCCAGCAACCACTAACTGCCTAACTGAGGATGTAACTCCTCACTTCCTAGGACCCTCCCCAGCCATGCCGCAATGCTGATGGACCGACCCAGCATTGTGCAGATCTTGTGCAAATAACCACAGCTGTAGTGAGTTCTTACGTGTGTAAAGGCTGTGCCATGTCCAGAGGACCGTACTTCACAGCACGTCTCATCCTCTGGCTTTTACACTCTCTCAAGCGTCTCTTCCAAACGTTCTCTGAGCCTTGGAATGGTTGGTATGGATGTTCCACTTAGGACTGAACATTCAACAGTCACTCTCTCCAAGTACCTTGACGAGTTGTAAGACTCTGCATTAACTGTCCCCACTGTGAAAAGAAGAGTCTCTGAGGAAGACAGAGTAGCACTCATCAGTGGGCATACAGATCAGAATTTAGAAGGACCCTGTGTTGGTTGGAATTAGAATGGCCCCCATAGGCTCATATGTGTGGATGCTTGGTCACCAGGGAGTGGAACTGTTTGAAAGATTAGAAAGATTCAGAGACAGAGCCTTGTTGAAGTAAGTGTATCATTGGAAGTGGGCTTTGAAGTTTCAAAAGCCCATGCATGGCGTTCTCTCTCTCTCTCTCTCTCTCTCTCTCTCTCTCTCTCTCTCCCTCCCTCCCTCCTCTCTCTCTCCCAATAAAGCTCTAAAACGGTAACCATGGCTTGTGATTTTTCCGCTGCTAACCAGCACTCTCCTCCATCCACGAGCGCCACAGTGTAACCAACATTTCTCTTTTTGCTCTCTCTCTCCTTCCGTCGTGGTGGCCAGCCACGAGCGCCTGTGCATAACCAACAATGTAGTCTTAAAAGAACCATGTAGCATGATTCTATTTGGGGATATAAACAACATGTAGTTTGCCACCACCTTTAAGCAGTCACTTGGCAGGCAGCCATCTTCACTAAGGTTGGAGAAGACAGATGTCATGTGGCTTCACTGCCATCTTGATTAAAGGTGACCACGTGGCATGAACCAACCAAGGAGGCAACAACAGGTCTCCACGATATTTTAGATTAGGATGGATTTTTGTATGATGATTATGAAAGGTAGGTTTTTAAAAACAATGCTTATTTAATAAGGTATTAAAGCTGCACCTCCAAGCGTTCATATGCAAGAATATACCTTGTGCGGGCAGCCAAACTTTGTAAAACAAGAGTCACCCAGGTGGTATGGGCTTTAAAGATATGAAGGGATCATGGAGAACAGCTGAGGCTTACCAGTGTGTGGCAGGCCTGGAGTTCCTAAAGAGAGCACAGTTCCAATTGGGAACCCACCCTAGCAGTTTGGGAGATGCGGGTGCCATGTGATAGTCACCAGAAACGCCAGCCCCAATTAAATGGAGCCAGCTGGGACCTAGTAAGCAGGCTATGTCTGCTGCCGAGCAGGGCCAGAGAGGTGACCCAAGCCCATAGGATTATGAACGGATCACAGATACTGAGCCTTGAATTTTTTGCACTGTTGGAGCTTGATTTTTCCTTGTGCAGACTATGGCTGTGCCCTGAATCTTCACTCTTGAAATAAAAATGGTACTTTATTTTTGATATTGCAGGAGCACACAGTTGAGAGATTTTAAACTTTTTTAAGAGGAAATTTGGGGACTTTACAGGAAATTTAAATTTTAAAAAAATGGATATTTTTAGAAGAACAGCTTTTAAAATATTTAAATTTATAAGGCTATGGGACATTTTAAGTGTATAAATGTTTTATATTATTAATATATGATCTTTAAAAAATTAAATAAAAAGGTTAAAAATTCGGGTCACAGCTATGGGCACCAAATATTAAACATCGGAAACTGGGATGTTTCTATTTTATGATGTAGCAATACAATGACTAAGCAATCTGGCAAAGAGCTTGGAGCAGTGGTCTTCAACCTATGGATCAAGACCCTTTAGCAGTCCAAAGACTGATCCACAAGGGTAGCCTAGGACCATCTGCATGTGGATGTTTGCATTGCAATTCATCACAATGGTGACAAAATTTCAGCTTTGAATTAGCATGAGAATGATTTTATGGTGGGGGAGGGGGAGTGCCACCACAACATGGAGAACTGTGTTGAAGGGTCACAGCATTGGGGCAGTTGGGATCCACTGGCTTAGAGAATGTCTCTCCTTACCTAAGGTCTACTCAGGCTTAAAAACAGATGTTTAGCTTCCTTGTCTTTGCTGACTTTGTTAAGCTTTAGCTATTTTGATAAACTGAGTAACACAAAAGACTGTCATATTCTGTAATGCTATACTATGAAAGACCAGGAAATTAAAGTTGCCCATCTCCTTATGGACCATATTTGTGAGTTAAAGTTTTATTTAGATACTAAAGGAGCTTTAATTCAGAAATGATTGTTTAAGGCTCAAACTTAACAGAGATAAATCTGCAAAATCCTAATCTTATAAAAAAAACTATTAACTTATCATAAACTGTTAAAGATAACTAAGACATGCAAATGAATGGCTGGTCACCTTATAAAGTCTCAAATTCTTTAATGTGTTCAGAAGTGTACTTGTAGTCATGATGAGTGTGAATGTGATTTATTATAGGGGAAAAAAAAAGCTTTATTTTGCTTCCTGTATATGTTTTTAAGGTCAAGCCTAAAGCAAGTAACTAAAAACAAAGTTTGTTTAGTTCAGATATGCTTAACAGATTATTATTCTTCAGAGATCTGCTGAAAATATGGTATTTAAAATGTTTAATGCAAAAGGCTTACTAAGACAGATATCAGCTCCTAGCGGTAACCCCAAGGTCTCCAAAGAAGATGATGGAGCATGATGACTCCACCTGGATATTGGTAATGCTAACCACTGGCCAAGACTGTCCCAATGCCTCATCCACTGCCAGGACTCTGCCCAACTGTGGACAAGCAGGACACTGGAGAAGTTGATTGACCCACTTTGTCTAAAGTAAGATCAGTCCCCCAAGTTCCTCCTCCACAGGAAAAGTCTGTCAGGTCTCCTAGGCCTGGCAGCCAAAGATTAATGATAATCCTGTTACCTCGGACCCAGATGAAGCCATGAAAACCACAGGAGCCTGGGATGACCGTCTAGGTAATGGGTAAATCTCTGTCATTTTGATTAATATGTAGGTTATTTGAATTCTACTTCCTCACAGAATTTATCCTTCTCAGACCTCTGACAGCATTGGCAGCTAGGCCAACCATAGCTTTGTCAGTTTAACAGCAGCAGGCAAACAGCTCCTCCCCACAAGGCTGAAGCCACCTTGTTAGTCCATTTTGTGTGTAAAAATGAAGCCTTGCTTTTTCTAGAGGTTCTAGGTCTTCTGTTAAGAAAAGGCAGACAGGTTTGCCTTCCTAACAGCCTTCATATTAAAGGATAAACAGGTTAAGAACCTGCTTTGGAAGGATTGCTCTCAGTAACAACTACCTGTGTCTCTAGCAAATGATTAGATGGAAAGAAAGAGGTTTAAAGTCTATGCAAGTTTTGAGGGTCTAAGAAAGTGATCCCAGGTGTGTAAAGGTCTGTGGATATGGAAGCTTGAATAAACTCTAAGGGTCTGAGAAAATGATTTAAGGTATATAAATGTAAGTTGTAAAGGTGTAAGAGAGTGATTTAAGATATGTGAAAAAAAATGGGAAATGCTTCAGATTCCTTTCCCTTCCTATGCTATTGTTATATTAAGATTTCAAAAGTTCAAAGTTTTAACATTGATTAATGAAGTTCTAATAAGCTGGAAGAGCACTGACTACTTACTATTCAGTCACAAGCTCAAGATTTTAAACTTCCTTTGGTTGTCTTCTAAGTATAACCTTAAAGGTGCCGCTCATTGAGCAAAAAACATCTCTGTCCAATCTATATATCTGGCTATCTGGACAGAGAAAAAAATGCACATGCTTTTTAATCCAAAGCTATAGTTTTTGCTGGGACCAAAAGGCCTGAGTCCACTACAGCTGTCAAACAACACGGATTTCAGCACAAATTACAAACAATGGTAATATATAAATGCTAATATATCTAAAACTTTTATCTCTTTGTAAACTAAAAACTTCGTGTAAGCTTCAAGGAGCCAGAAAACTTGGATCCACCTCTCACAGGTCAAATGGACTCCAGATAAGCACAGCCTGCATTTCCCCACCTGTCTATTCCTGAGGACGGGATCTCTCTTTCCCCTGGTCTTGAGACTCCTCCCCTCCCCCAATTACTGGGACTACGGGCCCGAAATTTCCAAACGTAAGAACTTCCTTTAAGTTCCTAAATGGTAACTTATGTCTCTAGTCTATATCTGTCTCAGCAGATTTCCACTTGCCAGAAAGACACATCCAAGCATCAGCTGCTGACTACAACCTGCTCCAAATGACTGTGAGCCCTGGACTTGCTGAAAGCTGATGTGAACCAGTCCAGCCAATATGATCACTCCCTGTCTCTTCAGCTGGGTCAGCTAACCAGATGCTTCTGATGAATACCTCATTGCCTAAATCCTCTCCCAACTTTTGACTAGTAATTCCAGCCTTCCTGGGCCCTGATAACAACACCCTAATTTCAGCAGGAAGTGATAGAAGAGAGTACACCACCCCTTGTCCACCAGTAGGCTAGAATGTTATCTCAAAAGGAAACTCCCTGGAGTAGTGGACAAAATGGCTACCATAGTGCCTACTAGCTACCAGGAAAGGTACCTTTTAAAAAACAGATAGACCCACATCTATCAACAGGTAGATTCATTAGCAGAAATAGTTCCATAATATCATAGTATATTTGACATGCTCTATGTAAAACAGAGAGGTTATTATATAGTTTTAAAAGAAAATTGGTTTTTCTATACAAACCACTCAGGAATCATTAGAAATAATCTGGTTGTACTTAAAAAGTATTTCAAAAAAAAAGGGACTTGTGATGAAATAAATAACATTCCCAGTCTCATTTCCAGGTTCCTCCTAGATAGCAACTCTCACGTCAGCCATTGCAGGGCCTTTGACCCTTCTGTTTTTCCTAATTACTGTTGGCTCTTGTATCATTAATGCCTTAACTAGGTATTTCCTGTCTGGGTACCATTAAACTGATGGCTGTTAGATCCCAATATAAACAGGTACTCATCACAGAGTCAAGGATTTGACTCGGGATACCACTCAAGGGGGAAGTGTGAGACCAAAATAGGAAGTGCATCAGGATATATGATTGCCCTTGATTGGACCTGATTAGAAATACAATGTCCTTGTGGGTTTGCTTTTTTAAGCATCTGCCAAATATGACTCATGGCCATTCTCTGGGAACCCTGAGATGGTCCTGGCCAGAGCCCATCCTCTTGGCCAGGATTTAATTAAAGTTTGCTTTAAATTTGGCTCAAAATTGTGGTAGTGGTCTTATTCTCAATCAAACCTCTGAAACTATAAGCAAACCCACAATTAAATGTTTTCTTTTATAAGTGTTGCCTTGGTCATGGTGTCTCTTCCCAACAATAGAGAAATAACTAAGATAAATCCTTTATTACCAAATGATTATTCTTTCACAAAGTGAATTTACCAAAGTTTAAAGAAGAGACTCCTCCTGAGTTTTATCATAGAACTATGCTTCACACTAAAAACAAGGTCACTTTAGACGTTTGTTCACAATTATCTTTTGATGTCAGTCCAATTAAAGTAAGGCCACAAGTCTCTTTGACATAAGTTCTTCTGATAGCTTACTGGTACGTTTTGTTCATTTTCAACTAAAATATGGATAAATCTGTTGAAATAATGATGGACTTAACCATATTACATTTTCTTTATTTCTAGCTCTCACTCTAAACTGCAAAGAAAAATGTTACTCTGGTTTGCTGAACCACTACATTCCCAATAGCAGGAGATAATGCATAAATCCGATCAAAAGTGGGTGAGTGAGCAATGGAACTGTAGGTAGCAGAAAAGCATCATCAGGCTTGGAGACCATTGAGAACAGACCCCTTTTTCATAGGCAGCTTTGGACCTAACCTCCTATTTCCCTAGTAGCCCTAGAAAGAGGCAGGGGGATCACAATTGCCCCCTTAAGATTTAAGTTATTGTATGAAAATGTAGAAGTTCTGGGGCTTTCTGAGGCCCTTTAAAGGGAAAGCTACTTTCTCCTAGTCAAAAGAATGGGATCTCTGGATACACACAGGAAATTCTGATCCTCTCCAAAGATGAGTGAGTCCATTACATACTATTGTTGCCTCCCTTCATAGTTAATTCAGCTTTGCCTGCCAATCATCTGGCCAGGAGACCACTCTCGTAGGAAATCTGATTCCACTGAAGACATGCTAGGGGGAAGGGAGGTCTAGTTATCCCCTTACGGAGATAATGTACTTCTTCTTCTTCACAGAAGCCCCTCCCTTGGTGCAGCTGTTCAGGAATTTCTGCCACGCCACACTGCTAAGCCTGTGCACTTTTATAACTCAGGAGAGACTGTAGCTCTTTCTCTTTCTCCTTTTCCTTTTTCTAACTCTAAACCTAACTCTGGGCTTCTTTCTCAGAAGCCGTCTCCCTGTTATCACAAGGAAAATGCAGATCAGAGTGTTATGCCCAGATCAAGACCCCAAAGAGACCACTAAAGACCGTGGATGTCCAGAATGCAAAAATAAAGTTTATTCTGTAGATACAAGTCTAGACAGGGAACTCATTCCTATACCCAATACAGTGAGGCAGGGAGGAGTTGCTCTTTCTTTGTGAGGCTAGCTTTTTAAAGGCAAAAACCACAAGCCCTTCAGGACGGTTGGGGGGGTTGGGGGTTTGGCACGGGTGCAACTCGGATTGGTTTATTTTTATTTTTGAAGGTCTCTGTTCTCTTTTTATTGGGGGAAGGTATGTAACCTTTGAATTTACTAGTTGGGGGTTACAATTATCATTTTGGGGGCAGTCTGGCACAAGTCCCAGGCTTTGTCCTTGAGCTGCCATGGGGGCTGGCTGGCCTAGCACGTATTGACTGTGGGGGCTGACTCAGTGGTCTAGGCTCTGTCCTTGACTCATGCACATAACTCTAAGTTGGTGAGGAGTCCCAGACAGTAAACATCTGGCTGAACTTTGAGCAGTCAGAGTACGTGCAGAAAGGGAGCTACTGTAAGGACTATGTCTTTTGTTCACGGCCCTCTCAGAGACTTGCTCAATCTCAGGAAACTGAAATTGAGGTCTGATCTCTGAGAGAAGGCTGAGCAGCCTGTTATAGCATCTGCTTGGTCCTTTCAAGAGCAGAAGGCTAAACACAGCAGGCTCATAGAGCAAGAAGCTGACACAAATTTACCCTGTCCGCTTTCTTAGGAGAGAGAGCCTTGTGACAATGGGGATGTGGCATAGTTGGTCATTTAAGTGGGAGAGCAATTAGGAGGGATACAACAGAACTCTCTCTGAAGAGAGAAGCTTCATTGGGAGAGACAGCTTGGAATAGAAGAGTAAGAGAGACAGCTCCCATGTACAACATGCTGGGGTCTTAAGGAGGAAGAGCCTCAGAGAGGAGCCTCCACTCCCCTCGCTGCCACTAAGACAAATAGCTGACTCTCATGGCTTTTATACAGAATGGAGGACATTTTGTAGCACATGATTTATGTGCCAAGGAACCATGTTCTAGCTAGGACTGTACATTTATCTTGCATCTATGAGAAAAAAAGGACTGGGTCCACAATTTCCCTCTGAAATCTGGGTGCTCTAACACACATCGGCAACCCGTCAGCTGCAGGGAGGGTGGCCCGCTTTCTGGGAGAGGAGAGGCAAGTATTGGTGATCTAATGCCCCCTTCAGCCATCCAGCTGTTTGCCGACTTCGTCATTAGGTGTACCTGCTTTCTTCACAAAGGTGTGGCTATCTCTCTTCTTCTGCCCCATTCCCTCCTCCTGGAAGCTGCTGAGAATTACACCTGGTGTGCCCTGCAATTTCTCTCAAATTCTGAAAGAAAAAAAAATTACCCTCATGCTTCCTTCCAAGCCTGTCTCTACGTTCCTTTCCTAACAAGACTAAGAACTCCAAAGGAAATCATGATTGTCCTGGTAACAGAGCCACCACTAACTAACACAGAATACTGCAGGCTGGTAATAGATATTTATAACAATTATTGATATATGCATGTAACTGGCGATAAAGCTCATCAGGTAAAGGTGCTTGTTGCCAAGACTGATAACCTAGTTCAATCCCCAGAACTCACATGGTGGGAAAAGAGAACAGATTACTGCAAGTTGTCCTCAGACCTGCACGTGTGCACCGTGGTATGTGCCCATATACATGCATGTGCATACCTGCACACACACATGCATACACAAAAAGGAAATAAATGCGTGATAAAAGCATTTTAAAAGCATTCGAAGACATTTAAAGTACAATATATAATGTTCATGGAATTATAATTTATAAATAAAAGCTTTAAAGCTCTGTGGAGGCTAGGAACCCAAATAAATAGTCATAGAAGCAAACGTCTCAAAAAGTCCATTCCAAGCCGGGCGGTGGTGGCGCACGCCTTTAATCCCAGCACTCGGGAGGCAGAGCCAGGCGGATCTCTGTGAGTTCGAGGCCAGCCTGGGCTACCAAGTGAGTTCCAGGAAAGGCGCAAAGCTACACAGAGAAACCCTGTCTCGAAAAAAAAAAAAAAAAAAAAAAAAAGTTCATTCCAGGTGGTTAAATTATAGGTGATTATTTTTTCCTATTCTCTTTCCCCAAAATGTTGAATATGACTCTACTGGTCTTTAAATCTAATAAATATTTAGAGAGAAGAATGAAGACTGTTATCATACAGAGAAATTTGGAAGAGAAAAGTAATTTCCTCAAAATTGTTTAGCTAACTCCTTAGTGTGAGGGGTTTTGCAGCCACCCAGCCCGGAAGTCCTCTGTTTGCGGCCTGAGATGTACCGTATAGCCACTTCTCACGGAAAACGATGGATCCCTCTCAGCTGTTCCGCTGTTTGTTGGCCACTGATGTGCTTTTGTGCCTCTAGGCCTGACACATGGAGTCTCTTCTGGAAGCCATTCCAGCATCACGTGGTGCTCTCGCGTGACATCCAACAATCCTTTCCACAGTCATTCCATTCCCTACATGGAGTCTTTCCGTTTGTCCAATCAGCTGGAGATGTTTCCCTTATCCATCCCCTTGTCTCTGTTACAGCCCACTTTGCCTTTTTGATTACACTTTTTTCTCATGCTCTACCCGACCTCCACAACGCACTTGATGCCCCGGCACGGGCAATGATTTTACGCGAGGAACAAAGCTACTTCGAGAGCGGTTTGGAGATGTGATTTCTTCGTTGGTTTGTAAGACGTCCCATTTTGTGAAGAGTTAGTGTGTTTGCTGGAAAGAAGGGTGTCGGAGCTACTCAGAATAAAATGAATGACACCAAAATGAAGAACGTTCTCAAGTAAGGCTGTGCACCGAAAAGCAGATGTCTTTGAGCCACATTCGCACCCCACACCCCAAATTCTTCACATTTTATCATGCAAATCACCCTGACGTGTGTGTGTGTGTGTGTGTGTGTGTGTGTGTGTGTGTGTGTGTGTGTGTATGTGTGTTTGTCCGTCTCAATCTTCCTCTGGTGCTTCTCCTTTGTCCTGGTGCTTTGATTCTGTTGAACTGTTTCCAGTTCCCCTTCATCCCTTCTCTCAGGCTGATACAGATGATGGCTTCATTTGTTTGAACAGTCTTAGCTCCTTATGCTAGGCAGGAGGTCGGGCAGCTCTGGGAAGGACTGACAACCCACACACACACACAACACACACACACACACACACACACACACACACACACACACACACAAAAAAAAAAAAAAAAAAAAAAAAAAAAAAAAACCACCCAGCATATAAAGAATCCTAGGTGGTGATGATCCATTCTAGCCACCAGGTCACCTCAAAGCAGCCTGAGAGTTTTCCCACCGCGGCCACTAAGCCTTTTCGCCTAGTGAACTTCTCTATTTCAGTATCTCTACACCTTTCTACATATTCTTGCATATCAATTTATAACAGGCTGAATTCTGGGTAAAATGGGCTCCCAAGGAGAACACGTCCCTTTTTTAGATGTGCCCATCCTAGAAGAAGGTATGGGGGTGGGGAGGTTAACAAAAAAATGAATAAGTACCTGTGGCCCGCAGTGCCTGCTTGCTTCCTTGTTCACTCAAATTAAACTGTTGACAGCTCCTGCCTGAATTATTCTTCAGGAGCAGAAAACCCAAGGCAGCCAGTAAACAAGGAAAATCAAGACAGCCCCATAGCAAGCTCGCCCCGGTACAACTGAAAGCTCATGGGATGCAGCTTTTCCTACCTGCCTTACATCACCCAAGTCTTCCGTGAGTTTAGCCCTAGGCTTAGCTTCATTTGAGGAGCAGGCTTGGAGTTTCATCTGAGAAGCAGACTTTGAGTCTGGAAACTTTTTAGTGACTCTTTTCAGGAGCCTTCTGGAAGCCCTGGGCTCAGCTCAAAATGAAAACCTAAATAGGGTATCCCCGCCTAACCTCAAGTTCCTGAGGCAGTTGAGCAGTTGAAGAAGCTGCAAAATTCACATATAAAAGAAAGCAGTTGGTAAAATAAAGTGAGTTAGCAGAGAAAGACTGGAAAAGTCCAGTCTTGGGCAGCTAGAAAGGACTGGACTCAAGTGCAGAGGGACTCAGGGCATCTGAAGGTGACCTGCGGCTCCTTCCAATACTAATGAAGGGGCTAAACTCCCCCACTTTTACAACTGAATTTAGGTTTTGTTTCTCTGAGAGGGGCAAACAGGTGTCTCTCCCAACAAAGGACCATTTGTCAACAAATTACCTTCAGGACCAAGGGTGAGAACACAAACAAGGCCTGCAGCCAGCTCCACAGTATCTCAAGGACAAGTCCTACATCAGTCTACCAAATGTCAAGAGACTGGTCGATTCACAGTTTTCTACAAATCAATGTAACACTGTATGTGTTTATCTGAATATTTAATGCAGCCAGCAAGAATGACTGTGACAACTAGATTGTCTGAGGAATTAACTAAAATACTTAATTACCATGTAATTAAATTGTCCTCCAATTTGAGCAATAAGTCAAGGTAAATTTTGTAAACTGAAAATGAAAGTATGTTAGAGACATGATAAAATAGCTCTTTCTAAAGAATGGAAAAAGTGTTCCCAATTCCTAGTGCTTGGTGACTTACTTTTCTATGGCGCATGAAAGTAAAGGGAGGGGGTTGTTTGTGTGCAATATATGTATTGCACGACAATATATATATTTCAGGTTAAAGGGGGGACTAGTGAGATACATTCAGTTGGATGTTTGCTTGTGATGGGCCCGAAAGAAAAAGGCCCCCAAACCAGCCAAACTCAGAACTAACTCTTCAGATATACAAACCTGGGACAACCTTTAAAGGAATCTTGTAACTTTGTTCAGCTATGAAACCGGCTTGGATTTAAATGTACAAACAGAAAGCCATTTTTAGTAGAGATGCGAAAACATTAATTGCAAATTTAGATACAGAAATTTTTTTTTTTTTTTTCAGGAGGCAATCTTTAATACTGGGACCATTTTACAATGGAAAAAGAAGAACCTTACTGATACACTGGCATACGTGTTTTGAAAAATCAAATCCAAGTATTCAAAGTAAAACAGTAATAATTACTGACAAAGCACTGCTTTTAACATTCAATTACATTTGGTATGTATGACTTAATTAAATTGATAATATACAAAAATACAAAGAGCAAAGTCATATTAGCAAGGCCAAGCTGAGAATGAGGATACATGGGTCAAAAAAGAGCAAAGGATATTTCAAACAAGGAAACAACATACACAATAGATCTGGAGCAGAAAGATGGCAATTTTTTTTTCCCCTTTTCTATTTTAATAAAAAGGAAAAAAAAGAAAAAGGTTATAACTAACAAAAGAAAAACTATATACAAAAGTACAATGACTATATACAATATATACAAGTAATAAATGTCTAAACAATGTCTAGTCCATTTGTATTTGACAAATTCAGAGAAAATAATTTCATTATCTATCCTATTTTGTTAAGTCCAAAATGTATCTAATTCACTTTCTATCCTAATTAATCTTCAACTATAACTAACTAACCTTCAACTATAACTAACTAATCTTCAACTCCCTCAGAGACCCAAGAAGGAAATAATATTAGCTAACAAAAATAAAAACAGAAAATGCATGCAAGCAACTTCCAAAAAATTTGTGAGTTGACAGAAACAGTCAGCTGCCTGGACAGTCACCTGAGGTTTCTCCACAGTGTTGGGGCATCATCTTCAGCCTATAGGCTTAGCATATCTGACAGACTCATTTGTGAAGTAGGATGTACACAAGGTCGACAGTTCAACCTCACATTGGGTGAGAGCAGTCCATGTACCAGAAACACCTGAATTCCACTAGTGTCATGTCATGATTCAGGATTTTAAATTCTGGAAATTGTTGTTGATTTTTTAATTCAGCTGTCCATTCTTCTTGGCTGTGTATATATGGCTTCATCTTAGCATCCCGTTCTTCTCCACATCCCTCTGTCAAATGCCAGTTTACTATTGCGAGGCGTGAGCTTAGTTACTCTTCAAGAATAACTGTTTCAGCTGCTGTTCCATTGCACATCAGAAGCCATCGGCCCACTGCCTATTCAGCTGCCTTCGAAGAAAAGGGCACTGTACCTTTTCCGAATTGCAAAGGCAACTTCAGGGATGGTGCCCTATTGTCCTGGCCTCAGAAGATGCCTTTTGATAAAGCCATAACCACACTCGTTTTGGCAAGAATCAGTAGTCCTTTGTTTCATGTCCTGTCTGTCCATTTTGTCCTATTGATTCGAGGATACTTTGTTGTCCAGAGGCTAACTTTTGCCACAATGAAAGTTAACTCCATATGCAGTTTCCTCAATGCCCATATTTTCTCTGAAGTAGATTGGTACTGCCAGGAGCCGACATGTCTCATAATCATAACAAAAAAGAAAAATTTTCTAAGTTATTAAAACATTTTAAATGCCATATTCTGTAGATCTCTGAAGGGTTTGAAGATGACCTGTCTAAAATATATCTGCTCAATTTTTAAAACATATCTAATATGACTACAACTTCTATTGTAATGTCTAACTACTAACTTTCATTTCTTTATATCCTAATAGTTGGTAATAATAACATTCAAGGATCAGAAAATTGCATTGTTAAATGAACGGTATAAGTACAATTAGAAATATACATATAGCATTTTCTAACAATATCAATTTCAATATATATAATTTGTAGATACAGAAATTTTGTTAGAGGCTGGAGAGGTAGCTCAGCAGTTAAAAGCACTAGGGCGCTCTTCCTGAGGTCCTGAGTTTAATTCCCAGCCCCTACATGGTGGCTTGAAATCATCTATAACTGTAAACTCACGTGACCCAATGCCCTCTTCTGGTGTGCAGACATAAAATCAGAAAAAACACTATATACATAAAATATATAAACTAATGGTGGTGCATTCCTTTAATCTTAGAGGCGGAGGCATGCAGACCTCTGTGAGTCCAGGTCTATATAGTGAATTCCAGGATAGCCAAAACTACTTAGTGAGATCCTATCTTAGAAGATAGACAGAGAGAGAGAGAGAGAGACAGAGAGACAGAGAGACAGAGACAGAGAGACAGAGAAAGAAAGAAAGAAAGAAAGAAGGAAGGAAGGAAGGAAGGAAGGAAGGAAGGAAGGAAAGGAAGGAAGGAAGGAAGGAAGGAAGGAAGGAAGGAAGGAAGGAAGGAAGGAAGGAAGAAAGAATTAGGTCATCATACCACTGACTAGGGATTCCAAGAGCCTTAAAAATATTTTAGTTAATTTCACATGAATAATATGATTATGTGTTGTCTCAAAGGACTTCCTAAATAAAAAATAAATGTTATTTCACAGCCTAAATTTTGGACTTGGGGTATGTTCTTTAGTTACCTTTAATTGCCAAAGAATAATTTAGCATATTATCACAACAAAGGGTATTTCAGGTATTTTAGATTTAAACTTCAGATTTATTGGAATTTTAAACAAGAAACATGTTTTCTCATGACTTCAGCATAGCATGTGCATCCTATTGAAAATATTTGTTTTTTTTTTATTTCTGAAAGTATTTTATTTATGAAAAGTCTTGATGGTTTGGTGAGAGTTATCCAGCCAATATATGCAAGTGCTAAAAGTCACAATAATGACTTCAGAACAGGAGGCAGAAACTGCTGAGGCAGTTTAAGGCAGGGACCCTACCCCCATGGCACCCGCCTCCCAAAAAAGCCAGTTTCAGGAATGTCTTGATGGAGGCAAGATTACCAGAAGAGAGTCCTGGCTCCTTGTTATTCCTTCTCTGGAAAGAGGGCCTCTGATTGTATGTGTATGATTCAAACTCCTCTCCAGAACCTAATCCCTCCTGGTGATCAGTTTTGGAAGTGGTCCTTGGGGTTTTCAAGGTTCCCCCATTTCAGCGCATCTTCTCGATGATTTTAGTGCCCTTTTCTTGAGGGAGTGATGTTACAGGAGCCTGCATGGCCATCCCTGGTGATGAACCCTTTCCTCCTGGAATCTACCTCTGGTCCTGTGTGGTGACAGGACAATCCCATCCGCTCCAAAGATTAAAACATTGCTATTTCCTTCCTTAAGAGTTAATCCAGCTGGGACTGTCAGTCACCTAGTGTGAGAGCCAAAGTTATGTCTTAATTTTAATTACTGTGCCTAAGAGATCCATAAAACAAAATGCCAGTACCTGTAAGCCCCTGGCCCAAGGACAGACACTTCCTGAAAAGATGGGGGCTAGTGTTTGTGTAAGATAACAAGCCACGTGTTTTTGCTCCCCTCAACAAGTTTGTTTCACCCAGCTGCATCAGATGTGCTTGATCACATGGAGGCGGGAAGTACATAGGCAGGAAGTACATCAGGATATATGCTTGCCTCTGATTGGACCTGGTGGGAAATGCATAGCCTTACAGGTGTGCCTTTTAAAGCATCTGCCATTTTCTGGGAACCCCAGAAAGGACCTGGCCAAAGTCCATCTTCCTGGCCAGCGTTTAATTAAAGCTTGCTTCAAATTTGACTCAAAATTGTGATTGTGGTCTTATTCTTGCCCACTGCGATTAACACTAGCTAAGAGACCAACCCTTAGGAAGGCTGCCATAGTAGAATGTGGGAGGAATAATTACCTCCTTAGTGATGTAATGTGCTTCCCTTCCCAGAAACCCCACTCTGTGCAGTCTCCTGCAGAGCTTCCATCATGTAGCAGTACAGAGTCAGTCTGTTTTCTAATTCCTCTGTAACATGAATCTTAAAAGATCTTATTAAATAAAAAACCCGAAGCCAGATATTAGGGTGCAAAGCTGAGAGATCAAAAAAGCAGAAAGAAGCTAGCCATGTTCTTACCCACTTGAAGATCCTCCTCTAAAGAGACCTACTTCCTGTATTCCCACACCTATATGCCTTTCTGTTCTGCTATCTCATTTTCTTTTCACCCAGCTACATCACTTCCTCTTCCTGTCCAGCTCTGTCACTTCCTGTCTGTCTGTACAGACCTCCAGACCTTTATGGTTAGTGCTGGGATTAGAGGAAAGTGCCACCATGCTTAGCTCTGTTCCCAGTGTAGTCTTGAACTCACAGAGATCCAGACGAAACTGTGCCTCCTGAGTGATAAGACTAAAGGCATGTGCTATCACTGCCTGACTTCTATGTTTACTATAGTGGCTGGCTTTTTCCTCTGATCCTCAGACAAACTTTATTGGGGTATACAGATAAACTATCACCACATTCCTCCTTGTTATTCTTTCTGTCTCTTTCCTAATCATGCTTTTCCTAACACTTTGGACTTCCGTGCTCTTTCTCTGAAGCCCCACCTGTTGGTTTTAACTCAGTGCTTTTACCCTTCGAGGAAAAGTCACAGAACACAATAAAAACCCACTAACAAGAGTTTTATTGAGAAAAGGACAAAGTATGATCAGGCCTGCTGGAAAGACAAGTGAAGAGGAGGAGGGAGGGTACATGGGATTCGCCTTTTAACGACCACCCTGCACATGTGAACATGGGCCCACGTGGCTACTCCACAAATACGCATAGATCACATGGCCACGCTGCAAGCAATTTACATGACCACACAGCTCATGGATTACGTAGGACATATGACCCAGAAATGACTAAGTGTCTCTCCAGAACATGCACCATCATGGGGACATGGCTGGAATTCCTATCACCACCTCTGCCCCTCTCCATCCCTTTTCATAGCTTGCCTGCCCTGCTGCTTTTCTCTGAAACTTCCTTCTGAGTCCCTTTTTAAGTTCCTTTATCAACAAGACTGAAATCTAAGTGATAGGATACTGTCCTAGTTAGGGTGACTATTGCTGTGATAAAACACCAAGACCAAAGCAACCTGGGGAGGAAAGGGTTTATTTGGATTACATTGCCATATCACTGTTCATCACTGAAGGGAGTCAGGACAGGAACTCAAACAGGGCAGGAACTTGAAGGCAGGAGCTGATGCAGAGGCCATGGAAGGGTACTGCTTACTAGCCTGCTCTAAGTGGCTTGCTCATCCTACTTTCTTTTAGAACCCAGGACCACCTGCCCAGAGATGGCACCAGAAAAAGAACTTCCCATCACTTATTAGCGATAATATTCCTGGAATAACAAAAAGTAGACAAACCTGTACTTTGATGAGTAGTGAAATATTGAAACTTTGGGGTGAATTTTTCAATTACAAATCCACTCCACTGATTTGTAATTCACAACGATCATTCAACATTTATACACACACACACACACACACACACACACACACACACACACACACACACACACAGAGGGAGAGAGAAAAAGAACTTCCCACCACTTAAGTACAATGCTAGGACTTTTTGTAAAACGTTCTTTAATCTGACTATTACAATTAATAAACATATAAATATATTTCTTTACTTCCTGGATAATTAAAAGAAATTGTCTTTTTGCCTGTTTCTTCTTTCTCTTTTTTTTTATAAAATAAAATAAATTTTAGAGGGGGGAAACGAGCTGTTCAGGTTATTTGGGTTCAATACAGGAAGAAATAGGAAGAGGAATAAAACATTACAGACAGTGACACTGTCACGGTTGCACACTTGGCTCACACTCATATCCCAGTTGCACACTCGGTTCTTATTTCGTAAAGACCAAGAAGTATGAATGTTGTCCACATTGGCAGATTTAGAGATGCTCTCATCATCCCTAGTAGCCTCAACTTTTAATTGGATGCTAAAAAAAAATCACTTACTGTTATCAGAAAGTTCAATATTATAAGTAAAAGATAATAAGCGAGGAGCCTTCAGAAAGTGATATTTACTTAAAGAGAAAAGACCAAATTGGCTCGCCAGGGAGAGGAAAGCAAATTACCTTCCTCAGAGGACTGTGATCCCAATAAATGTGTTTCAAGACAGAAATTGAAGGCGAAACCACAGAACACCTCTGTCTGTCTGTCTGTCTGTTTTTCTCTACAAAGTGGAGCTGCTATCCATAGCTTCAGGAAGGTCAAGATAAAAAAAAAATCCCTCTATTTTGTCTGCCTGAGCTTACTGTTTGTATAAACGTCTGTCATGGCTTTACTTTTGCTAAGTGGTATTTTGTTGCCTTTTTAAGCTGTTCTGTCTTTCAGAAGTCAGCGTGATCATCTGCAAAAAAAACAGCTTCCAAACTGAAACTTAAACTGACATTGTATTGGCTAGTGTATCTCTACCATATCCTGTGAGGTCTAGCTCAACACAACACACCCTGTGGTCTAGCTCAGCATAGCACACCCTGTGAGGTCTAGCTCGGTGTAACACAACCTGTGAGGTCTACCTCAGCACAACACAACCTGTGAGGTCTATCTCAACACAACACACCCTGTGAGGTCTAGCTCAGCATAAGACACAACCGGTGAGTCAGCACCTCCTTGCCCAGATTCCTGGGGTCACTTCCTATGGAATGACAGTTTGTGTAATGAGTTCATGAGACTAGTTATGGTGCAGTAATGGCTGTCATCTTCATCTTGGTTTGACTCCTTTGCTTTCTACTCACAAAAAAATGGGAGGCTTGACTGAAAGCTGTGGAGAGGGCTGGCCTGCTCTGGCTTCCCTCCTGATACTGTGTATTCTCACTCACTGTCCCTTGCTCTCAGGGTTTAGGGATTAGGTGGCAGAAAAAGCATCAGCTGGGGCCCTATGAATTATCGGTCACCACAGTTAGACATAGGGACCTGGAAATCATAGGCCAGTGAGTCAGCAAAGCATAGAACACTACTGTGCTTGTAAGCACATCAGAGAACAAAGTAAATCAGGTGTCCATGACATAAAAGGGTTGGGGGGGGGGAGTCGAGAAAATGATCTTTGCTGTTGACTTAGAGTCAGGAAATGGTTATTGGAAATGGGTGTTGCAGTCAAAATTGTGGAGAGGTCATATGAGTGCCACATGAGTGCTCTGGGAACATCCTCAACTTGTACTAGGCCAGTAACAACGTGGTGAGCAATGGCAGTACTGTGTCAGGATCAGTGCGCCCTGCATGATAAAATCCTAACTGGGCAATCCTGAGTCTTCTTTTGCTAGAATCATGCACTTAGTCACCCTAATAATTCTGTGCTCTGCAATCAAGACTTCTATACACATTTTTTCTCAGTGTTTCACACAGAGTACAGAAGGAAGGACATGCTTTCCAAAAGCTTTACTCCGTTCTTTTTAAATTTCTTTTTAATTTCTGATTATGTGTAAACTGAGGGAGTTACACATGTATGTAGGTGCCTCCAGAGGCCAGAAGAGGCTGTCTGATCCCCTGGAGCTGTAGTTACAGAAGGTTGTGAACCATCAACATGGGTCAGTTGGAACCAAACTTAGGTGCTCCCCAGAAAAGCAACACAAAATCTTAACTGCTGAGCCACCTCCAGCTTCTGAAGCCATTCTTTAGGACCTCAGATCAACTAAGATTTGAACAAGCCCTGTATTAGTTTGCTTTACGGTTCTTTGGGGGGGGTTGTTTTGGTTTTTTGTTTGGTTTGTGTGTGTATGTGTGTGTGTGTGTGTGTGTGTGTGTGTGTGTGTGTGTGTGTGTGTGATAAAACACTAACTAAAACCAATGTGGTGAGGAAAGGGTTTGTTTCAGCTTACACTTTATAGTGCATCATCAAGGGAAATCAGGGAAGGAACTCAAGTAAGAATCTGGAGGCATAAACTGAAGCAGAGTCCATGGAGGAATGTTGTGGAATATTACTTTAAGTAGGCAAAGATGTGTTACATTTGTCTATGATGCATTTGTTTAACTATGTAAAGGTGTGTTACATTTGTCTATGCTGCATTTGTTTAACTATGTAAAGGTATGTTACATTTGTTTATACTGCATTTGTTTATGTAAAGATGTGTTACATTTGTTTATGCTGTGCGGGTTTAATTATGTAAAGATGTGTTGCTGTTTCACTTTGCCTGCCTAAGGCACCTGATTGGTCTAATAAAAAGCTGAACAACCAATAGCTAGGCAGTAGAGGGATAGGTGGGGCTGGTGGGCAGAGAGAATAAGTAGAAGGAAGAGAGAGAAAATGAGAGGAGGGAGAAAAAGAGGGAGATGCTCAGGGCCAGCTAGCCAGGCAGCTGCCAGCCAGCAGGACATGGAGTAGGACAAACAGAATGAAAGAAAGGTAAAAAGTCCCTGAGGCAAAACACAGATGAAGAGAAGCAGGTTAAATTAAGTTATAAGAGCTAGTCGGACAAGCATTAGATAAAGCTGACCATTCATAACTAATATTAAATCTCCGTGTGTTGACTTGGGAGCTGGTTGGTGGACCAAAAGAAATTATCCTTCAGAGGAAAACTGAATACTGGTTTGCTCCCTCTGGCTTGCCCAGCTACCTTTCTTACACATCGTAGATCCACCTTCCTAGAGATGGTATCACCATAGTAGGTTGGGCCCTCCTAAATCAATTAAAAAGGAAAAATACCACACAGACAATCTGATCTAGGCAATTCCTCAGCTGATGTTCCCTCTTCCAAAGTGACTCTTGGTTTGTCAAGTTGACAGCTAAAGTTAACCAACTACGACACTGTGGTGTGACACTATACCTGGGGAGACATAAACAAATCAAGAAGAGACCGAGGTACAGATACCACCAAAGTCCAACTTGGTGAACCAATGAGTTTTACTGGGGGTTGCTTACAGGAGCAGATCTGTAAAGACAGCTGCATCACCAAACCTTATCCCACCATTGATCACAGCTCATGAAAGCTGACAACCTCAAACACACTGCACAACCTTCAGGCAGCTCATTGGGTTGAAGCATGCCCTTTGCAGGTAGCTCAGCTGGTCTGAGGCTCCTCCAGGAAGATGGGCTTATCTCCTTCTTCCATGCCAGCTCATCTTATCTGAGAGTGCCTCTCAGCCATCTTTACTGGAGGGAGGGGCCTAGTGAATCTGGTCAGGGACCACACATACGTACACCCTCTACTACTATTGGCCGATGTTTAGAAATTCAGCCATTCTCTCCCTTTTTCAATTTCATTATTTAGCCTTAGAAAATGCCATTGATGTATATAATGTATCTTAATCATATCTACACCCCCATTTTCTTCTCCTCCTACTCCCCCAAGACCTCACATCACATGTTCCTCTCAAGTTCATGTCCTCTTAGAATTTTTTATTTATTCGTTCACTTTTAACCAACTGAGTAACTCTCTGCTTTTAAAATTATTTTTTTTAATTATTTAATGTATTTTAAGCCGGGCGGTGGTGGCGCACGCCTTTAATCCCAGCACTCGGGAGGCAGAGCCAGGCGGATCTCTGTGAGTTCGAGGCCAGCCTGGGCTACCAAGTGAGTTCCAGGAAAGGCGCAAAGCTACACAGAGAAACCCTGTCTCGAAAAACCAAAAAAAAAAAAATTATTTAATGTATTTTATATGTATGAGTGTTTTGCCTGCATGTGTGGACGTGCACCACATGTGGGTGAGGCCCACCGAGGTCAAAAGAAAGCTTTGGCTCCTCTAGAACTGGAGTTACAGTTGGTTGCCAGCCACCATCTGGGTTCTCGAGCCAAACCTAGGTCCTTTGCAATAGCAACAAATGCTCCTGGCCACTGAGCCACCTCTGGAACCCCCATCCTTTCCCCATTTTAAAGAATCAGTACATGATTATTAATACTGTCATAAGTCTTAAGTGGCCTCTTCTGTATCCTCTTGGCTAGGAAAATGCTCTAACTTTGTGATGTTTCTTCTCCCCCTGGCCACCTAAATCCAGTCCTATCACATGTACCTTTTTCCTGACACACACACACACACACCAGATATAGGACTCAGTTCTGAGAAGAGAGTCTGTGAGGAGAACGAGGCAGGCTCCTGTCCTTGGGACAGGTTTGTTTACAAGTTCTGACTCATTTTGATTCAGGTAAGTCAGGATTTAAATTAGACAGTCTCTGCTGGGCAAGTTATCCTGATCCAAAAATGGAACAGGGCAAAAGGAGGTGTGACAGCCCCGCACAGTGATTCATCTCTGGCCAAAATTAGACTTTCTCCATCACCCGCCAAGTGTCGACAGTCCTGGGTGTGGATCTGCACGGCCTCTCTTATAGACTTTGTCGACTTCTGGTAATCTTCCTCAGTTACTGAGCATTATTGATCCCATTTCCACACATCTCAATGCAATCGGCTTCTCCTCAAGCGTCCCCATGGACACCAGAGACCAGCTTGACCTGTTAAATAAGCAGAGTTGATTCCTGTTAATATTTTCTCTCTGAGAAGTTGAAGAGTTAGACACCACCAACTGAGACAACTTATAACATGTTCTTAAAATAGGACAAATGAAGCTAGATGACCTACCCGTACGGGTCCATACCATTGACAGTCAATCAGCAGTATAATTGGTATCAAAGGGAATTGTGGGACAGAGAAAGACTTACACACAAGAGGAAAACTAGGCCAAAGGGCTCTGGAGTCATTGTATCTAAAGCCTTCAACTATCCCGTGTTCGGTACTTGCAATTGCCAACAAAAACAGAAATACAAAGCACAAACATTCAGCCCTCTATATATTCCCAACATTAATGCATAAAAAAAAAATCTATCACTGTGGGACATTAGTGGGCCTGCTTGTAGTATATACATAATCTTCATTTTAAAATAAATTTTAAAATTCAAAATGCCTACAGGAAAATAACACAATGAAATAAATCAATCTATATGTTCTTACTTCCTAATATGTTATGAGTGTTAAAGTCTACATCAATGGAAAATAAATTTCAACGTTCTCCATCATACAGCCTTTGTCCCTTGGGGTGCCATCATTTGCATATTAAATACTTGCCACTGGTTTCTGAGTCTGCTCCAAGGGTATAGGCTACCCTAGAGTTCAGCAAGTAGTAGGAACCCAAGGACTACCTATTGGTGAGAAAGGACTCCAGAACCTGCTGTACTAGGTGCCTTTGATATTTCTCATGACAACGATATAAAAGCTTGTCCCCCTTTCATTTTTCAAGGTGTCACCAGCTAAATATTTTCCCTCTACAGTAATGTAACACAGTTCCTATTTAAACTCTGCACTTCCATGTTCTGGGAACAAGACAGTGGCTTCAGAGTTCACTGTTATGAAGAGAAGCACAGTCAGCACTACGTCTCCATCTAGAGAAACCCTGTCTTGAAAAACCAAAAAGAAAGAAAGAAAGAAAGAAAGAAAGAAAGAAAGAAAGAAAGAAAGAAAGAAAGAAAGAAAGAAAGAAAGAAAGAAATGGAGTGGGAGGGAGAGAAACCTTGGGGTTATGTTTCACCCTCCCAGCATGGTGAGAAAGAACTTGTATCATCAATCTATAAACACACCTCCCCTTGACAAGGCTACTCCATTCCCCACATTCAGATCCCAAAGTTGCTGATCCAAAACACACATCTCACCTCAAAGGTAGTAAAGACAGTTTATTCTAAACCAAAAATGAGTGACCGCGACCCAAGAACACAGCTTCATGAACTCTTGGATCTCCTTTCTAATCCTCTCATTCTTGATGTTTATACTCCCTGGCTGACACGTCATAGCAAATCCTTTGTATGTCCTCTCTATGTCCTGATCCCTCTTGCTTTAAAAACCAAAAGCTCCATTAGATCCAATTCATCACATTCACCTTCAGTCTCTTTAAATAAATATGTGCCTCAAAATCAAGACGGCCCTGTAGGTTACCCAGTTGGCACAAGGTACTATGGTCTCCAAAATGTCACTCTAAATCTCGTCTGGTAAAAGAAACCTGGAATCCTGGCTACTTAGGAGACTGAAACAAGCCAGGTGACGGTGGTGCATGCCTTTAATCCCAGCACTTGGGAGGCAAAGGCAGGAGAATCTCTGAGTTTGAGGCCAGCCTGAGCTACAAGAGGAAGTTTAGGACAACCAAGGCTACAAAGAGAAACTTTGTCTTGAAAAACCAAAAGCAAAAAGACTGAAGCAAAAAAGATCACAAGGTCAGGGCCAGCCTGGACAGTCCAGTGAGAGGCTGTATCATTATAAAAAGGTAGCTGGGATAGATGTAGCTCAATGGTAGAGCACTTGCCTGGGATACATGAGTCTTTTTGATTTCCAATAACTAACACTCCTCGTTCCCCAAGAAGAACAAAAGACAGCTCTTCATTTTAGTTATCTTCTCTTAGTTATTTCTTCCCCTATCCAGCCCCGCCCCCCACATGCTGTCTTAACCAATGAGTTTTTATTCTCTTTTTTTTAAGACAAGAGAAGCTACTGGTAGTGAACTTCCAGGGACTGCCCATCATCACTGCCCACCCACCACGACCGGCAACTCTGGCTGTCTACCTGTGTCCATAGCTGATAAAGTCTGAAGTCACCTGTTTACTGGCAGTGTTAGCTCACAGCTTGGAGCAGCTAAATGTCCATGGTTCTTACTAGTCTTTGCCAATTGCAAGGAGCTTGAAGAACTTGAAAAGAACACTTGATAGCCATGTGGCAATACCAAAGATTTTACTCTTAGTCATTAGGGACAACAAATCAAAAAAGAAGAAAAAAATCTGTACAACATTTGCAGCTGACCATGGGCCATAACTTGAATCAGTTTTACGACCAACTGACTTCATGATCTTACACGAGTTACGAAACAGCAGAACATTGCCTCCTGTAAATGATAGCACTGATCATACATTGTGTTGAAGCCTGGATGTCCAGAGTCACACAAAGTGTCTCTGGCATGTATTGTCTTTGTGTTTGTTTTCCCCTTTCTGATTTGTTAATTTTATATGGGTCAAAGAGGGGAAACAGGGCCAGTAAAATGGGTTAATGGGTAAAGGTGCTTGCTGCCAATCCTGACTGCCTCTCAGAGTTCCTTCCCCTGGGCCCACATAGTTGAGGGAGAAAAAAAAAAGACTCCGACAAATTGTCCCTGACCCCTACATGTGCTCCATGACACGTACATGACTCTTGAGACATGTATGCACATACACACGAGCTAAGTAAATAAATGTAAAAAAAAATAAGTAAAAAGGAAATAAATTATAATATCAATTCTACTCTGTAAGAGACAGAGGAATATCAGGCTCCAGCTCCCTCCCACAAAATGTCCATGTCTTATTCCCAGAAACTGTGAGTAAGTTTCTTTCCTGGAAGGGGAGATTATTTTACCAGAGGCAATTAAAGATTCTGATATGGAGCAATTGCTCTGCCTGTTCTAGGTTGGCCTTGTGTAATCACAGGAATCCTGAAAGGGGAAAGAGGAGGCAGAAAAATGAGACAGTGCAAGTTTTATCTACAGGAGTCATTGCGAGTAAGTGAAGGGCAGACTCAGTGTATTATGGGTCTTGAAGATGGTGGACCAGTGACAGTGGCCTTGGGTGGGGGACCCATCCCTAGTGCATGAGCCGGCTTTTTGGAGCCCTATGGTGAGACACTTTGTGCAGCCTTGGTGCAGGGAGGAGGGGCTTGGACCTGCCTCAACTGAATGTACCAGGCTCTGCTGACTCCCCATGGGAGACCTTGCCTTGGAGGAGGTGGGAATGGGGGGTGGGCTGGGAGGGGGAAGGCTGAGGGGTGGGAGGAGGAAGGACAGTGGAATCTGTGGCTGGTATGTAAAATGAATAGAAAATCTCTTAATTTAAAAAAAAAAGACAGAGTAAGGAGGGAAACCAGTTCCCCAACAGCCTCTTAACACACACTCAGATACGCCCGCCCCTTGATCCATCCAGTGAGACCCAGGTAGAACCTCTAGGTTTTTAACATAATAAATTTGTTGTGTTCTAATTTATGGCGATCTAACTCTCATAAAGGAACTAAGAGGCTCACATGCCTCCTACCCATTGCCATATGCCTTGCCTTGCCTGTCCTAACCAGAAAGTAGACAGCTACTTTCTATTTTCATTATCCCATAGATTTATGTTTAAATAAATGCATGTGTAATTGTTTCTCTTTCTTTTCTCCTTCTTTACTCTTCTCTATCCTTAGAAGTCTTCTTAAACTTTGAATTAATTTTTAATATACTTTTATTAATCCTTTGACAATACAACCCCCCATCAAAACTGAATTGTAATTCTTCACAGAAATTGAAAAAAAATTTGAATTTCATATGGAAACAAAAATGACCCAGGATGGTCAAACCCATCCTGAACACTTAAACAAAACAAAACAACAAAAAACCTTCTGGAAGTATCAACATCCCCAGATTTCAAGTTATACTATGGAGCTATAGTCATAGAAACAGTGTGGTAATGGCATAAAAACAGATTCATTGATCAATGGAATAGAATTGATTACCCAAATATAAGCCCACACTCCTGTAGCCACCTGATTTTTTTGACAAAGAGACCAATAATACAGTATTGGAAAAAAGACATTTTCAACAAATAGTGCTGGTCAAATTGGATAGCTACATGTAGAAGAAAGAAATGCAATCCTTAGTTAAGTTCTCATCTTGCACAAAACTCAACTCCAAATGACCAGGGACTTCAACATAAAACTGGATACCCTGAATCTGCTAGAGGATAAGGTAGGGAATATGCTTGAACTCACTGGCACAGGAAAGGACTCTCTGAACAGACACAGGCATTAAAACAACAATCAATAAATGGGACATCATGAAACCAAAAAAAATTCTATTCAGCGAAGGATACCATCAAGTGAGGGAAAAGTCAGGCTACAGAATGGGCAAACATCTTTACCAGCTACCATCTCACAGGGGATAAGTATGTAGCATAGCTAAATAAATAAATAAATAAATAAATAACCCACACAACTAAACATCAAGAAAATGAGCAAACCTGTTGTTTTTCAGGAAGCTTTTGAGGAAGTGGAGCATAGGCAAGGAACGAGGGGACAGGAGGGCTGAGCTATGCATCATCAGAACAGTATCGTCCACTGATCTCATGGGAGGCTCTGTAACCATGTGGTCCTTCCGAAATGACTGAGCAAGCCTTTTCTTTTCATGCCAGGTGATCAGGTGCTTGTGGAAAGAGGGCCCCAGGAGGACAAAGCAAAGCGATGAGCTACCAGCCTCAGGCCCCACCCTCACTCCCCATACCTAGGAGAAGGTGCTCCTTGGTCCTTGATCAAGGAAAGGCTCTGCACCATCACTGCATTCTCAGCCACTAAGCAGTCCGGTGTTGCTGTTTATCTGTCTGTATCTACTGTATTAGCCTTTCTGTTGGGCTTTGAAACAGCAACTAGTGGGAACAAAAATCTGCCATATTTCTGACATTTTTAAAAACATAAATAAAATCATCTAAAGTGGCATTGACATAAAAACATTCTTTCAGGACCTGCCAGGTATCTCATCAGTAAGGGGTCTTATTGCTAAGACTGAGAATTTGATTTACATCTCGGGGATCCACAAGGGAGGAAGGAGAGAACTGGCCCCCGAAAGTTCTCTTCCAACACACACACACACACACACACACACACACACACACACACACGCACACACACACACACACAGTAAATGTGATTTTTCTTTTTTTTTTATTCTCTTTATTTTTTTATTTTTCTTTATTTTATGCCCAGGCTGAACTGCTCTCATGTAAATGTGATTTTTAAGACATTAATAATAGAAAGCTGAACACCAGGATTCATCTCTCTCAGCTTCCTGACTTCAGGTGAAATGTGACCAATCAGCTTCCTGCTCCTGCCCTAAGGAGTCCCCCACTCCCAAGGCCATCTGTACCCTCAAACTCTGACTCAAAGCAAACCCTTCCTTCCTTAAGTTGCTCTTGTCAGGTACGTGGCCACAGCAGTGAGAAGGAAAAAAAAGTCACCCACTAGAGAGTGGAATTTATCCCCACAGTTTGCTGCTCCACGGTGGATTCACTAGCGTATGCTGGGGTCCAGACTGCTCTTGTTTACCTTGTTAAGACAGATCCTGTGCCTGGGACCACATCCTCTTTAAAATCCTGTGACCAGGATGGAACACCAGGAGATTATTTGGAGACCACACCCCATCCCTGGTTATCTCTTGCTCTTGGTCCTAATAAAATTCCTTCCATAGAAATCACCAATTTCCTTTCTCTAATCCCCCTACCAGAACTTGGGGTGTCTCAGCATGTGCATGACCTAGGGCTCAATCCACAGCAATGAAAAGGAGGGAGGGAGGGAGAGAGACAGAGAGGAGTCCCCCAATTACCATCTCACTTGCTGTGCAAAGCCAACAGGCCTAAAGGAAAAGCAGGGTCCTCTAAGCTCCTCTGCACTCAAACAAGGATGGGGAAAGATCACCCTGCTGAAACTTCTAGCACCTGTCATACACATGAGCAGGCATTTTCATAGCCATCACCTTCTTCACTTTCCACACTATTCATTTTATGGAGGGATAAAATAGTAGACACAAGTAGATCCATTAGCTTGCCCAAGTCACCCATTAGAGACTTGACACGCACATCTATGTCTCCGATCTTTGCTTCTTCTCCATTGGCTCATGTTGTTTAATTGACATCTACCCTCCCCCAAACCCCTAGCCCCAGAAGCTTAGGGGTTCAGTTCACTCCTTGCTTTTCCCACCCCATTTATGACACTGTCTTAAGATACCTTCGTATGTAGAGTAGGGTGATACCATTCTGTACACACCTGATCATCTCCTGATTAATGAGTTTCAATTCTTTATTTGCTTATCAGCTACAATCTGTTCTTTGGCAACTCATTCTATCCTGCCCAGGGAGCATGAAATCCCAACAGGTCCTTCCCCAAGGAGGCTGTAGGATGTGAGCAGGGTGTGAGTACCACACCCTCATTGCATCTTTGAGGGGAGCTATCTGTTTGGTTCAGTGTTCTCGGTCTGTGCAAACCAGTTCCCCACTCCCTGGGCAGATCACTGTGCTATCTCTTGAAGAGCTGGGTGGAAAACCAAACATTGAGTAAAAGCTGTCTCCTATATCTGTGCTGGTGTTGCAAACTTTCAACCACACCTCTTAAAGAAAAAAATTAAATATAGAGATGGGAGATGATGGCACACTCCCCAGCCACAATGGGTTGGTTAAAATGGATTTGGTCTTAAAGAGTGAAATGGAACCACATGCACTCCACCACTGACTTACACACAAAGATAACAATTGCCAGGAGGGAGAAACTCCTGGCCGGAAAGTTGATCTTCACACTTGATCAGGGATGAGATATTTCTGTCTGAAGCTCATGCACAGAAGCTAGAGTCAGAGCAGGATATTTATTCAAAAGTCTGTACAGCACACTCCTGATGAATGTCCCCTTTAGTCCACCCTGTTGGCCCCTCCACGTTTTTCTGCTTGGTTATGTACTAGTCAGGGTTCTCTAGAGGAATAGAACTTACAGAATGAAGATCTGAAAATCCAGTAGTTGTTCAGCCCATGAGGATGGATGTCTCAGCTAGTCCTCAGTATACGCCAGGATCCTGAAGAAGTAGGCTCTAATGCCAGTGAAGGAATGGACTTGCCAGTGAGAGCCAGAGCAAGCAGCAAAGAGAGCAAGCTTCCTTCTCCCATGTCCTTTAACAGGCTATCAGCAAGTTATGGCCCAGACTAAAGGTGGATCTTTACACCTCAAAAAAAAAAAAAAAATCCAGATTAAAAGTGGGTTTTCCCCACTTCAAATTATTTAATTAAGAAAAAGACCCTCACGGGTGTGCCCAGCTGGTTGTATTTCAGTCAATTCCAGCTGTAGTCAAGTTGACAACCAAGAACAGCGAACAGCCATCACAGTTACATAGAATCAACCCTTTCTCTCGAAAACAGAAATTAGTCCTGAACTCTTTACTATCTATCCTACGACCAAGACCAAATGTTACCAGGAAAATTTGAGGTTCCCTTTCACGTTTTCGTGGACTCCTTAATAAAAGAATCTAGAAAATGACTTAGAAGGAAGCTTGAGGACAATTTCATTAGAGGAAAAAGCAGCAGGGTAGGAAACCCGAAATTCCCAGTGTCAGATCCAAAAGAAACTCAGGACAAATGGCTAACCGTGGTGCCTATTAGCATACCAACGTGTCTGCAGGCCTCCAGGCCCACTCAGTACCTGTGGCTCCTCTCAGCTCTTCTCACCAGGCCTCCTACCCTAAACTCTTCATCTCATGGGCTTCTCCCCCCAGCTTCTCATGCTCTATCACCCTGCCATTCTGGCCATGCTCTCTCTTGGTGCTTCCTTGGCCCCCTCTCTCTCTTGCCCCTCTCTCCTGACCCTCCTCTCTTGTTCTGCCACCCCTTCCCCACGACCAGGTCCACTCTGCTGGACGGTCAGGGTGCTACTTTCTCTCCCTGCCCTGGACTCTTCCAGATGCCCCTGATTGTACTCTCCCTCATCTCTCCAATAAAAACCTTCCCCTCAAACCAGGCCTTGGAATGGCCATGTCCTCGGTTAGCACACCCAGCACCTGCTGAGGGGAAGGGCGTGGAGATGAAGGGGAGAGAAAACTTTTGGGGGTCAGGGTCTGGGATAGCGTCCATGTTCAGCAAAGGAGGTCCGCAAGCACCTTAGGGGAAAGGGGCTGGGCCTTTAGAGAAAGAGTGAGAGTCGGGAAAACTGACGTAGACTCTTGACCAGGATCAGAACGAAAAAGAGGTAGAAAAGACGAAGAAGAAGAGTCACACTTTTCTGAGTTTGAAAGAACAGTGAGCCAGCTGAATGCCAGAGGCTCTGTAAGTGGCTTCATGGAATATGGGCTTCTGGAAGGATGCGTACATTATCATCTCATTAATGGATAACTATTTTTCCATCTCTTTAGAATGTCCTTGGGTGAGTAAACTGTCTTCAGGAGCGGTCTCCTGGCTAAGTGACTGAAAAGCCCAGTTTTGAAGCAGATCAAAACATCTATCTCCACCCAGGACCAGAGGCAGAGTCTATTCTTTTGACCAGGAAGCCTCGGGAAGGGCAGTTAGAATGCTTTCTGTTCCAGGGTTAGGTGGGAAACAGGAGATGGGATCCAAAGCTGATCTGGAGAGGGGGATCGATCCTGGATGCCTCCAAGGCTACCAATCTCTGTCTAGATATTAACAGAACCCCCAAGTCCCCAAGAAACCTTGGTTTTCCACAGTCCTGACACATTCTCTACGGCAAACACGGGTCAGGCTGCTCTGTTCTTCGTCACCCACCAATGTACGATTGACCCTCGCTTCCCTTTCTGAAGAGACCGGATGCTCCTCCCTGCCTAAAACCAGCTCCTCCCACATCTGTTCACATCCTTTCCAGCCGTTAGACCCGCAGTTGTCCCATTCCTGGCCCGTTGTGCCTCGGTGCTTCCCTCCACATCTGTTTCTTAGGGTGTGCTCTGATACACAACACACTCGTTGCAGCAGGTGTTCGTGTAACAACTCAGTGTGGGCCCAGTTTTTCCCTGTCATAGACAACATTTTGAGTTTTTCATAGTTTTTATACTTGGTCACAAAACAGAGACTAGCAAGACAGATTGTGGGGTTTTTCCCCCCGTCACTTGTTCCATTCAAAATAGGAGCATATACCAAGAAATCAAAAAATATTTATTCGAGTTAAAATTACTAAGCAACAATTTATTTCTCTTTCTTTATTCTATCAAGGTTTTTTGTTTCCTCTGATAAGAGACCAGCTGACTTAGAATCTCTGGGAAGAGAGGGGCTTGAAAAGTTCCTAAGGTTTTCCCGGTGACATTCAGTGCACGGCTGTTGTCTGTGGTGCCCGCCATGGTACAGGGTCAGTTCAGCTAAAAGGCTCTCAAATACTAGAGTTTGGTGTAGCTGGATGGATATTACTGATTAATTTGAATAGAATATGATTTTTCTTTGTTGTTTATATGTGATATCAGATGAACAGAGAAAACTGCACATGCATAAACCAATCCATGAAGGAAAACACAAAGTACATGCATATAAATCATGCATACACATTTACATGCATGCACCACACATACCACGCACATATGTGCACATATACACACACACATACAAATACACACGTGCAAGCACATGCATACCTATATACATATTATATATATACATACATATACACACATTTGCATAGTCATAGACACATATACATATACATTTGTACATATATAATACATACATACATATGCATGTGCATACAACATACATATACCTACACATAGATACACATATACACATATACACATACACACATGCATGTATATACCAGATACACACATATATACATACACATGCACACACAGGTGCACACACATACATATGTACACATATTTGTATATATACATACACAAAGACACACAAATGTACATACATGTATATACCATACATACAAATACACATACATACACATAGGCATGCACATACATATGAACACATGCATGTGCAGAAGTATATAAACACACATACACACACAGAGAGAGACACATACAAGAAACTCCCTCAGTCCAGCACCCACTCTAAGCCACCCCACTCATTCCTGGCATGACAGCTTCCTGTTGATATCGGTGACCTTCCTTCACAATGATGGCGACCATCAGCAGCCCCTCCCAAGAGCAAACTCCAGATCTATTCCAAAAGAAAGGGTCACCTTTACTGTGGAATTTATGCACCAAAGAAGTTTACCAGACTAAGGTCATCTAAATAAATTTGGCCGGAAATCACATGACTATCTTGATTTCTATGTTGAAAGAAAAGTTGTTCCCATGGCAGCAGGACTCAGGATGGAAATGTCAATCAATAAATTGACACCCAGGGAACCTTACAAACATAGACGTTAAATTCATATCTCACCAAAGACCTTTTAAAAGTGCTTTTTATTTTTTAATTTAGTGTGTGTGTGTGTGTGTGTGTGTGTGTGTGTGTGTGTGTGTGTGCATGTGCACTCTCACATGTAGAGGTCAGAGAACAACTTGCTGGAGCTGCTTCTCTCCTTCCCCCATGTGGGTTCTGGGAATCAAACTCGAGTGGTCAATCTTGGTGACGAGCATCCTTATCCATTAAACTATTTCTGCAGCCCCCTTCAAAGGATGTTTCAGTGACACCAGAAAGAAATGGTCTATAATTTTATAATACCCTTTGGTTTGAAACCAATTTTGTTTCTAAACCAAAACTAAAAGTTTTGGCTGTAGTCCTGCAGAGATAGTTACTTCTGGATCCAAAGAAGCTCCCCAAATGGCAGTGCTGGTGACAGTGTCCTGAACCCCTTTAAACCACCAGGAATCTTCCTTAATCTGTCAACTTGCCTGGGCAAGGGCCTCTAGCTCCCGGTCAATCCCAAAAGCCTGTATCAGCTCAGAGACCCTGCTGACAGTCGTATAAAATCTGCTTGCCTTTCCGCCATTTTCCTCCTCCCTCTGACCCCCCCAAGAGACAGTTGTGGCAGTTAGAACCTCAGTAACCTTTCTTTCTAACCAAGGAGAGGTCCAGTTCAGTGGTTTCATTTGCCCTCATTTGCAGTTACTAAATATTTTGTACTGTGCAAAATATGTCTGCCAAATGGTCCACACCATCTCTAGTCCTAATGATGTCACAAGTCTGGAGGCCAGTCCAGGGGGTTGCCATCTACCAAACCTTTGCAGGTTTGCACTTCAAGGGCACATGGCAGGTCAACCTTCCCAGACTTAGCCCATGAACTGAGATGATAACACTTCTGATATCCCAGAACTTGGGGCTATCATCAGAAAAGCCCATCTTGAGCGACAGACTACACACACGAGCAAGTTAGGGAAAGTAAGTGTATCTCATTTTTATTTCTAAAACAACACCCCAAATTTTCTTTATTTACAGTTGTTTAAAAAGAAACAGTCAGAAACACATACACATATAAATAGTAAGGCCTGTAACAGCATTGTGTCTGTCTCACAAATGAAGAAGCTAAGATCCTACAAGGTTGTTTTACTCAAGGATTAAAATAATAAGCACACAGAACACCCACCCGATGTTCCTATTTGGGGGAACCTACCATGGACAGACGGCAAAGTAGATACAGTATCCTTCACATTTGACCTCCAACCCTACCACCGTCACTGAATCTGACCTGAGTCCTCCAGACACCTAGGATCCCCTCAGTGGGAGGGTGTCTGGGTCCAGAGCCACAGAGCAGCCTGGGGAGTGAAAGCAGCCAACTCCACAGCCTGCCCGCCAGCTATGGGCTCGCCAAGGAGACCGTACAATGCTTTGTAGATGGACTGTGAATCTTGACAAGGTGAACAAAAACCCGGTCTTTGTTAGATCAGAGCTGGCGCTGGCAGCTGGGTCTTTTGAAAAGCCCATTGTGAGCCTCAGCTAGACTTCCCACTGAGGTAGTGCTCCCGGCTGGAAGAGGATGTCACTTCGTTCCAACGCTTTGTTCCTTCTCTTGGAACCCTTCTCCATCCCAGCAAGCAAGACATCTCTGAGAAATAAGCAATCTGGACGATGAGGTCAGAACACTTTGTTAGTACAAAGAATGATAGCTGGCACTTCTTGACAGCTTAATTTGAACCAAGCAATAGTCTAGGACAGAGGTTCTCAACCTGTGGGTCACTACCCCTTTGGGGTCACATATCAGATATTTACATTACAACTCATAACAGAAGCAAAATTACAGTAACAAAGTAGCAACAAAATAATTTTACGGTTGGGGGGGTCACCACAACATGTGGAACTGTATTAAAGGGTCACAGTATTAGGAAGGTTGAGAACCAGTGCTCTAGGGGAAATCTCACTGAGGTCAAATGACCACTGTGTCAGAAAGCCTGCTTCAGGTGTGAACAGCAGAGGGCACTGTGCAGCTGTGGCCTCCATAGGAATGAGGTTCACCTCTCCGTGGTCCTTGACAGGATCTGTCATTCAGAATCGCGACCGAAACAAAGTGCCCTAGTTTCAGATCTCTGCAGTCCTCCTTCCTCACTGTGGGCCTCAGGACAGAGCTGTCGCAGTTCTGGATCTACACCCAACCTTGACCTGAGATGACTGGGTGGGATGAAAGGGGCTTCCATGATGTAGGGGCTTCTATCTCATCCCCAATCCAGCCCTAATCACTGACTGCTAGAGCTCGACTTACTGTTTTCTGTGACCTAGCACGTGGTTTAAGAGCGGCAATACTGCCTTTCAGCTTGGTTTCACCATGAAGTCTGCACACCCGCCTTGCATGTACCAAATATCACTCAGAGTGTTTCAGTGGTTGGAGCCCCCCTCTGTTGGAAGATACCCACCTCCCCTGTGCCACCAGATCTCCATTCCGGACTTAAAATTTTCACCTACTGTGGCTTTCATATCTCTCTATACTAATGCTTATTTGATCCCCAACTTTTTCTGCCACAGTGCCAACTGCTGTTCCGGAGCCCTCTTAATACCATGTATATGTAGGTGTAAATTCACAGACCCAATTACCGAGAAAATTCAATGGGGACAGAGACACCTGCAGAGCATACAGAGCCAAAAAGAGGCAAAACTCAGTTCACCACCTACCTCCTAATTCAAAAATAGAACTGAAAATCAACTAACAATATGGAGTGGGCTTGCTGACAGGTATACGCCCAACTTCCCAGCCTTCCTCCAGCTCAGATCTAAGCCTTCCCGGGCTCTAGTATAGTGTGTCCCTTGTCTCACAATCTGCCACTTTTCCATAACCAAATGTGCCCAACCAACTGGAGAGAGGACCTCATCAATGGTCCTCTTCTCCAGAATGGATGGGTAAATTATCCCCAGAAGACAGGCCTCCTCCCTCAGACATGATCTAAGAGTGTCGCTGGCAACTGAGGCCTTGCTGGAAAGGCCAGCTCTGATTTTCTATTAGGAGATGTTAATTATATATAATGGGGTTCATTACGCCATTTTGTACATGCATATAATGTATTTTTCTCATGTTCAACCCTCCCCATTCACCATTGTTTGCTCCTTTCCAATATCTTCTTTTGTTTGCTAGGTTTTTTTTTAATTGGATTTTAGCATTTTTGGTTTTGTTTGTTTGTTTGAGACACAGACTCACTATGTAGTGTTAACTGGCCTAGAACTCACTCTATAGACCAGGCTGGCCTTGAACTCACAGAGATCTGACTGCCCTTGCCTCCTGAGTGCTGGGACTAAAGGCGTGCGCCACCACACTTGACACTCCTCTCCTGCTTCTGCTGATCTCCCCAATTAATGCTCCCTTTTCACCAGCTCTCTTTTTAGTAGTTCATCTGAATTAGGGACAAGTCACAAACCGTTCTACTGTGGGTGAATCCCACAGCCTAGGGAATGGCCAGAGCCAGTAAAAGTCAACCTTTTAAACACTTGAATATTAAATCCAAATGTGAATGTGATCACTTAAGAACTCTATGCTTGTGGTGATTTGAGTAAAAATGGCCCCCACTGGCCCATAGGGAGTGGCACTATTAGGGGGTGTGGCTGTATTGGAGTAGGTGTGGCCTTGTTGTAGGAAATATGTCACTGTGGGGGTAGGCTTTGAGATCTCAGATGCTTAAGCCATGCCCAGAGTGGTAGTCACTTTCTGCTGTCTGCAGATCCAGATAATAGAACTCTCAGCTCCTTCTCCAGTACCATGTCTGCCTGCACATAGCTATGCTTCCTGCCATGATGATAATGGACTAAATCTCTGAACTGTAAGCCAGCTCCAATTAAATGTTTTCCTTTATAAGAGTTGCCATGGTCATGGAGTCTCTTCATAGCAATAGGAATATCTAAGACAATGCTGGTTAGTTTTAACTAGGTGTGTCAAGTGTTGACACAACCAATCACCTGAAAAGAGAGTCTTAATGAGGTATTATCTAGATCAGATTGGCCTGTGGGCAGATTTATAAGGCATTGTCTTGATTGTTGATTGATGTACAAATACTCAGTGGATTATAGACTGCACCGTTCTGTAGGCACATGATCCTGAACAGGGTAAGAGGGCAGAAAGCTAGCTGAGAGCAAGCAAACAAGCATCCATGTGCTTTGGTCTCTCTGCTCCTAACTGTGGATCTGAGTCTTTAAACTCCTGCCTTGGCTTCTTCAAAATAATGAACCATAACCTAAATCTGTAAACCAATAAACTACTTCTCCCCTAAGTTGTGTTCTTATTGGTGTATTTTATCACCACAACAGTTAAACTAGACCAGATTACATGACAGCATAGCCCTTCTTTTGCTGTCCCAGTACCCCACACCTGTTAGTCTGCAGAGATGGCTTTTCCCCTTTTTCCCTCTCTCCTTCCCTTTTCCTGGGACCCTGCATCAAAGTCCCATGCCAGCACATCAAGTTTGTGGGGTTTGTCATGCAGGAAACTTCACAAGATTTCTTCCAACTCACAGTGCCTTTGCTTCCTCCACTAAATTGTTTCAAACCCTTACCTGGGCCAAACCTCAAAAAGAAACATAAATGTAAAAGAAGACATGGACAATGCCCGGTGATGGAGTAAAGAGTAACTCTCAGCTATGTACATGTGGAAGGGTCATGGAAACTTCTCCAAGACAGTGTCTGATACCAGCAGGTCTAGCCTGCACCTGCTGTTACCAGTGGCCCAGTTTCTGGCTGCTGCTTTGTGACTTAATCACCTCTTCATGACTGCCTAACATTTGTTCCCCCCAATTTCACCTGTGTAGAAATAAGTCTCAGGGGTCAACGGTGGATATGCAGGCACTTGCCACATGTCCACCCAAATCCTCTTAGGAACAATTCTAGGCCCCACTTCACCGGGGAGAGGCAAGCCTGCCTGTGGCTTTGCGACTTGAATCAATCGATGCTTTTGTCTCAGCAGTGAAGTTCCCGTAAGTGCCAAAATCAATTCACAAGAAGGAACTAAGCCCTTCTTTAACAATGAACAGCAGCGAAGGCAAAGACTCCCAGCTCCCAAGATGCACAAAATAAGCAACCGGAGTGGGCTCAGCTCTGAAAAAGACGTGGACACCACCATCTCTAAGGCTTGGGGCACATTGTGGAAGACGGGGTGGAGGTCTTGAAAATGTCATTCTCTACAGTCTGGATGCCTCTCTGGAGTCCAGTGCCATCATCAGCTCCCAGTAGCTGTAGATACCTACATGTGGATAGGCCCTATCCACAATCAGTCACGAAAAGGGAGGGGCTCGCAATGCCCTACCCTTTGCCTCTGAACAACTGGCTGTCAATAGATTCTGCTAGCGAGGGGATTGCTGTCTTCAGTTGTGTGCTCACTGCTGAGCCCACCAGTCATCAATGATGAGCTCCAAACCCATTGTCATAGACATATATGAGACACATAGACATGAGAAATTCATGGGGACAAATGAGGGTGGGCATGGGAGGTGGGTAGGTAGTTAGAAGATGACCGTGGTCAGTATTCATTGCTTACACATATAAAACTGTCAAAGAACAGATTTGACTGATAAAATATAAAACTTTAGAAGGGAACTAAGGTGTGTGAGCTTGGCAGATGGCTCAGTGTACCATATATTAGCACAAGTGAGGTCCCATCATCTCCTCACCATGGCCATAACACTGGGGTCTGGTCATAGAAACTCAGCTGACACTTGCCCTGTCTTCCCTTCTGTGCTGCGCTATAGAGAAGTGTCCCTCCCGTGATAGTCCTGCAATCCTGTTCCCTTTCATCTCAACCTGGTATCACACAGTGGGCACCAGCCTGCTCACAAATGCTTCAGTGGCGCTTGCAAGTCAAGTTTCTACTGGCGTGTTCGGTACTCACCAGTTTAGTCTCAGCGGTTCAGCACTTTGGATCCATTGGCTGGGCTTAAGGATGCTTTCTAAATGGGGTGAGGACAACAAAGTTGCCAATGAGTAATGATACCGGCAAAAATATGCATGTTTACAGGTTAATGTGCAGGCTGCCTAGAGATAACCGTGTGACAATGAAGCTATGAAGAGAAATATCCAAATTGATACAGCCACAAAGAATAGAATGTCTGTATTTCACTGAATGTAACATCATGAGCACCTCATTGTCCTTGTTTTGCTTTTTTAAATAAAGAAGCAAAACTAGTCAATTAAGACATGGTATATTAATTGGTTAGACGGTACATTTTAACTTAAGAAATGTTAAATGGTAAAGAAAATTTCCGTCTTAAAATTGATGAAGTGTGATACTAGAAGTCATGCTTGGAAGTAGCCATAGATAGTGCTTCTCAATACATCCAGAAAGTTTGTTTTTAAAGCTCAGAGGAAGAACATACTGGCTGAACAAATAAATTTTAGCAGATTCAGAAATTTTGATACTCGGTATCTTCAAAGACAGATTGCCAACTCCAGAGTCTTTTTTACAGTACATACATAGTTATTCCAGTCAATGGAAGTGTGGTCTACTGGAAAGAGACCAAGACATGGAGGTTGGGCAGGCTTTGACTGTCCTTTCCTCCCGGCTATGATTCTACTTTTAATGAGATGAGTGACCTTGTACATATCCCACTAAATTCTCAACTAAACTCATCACTGGTAAAATGAGTGGGTTAAACTTTTTCATTTCCTAGCTCCCACTTTTTATAAACCTCTGGTCCTGGGTTCATCTCAATGGCCCCACGTCAAGCTAAAAATGTACACAAATGCAAAATTCCCTCAGAAGGTATCTTCTGCTAGCTTTCCATTTCAGCTGATTCTCTGTGCTTGTGAAATAAAATAAAAAAAAAAAAGAATAATTCATTTTGCTAACAAATTCTGTGTCCTGGGCTACGTCACCCCTCTCTGCATGAGTAAGGACACTGACCCACAGCGTCATTAGAAGGAGGTACCTTACCTCTACTGCCCTTGACTTCCCCTTCAGTGAAGACACTCTCATCCTCAGAGCATCCCTTATCTGAAAAGTAATTACAGTCAGTGGTCAACAGAGGAATCAGCAGCATTCCAAAGCCCAGACACATATCTTAGAACTTCAAGACCAGTGAGTCCGGCCAGAGCAACATTAGGTGGTTCAGCATGGCACCCAGCAAACAATGGGACTTGGATAAAAGTCGGAAAGTGCTATTAACAATCCGCAGAACCATTTTCCAGTCATAGCCATGGTTTCTCTTTTTTCCCAACAATATCCTCATGTGACCTCTGCTGGTCTTGACGGCAAGCAAGCTCAGAGAGTAGGGTGTGCTCTTCTTCCTCACCACGGCGGCCTGAGCTGTGCCCACAAGCTCAGCAACTCTAGACTCCAGGTAAAACTGTTTCACCCTCCTGCCTCACTCGGCCACATGGAATTGTCTGGCAATGAAGGAAGCAAATTCAAATTACCTTGTGATCCATAATCGTGCCAAACAGCAAGATGAAGAAGCCCTGTTGTAAAAGTCAACAGAGTCATTAGGAATGGCTTCCCACATACCATGCCAGTGTTATTTTAACCCCACCCCTCTGGGTAACCCCTGGACAGCACCTGGACATTGGCAATCCATTTCCACTGATGCAGATGAACATGCATTGGCAGAGCCTGGCCTGGTGGCAGAGATCTGTATTCCTAACACTTGGAAGGCAGAGGTAGGAGGATCTCTAGTTCAAGGCCAACTATGTCTATAATGAGTTCTAGACAAACCTGAGTAGCTTAGCAAGACCTGTTTCTAAGATAAATAAAATAAGATAGACCATCAAAATGAGTCAGAAGGTAAATGCACTTGCCAGCGAGCCTAAAGACCAGAGCTTGATCTCTAGGATCCAAGTGGTGGAAGTAGAGAAAATAACTCTGGTATGTTGTCCTCTAACCGCCACATAGAGGATGTGTGTATGTGCATTCACACACAAATGAACAGGGGTGGAGAATATATATATTTTTAAAATTAATGAAATGAGCATTGATGGGTCTTTCTTTTTAATCTACCTCCTTCCCTGGCAATGAGGATCACCCTCGTGGACTTGTACACATGGGTTATTGATGCCTATTCAATGACCGCTGATGTAGAAAAAGAGTTTTCAGCCTTACTGTATGGTTTGAATGAGAAGTATCCCCCATAGTCTCATGTACACCTAGTCTCTGGCTGCTAGAGCTGCTGTGGGATAATGTGGAACTTTTTGTACATGAGGCCTAATGTACAGAGTAGGACAGTAAGGGTGAGGCTAGAAGTCTGTAGCCAAACCAGGTTCCAGCCTGAGCTCTCCACTTCCTGACCCACAGATGTAGAAGGCCATGCCACAAGCTCTTGACATCAAGACCTTAGCCCTAGCTCTCATACTGCCCCCTCATGAAACTAAGAATAAAAAGAACTCCCTTCTTTTCTTAAGTTTCTTGGACTTGGCATTGTGTGCCAGTGACAAGAGCAATCACTAAAACATGGATTAGATTCCGTGATTTCATCTCAAATATTGATATATCGAACCTTTCTCATGATGACAGTTGTACAAGACATGGAACTTGGTCCTCCAAAAATCACAACCAGGAAACCACGGAAGTTATCTTTAAAGAAATGAGACTTGTGTCCTGGCCTGTTTTCAACTGGGGCAAGCATTTTGTAAATAGTCAACCATGGACTCTGAGATGGTAATTTTTTTTTAATAAAAGCAAATGAAAAGTACAAAGACCAGGAAGCTGGGAGGATCTTTTCTTTATCTGCAGTTTTGTTGTGAAGAAAAGCTGATCAAGTGACAATGAAATCTTAAATGTAAGTCACAGGGAAGGCTAGCTAAGAAAAGAGGATTTAGCTTAACTAAAAGGTTTTTTTTTTTTTTAGCGGTTTCCATGAATAAAAGAGAAATATAAATGTTCTGAAGAAGAAATACATTTAGAAGATTCCTAGGGTTTAATTAAGTTGCAAATAGTAGGAAAGAAAAAGATGAGGCCTGGAACTGCAGCTCCATGACTATACTGTTGGAGCTTTATGAAGGCCTGGCTTTGGTTCTCAGCACAGAGGAGAAGTTTGAACAGTGAAGGGGAGGGGGTGGAGGGAAGAGAACAGGGGGAAGGAAGAGAGGAGAAGAGAGGAGGGGAGGACAGGGGGAGGGCAGGGGAGGGGAAGAGAGGAGAGGAGAGGGGAAGGGAGGGGAGGGGAGGAGGGGAGGGGAGGGGAGGGGAGGGGAGGGGAGGGGAGGGGAGAGGAGAATGAAGTGTTTTGTCACAAGAGTAACTTCCAGAGTGGGAAAATTAGCCAAATATGGTTGTTCACACCTGAATCCCATCACTCAGGAGGCTGGAACAGAAAAATCACTATGAGATTGGGGCCAGCCTAGGCTAAAGAGTAAGATCTTTTCTCAAAATCTGAGATCACAACAGGAGTCCAGAGAGGTGGCTTGGCAGTTAAAAGCCCTTGTGCTCAGTTCCCGCACCCACATGGCACATGGTAGCTCACACCCATTTGTAACTCCAACCCAGGGGATCTGATGCCCTCTTCTGGCTTCCTTGGGCACTGTATGCACATAACATAAAGACATGCATGCAGGCAAAATATCCATTATACATAAAAAATAAAGGAAAAAACTTTTTTACTTAAGGCAAAAAGAATAGAGAAATTTATGTCAATCAAGAGATTTTGAGTTCAAGAAAACAAAAGCTAAAGTCAGTGTTTTCCCTTTTTTAATTTTGATTTTTATTTATTTTTTTTTTCAAGACAGGGTGTCTCTGTGTAGTTTTGGTGCCTGTCCTGGATCTTGTTCTGTAAACTAGGCTGGTCTCAAACTCACAGAGATCCTCCTGGCTCTGCCTCCAGAGTGCTGGGATTAAAGGCGTGTGCCTCCGCCACCCATCCAGTGTTGTCTCTTTAAAGCCATGTAACAGGAAGGGTGAAACTGACATTGTTCATAATTATTAAAAAGTATGGGTAAGATACACAAGCGACCAAAGCTGGCATTTCTTTAAAAAGTCTGGTAAGTTTACACTTTGTACAGTGGCTTAAGTCGTAGTGACAGGTCAACAGACATGCTTCACTATTTTGTTGAATAGTTACAATATCTAAGGGGAAAGTGGGGAAACTTTCTCCCAGACACCAGATAGTAAATATTTATACTTTGCCAGCCATACCCCTCTGCTGCAACTGCTCAAATGTGTCATTACACCTCAAAGTCAGCTACAAGGAAAACAAACAGGCATGGCTGTGTTCCAGTAAAACCCTATTTACACGCACAGGCAGAAGGCTGTTCTCCAAGCCCCGATTAAATGTATAATTAAGACTATAAAGCTGCCAGGTTTTCTATTATTCATAGGCAGAGAACACAGTCTAACTAAATGATAGTCTCCCCAAAGTGCAAGCTGAGAAGCAAGAGGGAACATTCAGGGGGACCATCTTGTCAGAGCATGCATGCTAGAGTGGGAAAAATACAATGGAAACCATTCCACGTCCAAATCCTTATTTTGCCAGGTGAGAAAGTTGGGACCTGGAGGAAAATGGCCTTCCCAAGATCAGATAACATAGGACAAGATCCATATACAAATAGTAACTAACATTTACTTCACAGAAAATGGCAAGAAAGAATTATAAGAATTCCTGGCTGTTCGATTTCCAAAGTGAAAGTCCTCTCGCTACACTACAGACAATGTCTATTTTTGCTGAGTTTCCTTGGAGAAGGACAACATTACGCTTATTTTGACCAGGGACCAACTTTTTACACCCATGACCAATGCACAGTCATTGACATGAGAAGATTAACTTCTGATGTGATAGGGCGGACCCAGGTCAGTGAGAGAAAAAGGAGGACCGCCCCTTCCCCCTGCCTGGTCAACTGACTCCAACCTTACCGGTGGTCAAGCATAGCAACTCACACCTATATTCTCAGCACACAGGAGGCTGAGACAGGCAGAGAGCTACACGTTTGAGGCCACCCTGGCTACAAAGTGAAATCCTGTCTCAAAAACAAAAACAAAAAAAACTTATTTTAAAAAAGGGGGAGGGGGAACAGAGGGGACCAGGTGAGATGGCTGGGTGGGTGAAGCCCCTTGCCACCAAGCCTGGTGACGTGAGTTCAGTCTCCAGGATCTGCATGGTTGAGAAAAAGAGCTTACTCCTGTAAGTGGTCCTCCGACTTCCACATATGTTCCGTGGCATGCATACACACCCACACATACGTGGACACAGTGTGCATACAATAAATAGTTACTTTCACGTGGGAAAACATGTCAGTCTAAGTGGAAGATGCTACATTTAGAGATCCCTGAAATGTGGACAGAACATACTTGGTAGCCTTTAATGGTAAATAAATTACAGCCATCCTTTGATGTCTAGCCAGAAACACAAAGCAAACCCCCCTTATTGAACTTACCTGGAAAGCATTGAGCAAGGCAAAGATTACATGGAACACCAGGTGTGTGCCTTCTAGCAAGGTTGCTAGACCAAAACCCCAGGTCAGTCCTAGCAGCGGGGTGAGGATGGCAACGTTTTTGCTGATCCTGATAACTATGGCCATGTCCTGAGATTTTGAACTGCCAATCAGAGGCCTCTGTGTGTTCACAGCAACTGCCAGCACCACAAGGAAATTCACAGCCACAATGGCCAAGGCTGGGATGGCAAATGCAAAAAGGGCTTTGGTCTGGTTCCAGTTAAGCCAGCAGGCATCTTTTCTGATGTAGCCTTCCCCGGGCTCTGTGACAGTAACTGTAACGACAGCAATCACCAGGGGACACCCATAGCCGACGACAAAGCCAATGGCCATCATACGAGACTTCATCATCCTTCGGAAGACAACCAGTATTCCATAGACTATGAGCAGCGCTTTGAAGAGCATCCAGAAGAACAGAGAGAGGAAAAAAAAGTGGCTGAAAAACGTCACAGCCACACACCACTTGTGGTCCTCCTGGACATTTGCACTGGAGCCAATGATGAACCACACGTTCGCAGTCAGGAGGGACGCCGCAATGTTCACGATGCACACATGGCGCATGTATGATATCTCTGTTACAACCACCCGGGACCAAACCACAGCTTCGATGGCCAGGCAGAGCACCAAGCTAAAGATGGAGACACTGAGTCCAATGAAAGTGATATAGTTCAGAGCCTTGTCCTTCACAGGTTTGGATGACATGAGAAGGGAGAAAGACATCGAAGCTCTGCTGTAGTTACAGAGGCACTTCACCGTGCCATTGGTCTCCAACAGTGTATTACATGGGCTCTCATCCCACTGCCTTTTCTCAGAGTGCCAGCGGACACACTGGATACTAGTGCTCTGGGATCTATTGATTTTTTCAAAGGTGAGTATGACTTCTTTCAGATCTTCTGGCAAAACCAGAGACAGGATCAGACCACTTACGGGCTTTGAGAGATTTGTATTCAGCCCATGGACTTCTTTCAGAATGGTTCCCAAGGTTGGAAAAGCTATGGCAATGACTTGGGAGGCATGGGACGGCAGCTCTCGTAGTGCTTGTCTGGGAATTGCTATCATTACTAAGACATCTTCTTTGTCATTGTGCACAGGCATGGAGAGGTTGAAACTGTTCTCTGAGGTACTGTGAGAGATGCGAGCACCTTTTGATTGAATGAAGGTTTCGTTTACAATGTCCTCAGATTCACCGAGGATTTGGAGTCTCTTGGCAAAGGAGTTCACTGACTCCAACAGTTCTGAGCTGGCATTTTTATTAGGAATAAAAGTCCAATTTGAAATGGCATTCTCGTTAAGGATGTGGTTGGCCATTTTTCCATAGTTCTGCAATGAAAACAAGCCTATTAGTGTAAAAAAGTGAATTTCTAAAATCTGAAACTTTGGCAGATCTAATTATTGCACCTCATTTGATACTTGTCTCTTCAAATCACTACTTATTGCAATTGTGCATTAGTAAGACTAATGGAAGAAAATTAAAATGATATAAAGAATATTATTTTAATATTAAAAAAAATAGAATCTTGCCGGGCAATGGTGGCACACGCCTTTAATCCCAGCACTCGGGAGGCAGAGCCAGGCTGATCTACAGAGCGAGATCCAGGACAGGCACCAAAGCTACACGGAGAAACCCTGTCTCAAAAAAAAAAAACAAAAAAACAAAACCAAAATAAAAAATAGAATCTCAGCAGTTGTCCTGGCTAGTTTTATGTCAACTTGACACAAGCTAGAATCATTAGAAAAAGGGAAACCTCAACTGAAAAATATGCTTCAATAGATCCCCCTGTAGGGCATTTTCTTAGTTAGTGATTGATGGGGAGGGCCAAGCCCATTGTGGGTGGTGCCATCCCTGGGCTAGTAGTCCTGGGTTCTATAAGAAAACAGGCTGAGGAAGCCAGGGGAAGCTAGCCAGTAAATAGTACTCCTCCATGGTCTCTGCATCAGCTCCTGCTTCCAAGTTCCTGTTCTGTTTGAGTTCCTGCCTTGGCTTTCTTCAAATGATGGACTATGATATGAAAGTAGTAAAAGCCAAATAAACCCTTTCCTCCCCAGCTTGCTTTTTTGTCATTGTATTATATCACAGGAATAGAAACCCTATGTAAGACAGCAGTTAAGAGCATTGGCTGCTCTTTCGGAGGACCCAGGCTCAGTTCCCAGCACCCACATGGCAGCTCACAACCATCTGTGACTCCAGTTCCAATTCTGCCTCTGCAGGCACTAAACACACATAGTATACATACATACATGCAGGCAAAATACTCATGCACATAAAAAAATAAATCTTTTCAAAAATATATATGTATATATTTATCTAAATATTATTATTGCACCCAAGGAAGATCCTCACAGTACAGAATATAGAAGTCAAGATCCATGAAATGTGAATGATTGTTTTATGGAGGGAAGTATCTGTGTATTCCATGATAAGTTTGAGAAATATTACATATACTATATCCCTATATCCCTCCCTTTAATAATAAATGCCAGTGCTCGTGAGCACACTCTAATCCCTGAGAGACAACCTGGGAATTTCTGGAATAAATCTCAGTTAGGAGACTGTTTTCTCAACATACATGAAGCCCTGGGTCCCCTTCCCAACACATCAAAGACTGGATGGAGTGATGCACATCTGAAATCCCAAGACTAGGCATGTGGAGGCAGGAGGATCAGAAGTGCAAGGTCAGGCTCAGATATATAGGCAGTTTGAAGCTAGCCTGGGCTACATAAGACCCTGTCTCAAAAGCTGAAGCCAAAAAAAACATCCTAAGGGAGCACATTTAACTTTTGTTTAACACACAGATACCAACTACTGTTATGATGCACAACTCCCTTCCAAAAATGTAGAGTCAATGTGTTCTACTCGGATAGCCTTGGTGTGTGGCCATCACTATGTCTTCCCACTCCATCAAGAAGAATGTGTCAGAACAGAAAGCTGAACAGAAACGTCTGCTGCTGTTGTAATGGTTGTTGTGTATTTTACCCTGAAAAGAACATTTGAAACTGTGAAAAATGCAAGATTTAAGAAAACTCGTGTCCGTGTTTAATGAAACTAATTTTTTAAAGTACCTTCATTTTCTCGCGAGTCACATCGCCATGTATTCCATTATAGGTTTGCAAGCCTGCAGAGATATTTTTTAATACATCTACTATGAATGCAATATTTCCAGATGTAACTTCAGAGGATTTCACAGCATTAACTATGCAGACATAGTCCTCAGGGCAGGACTTGTGGATTCTCTGAAATACGTTCCCGGTACGGACTGGTACCACCGTGTCGCTTACTAAGTTCATGGGAAAAACAGAGGATGATGCCACAGAAAGGCTAGGTGCAGGATTCATGCTCTGTGTAAAAAAATAATAAACAAACATGCATTAGATGAAAGGAACTAAACCACAAACAACCCCCATGGGAAAAAGAGATAGGCAAGGTGGTCCTGGAAGGAGCTCACTTGCTAAGAGTAATTTAAGGCAGTCACAGGAGGCCTGGCCGCCACCAAAATTCCTGGAGATCACGCTTAGTGACCCTTTCTAGAATTTGCTTTCAGAATAATGGTTTGAATTGAAGTGTGTGTGTGTGTGTGTGTGTGTGTGTGTGTGTGTGTGTGTGTGTGTTATAAGTATGTATGTGTGTGCATGTGTATACATGTCATGGGGTGGAGGGTGCCCTCCCCTGTGTATGTACACATGGACATCAAGAGTCAATGTTGAGTGTCCTCCTCAATCAGCTTGTCTACTTTATGAATTTTTCAGAAATTTATTTTGTTTTTAATTATATATACCTACATGTGTCTGTGTGCAGGTATGTGCACATAAGTGCAGATTCCTGAAGAGGCCAAAAGAGGACATTGGATTTCTTTGGAGCTAGAGTTACAGACAGTTGTGGGCCATCCAACCTGGGTCCTCGGAACCAAAACCTGGGCCTGTGAATTGGCAGTAAGATTTCTTAACCTTGGAGCCATCTCTCCAGATCTCTATTTTGTTTTTTGTTTTTTGTTTTTTTAATGAGGTCTCTTGCTGAACCTGGAGCTCACTGTTTTGGCTAGATTGGCTGAACAGCAAGCACCGGGAATCTGCCCAGCACTGGGGTTCCAGGCACACGTGGCCGTTACAGAGGTGCTGGGTTCTGAACTCATGTCCTCGTGCTTACTGGCACGGCAAGCGCTTTACCCACTGAACCATCCTCCCCAGCCCTTCAACAATTTATAACAAGACAAATTCTACAGAAATGGGGAGAAGGAAGATCCAGGTGGAATTTCACAGGAGAACTGTTTGGGGAGATTAGCTGTTCAATACTAAAGAATCGCACTTTCAAAAAAAATGTACATTTTTCCAATTGTAAGTTAGTTGGCCATTTCCTGTTATTTTTTTACCTATACCCCCTCAGAAAGTGACCTTGAACAAGCAACTACGTCCATTCTCTTCTGCCTGTCATTGTAGTTAAAGGGACTTGGCCATGGTTCCCTGTGCTGTAAAAGCAACAGCATTTTAATCCCTTTACAAAGCCCCCATTAAGCTGGGTAGTGGTGGTGGCACACGCCTTTAAACCCAGCACTCGGGAGGCAGAGCCAGGCGGATGTTTGTGAGTTCAAGGCCAGCCTGGTCTACAGAGCGAGATTCAGGAAAGGCGCAAAGCTACACAGAGAAACCTTGTCTCAAAAAACAAACAAACAAACAAACAAATAAATAAATAGACAAAGCCCCCATTAAATATAAAAATGTGGAGATTCATGTCCTTCGGTGGGCTTGGAGGGAAATACAAAGAAGTGGGTGATGAGGAGAATTATACAAGATAGATTTCTGTCATGATTGAGACATGTAGGGGCCGTTGAATTCTTATTCCTTCTAGTTTCTCTCTGTTTTAGTTAAAGGATTGAAAGCATAGAAAAGAAGTTATGTTTAATTTAATTCAAGACATATTTAGTTGATTAATTAACACAAGGGACATACAAATCCACCCATAAAGCTAAGCTGAAAATCCTAAGCCATCATTTGCATGTAGTTTAAGTAACTTTTACTTGATTTATTTAACCTTCCGTTTCCAAGGTTAGAGTTAGCACAATCTCTATTTCTCAGCTGGATTCTCACCCAACCCTGGAATTGATCTTTACCAAGAGGGAGAAGGAGGAGGGAGGCAGGTACAACAGAACATGGGTAAGGAAAGATAGCCATGATGCAAGCCACTGAGTAGCTTTCCCCAAGTCCAAGCCTGAGACTGACTGCCATTTAGAACAGATAGTGTCTGCCCCTCCTACCCCAATCAGGGAGAGATAGCTCCTGTCACCAGGAGTGTACCAGAGCGTCACCTGAAACAGGGTGTCCACAGAGAGGCTTGTGCATGTTTCAATTGTTTTTTGCCATTTGTTTTTATTACAAGTGAATACTATTTCTCCATGGAAATTCAGATCACAGCTCTGGTTACAGTTGGAAGGCGAGATGCAAGATCCATTGCATTTATCTGAAAACAGGAAGACAAAAAACAAAGAAATAAAAGAAAAAAAACAAAAACCAGCATGTGAGAGGCCAAATTACCATTTGCACACTGACAAATGCATCTAGTTCATTCTGGGACTTTATGAACAGCTGGCCAAGGAGACGACATTGGACTGCATTCTCAGCAACAAGAGAAAGCTGCATGATCCATGGTATAGCTGGTATCCAGAGGGAGTGAGGCGGAGACAGAAAAGGGACCTCAGGGTGTTCAGAAATCCCTGTTGAGAAACCCTGAGGTGGGAGCAAAGGAAGAGAAAACAGGGAGGGACACAGGAACCTTGAACACTGTGGTGGTTCAAGTGAGAAATGGCCCCCATGAGCGCATGGATCTGACCTTGGTCCCCAGTTGGTTGCACTGTTTGGCAAGGTTATGGAATTTTTAGGCTGTCAAGTGTTGCTGGAGGAATGATGTCACTCAGGGGAGGCACTGAGAGCATATAGCCTCATTCCACTTCCAGTTTGTCCTCTCTGGTTGAAAATGTGACCTTTCAGCTCCCTGCTCTGGCTGTCTGATGCCATGCCTCCACCACCATTATGGACTCTCCTTCTTGAACTGGAAGCCCAAATGAACTCTCTCTTCCTGAAGTTGCCTTTGGCCGTGGTGTTTTATCACAGCAACGAAAGGTAACTAATACAAATGCTGAGCAGAAAACATGATTGCATCTGTGATTGAAAGATAATTGGCCGGTGCAGAGAGAAGGAATCAGTGAACCTTTCTGTGCAGAGTTGGTGGATAAGACACAGGAAATGCGCATAATCTTCGCATAGTTTGAGATACAGTCACTTGTCATTATTCACTGGGGTTACTGTCTATATAGTCCCCATGAATACTGACTTAGCAAGTACTGCTCTACTGTTCCCAGAGGAATATAAAGTTAAATTCCTGGAAATTTCTGCTCATGATATTCTCAACAATTGCTGAGATAGTCTCAACAGCTGTGGCCTTCCTTTATGTCTATTTCCTAATAAAGACATGGTCTTTAATATATATCGTTTATTCATTAAGTTGAGCTCATAGTACACAGAACTCTCAGTGCACAGTGCTCTTACTCAAGCCTGAACAAGGCTGACCTAACACAGACATTTTCTCCATCCCAGCCTTCTTTGAACTAAAAACACTAAACAGCATTCCAGCATTCCTGTTAGAGGATTGCTTGAAAAAGAAAAATCACCACCTGAAAGTCCCAAAGCACAAAATGATGTTTCCTGATTAGTGTTTTATTATTGTTGTTGTTGTTGGTGGTGGTGGTGATGGTGTTTTATTTTATTTGTTTGGGTTTTGGTTTATTTGTTTTTGAAAATTTATGTCCAGAACAGATTGGACTGTGCCCATGTCTGTGAGAGATTATCTTGATTGATGATTGATGTGGGAAAGGCAGGCCTGCTGTGGGCCACACCAGGTGGGCCTGTGCTGTATAAGAAGGTTGAATGAGCATGAGCTAGTGAGAAAGCCAGAAAGTCCCACCTCTCCATGGTTTCTGCTTTAGTTCCTACTGGAGTTCCTGCCTGACTTCCTTCAGTGGACTGTCACTTGGAAGTGTAAACTGAAATAAGCCCTTTCCCTCCTAACCTGCTTTTGGTCATAGTGTTTACCATAGCAACAGAAAGCCTACCAGAACATGACGACACATGGATAGTGTGGGAACTGCAGTGATAAGGAAGAGCAATACCTTGTCCCAACCTAACTGGGCATGTGTGTGCCAGCCAACACAACGACTGTTTTGTATGAAAGGATACTAAGAGTTCTGGTTTAGGTATTTCTCAGTGAATAGGCAAATTTGCAAATACAGACTCTGCAATGAGAGGGTAAGTCATCAATGTATAGATAAACAAAAAAACTACTTTTCCAGGGACAATGTTATACATTGCCTGGAATTCAGATTTAACCAGCCATCCTTTATTTCTCATTAAAAGTGTTTATTCTCACAGATATGTTAAAAATGGTATGTTATCAAATTAATGGAGTCTTCGCCTCTGGTAAAATAAGGTAACTGTTCTCAGTTACCTGAGGTAAAACACTTTAAGAGGGATTACATTCTTATTTAAATTTCATCTCAGGTAGAACATAATTTCTTACACTCTGAATTGTAGCATGCTACTCACAGACAGGAAAACTTAAGCTAAGAGTTGCATCATAAGTAAGAGTGCAGAATACAGCAAAGCAGCACTCCCCAACCCCCAAATTTAGACGTTGCTGTGAAGTCAATGATTTTAAACTTACTGAAGTACTAACTTGCAAAACAAATTTGACAGAAATCATGACTATGCTGAAAACCATAAAGTTTGATGTTAGTGCAGTGAACAGTTGAAGATATTTTTCATATATCAGGACTAATCTCATAATCCTATATTGGTGTTTGTTGATCAAATCTAAAATATAAGCTATAAATAACTTAAAACTGTGTGATGCCTATTCTTGGTTATTAACTTGATGATGCCTGGAATTAACTAAAACCCAAGCAGCTGGGTATGCCTGTGAGGGATTTTTTTTCTTAATTAAATCATTTGAAATGGGAAGACCCACATTTAATCTGGATCTTTGAGGTGGGAATATCCATCTTTAATTTGGACAACACTTTCTGCTGGCAGCCTGTACAGAGGACAGGGAAGTAGGAAGCTTTTGCTCTTTGCCTGGATGTCCTCACTCTTGCTGGTAAGTCCATTCCTTCATACACACACACACAGGAGGTTTATTAGAATGGCTTATAGGCTGTGGTCTAGCTGGACCAACACAGTGACTGTCTACCGACTGGTTGGAGATGGTGCCATGGTGTTGCTGCAGATATGTCATGGGGCAGCATCTTGCACAACACTTAATGTTTACCCAACAATCGCCAGCTTCCTTTCTGTCCTCTTTTCCTGTCCAATATCATATTTACATAGATACATGGGCCACTGGCCTTAAACCTCACAGTGACCTGGAATGTTTGGGTGAAGTCACATGATGCTAAAATGTTAGTAATGATAATGTTCTTGTTCCTCTTCTTCAGGAATATGACCAGTCTTACCACCATCAAATCACCTTGCTTTGCTTTACCAGAACACAGAGTACAAGAGTGTTACATACATTTAAAAACCTTGAATATACCTTTGGAGAAAAGAAGAACAGTGTGCTCTTGGCCTGTTCTGAGTTTAACAAATTCATTTCCCTTTTAAGTTTGAAAATGGTTATCAGTCTGCTGTTCTAGAGCATGTGTGACTATTTACCAACTTGCCTGATTAGTTATGTAAGAAACAAATTGTAAGACATTATGTCAGTGCTGATAAACACAGAGAGCTCATCAGAGGTTATTATTGTATTAGAAAGCCTGAGGTCTGAAGACATGCTTGCACCATCCACCTCCTTCTCTATTTTGGCCCTATCTCCAAATGAATGAAGACTATTCTATAGTCATACATACCTTGTATACGACTAGATGTACGCTTCCATGGAGGTATTTGAAGTTCATCTTTATCCTGAAAAAAAAAAAAACAAATTCCCAAAAAATTTACTGTGTGATGTACTCTCTCAATTTAACTTAGAGGACCCACGTACATGCAAAGAGGAAAAGTGTTCAAGACTAGGAAGGAAACGGGGCAGACTCGAGTGATGATTCTGAGGGAACTTGCTGGAGAAGACACAGGTGAAGACACACTATTCTCTGAGTGCTAACCTTGAAGATCACAAGTTCTGAAGGTCAAGTTAGTGGATGGTGTGGTGGTATTGTGTTCCCCCAAAATATTGTGCATGCTAATAAACTTTTTTGGGATCAGAGAACAGGACAGGGACAATATTAAACATAGAGGATAGGCAGTGGTAGCACACGCCTTTAATCCTAGCATTCCAGAGGCAGAAATCCCTCTGGATCTCTGTGAGTTCAAGGCCCCATTGGAAACAGCCAGGCATGGTGACTCATGCCTTTAATCCCAGGGAGCGATGGCAGAAAGTAGAAAGATATTTAAAGCATGAAGACCAGAAACTAGAAGCATTTGGCTGGTTAAGCATTCAAGCTTTCAAGAAGCAGTTCAGCTGAGAGCCATTGGGATGAGGACACAGAAGCTTCCAGTCTGAGGAAACAGGATCAGCTGAGGAACTGTCGAGGTAAGGAAGCTGTGGCTTGTTCTGCTTCTCTGATCTTCCAGCATTCACCCCAATACCTGGTTCCAGGTTTGTTTTTGTTAATAAGACTCTTTAAGATTCCTGCTACAGGATGGGGTGGATCTCTTGTAGTTTTAAGGATCGAGGGAGAACACAGAAATGGCAGTTACATAATCATCAAGCTAGACTCTGCCTATGTTGGCTGCCTGGATGGAATACAGCTAAGGAGAAACCCTATAAATACATCCTTAGTAAGAAAAGAATAGAAACTAGGAATGGGTTGCAATAGTTGAATCACAAATCTGTTTTGCAGGTAAAGGATTATAAGTATTCCCTTAAAATATAAACTTTGATGTAATAAAGATATGACATATGATAAAGAAATTAAGACTCTATAAAACAAAACAACTCCCAGAGGCAGCAAAAGTTAAAGTAAGGTCTGAATCTGAATTGCTCTGGTGCCCGCTTAGGTCTTTCCTCTCTCGACAGTCACCTGCATACAATCTCTGTGGCTTGCAAGGTGAGTGCCACGCTGAACTGTGGCCTCCCGGGCTGGTTCCTGCCACCCCTTAACTTCTCTTGTTGTTGTTCCCTTCCCCGGAAAATGACTGTCAGTAGGAATAAAGTTAGGATCCTACAAAGATGTATTTTAATTAGCATGTTACTTATCAGGTACCTAGACGTCTAAGGTAACAGAGGGATTTCTCTTGGGATCGATCACACAGGAAAAGATCAAACTTACTTTTGGGGGTTCAAAGCGAAAACATTCTGTGGTCAGAAAAAACACTAGACAGCAAACAATGGTGACCTGGAGCTTCATTTTCACACATGAAGACTTTAACCTGCAACAGAAATGCAAGAAGATGGATCCAGCTGAAGGTGAGGACTGTTCCAGTGGAAGTTCCGCCTCAGCCCCTGTCATCCATATCGTACACCCAAAGAGTCTGGGATGATTAGGAGGAAGCCCCATCTCTCTCTCCCCAGACCCTGCCTTCTCAAACTGGCCCCCTCAAAGCCCACCAAAAGCCAGCCCCTCCCTAGGGCTGCTCAAGACCACGCCTACAGGTTACTTAAGGCCTGGTAGCTGTATTTGCCATGTGACTCTTCCACTGCCTTTCCCAGGGTCACGCAGGATTGCTTTGCTCTGTTCATTAAACCTAGAATTTTTAATTCAGCTTGATTGGCTTATTAAATTGGCAGCAGAGGAACCTAGCAACTTTACTTGGCCTACTCAGTGCCCAGCAGGGTGAACCACTTAGTAAATATACCAGAGAAAGTCACATTGGTGTGTGTGGCTAGAGTCATGGGGAGGTTGGCCTATGGACATGTCTGGGGCGTTTTCTTGATTGATGGTAGCTGTAAGATATCCCGGTCTACTGTGAGCAGCTCCACCCCTAGGCAGATTCTGGGTTGTACAAGAAAGCAGGCTGAAAACACCCTAATTGTTGTGCTAGAAACCTCATCCAACTACTGAGGGATCTGGATGCAGAAATCCATGACTAGGCCCCGGGTGGATCTCTGGGAGTCCAATTAGCGAGAATGAGGAGGGTTTATATGAGCGAGAATTGTTGAGACCAAGGTTGGATAAAGCACAGGGACAAATAGCCAAATGAATGGAAACACATGAACTATGAACCAATGGCTGAGGGGTCCCCACTGGATCAGGCCCTCTGAATGGATGAGACAGTTGATTGACTTGATCTGTTTGGGAGGCACCCAGGCAGTGGGACCAGATCTTGTGCTCATTGCATGAGTTGGCTGTTTGAAACCTGGGGCCTATGCAGGATTGTTTGGCTCGGCCTGGGAGGAGGGGACTAGACCTACCTGGACTGAGTCTACCAGGTTGACCTCAGTCTGTGGGGAAGGCTTTGCCCTGGAGGAGATGGGAATGGGGGGGGGGGGGTTGGGGGGAAGGTGAGGGGGGCGGGAGGGGGGAGAACAAGGGAATCCGTGGCTGATATGTAGAACTGAATTGTATTGCAAAATAAATTAATAAAAAAAAAAAAAAAAAAAAAAAAGAAAGCAGGCTGAATAAACCACCAGGAGTATCCCAGAAATCAGCATCCCTACATGGCCTCTGCTTTAGTTCCTATTCTTGCCTGTTATTCCTGCCCAGGCTTCCCTTCATGATGGACTGTGGTTGGAATGTGAAAGGCAAAATAAGCCCTTTCCTAGAGTTGCTTTTAGTCAGAACATTGATCACAACAAGAAAGCACACACCAAAACAACATTCCTTAGGAGAGGACTCTAATACCTAATTTCAGTCTAATTAAGGTGAAAAAAATTAAGAATTTCTCTCACCATTGATCCTTCTGCTGAAGAAGACAATGGAAGAAACATCCAGAAAAATGCATGTTCGGCAAAACCCTGGTCCCTATTACTTCACAAATTTCTTGAAAGAAATATTTATCAAATTTTCTAGGGAGTCTGGGAAAATGGTTCAATCACACCTGTAATCCCCTAGTACTAGGAAGGCTAAGACAAAAAGAACCCTGGGACTCACTGGCCAGCCAGGCCAGCCCAATCAGCCAGTTCTGGGTTAGTGAGAGACCCTGTCTCAAAATCAGCCAGTTCTGGGTTAGTGAGAGACCCTGTCTCAAAATCAACCAGTTCTGGGTTAGTGAGAGACCCTGTCTCAAAATCAACCAGTTCTGGGTTAGTGAGAGACCCTGTCTCAAAATCAGCCGGTTCTGGGTTAGTGAAAGACCCTTCTCAAAAATAAGGTGCAAAGTGACAGAAAAACAACAAAAACCAATATCATCCTCTGGCCTACACATGTGCGCGCGCACACACACACACACACACACACACACACACACACACACACACACACATGGGGGGGGCGGCTATCCAAATACTGTGCACCAGGTCTCTAGTCACTTGGAGACAAATAGCGTGAGGTAAATTAATGTGCATACTTGTCTGCTACTAGATCAAGTGCTGAGACTCCCTCTAGTAGATGAATAAACTACTGTGCACATAGACGGAAGGTCCTGGGAGGGATTATCTCTTCTGCGGCCATGTCTGCATTTCTTGCCTTTTCCGTAACAGTCATTCAAAGTCATATCCCTAAGAAGGTATCACCACAGCACGTCCATGTGGCATACGAACAATCCCAACCCCTTACTTAAAAAAAAAAACAAAAAACTTTGCTTATAATTTTTCTCTTGGAGGTGCAGATACAGAAGAGCAAAAATAGCCTGGATTTTGGAGACAGACCTGGGCTCCAGTTTCCTGTCTACTGTTTATAAACTGATCTTGCCAAGTCCGTTTTCCCATTCATCTCTCTTTTTTTTTTTTCTTCTTCTTTTTTTTTTATTTTCCATTCATCTCTTTAAAGGTAGTGCAGATCCATCCTAACAGCCAGCCTTGACCAAGTGGCTCTTACTCACCAGAAACTGCACCAGATGAGAGAGTAAAAATCAAAGAGACGGGCTGTCTCGGTTACTTTTCTGTTGTTGTGATGAAACGCAATGACCAAGGCAACAGAAGAAGGAGTTCATTTTGGTTTATGTTTCATAAGGGTCCAAACCCACCATGGCAGAGGGTGGCAGAGGGGTGTGGCAACAAGCAGCAGGCATTGGGGCAGGGGCATGAAACTGAGAGCTCACATTTCAATTGCAAGCCTGAAACTGGAACAGGCAGGTCAAGAGGGGAGTTGGAAGGGAGGGGGGTGAAGAAGCGACTATGGGAGAGCTATAAAACGCAAGGGTCGCCGGGCGGTGGTGGCGCACGCCTTTAATCCCAGCACTCGGGAGGCAGAGCCAGGCGGATCTCTGTGAGTTCGAGGCCAGCCTGGGCTACCAAGTGAGTCCCAGGAAAGGCGCAAAGCTACACAGAGAAACCCTGTTTCGAAAAACAAAATAACAACAACAACAAAAAAAAAAAAAACGCAAGGGTCATTTGAGGGGGCAGTATGGAAACCTAACACAGCAGAAGCTTCCTAAAATATATACATATATCAAGGTGATCTAAATGAAATCGACAAATAATGGGGGAGACAGAGCCACAACTGGACATCACTTGTCACCAAATGAAGCTTCCATTACTGAGATTGGGTTATATCTAACTGAGTTGTTAGACAAAAGGGTCCCATGGGAATCCTCAAATAACCCACACTGTTTCCAAGATTATAGGTTGCTCTCCACAAACTGAGAGCAAGGCCCCATTGCTGAAGACAATGTCCACACAACTCATGGAACGTGGAGAAGTGAAGCAGGTGCCTACATAGAACCTTCATCCCTACATGCTGGTGTATTTGGTACAGGAAGGTACTCTGCATGCTATCAAAAGAGAAACATGAACACCAGCCCAGCTACAAACCCTTTGATCTACAATGCTGTCCTGCCTGCAAGATACGCCAGGGTAACGGCGGCAGAAAGCTCGTGGGAGTAACTAGCCAATGTCTGGTTTGACTTAAGGCCCACTCCACTCTACAAGGCAGAACCCATATGTGACTCTGCTCAGGTGGCCAAGAACCTGAAACTAGATAGCCCAGGGACCCAGGGTAAAACCAAATACTACTGTTCTAAAACAATAAAAATAGCAAAATAATGACTCCTAATGACATTCTGCTACACTTATCGATCAGTGCCTTGCTCATCCATCATCAGAGACACTTCCTTCTGCAGCAGATGGGAACAAATACAGAGATTCACAACCCGACATTATGCAGAGAGTGAGAAACCTAGAACCCTCAACCCTAAAGGAATTTCTCCAACAAATCCCTCCCCTCAGGGCTCCAGGAACCCTGTGAAAGAGGGGGCAGAAAAACTGTAAGAGTCAGAGGGGATGGAGGACACCAAGAAAACAAGGCCCTCTAAATCAGCATGATCAAAGAACATATGAACTCCCAGAAACTGAGGCAGCATACACAGGGCCTGAGAGAGTCTAACCCAGGTCCTCTGTGTATACATCCTGGCTTCTAGCTTAGTGTTGTCATTGGATTCCTGAGTGTGCAAACAAAGGGGTCTCTGATTCATGTGCCTTCTCTTGGGCTTTTTTTTCTTCTGTTTGTTTTGTCCAATTCTGGTGTGTTAGTTTTTGTTTTACCTCATTATATTTTATCTTATTTTTGTCCCTTAGAAGCCTATTTGCTTTCCGAGAGACAGAAAAGAGATGGATCTAAATGGGAGAGGAGGTGAGGAGGAACTGGGAGGAGTAGAGGGAGGAGAAAGAGTAATTAGGATATATTATGTGAGGAAAAAAATCAAAAGGAAGTCTGAGCAGGGACACAGGAGCAGGAGGAACAACGGCTGAGGAATGGCAGTGAATGTTCAAGGACATGGGGATTCTGTGCACAGAACTCAGGATGGTTAGCTAACCATCACAAAACAAAATACCAGAAGAACCTGTATAAGTCCTCTTAAAGTGCCCACACATTTCACAGACACGCCTGACTTTCAAATTTTGTTACCACGGCACAATAAAAAACAGCATACGTATGAGTCAGTATGCATATACAAATACAGATTTCTATATACAAAACTGAAAATACATAATTTCCCACTTTAAACATTTTATTATGATGAAAACATCCCTCTCAATACACACACACACTACCAGATACCCTGATATGTCTGATATTTTTATCTTGTGTGCTACTTTAGTCTATTTGCTGTCTTCTCACGTATTGGCTGTGACCCACCATATAAACTCACAAGCCTCTAATGCATTATCTCCTGTCAGTTAAAAGACCAACAGTCCACTACAAGGTTGACTGTCATTGTCGGGGTTTTCAGTCCTTTGACTGACATGATTGTTTTCAATCCTTCTTCTTCACTCTTCTTCATGATTATTCTGAAATCTCCCTCTCAAGGCATGTGTATCAGAGATAAAAGATACACTCAGGACTAAATATGTAGAACAAATTCTGAAGATTAAACAAAGTCTCCTCCACTAGAAAAGAGAACAAGAAATATACCAATAGGTGAAATGCCCGAAGAGGCATTTGTAAATAATAACAGCCACACCTGAGGCTTCAAGACGAGGTCTGCTTTCCCTACACCATTTTCAGTATAGGAATATGGTTTAAAGCTTGTCAGGCATGGTGGTGTACACTGGTACTCCTGGTACACGGACTGAAGCAGGACGTTTGTGAGTTTGAGGCCATTCTGGCTTACACAGGAAGTTCCTGTCAAAGGAATGAAGGAAGGAAAGAAGGAAGGAAGGAAGGGAGGGAGGGAGGGAGGGAGGGAGGGAGGGAGGGAAAGAGAGACAGAGGGAGGGAGGCCAACTTGCTGAAGGAAACTCAGGCCCAGTGATGTGATATGATTTACAGAATTCCCAGCAGTAGGGCTTCTGCATTCACAGAGCTTTTGAGAGTGTTTGGGGCAATGGAAAATCCTCAGTATTGCTGCACATATGTGATGCTCAGCTCTGTTCTGCAGTGTGTTCAGCTTGTCGGCAAAGTGTGTGTGTGCATCCTGAACATCTATTGCTATGAACCGTGGGTATGGTAGTAGAGAAGCTCCCAATTTGAAGACAGTTCACAGGCTTCTTAAATCAAGACCCTAATCCAGGGATAGGTGTATGGTTGCATGGTAGAAACACTCACTTGATTTAGGAAGGGTCTTGGCTTCGATCCCCAGAGTATGATGGAGAGGGAGACAGAGAAAGACAGACAGACAGACAGACAGACAGACGGGGGGCAGGGTGGCTAGTACCCTGTGGGAGAAAACAGAATAAGCAGAGTTCTTACAGTAGTGCATATGTATATCTGGGACAGTTTACTATTATCTACCAATTTTATTTTCAACCATTTGCAATGGGTACCAAGTGTGAAAAAAAATAAAACAAAAGAAACTTTTAACAATCAGGGCATTTATATCCACTGGCTTCAGTTTTCTTTGAATTTGAGAGCTCTGTCTGTTTTCCTCTAATAGGCAATGTAGGTAGGTTTCCTGTATACTTCGGGTGCTGAGACAAGGTTGGCTAGATGGCTCAGAGGTTAAAAGCACTGGCTGTTCTTTCACACGATCCAGGTTCAATTCCCAGCACCCACATGGCAGCTCACAACCTTCTGTAGCTCAGATCCGAGGGACCCTCTTCCAGTCTCTGCACATACTTCACATACATGATGCACAGACATATGTGTAAGCAAAACATGCATGCACACTCTTTAAAAACACCCAGAGGGACTGTTGACATGGCTCAAGAGAAAGAGACCCTACTGCTCTGGCGAAGAACCTGGGTTCAGCTCCCGGTATTCAGGTCAGCTGATTCACAACTACCTGTAACTCCAGTTCTAAGAGACCTGCCACTGTACACACCCATATTCGTGTATACATACTCACGCACAAGCATATACATAATTAAAAACAAAGGTAAATCTTTTTAAATGCCTTGAGTAATATAAAGCTGCTATCCTGTGAAAAGCATGCTGTCTTAGGGGAAAACACACTCAGCTATCTGGGTTTGGACCCCAGGCATATTTGTCGGGCATCTAGCCAATGCCCATCCCTATGGCGGTATGTTCATGGGAGGCACTTGCGTCTCTCACACCAAAGCTCTGGAAAAACACAAGGAAGAAGGACAGAATCGGAAATGAAAATTGAGAAATAAACAAAATGCCACTGAACTCTAGTTTGAGGTCATCCGCGGCAGCAATGACGTAAATAGCGAGCCACTTGTCATTTGCGAAGAACCTCTCTCCGGTTTCCATACTAGACCCCCAGTGAGGGCAGATCCACACCTTATTCCCGGAGTGACTAGCACAAGGTACTAATTTGAGCGATAAAAGCATCCAAGCCACCTAGTGTGGCAGTTTCTCAGGACCTATAAAAGTAACTGAAGCACACACAGTCCAGGTACCGCCTTCCCTCCGGAGCAGCGTGTCTCTCTGCACACCCTGACAAAAGCGTGAATTACCCGCCACCATCCACCTTCACTTCTCACATGATAATAAACAGCAATTTCAAGCTGTCAAATACAGCCAGGCTCCCTGTTGTAACCTGGTGATTACAGAAAGAAAATAACATGGGTTAGCCTCAAAGGCTTAAGGAGAAAATGCAACTAAACCCACTAGCCAGCCCAGAGTGGAGTATTAAGTAACTAACCCCCCCCCAAACCTGTTTACTGTCCTGAACATCTCACAACCCTCTATGGAAGAGTTCTAATCACAGTGGGTCAAGAGAACCCAAGAGAAAGCAGGCCACAACTAAAAAGGGGGGGGAAAGTCCTGTTAGTCAGGAGGTGGACACCTGCCCTTTCTCTATCCTGAGTCCACTCAGCACCCACTCAGAGTGGGAAATACTTGTTGAACAAATGAGTGAATGAACGGAACGACCCTACAGATTGAATGAGTGAGTGAAGATCCTTGCCCACCATCTGAAGGTTTGGCTCTAAGGTCATGAGGAAGCTCTTCTGCCCTCAAGAAGCAGATGAGCACACAGATGTCCCTCAGTAGTCTCCTTCAGATATCCAAATCCCTCCATGTTCAGGTCTTCTCCAGAAAAAGGATGCAAGCGTTTGCACAAGGCCTCTCCTGCCCGACACACTGTCTCAAAGGCTCTGTGCATAGTTGTCATTCCGAGTTGTTTAGGAAACAATAGTGACAGACAGGTCTGCACGTACTCGGTTCCAACACAGGACCTTCCCTGCCGCTTTTCATCTGCGATTAAAGATGTGGGTATGGAGCACACAGACACAGGAGGCCCTGGAATATGAAACTCCTGACAGTTTTAGAACCTGCTGAATTTGGTAGAAATGTTCTCCCTCTCATCAGGCCTCCGTTTTGTTCCACCATCTGGGCCCTGATTTAAAAAAAAATGTGAAGTTTCATGTAGGAAGAGATATGGAGGGAGGCAAGGAGGAAGGAAGGAAGGAAGGGAAAAGAGTGAATGAAGGAAAAAGAAGAAAAGGGAGAGAGAGGGGAGGGGAGGGGAAGGAAGCAAGGCAGAATGAGGACACAGTGGTGTTGACTGTGCATGTGTCTCTCTGTGCTATCTCCATTTTAAGCCATAAAACACTGACCCTCTGGACAGATCAGAAGAACTGTCTGTTCCTGAACACCGCCTCCTATTTGTTCCTCTTTCCTGTACACAGAACCGAGTTTCTGAGTGAGTTTGTAATTCAAAATGATAACCAGTCTTTCTGGGTCCTGGAACTCACTCCTGTCACTCACTAGATGAAGCTGTAGGATGAGTCATGCATGCCGAGTTACTCTGCACCGGTCTCAACACGCCCGGAAAGGGCTGGCATCGGGATCCCAAAGAAAATGAGAAAAGGTCAGGGCAAGAACCGTAAAGCAGACAGTGGTGAAGGATGACTGGCATGTGAGCTCTCAAACTTCTTGATTATCTCCCCTCCAGTGACGGGCACGGGGGTCGGGGGTGGGCGGGGGGAGGCACATTCTCACTTGTCTATTAACCTTGTAGGCAGCAACTGGCTTCATACTCCTTGACAAATCCTACTGTCTTACGGGAATGACTAATTCAGAAAGGTTAACTAGAGGATGAGGAACTGAAGAGTGTGTGTGTGTGTGTGAGAGAGAGAGAGAGAGAGAGAGAGAGAGAGAGAGAGAGAGAGAGAGAGAGAGAGAGAGAGAGTGTGTGTGTGTGTGTGTGTTGTTCCCCTAAGCCTAATTCCATAACTACACTTGTTGTATAATTAGAATTTTGATTATAACATCAGATGGCTAAATGACTTGTTTCTATCTTGACCTCAATAACAGAATCTACCGATGTGCTTTTACTGGTTCTCTTTCACCATAGGTGAGGGACAGAGCCTTGGTGGCAGAGACCTACTACGAGACATAAAACCAGACCCATCTCTTCTTGGCTGTTTTACATGGTTTCCATCCATCGCTTTGTATCTGGATTCAAATGCTGACAGCTCTCAAGAATCACAGTTTCAGAGCTGGAAGGCATCTTCATCTCACCAACTACCCCTCAATACTTAAATGATTATAAAGTAATTATTGGTGCTGGTGATTTCTCTGTTCTGTGAAGGACGCTCACCGGAGTGCTGACAGTAATCATGTAGCCAACAATACAACACCCAATAAAGGAAGAACCCAAAGCTTCTGCAGTTTCCCTCTGAGTCCAGAGCACAGGCCTTCGGGCAACCCACGCTGACCACTCAGACGAGGGGGACACCATAGGAAGGGTTCCCAGCAGGCACTGCGGGTCCTGCTTTCCTTTACATTACCATGAAGACAATTCGTCGGGTTCATGAAAAGAAGAAATCAGAATTTTAAAGCCTTGCATTCCATCTAAAGGGAGTTGAAATTTCTCTGGCTTGGAGACAGTGCAGAGGCAATGAGGCTAATTGCCTGGCAAGGCACTTTGCATTTTCACTCCAAGGAATGAGCAATTCGAGCCTGACAGATGACTCCATGCAGAAAAAGAAATATAACACAGACACTCCAACTTTGAGCCAGCCAAATTCCAAACCGCATTAAGGAGGGGGCGCTGCAGAATCAAGCGTTCCCGGAAACACTATCCCAAATCACAAGTTGCCCTCATTCTGGAACAGGTGCAGGAAAGAACCAGCTCTTTACTAGGAAAGGGGTAACGGCATGGGCCATGTACTCACGCACTCAGGAAGTAGCTCTAGCAGTTCAGAGACCGGCAGTCACCTGGCAGGAAAGTCAGCACTGAACTGCCTGCCATGGTGCCCCACCATCACGGGTCCACACCGAAACTCTCCAGCCCCCTTCAGTGACAGTGACCCAGCTCCATCTTTTGAAAAGGCAGTCCCAGAGGCCCGAGTGAGAAGCAACTGCCTGGTAATGAGAAGCCAATCTGGTCACTGCAGAGCGGCCCACAGCCTCAAGGCTTGTGTGAGGCTATGATTCACCCCACGGTGGGTCTGTCAAGCACGCCTAAGAGAAATTACAGGTTTCTCTTGTCTGAAGCGAGTCCATTCAAGTGAGTCACTTGTTTGTCCTTTGTGTCTTCATCTTTATCTCAGATGATCACATGAGAGTCTGTGTTGCGTCTTCCCTGGTAGAATTAGAACAAGGGTGAGAACATGCAAGGTTCTGCCACTATTGTTTATGGTTTTAAGAGGCTATTATTGTATTTTACCTGTACCCATGAATTTGGAGAAAACTGACCAAGAAAGTGGCCAGCAAATTATGAGCTAGTCTCTACCTTGGCGCCAGAGAGATTTATGGTTCTTCCTTTCTTTTTTAGTTTATTTATCTGTGTGTGTGTGTGTGTGTGTGTGTGTGTGTGTGTGTGCGCGCGCGCGCTGCGCGCGCACACGCACGTGTGCCCGCATGCATGGGTGTCACAGCACATGTGGATGCCATGGCACATGTGGAAGTCAGAGGACAACTTGCAGGAATCATGAGGCCCAGGAATGAAGCTCAGGTCATCGGGCTTGGTGGCAAGTGCCTTTACCCACTGAGCCATCTTGCCAGTCCTACTTACTAGTTCTTTTATTTCTTTTTTTTTTTTTTGTTTTTGTTTTTGTTTTTGTTTTTTCGAGACAGGGTTTCTCTGTGTAGCTTTGCGCCTTTTCCTGGAACTCACTTGGTAGCCCAGGCTGGCCTCGAACTCACAGAGATCCGCCTGGCTCTGCCTCCCGAGTGCTGGGATTAAAGGCGTGCGCCACCACCGCCCGGCTCTTTTATTTCTAAGGAATACAATGAGAAGTTCCTTGCGGCCTCTCCATTCCAAAGGATAATGCAGAGGCAGAAGGCCTAGCTTCCACCTGAAGAAAGCGTCACCTGACCCAGCTTCCAACCGACTACTCAGTGTGGATTAGTGTCCTCACCACCAGAGTCCCACATAGACTGATTCTGAAGTCTCCTGCTTAGAAGCCTTCTTTACCCAAGTACCATAATTCCCCACTTAGAAGTTATGAGGGGTGTGACAAGAAAGAGTAATAAGTGAGAGGCAGTTGTGTTACACAACTCAGAGCAATGCAGGTCAAGGAAGCAACATTTGTAGAAATGGGTCAGTTCTATGTAGGTCATTAAGTACTGGGTCATTTGTGATTCAGGAAAAAAAAAAAACAGCCTCAAGTGGTTGTGTAATCAAAGGACTTTATTGAACAAACATATTTACCGAACACACACTGTGTGTAAGACACTTGGTTGCCCTATCAGCATGCAAAAGAAAGTTACAAAGTGGTTATCAAATACAAAGCCAGCCTCTTCCTAAAGATTCACAACCTTATCTGGAAAAGAAAACAGATAGAGAGAAAAAAAAAACAAATGAAACACACTATATAGCACAGCAACTATTCCTGGGAAGTGAACAGCACAGATTGTAAATGCTACAGGAAAGTACGTCGGGGGCAGTCAGGGAAGACCCCTCAGAGACAGCAGAAAGGAAAGCCAGCCTTGAAACACCACAGAATGAGTGGGGGGCCATGGTAGCCCCAAGGAACTATGCATTATGATCCAGCAACACTAGCTAGCAGACTCATTCCAGGAGCTCCTGTGGGTCTGACTGGCTCGCTCTACGTAACCCTAATGCTACACAGACAAAATCAAATGCTTCATTGTTTTATTTAGAAGTCAACTAATCCCATGAGGATATCTTCGTTCAAACTCATGCCAAAGGCCATGGCTGTGTGTTTACTTGTGTATGTGTGTATATCTGTATGTGCATGCATTCACAGGCATACTAATAAAAGAAATTAACATTTTAATGAGCAGTTATTATTTCCAAGTACTATCATAAATACTTTACTGTTTTGAATCATTACAATAGTCCTAGGAGGTAGACTCACTTGTCCCCCACTTACAAATGAGGAAACCAGATTCTAAAGAATTTAAGTGATTTTCCAAGGAGGGCCATGTAATGTCACAAAGCTGCTTCAGAACAGTGTCTTCTTGAGTCACCTGGCTTTACCACATCTTTGTGAGATGTGAGAAGCATACTGCAAGTGTCTCTACTGAGGGTCACACAAGTCTCCTTAGTCTGTGTAGTCCCCTGACCTCTTTCAAGATGCCGAAGTGTGGATTTTGGACTATGGGAGAGAAGGCTAGAGTTCTTCAAGATTCCCTAGAAATGCCAGGGGAAGGGGTTCTCTTAGCATCCACAGGCCTTTCTTAGTTAGTGATTTTACCCTCCTGTCACAGAGTGAGTGCACCTGAGTTGAGTGCTTTCAAGCCAGACACACCTGCTCAACACATAATACAAACAAAAGATGATTCCCTCCCTCTCTCCCTGTGCTCAGGGTTCTCATCTCTACATGGAACAATGCTTAGCCTTTTCCAAGCTGTGTGCACATCAGCCTTCTTCTACCCATTAGCTACATAAGACTCTATCTTGACTTCATTACATTGACCGTAAGCAAGTGATATTTCTCATAATGCTGCCATATCTGCACTGAGGATACCAGCACTGTGTCTACCCCATCTTCTTCATTTAACGAGCTCCAGGGATACACTGGAGTGTCACTAACTAGACCACTTCTGATACATGAAAAGGGTGCCATGCCCCAACTTAAGCACAGCACTGGAAAGATGACTTTTTCTAACTGGTACATTCTTTCCCATCTTCTAATTGATCTTCCTTGTAACTGTGCCCTCTCAGGATTCCCTACTTAAAGGAAGTATTTCTTTTTATTTGTGTTAACTAAGTGTGGATAGGCTGGGGAGAGCCCTAACTGCTAAGAGTCTCTATTGTACATGAGGACTTTACTTCAAATCCCCCAAACCCACACTAAAATACAGATACAGCCGTGCCCACCTATAATCTGTGGGTGGCAGGTAAGGGGAGGTCACTGAGGCTTGCTGGCTGGAGTCTAGCTCCAGGTTCAGTGAGAGACCCTATCTCAAGGAAATAAGGCAGAGAGTGGCTGAGCAGGGCAGCAGACATCCTGTCCTGAACTTCTAGGGCACACCCGCACATATGTGCAGACACCACCCACACATAAACAGCACACAAGTTCTCACACACACGAAAGAGAGCTACTCACCCACCAACTGAGCCTCACTTGCCCGTGTGTGTTTTGTTTGGGTTTTAATTGGGGTTTTTGCTGTGGTTTGGTTTTTATTTTGTGTGGGGGGGGGTGTTTGTTTTATTAGATGAGCGTCGGCCCATTGAGAACTCACCATGTAAACCAAAGTGGCCTCCAACTCAGAGCATCTCTCTGTGTCTCTGCCTCCCAAGTGCTGGGGTTCCAGCAGTGCCCGTCATGCCCAGCCTCCCATCTGCGGTAGAACATCAAGAATACTGGCCTCTAGATAGGACAACGGCTTGGGCATCTGTCTGTACCCCTTTGTCTGTAACCCCTGCTTTTCTTCAGGGACAGCCACCTGTGGACCTGCTTCAGAGAGGCCTTCTACCACCTAGCATTGTTCTCTGTCAGGTGACATCTGCTTTGAATGTTGAGTGTGTTTACATACAGCTAGGGAAATGAACAGCACAGGGCTTGAAATCTGTTTCCCCTCCCTCATCCAGGTTTCAGCAGCCTCTCTTGTCTGAAGGTGCAAGCAGAAAGCCCCTCAGAGGCCCCATGCTCTGGAAGAGGAAGTGGAGCTCGGCAAGCCAACAGAGTTGGCCCAGGCTAGCAGAGCCATGACTCACAGGTCCAGGCTTCCACCTCATCTTAAAACAGGCATCACGTCCGATTCAAACACTCTATGCTTTTCACTTGGTTCACTATCAAAGAAGTTGCATTACAAGTCCAAGCCAGGCTTGGCCATCTAATCAATTTGACCTTGAAAAAGTCAAATATACTGGCAGAAGCCTCCCGTCTATACAGAGAGCCAGCTGTGAGTCACTTAGAGTCAGTCCAACTGTTGGAGACTATTCTTCAGGGTGCTCATGTAGACTCCAACACGTTGCATCCTGGGCCGCCTTTGCTGAGACAAGCCGAGCTCTCTCCCTGACCATAAGTATGACCCAGCAGTGTGGAGGTGGAGGCACCAGTGAGACCCTGTCGCTGTGACCCACTTTGTCTTCTTGTCCCTTGCAGATGCTTAGTGTGTCGTATACAGGTTTGCAGTTGGTGGGCAAGACGTGTTTAGAAGCACGGAACAGCTTCGATAAAAGGGCCTTCATGCTTTCCACATGTCACCCTCCTCCATCAGCTCTGAAGTGTGGGAGGCTTCCTTCAAAGTACCCAGTGGCAAGAGGACAGGAGTTAAGTGCATGCTTCCTCAGGCACTGCCATTCCAGGAATGAGCAACCTTGTCAAAAACAGAAAATCACAGCTTAAACATACAAGTAGCAAGACACGGATGCTTCACACTTGCACGCTGAGTCTGTTCTGTACAAGCCCCTTTGGTAGAGTGCAGTTGCCCAGCGGACAGTCTCTTCCTATAAGGCTCTTTGGAACCCAGGAAATTGTCTTGTTCTATTCCCCACAGGTGCTGAGTTGCAAGCCTTGTCTTTCTCTAACATGAACCACTTCATTTCAGGAATGGGGTGAGACAAGATCTCAGGTAGCACAGGTTAGCCTCAGACCTTTTATGTAACTGAGGATGATGTCACAGTCGTGATCCTCCTGCCTCCCCCTCCCAGGCGCTGGGATTACAGATGCATGTGTTAAACACAATGGAACCCATTTTCTTTGAAGTATAACTCCTCTCAGAAAAGAACCATGTCTCTCTACAAGGTCAAGGCCACAAAGGCTGCTGGAACCTGAATGTGTTGAAGTAGGGGATGGGAGACTCACTTTACATACCACAGTGCCTCTCTCTGCATCTCTCTGTTTCTCTGCACTCTGCATGAGTCCTGGTCTGTGTGTACCTCATCCTTTCTGCGTCATTGTTAATTTCTCTGAGTTCCTCATATACCTCTCACTCGCTCTACATATACTTGCCATCTCTGTGAGTCTTCCCAGGGATGTGGGTGCTTCGCTATGTTTGTGTGTTTGTCTCTGTCTTCCACCCTGTTGTTCTAGAGCACTCTGTAGCTGGTTGGCTGTCTCCCAAACCTGAGTTACCGTGTCCCTCTATATGGCTCTAAATTAATTTCTCTATGGCTTGTTCCTCTAAATCTAGTTCCCTATGACTCTGTTCAGCTTCTTCATCCCCATGCTGAGGCCTCTCCCCCATATTGTCAGTCATAATTTCTTGACCTTTTAAAACTAGGGAAAGGGAAAGTAGGAGATTTGGCAATGTTGCTGATGCAAGATGTCCTGAGATTGAAAACACGAGAAGAGATGGGGCAGAGGGATCCAGGAAGAGAGAGGATCTCTCCTCAGCCCCCCTAAGCACACCCAGGCCGGGTCATAAGCCTTCTCAGACATGACTTATTGTTTTATGGGACAAAAATTTTAGCAACCCCAGAATGTGCCTTACCAAGACAAGAATAAGAGAATTTATTTCTAATTACAATCAAAGAAATGCCATAAGCTCAAAGTTCACTTAGAGACTCTCTTGCTGCATACTCACCTCCCGTGTTAGGGATGTATCCTGGTTGGTTAACTTGGCCCTTTGGTAGGGTGGCAAGAGAATTCAGAAGAGAGGTCCTGTTGAAGACAAAATATGATTGCATTTATCATCACCAGTCAGTCTGCAATGATCACGGTCATTCTAGGTGCCCAGAGAATCTGAGGCATGGGAGGCTATTTTACCCTTTCACACCACCTCCTCCTTTCCTGTTTATGTGAAAACTAGCAACATAGTGACGGGCTTGTCTAGGGGGTCCTTCTCTACCATAACCTGGCCCTAGAGAATTCCAAAGAAGAAGGACAAGGAAGAGAGGAAAGAAAAGAGAGGGTTAGGGGAAGGGAGTGTAGAGGAGAGGAGGGGAGGAGTGGAAGGAAGAAGAGAGGGGATAGAGCGTGGAGAGAGGAAATGAACCTGGTGTCCTGCACTCGGGCTTCTGAACAGCTGTTCTACTCAAATCCTCAAAATTAAAGTCCCCCCTACACCTTTGTGATGCTCAAGTGCCAAAGGATCTTTTGGGTATGTTTTAGACATGAGTTGTCTAAAGAGTCAAGACATTTACACATTGCCAGATCTGTGGATACCCGAGCACAGGCTAGTTCATCTTGTCAGCTACAAAATGAACACAGCTGGGCGGTGGTGGCGCACGCCTTTAATCCCAGCACTCGGGAGGCAGAGCCAGGCGGATCTCTGTGAGTTCGAGGCCAGCCTGGGCTACCAAGTGAGTCCCAGGAAAGGCGCAAAGCTACACTGAGAAACCCTGTCTCGAAAAACCAAAAAAAAAAAAAAAAAAATGAACACAAGAATGTATGTTGTCTTGGGTGTTGGGGAACTGGGACTGGTCCTGTCCAGATGGGTACCATGAAAGGTGAGTTCAATCTGCACTGTAAAAATTGCTACCAGGGATTAGAGGCCCTCAAAGCAGAACAGACAAGTGGATGGTAACTCCACTTCTGTACTCAGGTAAGGGTGTTAAAGCTAATGACGGGCAATGGCCTAGAGCTGCTGAGCAGAATGAAGGAAAAAATGCAAAATGAAGGGTAAATATATGTTGTACTTAGACCAGAGGCTCTTAACCCTGGCCACAGGGCAGAATCACTGCAGAGCTTAAAATAAGTGCTTAGACTCAAGCCTCGAGAGTTTCTGGTCTAATTTCTGGGTGAGGCCTGGATTGTGTGGGGTTTTTTGTTTGTTTGTTTTTGTTTTTGTTTTGAGCTCCCAAGATGTTTCTAAGATACAGCCAACATCAAAAACTACTGACTCGGACCATCAACAATAAAGAAGGGCTAGGTGTCTTTCTGACTTATGTAAAACAAGAGAGGTAGAGAAAAATGACTGTTTTTCTTAGGCACCAAAGGCCAGAATTTCCCTACAGTGGCCTGAATAGATCATTCTAAAACCATACATGGAAAGGACCAAGGCCACTACTTTGAAGAGAGTTGAAATAATCAGGCCAAGTCAGAGAAGACAGCCTGTAGTGGTTTGAATGAGAATGGTCCCCATAGGCTCACAGATTTGAATACTTGGTCACCAGGGAGTGGCACTATTTGAGAGGATTAGGAGGTGCAGTCTTCTTGGAGGAAATGTCTGTTCTCAGTAAATTTGCCCTTTTCTTTAAGATGGGAGAGAATATAAAGACAGTAATCTCCCTGGAAGGACTAAGAAGTGACCGAAACTTGGCTACTTGTAAAGAGGAAGAGGATAGGAAAAGAAGGTGGGGGTGGAGATAAGCAGGAGGAAATGGGGTGGGAAGATAGATATGGAAATGAAAAGTGATGCACTCAGCCATGGGTGCCCAGGCACACAGCTCTACAAGGCCAAGGAGTGGCAGGTGATGAATCAAAGCCACAGATCACCTTCTGTGGTTGGGTACATTCCTTAGGTCAACCCTGAGTCCCTTTTGCTGATGTGTAAACATTTCCAGTTCTTCCCTCACTCACAACAACCTTGCATCACCATTAAGTTTGTAAATTATACAAAGAGAGGATAAGGTAAAGGCACATCACAGTCCAGTCCCCACATGATGACTGGAGTACCTCCGCCACATCCCTGAACTGGCCCTGTGCCTATGCCACTCTGGTAACCATAGAAACTGCTTCCTTGTTAATCAAGCTCCTGGGAAGTCCTTTGTATAGGGTTTCAGTGTGTGCTTCCCTGGAATTTTCATACTTTGTGTATGGTCAACTGAACAATATCAGAGGGGACCAACAGACTGTCCTGGGAGCCTGAGATCACTCATCTCCTTTCACTTCTCCTTCTAATCACCTGCTTCCTATTTCATGGTTTCCTGTCTCATTTCTCCTTCTACTCACCTGCTTCCTATTTCATATCTACAACACCTGCCACCTTGTCACCCCCTCGTTATACATTTAAACTGACTTTCGTCTTCGTATTTGGACATCATACTCTATAATGATTCTGAACCCAGGAAAAATCCACACCAACAGGTTTTACACTGCTACCTTGTCAAATGAAAAAAACAAAGCGCTCACCTCTGATACTCTGGAGATCCATTTGGCAGATGCTACTCGACTCTTTAAGGCTTCTCTTATCTGCAAAGTAAACAAAATGGGTTAATAGTTAAACACTTATAAGAAGTTAACAATATGCTTGGATGTGGCAAATACCGTGGCAAGGGAACCAGTGGCCAGCTGGGTCCTTTTGGCGGGATTCGTCACATGGTGCAGTGAGCCGGAGAAAATCAGGGAGATGAAGAGGTACAGAGGAGGGGCAGCCTCTGCAGCACACACGTGCCTGTGGTCTGAAACATGGATGGACCCAGTGGCTAAGAAGCAAGCTTGCACAAGCTCGTGGATTCCAATTACAGCTTTGGCATTGTTTTTTGAACCATTAAAGTAGTTCATCATATCTCATTTGAAATTACTCAAACCTTCTATAAAGGAGATACAAGGTAACATTGGGTCCAGAACTAAGGAAATGATGATGATGATGATGATGATTTTTATAGTTTTACAGTGTTTTTCTTATCTGTCATCCCTTTTATGAAGAAAATAATCCTGAAAGGTAGATATGATTGTCCCCTGACACTCCAACATTAAATAACATCTAAACTCAGTCCGCTGCTCAGATAAATATCCAGGCCTGGGATTCAGGTCCATCCACTGTAGCCCATCCTGACTCCCTCCCCAGCTCTCTTCTGTTTCCTTTCCTTTCTCCCTTCTGCCATGGAAAATGTTTCTTTCCAAGGCCCTGCATACATTGTCTCCACACTAATGCCCGTGAAAGCCCTCCAGCTCAGGGAGCCTTCACCCCTCCCTGAAGATGCAAAGTCCTTGCTGCAGTACGTAAGGGAGGGAGATGCTCCTGGCATCCACTGGGATCTTCGAAGCCAGGCTGGCACTTCTATTGACATTTCCTGCTCTGATCCTTTTTAAAATCCTGAATTTCATAATGTGCATAGTATCCACTGTAAATGTTAATAGTAAGTGCATTTTGGAAGGCGTGCTCAGTTTTCAGCTGATGTTAGGATTTTCAGGACTCCTTATTCCTTTGCATCTGTTTATCGTGTCTGGTCCCATGACATTTCCTGCGTTTGTCTTTGACATTTTAATTTTAATGAAGAGATTCTGATCTTGACAGAGACTGCATAGCTGGGAATTCTTCGTGTCTAACTGTGGCACACAGGGCAAAGGTGCTGCTGCTGTTATTTGACTCTGTGTGCTAGCTGTGGTGTCACAGTTACCAGACGCACAACCCTGGCAATTATGACTGTGGGGTTTCACAAATGCTTCCCGCGCGTTTTCACTTATAAAGTTGCTTTACAGCTTCTTCTTTTAAAATCTGGAACTCACAAGCACTGTGAAGCCTGGTTAGCATAGATGCTCCTTGCGAAGGGGGTGGGGTGCATCAAAACATGCCCATTGTAAGCTGAAAATATCTTAAGTCAAAATTGCACTTGGTGTACCTACCTCCTGAACACCACAGCTTCGTGACACCGTGGAGTGCTGGCGGTTTACCATTGCAAGCTCATGGCTGACTCTCAAAGCTGTGGCTGACTGCCACTGCCCAGTCTGGAGAGAGAGTACCATGCTGTGAGATGCCAGCCCAGGAAAAGAGCTCAGTCCAAAATGGTGTTTCTGCTGAATGAGTGCCATTTCGCACTACGATAAACTCAAAGGTTTGTGAGTTGGAATGTTGTAAGCCTGAGACCATCTACACATAGAAATATCAAGTATAACTCTGCTGTTTTGCCTCTGAGTGACTTTTAGGTTGGCATAGCATCTTGGTAAGACAATGAAAGGATATTTTTTAAATTCCTCTCACAAACCTTCGATGTTAACTTCAATAACATCAATACTTTCAAAATATAATAACCTAAAGTGAAGGTGGGTGTTGTGCTTTCAATTTCATTTTGGTGTTGCTCCTTTTTCACTATTTTTTAGCCTTTTTTTTAAAAAACTTTCTATGAGGTGGTATTGTGTTCCCCAAAATATTGTGCACCCTAATAAACTTATCTGGGGTCAGAGCCAGAACAGCCATAATATTAAACATGAGGATAGGCAGTGGTAGCACACGCCTTTAATCCTAGCATTCCAGAGGCAGAAATCCATGTGTTCAAAGATACAGCCAAGCATGGTGACTCACGCCTTTAATCCCAGAAAGCGAGCCTTTAATCCCAGGGCGTGAGGCAGAAAACAGAAAGATATATAAGGCATGAGGACCAGAAACTAGCAGCATTTGGCCTGGTTAAGCTTTTAGCTGGTTAAGCTTCAGGCTTTCGAGCAGCCGTTCAACTGAGAGCCATTGGGATGAGGACACAGAAGATTCCAGTCTGAGGAAACAAGACCACCTGAGAGGTTGGCAAGGTGAGGTAGCTGTGGCCCGTTCTGTCTCTCTGATCTTCCAGAGTTCACCCCAACATCTGGCTCAGGTTTGATTTTATTAAAAAGAACTTTTAAGATTTGTGCTACATTTCTACTTTATGGATGTGGATTGTTTGCATGCATGTATATGTCTCTGTACTATGTGCATGCCCTGCCCCTGGAGGTCAGAAGAAGGCATCAGATCCCCTGTAACTGGGATGACTGGGATGTGAGCTACCAAATGAGTGCTGGGAACTGAACCCCTTGGTGTCCCTCATGGAGCAGTTCTGCTGTGCACTAGGGGCTATTCCTGACATACGTCCTTCAAATCCAAGAGGCATCCTCCCAAAATAACACTGTGAGATTTAGCTAAAAATTCCATTTCTGGCTGTGGAGCCTGCATGGGATTGGACTAGGCCCTCTGCATGGCAAGACAATTATGTAGCTTGATCTGCTTGGGGGGCCCCCTGACTGTAGGATCAGAATCCATCCCTGGTGCATGAGTGGACTTTTTGGAGCCCACTACCTATGATGGGACACCTGGTGCAGCCTTGAGGCAGGAGGAAGGACTTGGACTTGCCACTCTGGGATGTGCCTCCCCATGGGAGGCCTTGCATTCTAGTGGGGAAGAGTGGAGGGTGAGTTGGGAGGGGGAGGCTGGGGGCAGGAGGAGGGAAGAGAGGGATCTTTGATTGGTGTGTAAAATGTGTGAAAAAAATTTTCTTAATAAAAAAAAATTCTGTTTCTGCCATAAGAAATCAGAGTGGGATCTAGAGCAATCTGTTTTTTCATCCCGAGTCTCCCTTTTCTCATCTACAAGACAGATAATAGAAATCTCCTGGATAGTTTTGAGATTTAGAGCTAAAGTCCATAAAATGTGTACCCTCAAAAGCGCTTGAAGGATGAAGATATCACCTACATTAAAAGAGCCCTGATGGCAGCTCACGATCTTCTGTAACTCTATTTCCAGGTGATCCAACACCTTCTGGGCTTTGCAGGCACTACAACACTTGGTACACAAACATCGTTTCAGGCAAACACTCATCCATATAAAAATAAATAATATCTCAAAACAATTTTTAGAAAAAAGAAGACCGATGCTCTGTTTCAGGAGAGTGCACAGATGACTGAGGTCAAAATTCAATAAGTGTTCTTCACAAGTCAGCATTTCAGCTCAAGTACTCAACGCAGCAAAGCCAAGAATGGTTCACATACAGTACCTTTGGATCCAGGATTGTTCCAAACACCAGGATGAAGAAGCCCTGAGAAAGATGGAGGGAGAAGAAGATCCATTTACAATACAGTGATGGTAAGAATAACAAGTGTAGCATTCATCACATCATTACTATTCTGGCCATAAGAAAAGAACTCTATCTAGTCTTCCCATTCCCTAGTCTAAGGCCACAAGGCCTACTCATGGCCTACTCACTTGTTCAACAGATATTGTCTAAAAAAGTTATTCAACCAAGAGGTCTGGCCTCTGTAGACACAGAACAAACCCTTGCTTTATGCAGGGACATCTTAGAAACTTCAGGTTGAGTGCCATGAAAATGCTTTTCATTTCTCAGGAACTGTTGCCCTCAGGATATAATGATTGAAAAAAGATGTATAGGAGTGCAGGCTTGCAGTCTCTGGACAGTAATTAATAAAACATACTTCCACAGCACAAAGAAAAGCAGGCACACTTGGTTGCCCATAACCTCTCACGTCATCTATGCGAGGAAGACCCCGTCTGTGAAACAAAGACCATTCTCTAGAGCTACAATCCATTTGAGGTTTTGTTTTCATAATTTCACTTTTCCACTAGTAACAACACAAAACCTCCCTGGAGGAAGGAAATTTCAAGGAACAGCCCCATTCTTCTGATGAGGAAAAGGAAGTTTAGAAGCACAACTTTTAAAAGGCTGTAGACAGCAGCATCCCTTAGACTCACTTCTTGGATGCTGAATGGCTTGGGTGTGGATGGACAGGGAAGGCAAGAAGCTGACCTTCCCTGTAGGCACCCCCTTGCTACACCATTCTGGTTTCCCAACTGAACGTGAGCCCAGTCAGAGGAACGCGGCTGCCACCATAAAGATGCAGTGAGAAAAACAGCCTATTGCTACCACAATTTGATGAAAATGCGTCTGACAGATGAAAGATGACAGGGACCAGTGTGAAGCCAGGCAGTTCATTCCTTCCTCTAATGTACTGGAATGCACTTTCCCATGTGGACAGTCCATAAATACCCAAGCCTGGTCCGCATGGAGATTGTATCAAACTGTGTGTTTGTGTAAACTCTTCTTTTAGAAATGCTTACAATTGTTTAATTTTACTTATGATTGACGTGTGTGTGTGGTTTATATATGTATAACTGTGGGTGGATGTGTGGATGGGTACCACGGCACACATGTAGAAGTCAGAGACTTGCTTTCAGGGGTCAGTTTTGGCTGTCCACACTGTTGAGTCAGGGTCTCTCTTATTTCTGCCATGCTGCACACTCCATACCAGCTGGTCCATGAGCCAACTCTCCAGTTGATCTCCCATCTTCTGGGAGGGGTTCTGGGTAACAGATGCTCACCAATGTATCTGGCTTTTTCCATGTGTTCCAGGATGGAGCTCAGGTTGTCAGGCTTGTGCATCAAGTTCTTTCACCTACTGTGCCATTTCACTGGCTCTCACACCCCTAAGCCTACAGCTGCCACTAACTCTAGCATGAACATGTCATGGTTGACATCAACCATTAGTTTACAAAGTATTATTCTTGTAAATACCCTTGGAACAGATGCACACCAGCTTGCTTTGGTACTAGGGTTGCATTTCAAAATCAAAATATGAATGAAATTGGCCCAGGAACTTTTTTTTTTAATTTAGTGTAGAGGTTTGAATGGGAATGGCCTACAAAGGCTTATAGGTTTGAATGCTCAGTAGAACTGTTCGGAAAGGATTAGGAGGTGTGGCTTTGTTAGAGGAGCTGTGTCACTAGGGGTGGGCTTGGAGGTTTCAAAAGTCCACCACATTAGATTCGATTTCTCTGTGTCTTCTTGCAGTCTGCAGATCAGGATGTAAAGCTCTCAGCTACGGCTCCAGCCTCATGCCTGTCTGCTTCCTGCCATGATGATCATGGACTAATACTCTAAACTGTAACCAAACCCCCAGGCAAATGCTTTCTTTTAAGAGTTGTCTTGATCATGGTGTCTCCTCACAGTAATAGAACAGTAACTAAGACATCTAAAAACCACAATTATAGAATATTTCCTGTACACAAATTTGTGGGGTTTTGTTTTTGTTTGGTTTTCTGTTTGGGTTTTGGTTTTGGCTGATGGACTAAAAAGTCTGTCTCTCCTCATAGGAGTTTTAATTCCCTGGGGTTGTTTTTATATATTCGTATATTCAACCTTTAAAATAATAATTAGCATCAGGCAAAGTGGTCTTTTATCCCAGCACTCAGAAGGCAGAGGCAGGTGGATATCTATGAGTTCAAGGCCAGCCAGTCTACATAGTGAGTTCCAGGATAGTTAGGACTATATATAGAGAATGTCTCAAAAAACAAATAATAATAAGAATAGGCACAGAACCAATGTATGTTGATTCTATATTCAGATGTGCATATATTTAATAACTTTTTGTGGTCTCTTTGTGTGGAGGGGGTACTGGGGATTGAACTAGGGGCTTTGAACATGTCAGGCAAGGACTCTACCACTAAACTATATCCCTAGCCTAATAATTTTATTACCCAACCTGAGTCTATATAGCCACAAATATGCAACATTAAAGTATTCCATTGAAATCACTTTTCATTGGTTTATGTCACCTTGTAGGAAGTTTATTCACAGAGTTCAATATCTAACAGAGAATAGATGAAAGAGTAAATCTTTTTTTAAAAAAATCAGCAGGAGCAGATTCTCCCCATCTCTTTTGGGGGACAAAGCACAATGTAAGCAGGTAAGCCTAAAGTCTTCTCGCAGGTTTTAGTCTATTATGCTTTATTCTCCTACTAAAATGGCTTTGGGAGCTGAGGGTGTCTCAAAATCCCACCCAGCCCACAATAGCTCTCAGAGAACACGGGAGAGGTAAGAGGCAGCAGCCACTGTGACACCCGAGGCAGCCAATGATTCCACACTAATACTTCAACCTTGGAGGGGCTGACTAGGCTCCCGATCATTTCTGTAGGACTAGCATCGGAAACCGCTTTAGAAGGGCTTGCTTCCTGCATCTTCTGCCTTCTGCCTGTTTCAGAATCTCTCTTTTGCTCAGTCGGCCTCAGCTGCCCCTCACCTCTTCTCACCTTAAGCCCATCTCTGCTGCTGCTTCTCATCCTGTTGATTGTATCTGACCTCAGAGGACCCATGGCTCTGCTCCCTTTCCTCCCTCACTGAGCATCCCAAGGATGCCCTGCTACAGAGACAGGCAGAGAATGTATCAAAACAGACAAACAAAGAAGTTTGGGGAATACATGACTGTTGCTTTTTATCTAATTCAATGAGTCCCTGTGAATCGGTGCCACTGAATTTTACTGATGGCTGTGTCTATAACCAGCTCACAAAAAAAACTTCCATGAGCCAGTACAAGCTAGTATAGCTCTGCCTTTTCCTGTCCCAGTGTCTAGCCCTCACTCACACTAGTTGGCAGCTGCCCACTACCTCATAGGTACTGGCATCCCAATGACTTCATCCTTCTCCTTGCCAGGAGTAAAGACAGAAAACAACCCGAGTTTCAAGTTGATCCTATTATAAGTGAAAATGCCTGCAGTATCCAAACTCAGGAGCTCACAGTCTAATCCAAAACAAGAGTCACAAGTCAGCTAGCCTAAGGGGAACAAGGAAAGGCATTTCTGTGCCATGAGACAGGTATTCATTAAGGGTTTATGAAGAGCAGCCTGGAGATTCACTGAGCTGAAAGTTAGAAACCCTGGGGTCTTACCTTAGTCCCATCGATGACCGGCTTTGTAAAGATGTGCAATGAATTGAAAATTACTGACATTGCTATAAATCTAGACTGCAGTAACACTTTTTTATAGAAATACAGAAAATAGCCAAGATTTAAAATGTTACACTCACCCTAGTACTGTTAACAGTGTTCTCCAAGGCATCAAAATGTTTACTATATAAAGTGAATCATTTATAGTCACATTTTGAAAGAGAAAAATGAGTAGATACTTGATTCAAAGTCCTGTTACCACGTATTTGAAAATACTTTCACTGTCTACTCCACACGCCCCCAGAACAATGTTTAGCTTCATTTCTTCAGGAAACTAGAAGCTTTCATTTTAATTCATTGCAATCTTTATATTTAATGTACATAATTTGAATCAAGAAGGAAAATATAAAATAGAAAATATTACCTAGACATTGAATAGACCCTATACACTAGACCAGTGGAAGACTAAGATACAATTTTAAGTGAGAAGGAAAGTCACATCGTAGCTATGATGTCATTCAGCGGGCAAAGCACAGCCTACAGAACCCTGAGTTTGACCTCCAACACCATCTAAAACAAAACGTTGGAGGCATGCTTGCCTAACAGGTACATAAGAATACACATAAGTTTTCAATTCTCATATTAAGCATATATTTGTATAAGCGTACGGAAAGAATTTGCCAAGGATACATATGGAACTGTGAACATTGCTTAACCCGTACGAGTGGGAGAAGGGTGAAAAGGAACGACCGTTAAAGCTTCTTTGTATAACTCGCCTTGTTCAAATAAGATGGCCCACACTGCTATCTAAAAAGTCTAAGTAGCAGACAACCTAACAAGTATAAAAAGTGTAACACCTCCAGTCTAAAGCTAAATTTTAGAAGAGGTGATTCCTTGCTTTCTAAATAGTAACAGCTCAGGGCTTAGCGATACAGCTCACTTGGTAGAGTATTTGCCTAGCATGCATGAAGCCCTGGGTTCAAGGTCCAGGACCCCATAAATGATGCATAGTGATGCACACCTGTAATCCCAGTACCTTGGAGATGGAGGCAAGAAGATCAGAAATTTAAGATCATGGTGAGTTCGAGGCTAGCCTAGGATACATAAGATATAGCTTAAAAAAAAAAACCCTCAGCCATAACAGGTATTTATGGTCTTTGGTACCTAATTTTAGTATTTGAACTTGTTGCTTTCAAAACCATCATTTATTTCATTTTCTGAGCACTCTAGAAAGTGGTGGCATTATATTCTCTTTTTGTATGAGAAAAACATGCTCGCAAAAACTAGACATGCAAAGATCATGCTACATATTCTTAGTAAATAAGAGAGTCAGAATTCAAATCCGAGCCTTTCTGAAACAAAAATGAATCTCTATTTTATTGTCTTCTGCATGAAACATCGGGCCACATGTTCCTGATCACAAAACAGCTGCACATACTGTCTCGCTTCAGATTGTACCACAGCATCCGGACTTACCTGTAATGCGTTGAGTAAGGAGAAGATGATGTGGAAGGCCAGGGAGCGACCATCGACGACTGTGGCTATTCCGAACCCCCAGGTCAGCCCCAGCAGTGGTGTGAGGATGGCAATGTTCTTACAGATCCTCACAATGGCTCTTACTTCCTGGAACATGGAACTACCAATGGCAGCTCTCTGGGTCTTGATGACAACCAGCGTGACTGTAATCAGGTTTACTACTACGATGGCCAGAGCTGGGACCACAAAGGCCAGGAGAGCCTTGGTCATGTCCCAGTTAAGCCAGCAGGCCTCAGGCCGGAGGTAGCCTTTTCTAGGCTCTGTCACAGCCAATGTGATAACAGCGATCACCAAAGGGCACCCATAGCCCACTAAGAAGAGGGAGGCCACCAGGAATGACTTGGGCAGTGTATGGAACACGATCAGAATTCCATAGAGAATCAGGAGAGCCTTGGCAAGCATCCAGAAAAACACAGCCAGATAGAAGAAGTGAACAAAAAATGTTGCAGCCACACATCCATTGTGGTGGGATACTGGGCCACTGAGGAAGGAAGCCACAATGAACCACACATCAGCCATCAGCAAGGTGGCTGCAATGTTAGCAATACACAGGTGACGTAAATATGAGATCTCTGTCTTTGTTACTTGACTCCAGACTAAGGCCTCAATGGACAGGCAGATGATCAGGCTGCAGATGGAAATGCCCAGGCCTATATATGTGATGTAAATTAGAACCGGGTTCTCCAAGGTGTCGGGTGACATGAGAATGGAGAAAGAGGTAAATGACTTGCTCGGCCAGCACCTGCAAACAGCTTGCTGGGAGTTTTCTCGCATCAGCTGACAAGCTTGCTGGTCCCATCTGCTCTCCAGGGAGTGCCAGCCCACGCACTGGGACTTCCTCCCTTCTGCCTTGCTGATTTTTTCAAACATCAGCGAGATTTTTTTAAGCTCCTTAGGCAAAATGACAGACAGGACAAGCCCATTCACGGTCATGTTTTCCAAAAGGCTGGCTTCCAGGATGGCCCCAAGAGTTGGAAACGCAATGCTGATGACCTGGGAAGGAGAAGGAACCTTCTGAAGCTCTTCAGTTGTGAGCAGTACCCTGCCAATGACTTCATCACTTGTATCATTAATGCGCATTGAGAAAGTGAAATTCTTCCCAAGGCTGTCCCTGGACATGACAGTGCCCATGGTATGAATGAAGACATGTGATATGTTGATGGGATGTTCCTTCACAAATAGCTTGCTTGCAAATGAATTGATTGATTGAAGCAAGACACAGCTGCTGTTTCTGTCTTGGATGAAGGTCCAATTTGATATGCTTTTGCTGTTAAGAATATGGTTAGCCATGAGGCTGTAACTCTGTCAAAGAAGAACTGGCATTAGTCGTGAGCCACCCTTTGACACTCCCAATACATAAAAGACTTACTTTTACAAAGTGTGGTCTTCTAACCAGTAGCATAGGCACTCCCAGAGACCTCTTTGGATTGCAGAATCTCACATCCACCCTAAACTCAGTGGATCATATTCAGTATCTTAATTGAACCCCTGGTGACTTGCTTGCACAGTAAAGATTAAGTTTACTTGCAGCCATGTCCAACCCACACACTGCATGCATCCCATAATAGGTAATAATGCAGCCCAACACGTTTGTAGATGATAGTACCATATCACAACATCAGAAGATTGGACAGGGACCCAGAAACAGCTCAGTCACTAAAGTGCTTGCCATACAACCCAATCTGAACCCAAGTTCGGATTCCCAGCACCATGTTAAAGATGGACACTGTGGCACATTCGTAATCCCAGCACTAGGGAGGCAGAGACAGGTGAATCTCCGAACCTCATTCAGCCAGTCAATATAACCAAATCAATAATCTCCAGGATCGGCAAGAGACTCTGTCTCAAAAAATAATGGGGAAAGAAACTAAAAAAGACATTTGACATCACTCTCTGACCTCCAACACATGAACACCTACACACACATGAGTCCTCACCCATACATGTACACATACATACCCCCCTACACACACACACCATTGGACACCATTTAGAGGATTTATCTGTAAAGGAATTCCTTGCCTTGTTTTCCTCTTATTTGTTCAAACCCTTCCCATGAGACCTACAGGTACACAGCCTTTACATGCCCATTTCTACCAACAGTTCCACTGTATACCTGGGCAAAACCCATCATTCAATTGCCCTTTCAGAGTACCCACAATGTAGCTGGCATCTGTTAGTCCCAGCTGTGCCACAGGACCCTATATAGAAATATGCTGAAAACTAGAACTTGACCACAGAGGTTGAATCACCCTTCACTACTGTCTACTTCAAGCATCAAAACCACGAAGAAATGAATCCAATTCCTTTTCACATTTCTGTAGTTCAAAGGTTGGGCCGTATATTTTGCTTCCCATTTGTTCTAATTCACAAATGAATATAAGTCTTCCTTTGTCCACAACCCACAGTGTTTCTTCAATAATTTCAGTAGCTTAAATATGCTTTAGGAAAGCAGAGTCGACTTTGGCCCCCAACAGACTCATAACCTCACAGGCTCAACTCCTTCAAGACCCAGGCCTTTGAAAGGCTCAAGCAGTCATAGAATCAATCCCTCACAGCCTTGGACCCTCACAGATTCTACCCCTCATAAAACCAACCCTTCAAAAGCTCAACCTCTTATGGACTCAACCCCTCCCAGACTCAACCCATCACAGACCCAGACCCCGGGGAAATATAAAAAAGACTGAGATGAGTACCACAGAACCAAGTAAGCTCTCTCTACTAGCGTGTCTTGATCTGATGTGTTTATTTTATTCTTTTGTTTACAATTCTTCCCGCTATAAGATTCATTAAGCACTTTTTATGTGGGACATTGGAAATATCAAGGAGGAAAATGTGGTTCCCAATCCCTGGGAAGCTCAGAGGGTATTCCAACTAATCTAAATTCCTTCCCCAAAGAGAGAACACTGTCTGATCTGCAAGCTCACGCACCTTCATCTTTTCCTCATTGACCTCTCTGGTTAGAGCTGTCGAGATGTTGTGCAAGAGCTCTACCACCACAGCAATGTTTCCTGGCATTCGGGGAGACTTCTGAATGTTTCTGATGACACAAGACAAATCCTTTGGACATTTTTCCATCAACATGTCTGTTATGGTTTGAGATTGTCTGTGAGACTCATGGAGAGCTATAGTTGATTCCGATGATTGAACATTGGAAAATAATTCCACACCCTCCTGAAACAGGACCAAAGTAAAGAAATCCTTTATTAGTTTGTATTAAATACAAAAGTACTTTTGCTAGAATTTAGAAGAGCCCTACTATACAATTGTATATCACGTAATATGCTTTCATGTTCCATTTTCTTTTCTTTTTTTTTTTTTTTTTTTTTTTTTTTTTTTTTTTTGGTTTTTCGAGACAGGGTTTCTCTGTGTAGCTTTGCGCCTTTCCTGGAACTCACTTGATAGTCCAGGCTGGCCTCGAACTCACAGAGATCCGCCTGGCTCTGCCTCCCGAGTGCTGGGATTAAAGGCGTGCGCCACCACCGCCCGGCTTCATGTTCCATTTTCAAAGTAGTATCTAGAGTGGAATAACTTGACCAACACCAAGTTGTATAAAGCAAAATATAAGTCTGAATTTCCCAACTGGTGGTTCTCTAGCCCTGTCTTCTGAAACCGCAACTGTTTTCTTTAGACACTTCTTGTGTATGTACATTTAATGTATAGTTTATATATATATATATGGATTCTTATTGCCATTTAACTTATCTTTACATTCTCAAGAGGTGAGCCAAGAGACACAGTGTTTTGTTTTTTAAATAGCAGGAGCTAGAGAGATGGTTCAGCAGCTAAGAGTGGGTCCTGTTCTTGCAGAGGACTCAGGAGTCAGTTCCCAGAACCCACATCAGGTGACTCACAGCTTCCTGCAACTCCAGCTCCAGGAAACCTGAGGCCTTTCCAGACACCCACATCATATGATGGGACTACAGCTTCTCACCTAGCGGAGTGTGAGGTGCAGCACAAATTTCATGGGTCCAACAAGTTTGAGGGGATATTACTAGTCAGCAAAGTATACTATGAGTATCAAAGCTTTGGGTTATTTCAAGGGCTGAGGGCAAAGATGAAGAACTTGGTGGTGACAATTCTAGATGCTTTTCCTTGCTCTGCCTAAGTGACCAGGTTCCTTCATGTCATTCAGGATGCAGGATATACTACACAAACTTTCAGATGCACCAAGTGAAGAGAGAGGAGGTAGGTAGGTATTTATGTATTTGTGGAAAAACAACCTATTGCTACCGTGGAAGCCTCTCTTTTCCCCTAAGTGGGCAATATGATCACCTGAAGTTCCCGCTTTACTCATAGAGCCCGAGTGAGAATCCTGATACAGGAGAAAGGACATTACCTCAAAGATGCTGATGGCATTAAGGGTGTGGCAGGTTTCAGTGACTTTGTGCCATTTCTTGGCCTTACAGGCAAATTTCACATTGCCCTCACTCTCTGGAGGGCAAGATTGAAAGCAGGGGGCAGTATTGTCCTTACAGACACCATCACATACATCTGGGAAAATAAAAGGCATCCATATCAGATAGAAAGGTCTGAGGTCATGGCTGCTCAGCCATTCAGTAAGGTGTCACTGTGGCAAAGGGACGTCAATTCTGTAGACACGGGTATCTTTTCTCAGTAAGATTGAAGATGATTGAAAATGGGTTAGCAGACATAGCATAGTTCTGAAATAGAATCCTGTTCCTTCTGACAGAACCACACACCAAATTCCAATGTATAAAACTGACTAAGGCATAAACAACTCCCATTAAATAAGAGGGACGAACCCATGGGTTACCCTACTGAGTCACCCTCCCCCATGCCCACAGAGCCCCCTAAAGATCTCCTTGGAGTCCTAGAAATACCCAGGTCAGCTCTCATTTGGAATCTGCTCCCCCTGATGTTCCCAAAAAACCTTCCTGGTCCAGAACTTTATAGCAAGCTCCATGGTCAATAAGACCCATTCTAGTCACTGCCCTGGTTTGAATTAGCTCAATGAGAATCACAGCAAAGAAGTCTGAGACTAGGTAGAGCAGAGGATGTTGGAAAGATATGAATATGGCTGGGGCTAAAGACACAATGGACTTGCATGTAAATAATCAAAGTACAAATATAATCTATCAAGGTGTCTCATCTCTCACGCCATGAGCCAAAGGACTGAGAGTTGCCTGCTCTCACAACTGATGATCAAACTTCTGTATGTTTGGTAACTGCTGCCAACATACCATGTGGCCTGGACATCACCTTCTCCTTGCTTTTGCTGGTGGCCTGAAAAGAAACAATCAAAATTCTCAGCAAAACCAAATGTCAACAGGTGATACCACTGGTTCATTTTAATCACAGACAAACAACTGTCACAAACATTTTAATCACAAACAAACATCCAAGTCAGCCATGATGTAAACACAGTAACTGAAAGTCCAGCTGTTGCATATGACCCAATGACATTTCCTTCTACTTTTCCTCCCCAGTGCCAGGCAGTAGGATTGTCCTCTCCTCCCAGTCATAATTCTCTATCGTTACAGTCTATAGTCTGCACATAAACTACATTTTGGGCAGAGGGAAGTTTACTAGGAAGTTCATGAAGTCTTACTTCACTGGTATGGGCCCCATTGAATCCTGGGAGAAGGTCATGCCACATGATCACACATTCACATGATCATATTTATCGTATTTTCAAAGACAAAATATTCTAACTACCTTCCATCTATTGAGATGATCAATTTTTGTCACTCTGTCTCACCCCTCCCCCTTCACACTCGGTCCTGTTTGGGGTATCGCTAGAGTGGTACATTTATTAATGAAATCCAGACAAGGAGTTGAGCGAGGACCACATTTCTTTGGATTTCACAGGATACATTTATATAGTTTGCAGTCACTTTTAAATTACAAGAACATCAACCCTTGCGGGTCATTAATTCAAAATTATTTACAGGTGGCCACAGAACAGCACAACAACAAATGTTGAGTGCCCTGACATCCTGCAGCTCTTTGGAAAGAAACTTGAAGTTTTCCCAACTTTCATAGCAATCCTACATATTTACATAAAACTGCTAATAACAAGTGGGAAAACTAAAAAGTGTTATTCCAAAGTAGCTGCAATAAGAGGAATGTTTAGGACAATGCAAAAGGGAAGAACGGGGAGCTGGAGAGGCGGCTCAGCATCGAGAACAGCACTAGCTGTTCTTCCAGAGGACCCGGGTCCAGCTCCCAGGACCCACATGGCAGCTCACAGCCTTCCGTAACTACAGCTCCAGGGCCTCCTAGGGCACCAGGCACACACATGGTGCATAAATATACACGCATACAAAACACCCATATACGTAAGATAAATGTTTAAAGTAAGATTTTTAAAATGATAGAATGATCTTTTTATTATCTATATAGAAGAAATTATAAGCTCATCTGTATGTGAAATGTAAGAAAAAATGCAAGTACAGCTCATGAATTATTACGTGTTACTAGTATTGTTTTTGCTGAATGCACTACTAAATAATGTTGAGTATTTACTGGATACAAATCCTTTAACCAATTCTGTTTGAAATTTATTTTGATTCCTTTTCTCATTCTAAGAAAATACGTTCATTTTGTATTTTATGCTACTCTTCTTTAAGGGAGTGGCCCCCACCCCACCCACTCATGCATATCTGGCTATCCTGAGAAAATGGTCTAGGAAAAGCCCATCAGCCCACCTGGGCTCAAATCCTGAACCGTCTCCTTAGGAGGGAACGTTCACCTCTCTGTGCCTCCATTTCCCTGTCTGTAAGCAGAATAGACATTACTGCTTTTGTGGGGGAACAGATGAGTTGACACATGAGAAACCCTTAGGGCCACCCTCAAAAGTGTGAGATCTGCCGGGCGGTGGTGGCGCACGCCTTTAATCCCAGCACTCGGGAGGCAGAGGCAGGCGGATCTCTGTGAGTTCAAGGCCAGCCTGGGCTACCAACTGAGTTTCAGGAAAGGCGCAAAGCTATCCAGAGAAACCCTGTCTCGAAAAACAAAAAAAAAAACCCAACCAAACAAAAGTGTGAGATCTGTTTGTGGTTTGGCTGCTGGAATTATTCTGATACTGAATAGTGATTACATCAAGCTCATGTTTCACCCTTTCACGCTGTCTTTTCTGATGGAGTTCTAGATGCTCTAACTCTCCCTCTGCCTTAGAAGGACTTGTTATCTACACTGCCATACAACACTGCCTAGCCTCCACTCACCTGCCTGCTACCTGGATAATCTTTTCCATGTTATGTTCTCAATTGAATTTTAAGTTCCTTAGAAACATGATTGTGTGTTGTCTCCCTTTACCCCTCTATGTAAGGGTCTTGTACATATGTATACTTGTGTAATGACATATTGGTATGCATGGTACACTCACAAACACAGGCATGCGTATGTTAACGTGTATAGGAAAAGAGGCAAATTCAGTACTCCCATTTCTGAGCAAAATAAGTGCCCTCTGGTGGCTGAGAAGAACATTATCCATGGCTCCAACCTTATTCCAAGATTCTAGCTATTGAGGAAGAAATAAGATTTCCGAGCATTGTCGTTTGGCCGACATATGATACTCATTTTATTTTCCTATTAACAATATTATTTTTCTCTCTGTTATCAAAAATAATACTGAATATTCCCTGTTTTTCTAGCAAATAAAACTATGGAAACTCTGAATTGAGGTCTCTCTATCGCTGAGGGGGTGTCGCTGAGGAATTCATAAAACAGAATGCCCTTGGACTCAACAGTGTATGATGGCCTCTCATTTTTATCCATGCAAATAAATCCCTAGGGTCTCAGTCAACAAGTCACATTGCTTCCACTAAACCATAAGACTGCAATAATATTTCTAGAGCTCTTGAAGACTGTGTTGATAGTCCATCTTGTGGTGATAGTTTATTTGTGCTGAAAGGTGAAATTTTATTTGTATGTCAATAAATAAAATTTGCCTGGAGATCAGAGGTCAGCGAGCCATAAACAGAAGTCGGGCGGTGATAGCCCATGCCCTTAATCCGATCACATGGCAGGCAGAGTCTCTGCGTGGTCAAGGACACAGCCAAGCGTGGTGACATGAACCTTTAATTCCAGTATCAACCATAGAGACCTGGAGGTCGGTATAGACAGGCAGTGACAAGGAAGTCATGTGGCTGGGCTTAGAGCCAATGACAAGGCAGAACAGCAAGGCAATTAAAAATACAAGTTAGATGGGAAGAAGCTCCCTGTGGAAGCTACTGCTGGTGGTAAGCTAAGGCTAGTCGCGGCTATTGCTCTGACCTCTTCAGCTAGTACCTCTGTATTTGATTCTTTGGTTCTGTGTTTCTTATGTAATAAGACTGTTTAGAAATTCGTCTACACCATCTAACCTCCTTATTTTACAGATGAGAACGCAGAGGCTGCCATAGATAAGGTGACCTGAAGAAGGCCATTCAGGGAACTCCTTTTATTCCTGAGATTAGAATTTGTTCTCCTAATTCCTTCAGTACATCTCTACCAAAGGTCAGACATCAGATCATGTTCAGGTTCAATAAGCAGAGGGGATGTAAGGCAGGAAGGAAAGGCTGCTCAAGTCACCCAAAACCCATACTGACATGGCCATGTTCTGCAACATACCAAAGTCAACAGCTGTGGAGGATCCCTGGTCACTAAACAAAGTCCAGAGATGGTGCAGTTGACTAATTAGGTGTGGGGGAGGACATGGGAGACAAGAAGTTCTGGAAAGTCTATTTTCCTACAGGAAAGACCTGATTTGTTCAGCCCAGTTCGTTTTCTGAGGTACATCATGTCCGGTTCCTCTGGTCAGTTCATGCCTGGGTAGCATCCGAAGTGGGGTGACTTTAGCTTCAAATGTTAACATTCCTCAACCTCATCCTACACAAAAAGGCAGATGCTCGCCTGCAACCCGCTTAAACTGCAGTGCTTCCCAGTGCGTAGGTAAGTCAGGGGAGGGGCAGCCCCTGGCAGCTCGAGAACCAGAAATTCGTCCAATGGGAAGAAGAGGATAGGATGTTCCTGGTAGGGTGAGCCCCAACAATAACAAGAGTAACTGTTTCCCCTGCTCTGCCTACCCCACATTTTATTGAAAATTGTAGATGAGAAAACAAAAGATAGTACCAAACTGTGGGGCATCAGAATGCTCCCAGCAAAACATCATCCCAAAGCACCTAGAATTTCTCTCAGAAATCGGATTTCAGTTCAGTGTTGGGGTGAAGGGGAGTCACAAAGAAGAAGGGTAAACTAATTAGATGGTGAATATTGTTTGGAAAACTCATGACAAGAACTTCCTAAATCATTCTTGCCGAAGGAGGCTCTTGTTCACCTTATCTCATGCGAAGCACATCCTTCATCACTGACCTCAGTCTCTCTGTCTATGAAGTAAGGGATGAGAGCTTTGCCAGTTAGTTCTAGGGTGGCCTCCCAGGTCTTAGGGTCAAATAAAAGTACTCTTTTCCCAAAATTTTCAAAATATTTTAAAATCGTCTCTCTCCCAATGTTCCTTCACACCTTATTTTAAATAAATAAGAGGAAAATTGAAATATGGTATGAGGGAAAACATACCATGAAGAGCGGCGGGGCTCACTGCCCCTCCAAAAGTTAAAAGGGTAATTTGCTGTAAACTCCACCCTTGTTCTTCTGCCAGGTTGCTAAAAGAAAATGCTATTGCCACTTTGAATGGCATGGTACCACATTATGCCAAATCATTTTGAGGTCCTGTCCACTAAATGTCTCTAGTATCTCCTAGTCACTGTGGCAGCTTTCCCTACCTCTACTATTCAAGGCCCTCAGGAACCAGCAGCACCCTAGATTCAAGTGAAAGAGTCAGTGCCCAAGAACAGGGGGAGTGGGGTGATTATCCTTGAATCGTCTCAGTTTTGTTGTATTTCAGATCTGATTGGGGGAAATTAATGTGAGACAAATTCATAGCAAAGGCGTCTTCTCTGTCACGGGTCATTATCATTTCTTTTTTTTAATTTTTTTTAAGATTTATTTATTATGCATACAGTGTTCTGCCTGCATGTGTCCCTGCAGGCCAGAATGTGGTACCAGATCTCATTACAGGTGGTTGTGAGCTACCATGTGGTTGCTGGGAATTGAACTCAGGACCTCTGGAAGAGCAGCTAGTGCTCTTAACCTCTTGAGCCATCTCTCCAGCCCCTATTGTCATTTCTTCAGGTTGTGCCGGCCCACCCCATCACCACCCTCCCCTTATACTTCAGCTCTCAGGTAACAGAGCTGGTAACTGAGGAATTCTTTGTCTGCTTCTTCTCTCCACCAACTCATCGGCCACTCTTTCCCCATTTTTACCTGGCATAATATCCTGCAGGACTCTGTAGGCAAAAGAAGCACCAAGCCGTACAACCAAAGTGCGGGCATCATTGTCTTCCACACAGCCGATATTCTTGCTTCTGTCAAGATAAATGAAAAGGCGAAACGTCTCCAATCTGAAGCTCTTATAGCACCATGCCTCTGCAGGCACAGTTTCCCCGTGAGACTCCGTCTTCAGTGCTATCTACTCAGCTCTCTCTGGTCAGCAGTACCCACCCCCCCCACACACCCCGTGTCCGACTACAGGTCATTGCCGGGAGGCTCCAGGTGGAAGCCCAGTCCTGCTCTCGGCTCTCTCTTGTTGATTTGCATGGCATGCCTCACGTGGGTATCCTGCTAAACAAAGCTGCTTGATGGATTTCACCTGGCCTTCTGGCTCTAACAAATAACAGCCTGTGTTCGGGCAGTGGGAATGACAGCTCATGCCCCGGGTTAGAACAGGCCTGAGAACTGTGTAGGTGGCTACAGAAGATGAGCAGGGATTCTTGTGGGTAAGCTTGGCCTAGAAATACCTTTGAAGAATAAGTGCTGGGCTTATCCTCTTATCTCTCTCCATCTCAACCCCGAGAGGTGTGTCTCCCTGAGTAAACAGTGATTTCTGCAATGATATGCTCTCGTTATGTCTAACAGAAATGACAACAAAAGCAGAGTGATCGATTGCCATTGCCAGCAATGTTGGGATGTGACGGGCATACGATACACTCAGTAATATACCCAACAGAGGAAGAGAAAGGATGAGGAGGACAGGAAGAGAGGAAAGAAAGAAGGAAATGGGGGGGGGGGGGTCTGACAAAATGCATAAGGGACACAAAGGATCAAATAGATTCTAGGATTCACCTGAGAATATTAACATTAAATCTTGCTATTTTCATCCTGAGTGAGATAGTAATTGAAAGATGTTAGATGTCTGCACTCCTAGATAAAAGGACTTGCATGATCAGAATTCTCTGTATGCATGAATGAAAATTGCATGTACAAATCCATTATTATGCATAATTAATACATATAAAGCTTTTAAAAAAATAAGATTCAACATGTACCTGAAAGCAAGTGCCACTACTACCATGATAGATAGTTGGTAGATACATAGGTAAATGATAGATAGGTAGGTAGATGGGCAATAGATAAATAGATGATACACAGATGGACAGGCAGATGATAGATAGACAGATGGATAGAGAGATAGTTGTAGATAATGGATTATAGGTTGACTTGATAGATGAATAGATGATAGACAATTGTAGATAATAGACAGATGGAAGTTCAATAGATAAGTAGATAGGATACATACATAGGTGATAGATACATAGATATATAGATAGATACGTAGATAGATGATAGGTTATTGGTAGAATAAACTTTAGAAGACTTTGTTGTTATTAGAAAGCCCTGGGAATATCATAATGGTTGATCTTTTGCTACTTGACCATTTTTAGCCAAAAAGAATTCTTCCTCCCAATCATGCATCATATACAATAATGTCATAACTTAAATGATGAAATTATATTGATCTTTAAATTCTTATTTTCTGCACTGAAAGATTAATCTAGCAGGAATTCCACTAAAAATTCCAATAACAATATTTGCGGCACATCTTTCAGCATTCTGTTAGTACATTTATGGCCCTCACACAAAAGGACAAACATACTGCCCATTGCTTTTAAATAGCAATACAAAGGGGCACATAATTACCAACAAACTCAGTTATTTTTACATCTTTTATTTCATCCTAAGGCACTCAATTAGATAATGGCTCCCTATGAAAAACATGCTAGTGATCTGTCAGACCATCACCAAGGCCATCATTATTCTGAGCACACTTAGTATAACAGAAACATTAAAGCTGTGGATGAGTTTGTTGCCATAATTCTGAGAAAACTTAAAAGGAAAGCTAAATATTTCTGAATTAACTTTCTCTTTAAATTTTGTCATCAGTATGGGATATAGGATAGTAGTAGCATATTTTCAAGGCTGCAGGTTCAATCTTTAGCCTCTCTCTCTCTCTCTCTCTCTCTCTCTCTCTCTCTCTCTCTCTCTCTCTCTCTCTCTCTCTCTCTCACACACACACACACACACACACACACACACACACACACACACACACACACACACACCACACACACACACACACACACACACACACACACACACACACACACACACACACACGGCAATAACAACAATAACCACTCCACCCAAACAGAAATCCCTTAAGAGACTGGGAGATGGCTAAATCAGTAAGGTGTCTGTTGTGCAAACATGAGCAGCTGAGTTCAATCTCCAGCACCCAGATAAAAACCACGAGTAGCTTCAGGCTCCTCTAACCCCAGCACTGGGTAGGCAAAGACAGAAGGGTCTCTGGGGTTCCCTGGACAGCCAGACTTGGCAAACTGTCAAGTTCCATACTGAGTAAGAGATCTCCAAAAAATAAAACAGAGGGACTGAAAAGATGACTCAGAAGTTAAGAGCACTTGATGTTCTTCCAGAGGATGGGAGTTGGGTTCCCAGTACCCAGACTGTGCCACTCACAACTGCCTGTAACTCCAGCTCCAGAGCACAGGCACCCACACACACTTGCATACACATACACACAATTAATAATAATAATAATAATAATAATAATAACAATGTAAAGAGCAATTGAGGAAGATCACTGGGAGTTCAAGGCCAGCCTAAACTGCATAGCTGGGCCCTGTCTTGGAAGAAAGAAGGAAAGAAAGAAAGAAAGAGAGAGAGAGAGAGGGAGGGAGAGAGGGAGGGAGGGAGGGAGGGAGGGAGGGAGGGAGAGAGAGAGAAAGGAAGGAAGGAAGGAAGGAAGAAAGAAAGAAAGAAAGAAAGAAAGAAAGAAAGAAAGAAAGAAAGAAAGAAAGAAAGAGGGAGGGAGGGAGGAAGGAAGGAAGGAAAAAAGGAGACATTACTCAATCCAAAAGCTTAAGTAGACTTTTGTTTTTACAAAATGACAATTGAATTCTACAAATCAAGATGGAAATTGTTTGATTTGCCTATAATTGTTGTGTACTGTCCATAAAACGCTTGAGTATATATCATTTTGCTTTAATATTTTTTTTATTTAGAGAAAGGGACTCTCTACACAGCCCTTGATGTCCTAGAAGTCTCTATGTAGACTAGGCTGGCCTCAAACTCAAAGATCCACCTGCTTCTGCCTCCCAAGTACTGGAAGTAAAGTTGGGTGCCACCCACATGGTTTGCTTTAACTTTTAAAGAATTAGAGTTAGTGTAATGTTTATAAAAATAGCTTTGGTTATTATGAAACATACGTTTCTATGCATGATAAAATAATCACAAAATGTTTTAAGTGGAAACATTCCTCACTAGGCCTTCATCAGATTTTGCAGGGTGTCCTATTTGATAGTTCTGTTGCTACAGAGATCCAGAACCTTCTAACACCATCTTTAGTACCCAAGAGTAGCTTGTCATGCATAGAACCAGACTCTGGAATACTCTTTCCCCAAGTTTCAGAACACAATGCCTCATGTGTTTTGTTTGTTTGTTTGTTTGTTTGTTTGCCTTTTTTCTCAAGGCTAAAGATATTTCCTAAACTTCACCCTTTCTTGGATTTGGCTTGTAGAACCAGTTGCTCATTAAGCAGATCGGTGTGTTTTACTGTGGACTTGTGGGGAAAGTTTTTCTGCCCAGTGGGTTCACAGTTATTAAGCTGCACTCATTAGCTCCTTTTCAGTGACATGAAAGCAGGAGGTTCCAAAGCAGTAGGAAGGTCTAGCTGCAGTCTAGAGGCGTGACTCTAATATTCAGTGCATCCCCCAGACCCAGGGCCTGAAGCTCTGCATTCTCTTCAAAAGCTATGGTGTGTAGTAGGCAGATACATACACAAACAATAAGCATTAATTAACTAACAAAGACTTTTCCCTCACCCTCCTCAAGGAAGTCAAAGTATGATGGGGTACCTGGTGCCTGACCAGGGCCTGGGATTACAAACAAGGGCTTTCTCCCTGGAGAACAGCTACACTGGAGGCAAAGTACATGGGCTCAATGTGCAGAGGCATTCCAAATTTCCAGATTCCACAAAACGATCCTCATCTTTGCTGGCAATTTAACTTGTAAATATCCCTCCCTATATCTAATACCAAAATGTATCACCCCAAAGCACACAGGTGACTGTCCACAGCACAGCTCACTCACTAAGACAAAGTATGCACAAAGTAACCATGTTGGCAGTGTGCTGCGATATGTGGAGTGTATGGTTGCTCTGGAAACACTATGTGTTTAATTGAAAATACACATGCAATAATGCATTTTTACAGTGCAATTTTGAGAAGAGAAAAGATATTTTCAGCAGCTTGAATTCCTCTATCTATTCTGATTAAGAAAGTACTAGAACAGCAGTCACAAATCATATTGAGTATAAAAGTGAACAAAACTCCACACAGAGTTTAACAGTTTGACTTTGTCGTTCACAGACAAAGCTGGTGACAGACTTGTTTTAAGTGGAAACATTCCTCACTACCTACATATTTAGGGTTTTGTAATGAGTTATTATATGTCAAAGAAGATTCACCAACAGACTATAAGGCTTCCAAGCAGACTATGGATATGCATTTCAGATGGTCTCAGCTGGAAGGTTCGGTGGCATCTGTCGTTAGCCAGCATCCTACTGTTTTAGCCTTGGCCAATGATGGATGGATGCATCCTGATGGATGCTGTCTTTATGAGAGACAAGGGGAAAAACACATAGAAGTTCTTATTGTCTCTTTACTGTCTGAATCTATGCATTAGCTCTTCTAGTGCTTTCAAATAACCCTGAGCATGTGAAAGGACTTCAAGCTTCCTAATTAAAGAGCTGTTGATAAAGCTGGTTCTCCTCATCTCACAGGTGCCAGGCCCCACATCTGGGATTTGAACCCAAGTCTGCAATTTTTCCAGACTTTTACCATGCCACTGTTCTAAAACAAACATCGAAGAGCTGGTCTTTGCACAGATTTCACATAGAACTCTCATCTCGATGCTGTAACAAATTTATGGGCTACACGGTAGATGCCACAACTCTCTTCTACCTAAGAGGAACTGTGGTTCAGATGGTAAATGGCTTTCCCAAGGTCGAATTTCAAGTTATTGGAAAATTCAAATTCTTCTTGCAACTCCTGATCCATGGCTCCTAACTGAGGTCACCCTTTGGTGCCCATGAGGCATTGGCACAGGTCCTTCCTTGTATACCGATATTTGGGAATGTTCAAGGCTTGTTCATAAATTGCATACGACCTCCCCATATCCACCCTTAATCATCTCTAGATGATCTCTAATGTCTAACACAATACAGGGAAGCAGGAGATGAAGCAGTTTTGATCAGAAAGCAAAATCCAGGCTTGCTGAGCTTGTGAGCATGGCTCAGAGAATAGGCTGTGAGGAGGAGAGAAAACTACAGTCTCATTTCTGGCTCTGGATGAAGTCATCAGGAGGTCGTATGTGAGTGCTGCTGGACAAAAGAATAAAACCCCGCTTAGGTGTGATGGTGCCTACCTGAAATCCCAGTGGTTCCAGAGGCTAAGGCAAGAGTTCAAGGTCAGCCTGTACTGCACAGTGTGTCAAAAAAGCAGGAGGAGGAGGAGGAGGAGGAGGAGGAGGAGGAGGAGGAGGAGGAGGAGGAGGAGGAGGAAGGAAGGAAAAGAGAAGAAAAAAGCAGCAGCATCGAATACAACATATGTATCAGAAGGAAGAAGTAACACAATGTAAGTACTAAGTAAATAGTATTGTTATGCTGTATTTTTTAAGATTTATTTATTTATTATGTATACAGTGTTCTGCCTGCATGTATGCCTGCAGGCCAGAAGAGGGAACTAGATCTCATTACAGATGGTTGTGAGCTACCGTGTGGTTGCTGGGAATTGAACTCAGGACCTCTGGAAGCGCAGTCAGTGCTCTTAACCTCTGAGCCATCTCTCCAGCCCCTATACTGTATTTTTTGATAGAATGACAAGAAAGTCTGTACATATTCGATACAGGTGCAGTATGTGTATGCGTGTGCGTGTGTGGCCATAGTTAAATCCACAGATATGAATCTCATGGTCATGTAGGGTCAACTCTGCACTGTTCTGTGCTTGCCTCCTTCTCTGCCCTTGTTGGAAATGGAGAGTTCTGGTTGTCCTTACTAGTAAAGCAACCAATGACAACAGTTTTGTGGGGTCTGTCTTCCAGATTCTTGGACATTCCAATGGGGATTTTCTGAGGCAGTCCCTCCAGCGGCAGAACAGGAGAAACCATCAGAAGCAAGGATGCTGTGTCACATGAGCAGGAGAAACCATCAGAAGCAAGGATGGCCCAAAACACACGCACAGAACTGCCTCCTCACATGTGGGTGAGCCCTCAGTTTCCCCAGAAGCCCAGTTTGCTAAAGTTCAAGTCATTCTCATAGGTTCTTCAGAGCCAGTTCCTCTAAACCAATGGCTCTCAACTTGTGGGTCTCCACTCCCACAGCGGTTGTATATCAGACATCCTGCATATCAGATATTTACATTACAATTTATAACAGTAGCAAAATTATAGTTATGAAGTAGCAATGAAATAATTTTATGGTTAGGGGAACTGTATTAAAGGGTTGCAACATATCAAGAATGACTGGTCTTCACCATTGTTAAACTGGGCTCTTTCCTCTTCACACATTCAGGTCTCAAGCTGTGCTGGAAGCAGATGAACACTCAGCCTGAGGTGGACACAGCACTCAGGGTGCATGTGCACATGGCATCTATGTCAGGTGCTGGCCAAGGTGTGTCCTGAGAACCATCTACCTGGTGAGTCACCACAAAACACCAAAGACAACTTACCGTCATCCAGACTCTGCAAACACCGAGACTAATACCATGCGAAATTTGGGGCTGGGGTAATAGCTGAGTCAGCCCAATGCTTGCTATGCAAACACAAGAACCCAAATATAAATTTCCTGACCCAATCAAATGGTGAAAAGAAAAAAAAACTGACTTTCACAAGGTGTCCTCTGACTTCCACACCAAGTAACTAAATAAATGTGTGAACTTTTTAATTAAGAATTCTGAAATGGGGGCCTGGAGAGATGGCTCAAAGGTTAAGAGCACTGGCTGCTCTTCTGGAGGTCCTGAGTTCAATTCCCATCAACCGCATGGTGGCTCACAACCATCTATAATGAGATCTGGTGCCCTCTTCTAGCGTGTAGCTATACACGTCGGCAGAATACTGTATGCATAATAAATAAATAAATCAATAAATCTTTTTAAAAAAGCATTCTGAAATGGAGTAGAATGCCATAGAAAAGTACAATTTGATAAAGTAATAAAAATTACTTTATTTTCACTCCTTTTTAATGAGCCATAGATTAGACAGAAACTCCTGACATGTCCCCAAGCCCAGAATATACTCGTCGGAAGCCTGCCTTGAGGACTGGTGCTTCATGCGCTCCCACATCTTAGCAGGGAGGCAAGCACAGGGGAGATGGGAAAGAGAGACTCCAAGGAAAAGGTCTTAGTCCAGTCCTGAGGCTCTGCCACACACTTCAAAGATTAGTTCAGTGTGAGTTTTGGAGGGCTCTTCAAACTGCAGCACCATCCAACTGAAGAATTTTTAAACTAGATGTTCGGGCTGCATCGTGAAATGGGGAGAGGACCATGAAACTTCTCGTCTGGAAGCAGTAAGGACTCCAGGCCTATCCCCAGATGAAAACAGAAAACAGAGCCTTAACATTTGCACACGCAATTCATGGAACTGGAGGAAACTCTGATACTGCATTTAACAAAAGCTCAGTGTCAGAGAGCTGGACCAGATGAGCAGATTTTTTCCCTATCACTCATCAAAGATGTTCTCGTCAGTCTTCCCAATCCTGATCTTCCTAAGACGCTGACTTCCTCAGACTCTCGTGTCTCTGCTTTCAGTGGAGTTCTTCCAGTCAAATTTGTTGGTGGGAAATAACATTGGTGCTGGAGATTCTGGGTTTGGATCTCCAGCACCCAGGTAATCATGGTTGTAGGCATGAGCTTGGAGGGCAGAGACATGTGGATCCCTGGGGCTTGCTGCCCAATCAGTCTCAGGGAAACTGCAAACTCCAAGTTTAGGAAGAGACCCTGTCTCAAAAGTAAGGTAGGGAGTCACAGAGGAAGACGCCTGATAAGACCTCTGGCCTCCACATGCACACATACATGTTTGTGCGCGCGTGTGCACACACACACACACACAAACACGCACACACATACACACTCATATGGAAATTCTTCACAGTTAGCTTCATGTACAGAAGAATCTCATATGGAAATGTGTTTTAATTATACATCAGTTCAAAGAAGAAAATATAAAATAGGAAATTATGATAAAACTTGGGAAGTTGGACTGGGGATGTGGCTCATAGAATGCTTGCCATGGGTTTGATCCCCAGAATCACATTAACCAGACATCATGGCACATGTCTGTAATCCTAACACATGGAAGGTGGAAAGATCAGAAATTCAAGGTCATCCTTATCTACATAGCATTTGAGTCCAACCTGGGCTACTTGAAACCCTGTCTCAAAAAGAAAAATACTTCCAAAGTCAAAAGAACCTCATGGGCTTCATAAATGAATTGAAGCCAAGTGACACTAACAAAAAAGAATCAACCTAAGGAAGATTTGAGGCAACTCAACAGCTCGTGCTGATAAAGGAGAAACACAGACAGAAAGACAGTATCTGTAACAGTTAATCTTGACTATTAACTTGATTAGATAGAGAGACATCTAGGAAATTAGTAAAGTACACTTCTGGGTGCCTCTGTGAGGACTTTTGCAGAGATGATGTAATTCTGAAATGCACTCTCTCTCTCTCTCTCTCTCTCTCACACACACACACACACACACACACACACACACACACACACACATACACACATACATGCTCATACACATTCACACACTCACTCACTCACTCACACTCATACTCACTTGGAAGAAGAGAATGGGAGAGAAGATGATTTACATCCCAAAGGGGCAAATGTCAGACATCCAGAATCAGTCTCCTTGGAAATTATTTTTGACAACAGATTTTTTTTTCTAGAGGATGGTAGAATCTGTGGTTTTATTTCTCAAAATTCTGCTTCAGCAACATGTGAAAAATAGGAGATTCTAGTGGTCATGGTGAAGTGCACCTTTAATCCCAACCATCAGAAGGCAGAAGTAGGGAGGTCTCTGGGAATTTGAGGACAGCCTGATCTACACAGCAAGTTCCAAGCTAGCCAGGGCTACATGGGGAGACCCTGTCTCAAAACTAGACTTTTAAATATCACTTTACCTTCATTGTATTTTACATTTTATAACTCCTCTCTTGAATATTAGGATGATTGTTTGGAAACTAACGTTTCTTGTAAGACAATTTGAAACACAGAAATTCCTTTAATACTTTCAAAAGAAAATATAGTATATTATACAATTGTATTTTTCTGCTTTGCTTTATATTTAGGGAAGGGAAAGTCATGGATAGTATTTATGTACTTAGAGTCAGTAATTTTGGTGCCATCCATCAAGAGGGGAAATAGAGAAGAAACAAATCTAGGAACAGGTAATGGGGAAATTAAGATAATATTTGAGAAGCACTTGGCTTGATTTATGTGTCTTCATTATGTAATTTTTTACTGAATCACTCTTGTTACTCCAATTTTAGTAGCCATGTTATGATCACAAGATGCTCTCTGTACTTCAGCAAAAGGGTTCCAAGACCTCATGCACATAACGACTCAGAAAAGCTCAATGTGAAAACTCACGATGAGGGTTTGCAGAGACAGTTCAACAGGTAAGAGCATGTACTGCTCCTGTGGAGGCTCTGAGTTCAGTTCCCAGCACCCACATCATGCAGCCCACAATGTCTATAACTCCAGTTCCCTATGGTCCAGTGACATCATCCAACTCCAAGAGCACCAGCATATACATAGCATATATTCACACAGACACAGACATACATATAAATAAAAACAAATTCATTTTTAAGTGCACAATTATAGTATAACTGTCATGAAAATACATATAAACACATAATAGTTGGCCAAAAGAACAATGATTTTTTTAACCTACAGATGTTCATAAAAGCATTGCATTAAAATCTTTACACGGTATACACCCTGACATCTGTACTTATTGGTAAGAAATAACTATTTCTTCCTTTACAAAATGAAACTATTGAAGTGAAAACAATTTTTTAATCTATTTACAAGTTGGAGTTGTCAATTTTTATGAATTCACCCGTCTTGTATCCCCTCTCTCTCTCTCTCTCTCTCTCTCTCTCTCTCTCTCTCTCTCTCTCTCTCTCTGTGTGTGTGTGTGTGTGTGTGTGTGTGTGTGTGTGTGTGTGTGTTCAGAAGACAGTTTGTAGGAGTTGGTTCTCTCCTAACATGTGGGGCCTAGGGATTGAACTCAGATCATCAGGCTTGGCAGCAAGGACCTTTACCCATTGACCCAACTCGCCAGCCTGAAACGTGATTGTTTTAAACCCCATCCTGGGGCAGACTTTATACCTGCTACAGCTGGGATGTTATGCTAAGCAGGACACTGTATAGTGCTTGCTTACATACTTTATTCTACGAACAGCAATCTAGATGGACCATTCTGATATGGATAGAGTTTAGGTTTGTTGCCAAATCTGTTTAAAAGTTTTCTGCTGCAAAACTTTCCTCATGATAAAAATGAATTAATTCACACCATCCCAATCTTTCCAAACAAAGATATAATTGGAAAAAATAGTCTCAATAATAAATAAGGATTTGATTGGTCAACAATCAGGTGATCTCAAGCTTAGCTGCTCAGGGATTACTTTGCCTTTGTGATGGTAGAGTAGGTTAGACCCTTGGCTGCTCAGGGCTTGCTTTGCTTTTGTGATGGTAGCATAGGTTAGACTCCTGGTGGTATTATTATTGCTGTTGTTGTTATTATATTATCATTATGACTACTAATTACCTGCCTAGGCATGTTCACATCTCAACCAAACATGTCTGGAATTTGCCTGCCCTTTCAGTGTTTATCATGGGTGCAGCCACCTGAACACTAATAGGCTTGGCCCAGCTCTTTGAACTAAGGGAAAGCAGCTGACCTCACTGGGCCCTAAGTCTCCGGCACAAGAATTTTAAAACCTAAACAGGAAGAAAGAGTTAGGCTCCCTCCCTCCCTTAACCAGAAAAGGAGAAAACAATGGCAGCTCAAAGTAGTAATTCCTGATTTAACTGCCCAATAGGACTCCAAGAGGAATTTCTGTGAAAATACCATTGTCTGGGGCCTGAATTCAATGAGAATTTCTGGAAGTATGCCTCAGACACCAGTATGTTCCATAAAACTCTTTTGTTAGTTGTCTTGTCGTTTTGACATCAACTACAGTTACCTGGGAAGAAGGGAATCTCTGTTAAAAAATCGCCTCCATCAGATTGGCCCGTGGGCATGTCTGTGAGGCATTTTCTTAATTGCTAACTGGTGCATGAAGACCCAGCCCCCTGTGGACTGAACGAGAAGAGAAGCTGAGCAAGCCAGGGATAGCAGGCCAGTAACCAACGTTCCTTCGTGCTGTCTACTTCAGGTTCTGCTTTGAAACTTGTCTAGACTTGCTTCGGTGATGGACCGTACATAACCGGCAAACCAACAACCCCCCTTGTCCCCAAGGTGGTTCTGGTTGGTGTTTTATCACAGTAACAGAAAGGAAGCCAGAACATCTGCATTCTGCACCGTTTCATTACTACTGACAAACTGCCGTGGAAGTGTGAGGACGCCTCTGTGTGCGCTACACCTCCTCTGTGTGTGCCACACCTCCTCTGTGTGTGTGCTACACCTCCTCTGTGTGTGTGCTACACCTCCTCTGTGTGTGCCACACCTCCTCTGTGTGTGCCACACCTCCTCTGTGTGTGCTACACCTCCTCTGTGTGTGCCACACCTCCTCTGTGTGTGCCACACCTCCTCTGTGTGTGCTACACCTCCTCTGTTTGCTACACCTCCTCCGTGTGTGCTACTCCTCCTCCGTGTGTGCTACACCTCCTCTGTGTGTGCTACTCCTCCTCCGTGTGTGCTACACCTCCTCTGTGTGTGTGCTACACCTCCTCTGTGTGTGCTACACCTCCTCTGTGTGTGCTACACCTCCTCTGTGTGTGCTACACCTCCTCTGTGTGTGCCACACCTCCTCTGTGTGTGTGCTACACCTCCTCTGTGTGTACTACACCTCCTCTGTGTGTGCTACTCCTCCTCTGTGTGTGCTACTCCTCCTCTGTGTGTGCTACACCTCCTCTGTGTGTGCTACACCTCCTCTGTGTGTGTGCTACTCCTCCTCTGTGTGTGTGCTACTCCTCCTCTGTGTGTGCTACACCTCCTCTGTGTGTGCTACACCTCCTCTGTGTGTGTGCTACACCTCCTCTGTGTGTACTACACCTCCTCTGTGTGTGCTACTCCTCCTCTGTGTGTGCTACACCTCCTCTGTGTGTGCTACTCCTCCTCTGTGTGTGCTACACCTCCTCTGTGTGTGCTACACCTCCTCTGTGTGTGCTACTCCTCCTCCGTGTGTGCTACACCTCCTCTGTGTGTGTGCTACACCTCCTCCGTGTGTGCTACAACTCCTCTGTGTGTGTGCTACACCTCCTCTGTGTGTGCTACTCCTCCTCTGTGTGTGCTACACCTCCTCTGTGTGCTACTCCTCCTCTGTGTGTGCTACACCTCCTCTGTGTGTGCTACTCCTCCTCTGTGTGTGCTACACCTCCTCTGTGTGTGCTACTCCTCCTCTGTGTGTGCTACTCCTCCTCTGTGTGTGCTACTCCTCCTCTGTGTGTGCTACACCTCCTCTGTGTGTGCTACTCCTCCTCTGTGTGTGCTACTCCTCCTCTGTGTGTGCTACTCCTCCTCTGTGTGTGCTACACCTCCTCTGTGTGTGCTACTCCTCCTCTGTGTGTGCTACACCTCCTCTGTGTGCTACTCCTCCTCTGTGTGTGCTACACCTCCTCTGTGTGTGCTACTCCTCCTCTGTGTGTGCTACTCCTCCTCTGTGTGTGCTACTCCTCCTCTGTGTGTGCTACACCTCCTCTGTGTGTGCTACACCTCCTCTGTGTGTGCTACACCTCCTCTGTGTGCTACTCCTCCTCTGTGTGTGCTGCACCTCCTCTGTGTGTGCTACATCTCCTCTGTGTGTGCTACACCTCCTCTGTGTGTGCTACTCCTCCTCTGTGTGTGCTACTCCTCCTCTGTGTGTGCTACTCCTCCTCTGTGTATGCTACTCCTCCTCTGTGTGTGCTACTCCTCCTCTGTGTGTGCTACTCCTCCTCTGTGTGTGCTACTCCTCCTCTGTGTGTGCTACACCTCCTCTGTGTGTGCTACTCCTCCTCTGTGTGTGCTACACCTCCTCTGTGTGGGCTATACCTCCTCTGTGTGTGTGCTACACCTCCTCTGTGTGTGCTACTCCTCCTCTGTGTGTGCTACTCCTCCTCTGTGTGTGCTACACCTCCTCTGTGTGTGCTACACCTCCTCTGTGTGTGTGCTACACCTCCTCTGTGTGTGCTACTCCTCCTCTGTGTGTGCTGCACCTCCTCTGTGTGCTACTCCTCCTCTGTGTGTGCTACTCCTCCTCTGTGTGCTACTCCTCCTCTGTGTGTGCTACTCCTCCTCTCTGTGTTTGCTACCCTTCCTCTCTGTGTGCTACTCCTCCTCTCTGTGTGCTACTCCTCCTCTGTGTGTGCTACACCTCCTCTGTGTGTGCTACACCTCCTCTGTGTGTGTGCTACTCCTCCTCTGTGTGTGCTACTCCTCCTCTGTGTGTGCTACTCCTCCTCTGTGTGTGCTACTCCTCCTCTGTGTGTGCTACACCTCCTCTGTGTGTGCTACACCTCCTCTGTGTGTGCTACTCCTCTGTGTGTACTACTCCTCCTCTGTGTGCTACTCCTCCTCTGTGTGTGCTACACCTCCTCTGTGTGTGTGCTACTCCTCCTCTGTGTGTGTGCTACTCCTCCTCTGTGTGTACTACACCTCCTCTGTGTGTGTGCTACACCTCCTCTGTGTGTGTGCTACACCTCCTCTGTGTGTGCTACACCTCCTCTGTGTGTGTGCTACACCTCCTCTGTGTGTGCTACTCCTCCTCTGTGTGTGCTACACCTCCTCTGTGTGTGCTACTCCTCCTCTGTGTGTGCTACACCTCCTCTGTGTACTGTTCCTCCTCTGTGTGTGCCACACCTCCTCTGTGTGTGCTACTCCTCCTCTGTGTGTGCTACTCCTCCTCTGTGTGTGCTACACCTCCTCTGTGTGTGCTACACCTCCTCTGTGTGTGCTACTCCTCCTCTGTGTGTGCTACACCTCCTCTGTGTGTGCTACACCTCCTCTGTGTGTGTGCTACACCTCCTCTGTGTGTGCTACTCCTCCTCTGTGTGTGCTGCACCTCCTCTGTGTGTGCTACACCTCCTCTGTGTGTGCTACACCTCCTCTGTGTGTGCTACTCCTCCTCTGTGTGTGCTACTCCTCCTCTGTGTGTGCTACTCCTCCTCTGTGTATGCTACTCCTCCTCTGTGTGTGCTACTCCTCCTCTGTGTGTGCTACTCCTCCTCTGTGTGCTACTCCTCCTCTGTGAGTGCTACACCTCCTCTGTGTGTGCTACACCTCCTCTGTGTGTACTACTCCTCCTCTGTGTGTGTGCTACTCCTCCTCTGTGTGTGCTACACCTCCTCTGTGTGCTACTCCTCCTCTGTGTGTGCTACTCCTCCTCTGTGTGTGCTACACCTCCTCTGTGTGTGCTACTCCTCCTCTGTGTGTGTGCTACACCTCCTCTGTGTGTGTGCTACACCTCCTCTGTGTGCTACACCTCCTCCGTGTGTGCTACACCTCCTCTGTGTGTGCTACTCCTCCTCTGTGTGTGCTACACCTCCTCTGTGTGTGTGCTACACCTCCTCTGTGTGTGCTACACCTCCTCTGTGTGTGCTACACCTCCTCTGTGTGTGTGCTACACCTCCTCTGTGTGTGTGCTACACCTCCTCTGTGTGTGCTACACCTCCTCTGTGTGTGTGCTACACCTCCTCTGTGTGTGCTACACCTCCTCTGTGTGTGCTACTCCTCCTCTGTGTGTGCTACACCTCCTCTGTGTGTGCTACTCCTCCTCTGTGTGTGCTACACCTCCTCTGTGTGCTACTCCTCCTCTGTGTGTGCTACACCTCCTCTGTGTGTGCTACTCCTCCTCTGTGTGTGCTACACCTCCTCTGTGTGTACTACTCCTCCTCTGTGTGTGCTACTCCTCCTCTGTGTGTGCTACTCCTCCTCTGTGTGTACTACTCCTCCTCTGTGTGTACTACACCTCCTCTGTGTGTGCTACTCCTCCTCTGTGTGTGCTACACCTCCTCTGTGTGTGCTACACCTCCTCTGTGTGTGGTACACCTCCTCTGTGTGTGCTACTCCTCCTCTGTGTGTGCTACACCTCCTCTGTGTGTGCTACTCCTCCTCTGTGTGTGCTACACCTCCTCTGTGTGCTACTCCTCCTCTGTGTGTGCTACTCCTCCTCTGTGTGTGCTACACCTCCTCTGTGTGTGCTACACCTCCTCTGTGTGTGCTACTCCTCCTCTGTGTGTGCTACTCCTCCTCTGTGTGTGTGCTACACCTCCTCTGTGTGTGTGCTACACCTCCTCTGTGTGTGCTACACCTCCTCTGTGTGTGCTACTCCTCCTCTGTGTGTGCTACTCCTCCTCTGTGTGTGCTACACCTCCTCTGTGTGTGCTACACCTCCTCTGTGTGTGCTACACCTCCTCTGTGTGCTACTCCTCCTCTGTGTGTGCTACACCTCCTCTGTGTACTGTTCCTCCTCTGTGTGTGCTACTCCTCCTCTGTGTGTGCTACACCTCCTCTGTGTGTGCTACACCTCCTCTGTGTGTGCTACACCTCCTCTGTGTGTGTGCTACACCTCCTCTGTGTGTGCTACACCTCCTCTGTGTGTGCTACTCCTCCTCTGTGTGTGCTACACCTCCTCTGTGTGTGCTACTCCTCCTCTGTGTGTGCTATACCTCCTCTGTGTGTGCTACTCCTCTGTGTGTGCTACACCTCCTCTGTGTGCTACTCCTCCTCTGTGTGTGCTACTCCTCCTCTGTGTGCTACTCCTCCTCTGTGTGTGCTACTCCTCCTCTCTGTTTTTGCTACCCTTCCTCTCTGTGTGCTACTCCTCCTCTCTGTGTGCTACTCCTCCTCTGTGTGTGCTACACCTCCTCTGTGTGTGCTACACCTCCTCTGTGTGTGTGCTACTCCTCCTCTGTGTGTGCTACTCCTCCTCTGTGTGTGCTACTCCTCCTCTGTGTGTGCTACTCCTCCTCTGTGTGTGCTACTCCTCCTCTGTGTGTGCTACACCTCCTCTGTGTGTGCTACTCCTCTGTGTGTACTACTCCTCCTCTGTGTGCTACTCCTCCTCTGTGTGTGCTACACCTCCTCTGTGTGCTACTCCTCCTCTGTGTGTGTGCTACTCCTCCTCTGTGTACTACACCTCCTCTGTGTGTGTGCTACACCTCCTCTGTGTGTGTGCTACACCTCCTCTGTGTGTGTGCTACACCTCCTCTGTGTGTGCTACTCCTCCTCTGTGTGTGCTACACCTCCTCTGTGTGTGCTACTCCTCCTCTGTGTGTGCTACACCTCCTCTGTGTACTGTTCCTCCTCTGTGTGTGCCACACCTCCTCTGTGTGTGCTACTCCTCCTCTGTGTGTGCTACTCCTCCTCTGTGTGTGCTACACCTCCTCTGTGTGTGCTACACCTCCTCTGTGTGTGCTACTCCTCCTCTGTGTGTGCTACACCTCCTCTGTGTGTGCTACACCTCCTCTGTGTGTGTGCTACACCTCCTCTGTGTGTGCTACTCCTCCTCTGTGTGTGCTGCACCTCCTCTGTGTGTGCTACACCTCCTCTGTGTGTGCTACACCTCCTCTGTGTGTGCTACTCCTCCTCTGTGTGTGCTACTCCTCCTCTGTGTGTGCTACTCCTCCTCTGTGTATGCTACTCCTCCTCTGTGTGTGCTACTCCTCCTCTGTGTGTGCTACTCCTCCTCTGTGTGCTACTCCTCCTCTGTGTGTGCTACACCTCCTCTGTGTGTGCTACACCTCCTCTGTGTGTGCTACACCTCCTCTGTGTGTGCCACACCTCCTCTGTGTGTGCTACTCCTCCTCTCTGTGTGCTACTCCTCCTCTCTGAGTGTGCTACTCCTCCTCTCTGTGTGCTACTTCTCCTCTGTGTGTGTGTGCCACACCTCCTCTGTGTGTGCTACACCTCCTCTGTGTGTGCTACACCTCCTCTGTGTGTATGCTACACCTCCTCTGTGTGTGCTGCACCTCCTCTGTGTGTGTGCTACTCCTCCTCTGTGTGTATGCTACACCTCCTCTGTGTGTGTGCTACACCTCCTCTGTTGTGCTACACCTCCTCTGTGTGTGCTACTCCTCCTCTGTGTGTGTGCTACATCTCCTCTGTGTGTGCTACTCCTCCTCTGTGTGTGCTACACCTCCTCTGTGTGTGCTACTCCTCCTCTGTGTGTGCTACACCTCCTCTGTGTGCTACTCCTCCTCTGTGTGTGCTACACCTCCTCTGTGTGTGTGCTACACCTCCTCTGTGTGTGCCACACCTCCTCTGTGTGTGCTACACCTCCTCTGTGTGTGCCACACCTCCTCTGTGTGTGCTACACCTCCTCTGTGTGTGCTACTCCTCCTCTGTGTGTGCTACACCTCCTCTGTGTGTGCTACACCTCCTCTGTGTGTGCTACACCTCCTCTGTGTGTGCTACACCTCCTCTGTGTGTGCTACACCTCCTCTGTGTGTGCTACACCTCCTCTGTGTGTGCTACTCCTCCTCTGTGTGTGCTACTCCTCCTCTGTGTGTGCTACACCTCCTCTGTGTGTGTGCTACTCCTCCTCTGTGTGTGCTACTCCTCCTCTGTGTGCTACTCCTCCTCTGTGTGTGCTACACCTCCTCTGTGTGTGTGCTACACAGTCACTGTGCTCATCGTTAGCATTTTCAGGGAAGATCCGACATTCAGCACCTCCCAACTGATATTAACATGTGAAATTGAGGGGAAACCCCGGGATTGATATTAATAAGTCCTTGAGAACAACCCACCCACTGAAGGAAAGGAAGAACAAATCAAGAAGATGCCACAGGCAAACAAAAGTGAAAACCGAGAGCTGGACCACTCACTGTCCCTCATGCCCTGGACCCTCCAAATGCCCCAGTACTGTGAGGCAGTCCCTTGGGGACACTCAAGCTAGAGTGTCACAGGAGTTTGCTTGCTGCGCTGAAAAGACTTAGAAATCGTATGCAGAGGATACTACACCTTTCATAAAAATAAAATCAGGACAGGAGAGGGGACTCGGTAGTTAAGAACACTGGCTCTTCTTTGACAGGACTTGGGTTCGAATCCCAGCACCCACATGGCAGTTAACAACCATCTGTAACTTCAGTTCTAAGGGATCCAACACGCTCTTCTATCCACTACAGGCACCATGCACACAGTGCGCAGACATGCATGCAGGCAGAAATACCCATACACATAGATAAACAGGTAAACACAATTTAAAAATAAAATCAGGGGTTTTCCTGTCTACTTATGGCTATTTACTGGCTACTCTGTTAAAAGAAATAATTAGAAATAGCAATTTCTGTATATTCCCAAAGCTATATATTCCCAGGATCACCCACTAAACTGTAGGGTTTCATAAGCACCTAAGAGGAGTTAGGGCTATTATCCACTGTTGAGTTCAATCACATCTCAGTCAGAGACAGTACCAAGGGACAGTGGCGGCAGTGGGAGTGGCCTGCCTCACTAGGAGAAGCACATTATCACTTAATGGTCTAGAATTTCCAGAATTTACTGAGGATTAAACAAAGAAAGAAAAACAGACCGTCATTTGAAACACACTCGTAAATTCTCTATAGACACGCTACCCCCATTACCCCTTAGACCCAGGGAAAACTGTTTCCACCCTCAATCCCTGTGCTCTCTCCCCCGTATCCAAATTTAGAAGGACCAGTCCTGACTCCTGGTTACCAATTTCCATTCATCCAGCAAACACACAGTGATGCTGTAACTCTGTATTCTGCAAACATGACCAGAAAGGAACATGGTGCATCTGATCTTGGAATACAATCTGTAAAGACTCCAAACCAAGCCCTTGGGGGCTGGGAACTGTCAGTCAGGAAGGTGCTTAGACCTGAGTTGTCTCCCCAGCACCCATGTAAAAAGGCTGGGAACAGGAGTGAGCACCTGTAGCCTCAGTGCTGAGGGGCAGAGACAGGGGGACCCCTGGGGCTCCAATATGGAGAGACCTTGTCTCAAAATATAAGGTGAAGAGCAATGGGAGACACCCAGTGTCAATCTCTGGCCTCCACATGAATGTACACATATGTGAATAAGCAAGTCACATACAGATGTATATCCACTTGAACATGCTCTCTCTCTCTCTCTCTCTCTCTCTCTCTCTCTCTCTCTCTCTCTCACACACACACACACACACACACACACACACACACACACACACACACACATACACACACACACACACACACACACACACACACACACACAAAATGCAAGGCTTTCATTCAGTAAGGCTAACCAACTGAGTGTACTGAAAACTACTCATCTGAGCTACTAAGAAGTCAAAAAGTATTTCTAAAATAGAGATGTAAATACAGATCAACTCTGAAAGAGTCAATGAAATAAGGCCAAAATAATGAGATAAATGTCAGCTTCCCTTTTCAGCCAATAAGCTTTTTCCAATGGGGGAACAAACATTTGTCAAAATTCAAAGAGTAAACATTTTGAATGAAAGTTAAGCTCTTAAAATTGCACTCAACTGACAAAGACTCCTCCCAGAAAAGGAAAGCCCAAAGCGAAGGATCAACCACAACAGGGTTTTAAGAAGTAACATGAAAATATAGAGGGCAGGCAAGATGGTTCAGTGAATAAAGACACTTGCCGACAGGACCATCTGAGTTCGGTCCTGGGACCCACATGGTGAAAGAAGAGAAGTGAAGGGGGTCTTGAAGACACTCTTCTAAACCAAAAGAACCCCCCCCTCAAGCTCAGACTTGCTCGGCGGAAGTGTAGGACCAGAAGATGTCCATGCCTCCATTAGCTGAGGGTACTCCAAGGTTTTTTGAGAAGGTATAAAAATTCTCCTCTGGTATCAAGGAGATTTTTGAAGTTGGCGAAACTTCTACAATAAAACTGAGTATTAAATATCACAGCATCTGATGGGAGAAAACAGCAAAGGTTTCATGACCATCTGTGTTTACCACGTTGCACTCACCAGGGGGTTTGGGTGGAATCAGTTTGTTCAGACATTCTGATTTCCTGTGTTTCAAAATTTAGATGGGGTCAGCAGAGTATAGAACCAAAGATGGAAGTAAAAATATTGTCACCCAAGACTGGATGGAGTTCTTCTTGACTAGAGCCTGTAAGTCACCAAATTCTTCTTGGTACTTATTCCCTGTCCGTGTTATTAATTGAGGCCCAAATAACCAATGCCTCCTAGCCATGCTGTCATAATTAACTCATTTCTGAAATTCCTCAGCACAGGAGGTCATTAGAAGGAAGAGGATGCGGGAGTACTCACCGTGGCTGGTGAACAAGACTCTCGGGGACACCTGCCCTCTTCCCTGGTAGCTGGAGAGAGGGGCATCAGTGGCTTTCCTTCGTCATATCTCTCTTCAGATCAGCAGCTAGGCTCCTGTATCTCTTGAGTGGTCACTTCTGCCCTGAATGCCGCTCCAGAGACTGAGGCAGCTGTGCTGGGCTCTGCCCTCCCACAGCCAGCTGCCCCATGTGCAGAGGAGCCCCAGCCTGACAGACAGGTCCTGCCTGACAGACAGCATCTGCAGTGGGAGGGCACAGAGCTGGAGAGTGGATGAGTCAAGGGCCCAGGGACACACATACACTCTCTCTCCAAAGGTAAAGGCTCTGCCTTTGACAAGGTGCCCAGGGCTGTGGTGGTGGTGGTGGTGGTGGTGGTGGAGATACAGGATCCGTGGTACTTGGCCATACCTTCTTACCTAGCAAGTCTGCCTGAGCCTGAGAGTCAGAGATAGAAACCACAAGTTGTCCACACAGCGACTGTATGTAACTGGCTGACTTTGGATGCACTATGGTTATTCTAGCATGTCTTCACCTGTTCCTACTTGCCCTTACTTTCAGGACCAAGCGGTAGTACACTTCTGAACTCCTTCATGGTTATGGGGACACAGACAGTTTCACTATGGTGGCCAGCAATTCAGAAGGCCAGCTCCTCCATCTGCCTGGGTTGCACGTAACTGATAAGCAGGCCCTTGGTGACTGGCAGTGGGCATAAGAAAAGGTTGCTGTTTTTCTTAGTCACTGGTATCTGGGAGCTAGTTTGTACTACAACAGAACCTAGCCTATACTGACTGATACAAACACATGGACACTAAAAACAATAGAATTGTACCTTTCTGAAATTTACAGCAACTAAAAGTCCTTTCCAAGTTTTTTTTGGGGGGGGGTTGTTTGGTTTTTTGTAGGGGGGGGGGACTTTGGTTTTAAGTATTCAGGGCCTTTTTAATTTTCACTCATGTTTGGAAAGCTACATTCATGGTTATGTAGACTGTGTCCTTTTCTTTTTAAACACTCCCAGGAAAGTTCTTGCAGTATTGTGAGAGGCATGCTGTCCTAGTTAACTTTCCATTGCTATGATAAACATCATGAGCAAAAGCAGCTTGGAGAAGAGAGGGTTTATTTCCCCTTATAGCTTATAGTCAATCATCCATCAGGAACGGAAGTCAGGGCAGAAACCTGGAGGCAGGAATTGAAGCAGAGGGCATGGAGGAATGCTACCTACTGGCTTGCTTGCTGTGGCTTGCTCAGTCTACTTTCTTGCACAGCCTAGGACCACCTGCCCCAGGGTGGTACCATCCACAGTGCACTAGGCCCTCGTCATCAATCAATAATTAAGAAAATGCCCCCATAGACTAGCCTACAGACCAACGTGATGAAGGCATTTTCTCAGTTGAGGTTCCCCCTTCCCAGCGGACCCAGGCCTGTGTCACAGTGACAAAAAGCTGAGCGTAACACACACGTTAGTTCTAACCCTCCGACCCCTCGGGACTCCGTCTTCCCTCTGTGGCCTGGACTATTCTTGATATTCTAGAGGGTGATCAGAGCGGGAAGGGGGAGTCAGCAGGTGCTGACAGGGTTTTTATTTTCACAAACTCTAGATTTCAGAATCCTCTTTGGGGTAAACACTTCCATCTGGAAATCTTGTCAAGTACCTCAAATGGGAAAATTCTATTTTCTGGCGAATTTTATTTTTAGAATGTTAGGTTCCTATTGGTGAAATTATTAAGGCCACTCCACGTAGTTAAAAGGAAGATTTATTTAGTGGGTAACTTACAAAAAAGGGATAGGTAGGTCGCAGGGTCTGGGGAAGGTGTATCGCAGTCCAGCGGTGTTCTCTGGAGCTCTGCTTGGTCAACCTCCACTGTCAAGGGTCCAGGAACAGAGAGAGCACTAGCTCATCCAGATCTCGGGTCTCCAGGTGCCTCCCTTGGCCCCGCCTTGTAGGCATGACAGTTGCTGAAGCCTCAATTGGGGTTGGAACTTCCAGATCAAAGCTGGAATGGCTACCCACTACAGGTTCCCGCTGAAACTGACCTGAGAATATAAAGTTTAATTTGAGAGTTTTAACTTAAAAGTACAAAATCTCTCATTTATCTCCATCTCATACCTGCACAGCTCATACTAGTGTGTCATACTTATTACAACCAAAGAAACATCACAGATACATCCATCGTAGTTTCTTTCTCAATATGAATGATTTCCAGCACATCAGATAGGTGTGGATATGCAGACTAAGCTTAAAGATGCCCCTTTGGAAGGGCTTATGAAGCTCCATCCCTAAGTGAGGCACTCTTGGCAACTGATGGTTGTTGAGGGAGAGTCCGTTTTCTTCAGGGATGCTCCAACAGATGGTCCTACTTCCGGGCATATACAGGAAGCACAAGTGGATTCAGTGGGTTTTAAAAAACAATAGCGGGTGGGGATGGGGGGAGGTGTTGGGGGGGAAGGCTGGGGGATGGGAAGAGGGGGATCTGTGTTGGTATATAAAGTGAATAGAAAAATTCTTAATAATAAAAAAGGGGAAAAAAACAATAGCAGGTGAAGTTAGGAGAAACACGTTGAGGGCAGAGATAGGGGAGTTTCAGGAGGAGAAGGAGGAATGGGGAGATTTGATTGAAACCAGTGTATGCATGTGTGAATATATACATATAAAGAGGCTTTCTTTACTCCCAGAGTTCACAGTCTTGGGGGAAGAAAACACATGAGCATAAAACACATCTGAGCGTTTCTCTGCCATGACCTGAGAGGAGTCATTGTGGTTGCAGAGCAGCGAGGGATGACCGGAAGCTGGCTTGGGCTAGTGTTGCCCCAGGGACCATCCAGGGTCCGTCCAGGCCTGGAGGGATTCAATCAGTGAAAGCATAGTTTTCATTAACAGTTTATTTTGTTCATCAAACTTTTAAGCATCTACTAAGACCAAGAATGTAAAAAAAAAACTAAATTAAATTCTAAAAAAATGGAAATGTTCTTGCAGAGCATCCTGGAACAAAATCAACTCAACTCTCATTAGCAGAGCTGGGACTTCCAACTTTTATGAAGGTGGGGACTGGCCTTCACTAAACAAAACCAAGGCTCCAGCTGCAGCAGAAGGCATGCTCTGACTCACAGGCGATACTCCGGCAGTGCCTTGCTGAAAGCTTTTATGTTTTGGTTGTGAGCCTAGCCTTTAACGGCTGAGCCATCTCCAGCCTGCTGAAGGCTGTCTTGTGTTGAGGCTCCAAGCTGTGGCCTGTGCTATCCTATGCTGATGCTGTCCTTCATCCCCTCTTCTGTGGCTGACTCTGCAGCGTTCAACTCAACGCTTTCTAGAGGAAGCTTCATCCAAAGCCCAGGCGAATCCAGCACTCTACTTCTGCATAGGTCCCCTTATCACTGATTTTCGAATGCTGAAATCTGATCTCTGCTCCCACAAGTCATCCCTACCAAAGGGGCAACCTACCCCATCCTGTTCATCCTGCTCCATCCTTACACGCTGCTCCCCACCCGTGGCCTTTCTGTTGGCGTTTATTGTAGCCTGAGCAGCCTCCACCCATCCCCACCCACAGCTTCACACCTGGCTGACTCACCTGTGTCCTGAGTGTCTCCTCCTGTCAGGCTTTCCGTGACCAACCTCCCTGGCTGGCTTCTCCCTTTGCATCCCAAAGCACGCAAGGCTGGCTCCACCTTGCCATGTGATTTCAACTCACCAAACACACATTCCATGACAGAGCTGTCACCATTGACTGCCCCACACCGTACTGCTTTCTCCTTTTTTCTTCTCCTTCCTTCTCCTTCTTCCTCCTTCCTTTTTCTTCCTTCCTCTTCCTCTTCCTTCTCCTCCTCCTCTTCTTCTTCCTCCCATATTTGATTACTCCTAATGACTTCTAACCAATTGTGGTAGCTCCTCTTTGCTGCTCACTGGACTAGACATAGGCTGATGACCAGTTTTGCCTAATAAGCTTTAGGGAATCTTCTGAGGAATAAGTGGTGTTCTAAAAAGGATATTTGCCTGAAAGATGAAAATACTTTTCTAGGTGCACTAGAAAAGCAGCCACCTTGTCTCCATTTCCCTACCTTCCTTCCTTCCTTCTGAGTTTGGAAATTATGGGAGGAGGATGTAGTGCATGCAGCTAGGACAGCCATTTTGCAACCATAACGTAACAAGGTTGAGAACACCAATATGTTGGTCCAAGGGCTCGAGGTGGGGGGTTAGGAAGTTGGAAAACTCCTTGGTCATTGACAGCACCACTAATTTCTGGAATCTCCCCTGGGATCATCAGCTTCTAAGCTGTTAAAATAAAACACTGATGCCTTGTGAGCTTAGGCCATTGTCAAGTTTTCTGTTGCTTATGCTTGAAATAGTGGAACCGATCCTATCTAAGAGACATCAAGTCTTTCTCTATAACATTTCACTTACTTTCCTCACGTCCATCAGGCCCCACATGACGGTAATGTGTTCCGAGAAGAGCACTGTAACTTCATAGTTGTGTTATGCCGCAGTGTGTGCTCACATAAGCCTGCATTGATGCAGGCCAGTCCCTCCACATGGTCTACTGATGCAGGCAAGAGATGTGGTCACTGCAAAGCCTATGTGGCTGCTGCCAGAGCCTACAGTCCATGCTGTCCTATAGGAATTTTTTTAAAGTAGAAAGAGTATATTCTAAATAATAATAAACATAGTAGTGTTATAAATGTGAGAGCTGACATTGAGATAGGTGTGCCCTGGGCTAAGGAGATGGCTCGGTGGGTAAATTCGGCACAAACCTGAGTACCCAAATAAAAAGCTACAGGTGGTGGGATGCACCCAAATCCAAGTTCTCGGGAGGCAGAGACCAGAGGCTCTCTGGGTTTCTTGGTCTGCCAGGCTAGGGACCCTGTCTCAAAATAATAGTGTGAAGAAGTGATTGAAGAAGAAACCTGACATTGACTTCTAAATACACAGGGTGGGGGGGGGGGGGGAGACAGAGAGAGAGACAGACAGACAGACACAGAGAGAGACAGACACTCAGACAGATAATTAGTATTTACCAATCCCAGAACTTGGCAAGTAGATGGAAGCACAAAGCCCATCCTCAGCCCATAGTGAGTTTGAGGACAGCCTGGGCTACATGTGTCTTGGAAAGAAATAGGAAAGGGGTTCTGCAGTCCACAGCTGTGAGCACTACGCTTTCATACAACCAGGCTGCAGTAGGATTTTTACAGCCTCGTTACCACAAACACGTAAGCGATGTGCTGGACTACATTACAAAAGCTATGTCACCAGATCATAGGACATTTTCATCTCCGTTATAATCTTACAGGTCCACACCCTGTATGCTGTCTGTTACTGAGCAAACAGTCGTTCTCCGGCATCCAGTAGTAATTTGAAGAGTGAAGACCCATGCATGTTGTCTGGCCTTTCTTCAACAGCCACTTGCTGGTTCTCTTTGCATCGCTGTGACAAATGGCTGGACTCATGGATGCAGAAGGAGGGAAGGTTGACTTTGGCTCACAGCTTTACAGGTTTCCATCCATGGTCTGTCGGCCCATTAAGTCCAGGAGACTGTGGCAAAGAGAGAAAGGCATATCATAGTGAAAGCTGTTCTCACCTTATCCAGAAAGAAGACAGAGAAAGCGAGAGCCCTGGACAGAATCCCCAAACCCCTGCCTTAGGCAGGGTTACTATTGCTGTGATAAAAACCATGACCAAAGCAACGTGGGAAGGAGAAGGTTTATTTCATTCACAGTTCCATATAACTGTTCATCATCAAAAGCAGTGAGGGCAGGAACTTAAGCAGGGCGGGAACCTGGAGGCAGGAGTTGATGCAGAGGCCATGGAGGGGTAATGCTTATTGGCTTGCTCCTCATGGCTTTCTCATCCTGCTTTTTTGTAGAACCCAGGACCACCACTCCAGGGATGGCACCACCCACCATGGGTTGGGCTTCCTCGACAATGTGCCCCGTATGCTTGCCTACAGCCAGATCTTACGAAGGCATTTTCTTAACTGAGGCTTCCTTTTTTTTGAGATGACTTGTGTCAAGTTGACATAAAACTATCCAACACAACCCCTTTCAAGGTAATGTCCCCAGTAGCCTAACATCCTCTCACTAGGTCCCAAGTTTTAAATTCCACTGCCTTCCCATGGTGCCACCGATCAACAAGCCTGTAACGCATGGGCCCTTGAGAGACAATTATTCAAACTATAACATCCCTTCATCTGAGATGTATCTTGTGAGCGCTCCATACTAAATACCTATCAGCAAAAGTGATTGGCAAAGAAACTCTGAGACATTCGTGGTTTCCTGAGAACTCAGCGTACAAGAGCCCTTCTGGTGGTGCTAACTGAACTCTGGATGGAACTCTTCAGGAGTGAGGAGCTAGGAGGCAGCTCTTGAGAATGAGATATCGACCATATGGCCCCCAAGGGAATGAAAATAGGCCCCTTAGTTATTGAAAGCTGTTGCTAATCTTAAAGTTGCTCTCAAACCTGCCAATCTCACCTTTTAAACGCAAACCGGGAAGAAATGCCTTCCCCATATCTCCAGGAGCCACCGAATGCCACAGAGAGGGAATTGCAATATAAGTCATCTACATGTTGGGCTGACTCTGAGGGCTGTTGACTGTAAGCAACATGGCTGTTGTTTCATGGACCACAAAGGAAGAAAAAGAGAGAAAGAGAACAAACCATTAAATAAGTGCAGGAAAGAACAATGTGGGGAAACGAAATAATCCTTCAATGTAGCCCAAATTCACTGCTTAAGAAAAGGAACGTCTTAGCCCCGGATTAGTAAGGTGATCAAAATAAGACAGAAAGACAAACACCACGTCTTCTCTCATATTCAGACTCTAGATTTAAATGTATGTATCTCTAGACTAGTTGACCAGCAAACCCCTGAGATCTTCCCATCTCAGCCCCCTCAACTCTGGGATTTCAGTGTGCTCCACCACACCAAGCTTTTTATTTGGGTGCTGGGGCTCCAAACTCAGGTCCTCAGGCTTATTCAGTAGTTTATCAGCTGAGCCATCTCCCCAGCCAGGCTGGACCCTCAAAAGTAGGTGCCTCTACCTGAATGGCTTTGGGCCTGACTAGGGAGCTAGGGGAATGAAGAAAGGACAGACACACAGACACAGGTACAGAAAGGCTGTGATCGGGTGGGCCCTCTGATGGAGACTCACCAGCAGCTCGGAAACTTGGGGTGTTTATTATACAATGCTGGGTGAGGAGACGTGTTTATTGACCACAGCTGAACCAGGAGGCAGGTTTGTTCTACACAGATGAATGAGGGGCAGGTTAGCTGGTCTGGATAGGTGGGCTCTGCAGGGGGTAGCTCTCATGTTGCTGTTGCTGTCCTCAGGGAGGAGAAAGCTGAGGTTCACAGTTTCTGCATACACCTTTTTGTTAGCTAAAAGTCAGTCGTTAGCAACATCCATTCTCCTCCAGAGGAAGGATTTGCTAGTCCTCTGAGCCTGACCGGGGGAAGGCTTTGCCTATTCCCATGGGTCTGAGGCATGGGGACATTCACTCAGGACTTCATCTGCTCCCCACAAATAGGTCTACCCACTTCAGCCTGGTTCCAGTTGGCTGTTCTGTCAAGAGTGATCATGCATGAACACAACAGGTACCACATCAGGCACCCCTGCAGCGCTAGCCAGCATTCCCATGATGCTCTCTACCAGAACCTGCCACTGATGCAGTTTCTGGCCCAGCTGTTGCATCTCTCACTTCTGGCACCATTCAGCCGCTGTCACTTATATTCCAGGACTCCAATTCTCATGTTATTGAGCTTCCTGCCATTAATCATCAGATCCTGTGCATGAGAGGTTTGGCATTTGGGCAGTGGCTACACTCTCTGGTCCTCCGATAGGTAATGATGCTTCTTTGGCTGTCCACATGTCGGGATAGTCTCAGAGCAAGGGCCAGATACACAGCATCAGGGTATCTATGCAATAAATCCTAAGCATCAACTCCTTAGCCTTGCCTGCTTGCCAAGACTTTGCTCTGGATGGCAGCTATGGTTTCTGGGTACAGCTGTTTGTGCCCTGGGCAGGCCAGCTTGTAGCTGACAGGATCAGAGGAGAGCATACCATCACTTCTTGTGAAGCGTCAGGGGAACTTCACGCCCTGACAGAGGGAGGCATGTGAGGTCATTAGTCGGCAACACAGCACAGCAAGCTGTGCTCAAGTTTCCAAAGGTCCGTGTCCTCGGCCAGCTGAAGCATTGTTGGCTTTCCTTCATATACTCCATGGCCGACAGCTGGGGCGGGGCTGGCTGTCACAGGACTTGGATTCTTACTTGTTGCTGGAGGGTGATTCACACTCTGGTTCCTCTTCACTTTGGTTGAGAGCTTTGCCATGCTAGTGTGTGATGCCAGTCCTGGGGAGGTGTAAAGAAACGTCTACTCGCTTCAGATAGGGAGTCAATGGCAGAACAAAGTAAGGAGACCATCAAAGCCTAACATGGTGAACCAGTGAGTTTTCTGGGGTCACTAACAGGAGGATTGTAAGTGTTATAGCTGGGATGGGAAAGGTATCCTGGCAGCTGGGAGCCAAGGAATACCACAAAGTCACCCTGTTAGAATTCCTAGCCGCTGCCCCATGACTGTGCATGTGCTGGCAAGATGCTTAGTCATTCCGGGGCCTTACATCCTATATAATCCATGCACATGCAGTGTGATCACATAATCTATGCTCATGCGTGGTGTAGCTACATAAGCCCATATGCGCATGGGAGGGGAAATCTATAAAACCTAGTCCCACATACCCCTCCTCTTTCTCCTTGCACGACCATTCCCATAGACCTAAGCACCTCCTTCTGTTTCCCTTCCCCTAATAAACTCTTAGAGTGGGCTTTGTTTACCTCGTGGCTTTTCTCACACTGTAAACAGTGCCGCTTAATGAATAACACACCACACAACAAATCTTACACAAAAGATTTATTGGAAGGGAAAAACCCAGGAGGGTGGCTACCTCTGTTTGAGAGAGAAACAGCAGAGAACTGAGCAGAAAACAGGATTTATACAGGGGTCTTGGGGGAGGGGGGCAGAGATTACCAAGATGGCCTACAAATGGAGGAATTATATGGTCTGGTCTTGGGGCAAGATCAGGGATTAGTGGAATTTTTTTTTCTGTAGGGCAAAGCCTGGATACTCTCTACCTGAAGGGGCTCGGAATGGCTGTTAAGACCATTAGAGAAGTCAGGGGTCAAGGGAGGTGGGGACTATCCATTGGAGCTTCTCAGCCATGGGGGCCTGGTGGTTGGAGTTTTTCAGAGGCAGAGTCTAGCCACTGAAGCTCCTGGGGTGCCCGTCATGTGCCTCATTACTCAAGAGAGGTCAGACCTGGTTGCCAGAGTAGTCTAGGGGTGGAACCTGGGGGCTAGAACCCAGGGACAGGGCCTGCAAAGGGAGTCTCTGCTTGCAGCAGGAAAAGCCACCCCCACCACCTGGGTAATTAGCCAACAAGGATGGGGGTGGGGTTGCTTAGAGAAGCAGACAGACTCAAAGGCATTTGCATCACTGAAGGGCCACCCCAGCATGGGGGTTGCCTTATGAAAGCTGGAAACCTGAAGCTTGCAGGCAGCTCAACAAGTAGTGAAAGGATCTCTTCTAGGCAAGCCTGGTTGGACTGTGCTTCTTCCAGGCAGCTCACCTGGTCTGAAAATGTCTCTCCCCAGGCAGTCCTTACTGCTTATATAAGCTTGAACTGGGAGGGGGTTAGTGAATCTAGTCAGTTTCAGGGACTTCCTGGGGTTTCTGAGTTGCTTACTTCCTAGGTTTTAATGAACTTCCCTTTAAGATTTTCTGAGTCTTAGCTGGGCGGTGGTGGCGCACGCCTTTAATCCCAGCACTTGGGAGGTACAGGCAGGCAGATCTCTGTGAGTTCGAGGCCAGTCTGGTCTACAAAGCCAGTTCCAGGACAGGCTCCAAAGCTACACAGAGAAACCCTATCTCGGGGGGGGGGGGGGGGGGGGGGGGGGGGGGAGGTTTTCTGAGTCTTAACCTGCTTCCCTGCAGGATGGAAAGTTTTATCTCTGTTTAGAACAGTGGTCCTCAACCTTCTAATGCTGCAACTCTTTAATACAGTTCCTCATGTTGTGGTAACTGTAAGGATTCTGTCCTTAATTACTTCACCAGCCTGCGACGGCATCCCAGCCTAAAAAGCGGGCAGGCCCTCTGTGCATTCCCCTTTCTCTTTCTGCTCTCTCTCCTTTCATCTGTTCTCTCTCTCTCTCTCTCTCTCTCTCTCTCTCTCTCTCTCTCTCTCTCCCTCTCCCTCTCCCTCTCCCTCTCCCTCTCCTTCTCCCTCTCTCCCTCCCAATAAAGCTCTAAAAAGATAACCATGGCTTGTGATTCTTCTGACCAGCACTCTCCTCTGTTGGCATCGCCGCCACGAGTGCCAGTGCATATCCAACAGTGACCCCCATATAGGGTAAAAGGTCAGAGCCCACTTCTGGGTTTCAAAACCTACCAAAACCCATCAGTCCCTGAGCTTGAAATTCCACCAATCCCCACCATGGAAATCTCCACCCTGGAAAATTCTACCCCGACCCTCACCCCAGAAACCCTATATAAAGCCTGCCTCCTGCTCGGTTTTTGGCTGCTTCTCACACAAGTAGAGGCAGCCACCCTCGTGTGTCTCTGAGTAAATCTCTTGTATGAGGTTTGTTGTGTGGTGTGACTTTGTAGTATTCCTTGGCTCCCAACTGCCTGGGTATCTTTCCTTTCAGAGCTGTAACAATTATATAAGGGAAACCTTTCCCCTCAGAGTTGTGACACACCCCAACCATAAAATTATTTTGTTGCTACTTCATAACTGTAATTTCACTACTGTTGTGAATTGTAATGTAAATATTTGGTCTGTGAAACAGGGAGTCTCAAACCGCACGTTGAAAACTGCTGATTTAGAACATCCTGCGTCTTCAGGAGTTTCCCTCCAAGACGAAGTGCACCAATTCAAGGAAACACATGCTTTTCTCTAAGAGCTCAGTGTCCAACTTCACCCTGAGGAATTGGAACAGACAAGCCTTTCTGTTTACAGATGGTGAGGCTTACATCTGCCTACCCTGAGCAGCTGACAGTGTCTAGTGCGATAAGGATGCATCTAGAAACTTCCAGAAATCTCCCCAAGCCTGCAAGGACCAAAAGTTTCTCCACCTGGACATCAGCAGCCTTGGCATCAGAGCCAGCCTCTGGGAGGTTCATTACACTAAACTGTCACACCCTGCTTGCTTCCTTCAACTCCTCTGTCCGAGTGTAACCAGCCACACGCTTACTTGGGTGAAGGGTGTCTGTTCACATCCTACACCTGCCCTGTCCCTAAGGAAATCAGGAGCCATTCACACAAAAGACATTTGGAATGAGTTTAAGGCCACAGTTCCTTCTACTCTCCTTGAAGAACGTAGCTTCAAAATCCACTGGTTTCTGTCCACTCGCTTCTGCTTCCCAGTGAGGGTGATGTGAAGAGGTGGGAAAGAGCTAAGTAGGGACAGGTATGGAAAAGAAGGTTTCAGTGAATGTTTTGAATTTTCAAAGGTAAAAACAATTAAAGAATTCTTGAAAAAAAAATCCTCACGGGCTGGAGAGATGACTCTACACAAGCTTTTGCAGAGGACCAGAGTTCATTTCCCAGTACCCATGGCAGGTAGGTTCACTAGCACCTAAAACTCCAGCTCAAGGGTGTCTGGTGCAATCATGTACAGATAGCCCCACACAGACACCCATACATACACATAATTAAAAATTAAAATAAAATCTTTTGAAGATAATCTTAACAGTCAATCCAGTCTTCAAAATGTAAAGGTAATTTGATACACTACAAGGGATTTGTTTCTAACAAGATGAGGTATACTTAGTTTTGCACATGAGAGCAGTATTTCTTGACATGTCAGCTACCAGACAACAATAAAACAAAACAAAGAAAAACAACAGAAAACCCTATTTCTCGGTGGTTAGGGAAATATTCCAGTCAGAAAAGTGCTTGCTGCATAAGCACAAGGACTCAAGTTAAATCCCCAGAATGCATGCAGCAATGCCAGACACACTGGCATGCACCTGTAATCCTAGTGCCGAGGAGTAGAGACAGGAGGATGCCTGGGGCTTGCTAGCCAGCCTAACTCAATCAGCAAGCCCCCAGTTCAGGGAAAGAATATACCTCAAAAAAATAAAGTGAAAAGCAATTGAGAAAACCCCCAACATCAGCCCCTGACCTACACACACACACACACACACACACACACACACACACACACACACACACACACACACACACACACATACACACACACAATTATTTGTAAGGAAAAAAAAAACCATTGCTATGTAAAGCTAGGTCAACTAAACCTACTGTGGATAGTAGGAGCCAACTCCACCTTCATAGATAGAAAGTTCCAGAAGACGGAAGTCAGAAGGAAACAGTCATGGCACAGTGTTGGAGGCTTTGGAAACTGGGCAACTGCTTGTTGTTGGGCAGAGTTAATGACATATTTGGATAGATGGACAGGATTTGGTGATGGTCTCAGCTGAATCTCAATGAAAAAGCTATTTTCCTTGTAAAACTTTGTTTGTTGTTTTGATATTCCAGGAACAAGTACTTTCTGGAGAACAAATGGCTCATTTCTTTTCCTGGCTTTGTCTCTTATTTCCCATTACAATAGGGAAAGATGCCTGACATCAATACCCACAGGCATCAGAATGAAAACTTTCTCAAGTTCTAAAGCTTACCCTCAGTTCCAAGTCGCTTTCCCTCTCCTTTGCCCACCACCTACCTTCCATCATTTAAGCAGTCAGTAACTTCATTTCCCAGCTTAGTCATTAAGTAACATTTTAGGCTTAAATATGATCAGCAGAGAAACATTAATTGTCTCTTATAATGGAATTCTCTGCCCCAGAACTTTACTTATAGGCTATCTTTAAGACTCCACTTGTTGGTGTGTGTGGTGCAATGGGTCATTGTCTTGGTGTGGGGTGTTTCCTAGTCAACATATCAGCAATCCTCCTGTAGGCCACCTCATCATCAAAGGACTTGTTCTTGCAGCTCATTCCTTGTGGTTTTCCACATTCACCTGCCATTCTCAATCCTTCTCCTTACCAGTGGCACCTCCCAGTGTCTTTATTCTGTTTGTGGTACTGGGAGCCTTTGTGTTTTAGCTAAGGCAAAAGCTTTTCAGGAGTTGGTGAACCACACTTGTTGACTATAGTCATCTCTAAAACTAAACAACAGACTGCTTTAGTCCACAGGGAAGTTACAACCAATGATTGTTTTTACACCAACAATCAAGGTAACTATAAGATACTGTATATGTGTGTATATGTGTTTGTGTGTGTGTATGTGTGTGTATGTATACAGAGACATCAAGGATACATAAATATACATATATAGTAATATTAGGGTTGCACTAGCTCTTACAACTCAAGTTTCTAATTTTCCAACTGAAATTAATTGAGAGGATAAATACAAGGTCAAGTTAGAAGCCATCAAGTCTCAAACTCTACCTCCCTATCCAATGATAAATAAATTCACTGTAAGGAAACCTTTGCATTGTCTGGGGACCCCTTCTTACATGGGTTGTCTCTTACACAACTCTACTTAAAACGGAAGTAATGGCTTGGTTACTATTGGTTCCTTTTATTATAAAAGAGGTCAATTAATATACTGTAGAGATCCATGAAACTGGAACATTGCATGTGGAACTGTTTTTATGTGTTCTTGGGTACATTTTCTGAGGGTGTTGGGATGTTCCCAAAGTCTGAAGACCCACTGCACCAGAACTTGATTTTTCTAAGAGACAAACTTATTCCCATTCATTCCTGTAGTGTAGAATTTCCTTCAGATTGAAGCACTCCCTCCTTAAGAGAGGAGGGAAATTCATAAGACTCAGGAAGTAAATAAAACCCAGGAAGTTCCTGAAACTCTTCTGGTCTCCTTGGGCATTGTATTCATGTGCATATACATGCAGAGAGATATACACATAAATAAACATAAAATCTTTTTTTTAAAAAAAAGAGATTTATGCAGCTCTCAGCAATTTGTTCTTCCCTGCTCTGCCCCCTCAGGTGCCTGTCTTTGACTCATATGGGAGAAATAAATTTCTGTTCTTCACAAATAATCCAGATGCCTGTAGTCTGTTATAGCAGGACAAAGAGATCTATAGCCTGACATTGTAAGTCCTTGATAAACGTTAGCTATCATTGCTATCACTGCTATTGCTTCCATTGTTAGCATTACTACTGGGCTTCTTCCACTACCAGGTACTGCTAGGATAGCTTTGAGCATACACGCCTTGAGAGAGACAAACACAACAGAAGGAAGTCTGAAAAAGTTGGTGGAGAACAGACAGGAAGTGTCGGGCATGTAGGATCCCCAGCTTGAGGGACCACTGCTTCATGAAAGAAAAAAAAAATCCTCATCCTACAGAAAGACAAAAGGCAATAAAAGCTCTTGTTAGGACAATACACTTATCTAATTTCAGTGTCCTCTGGTCTCAATTTCTCTTCCCTTCCCTGGTTCACCATAATTTGAATGAGTGTTCTCTACAGTAGAAAGTTATCATTCATACCAGGGTGAACTCATTGTCTGGGAACCCTAGGGTTGGCCTATTCATGGCATGTGCAGACTGAGATAAGTCTTAGGAGAATGATGTGAGGCTAGGTAGCTCAGTTGGTAGAGTGCTTGCCTAGCATGCATGAAGCCTGGAGTTCTCAGTACTAGATAAACCAAGCGTGGGAGGCCCACAGTTATAATCCCAGAACTTGGGACACGGAGTCAGGAGTATCAGAAGTTCAAGGTCATTTTCGACTACATTGTAAATTTGAGGCCAGCCTGGTCTATGTGAGACCATGTCTTAAAAAAAAAAAAAAAAAAAAAAAGAGGGAGCGAGAGAAAGCGAAAGATGTAACACGTAGTGGTAATGTCTGTAATCCTGGTACTTGAGAGGCCAAGGCAAGAGAATCATAAATTTGAAACAGCCTAGGCAACATAGAGAGATGTTGTCTGGGGTGAGGGAAGTATAAATGGTCCGAGTTATTTGGATAATCATTGGTGGAATGAAAAAGCACTAGAAATGTGTGTAGTGAACTAAAACAAAAGCACATTATTTTTATTTCATTTTTCTGTTTCTAGTTTTCCTCCATAGCACTGTTGATTATCTTGGCAAGACTAAAGAAACAATCCCATTTACATCTCTGGGCTATGACAAAATACACAAAAAGAGGAAACTAAGGAAAGAAAGGTTTATTTGGGCTCCTGGTGGGAGGGTCCAGGCCATCGTGGCAGGGAAAACATGGTGACAGTATCATATACACAGTCAGGAAGCAGACAGAGATGGATGCTGCCATTCAGCTCCCTGTCCTCATTGTGTTCCTCCTGGGACCCCAGTCACTGGAACGGTACTGTCCACACTTGGTGAGTCTTCTCTCCTCAGTGAGGCATCTCTGGAAACAGCCTCACATTTGTGCCAGAGGTGTCGGCTAGGCAGTTGGAAGTCCCTTGAAGTTGACACCGAAGATGAATTATCACAACATCCCAGAAACATCATCAAGAATCTCTGGTGTGATGCCCTGTGTAAGCTCTGCGCCAGTGCCAACTGATACATGTGGGAGCTTTCACTTTTCCAAGATGTGTACTTCTGCGAAGTGACCTTGGAAAACCCTGTGATGTCACCTCACCTTTCCTGTGTAGGGTCCTCCTACACAGCATACAGCGCATCTGGGGTCTCTTAGATGAACATGTCATCTCTAGGGGAGATCTGTTTTTCTGTGACCCTGTGCTTATATCATGACCACAAGATGGACACTTCAATGTCCTTCAGGGACTGGGGGATTTCTTTTTACTTTTACTTTTCCTCTGGGACAGGGTTTCACTACACAGCCCTGACTAGCCTAGGGGTTGGCCTCTAACTCACTTCTTGCCTCTGTCTCCCAAGTGCTTATGTCCTCTTGGAAATGAAAATTATTTCCCACTTTGAATTAAATCAGCAAATAAATTATCTTCTTCTGGCACTGTCCTGGTACTACGGTCTCCATGAGCCACCCTCCCTAGACTGTAGTATGTTCTATGGATTACTGGAGGTTCCCAGGAGAAGAAAGGAACAGAAAAACAGAATATGCCCTATCCAGAAACTTACCAAGAAGATACAGCATGCCTTATTGTGAGGTTATTTCATAAGGAATTGTAGAAGAGATGCATTTCCTCTTGGTAGCTGTGGAAGTGCACTGGAAGGACTGCGTCTCTGCAGCAGCCTGGGGTTGAAGGCACCTCATCGTCAACATGCAACCGCGCTGACAGGACAGCCAGACGGCTCTGTGGCTGCCCTCCATACTCCACCCCACTGCATGACAAGAAGGAATGGCTTTAAGTTATACCAGGAATTTTTCCATGTATATCTTGATGATAAGAGAATGACATGATTTGAGTGATTTCCAGACATGTAAAGCTACTAATTTTGAGAGCCAGTTTTCAAAGCCATGTTGTTCTGATTCAAAGGCTCTCAATCCCATGTCTCTAGCAGTTAAATTTCTGCTTGAGGAGGTGGTCAGGCTGAAGGAATGCAAAGACTGTGTCCAGTTCTGGGTAATCAGTACATGGAGCCCTCCACGACTTTTATGTACAAGTACATGGTTCCCACGAGACACACCCCAAACATTGAGCCTTGACTGCCATCTAGCGTTCATTTAATTTCCTTTTAGAGACTGAGCAGAACATGAAAAATCATTTGAGCTTACAAAGATGTGCACTGAAAGATAAAAGTGTCCCCTAATGCTGCTCTATGTGTGGGCATGCCATGCAGAGCTATCGAAACAGATTATGAGGACACGGCAAATCGCCCTGACAAATTATGGAGGTTCTCTTACCAGTGCAAGAACTTGATGCTCAGAGTTTGTACAAGATCATGAAGAGCAAAAGTGGAAGCAATCTGGGGTCCCCATTCTGCTCCCTTCGATGACATGTCTGACCAGGAGCACAGGCTTCAAAGCCAGCTCAGGGCTCAGAGTTACTGTAGTTCCATCCATTATTAGCTGTGTGGCCTTGGCCGAGCCGCTTCACGTCTCTGAGCCTGTTTCAGTGGCACAGTTTTAAACACACGTCCTCCTCCTTCGTGGTGCCGTTAACTAAAGTTTTCAGTTGTCGAGGGTCAGATGTGTCTTGGTGTCATTTACTTGCCAAGTTTTTCTCCTAGGACACATAAGATTTTAACTAAGGCTGCTTTTGCAGAAAATGGATGTGATGAAGTAAAAAGAGACTGGGAGGAGAAACAAGGCTGAAAAATAAACGGAAAAGAATTTTATGGAGGGAAGAGAGTAAGCAGTAAACAAAACTAAACACAAAATAAAATAAAAGCCCAAGATTTTCTCAAGAGAGTTCAAAACAAATCAGATAAATATAAGATTAGTTTATTAATTGTTCTTATTAAGTTTAAAGTGTTTGCTTAAATTAATCTCAATTAATTTAAAACTGGATAAGAGATCCAAGTCAACAGCAGTATAAACTGCAATATAATAATAAATTGTGCAAGGAACATGAAAAAAATAAAGGCAGCAAGACTACTAAACTCAAAGACTGAAATAGGTAAAATGCCAGATAAGGACTTTAAAAGGTCATCGGTGAAAACGAGCAATAACCTGAAAAAGGACACAATAAAGCACATGTATTCAGTCCAGGCCCTGGAGAGGAAAGTCAGCAATATGAAAGAAAATTTCAGCAGGGTCTGAGAATTTTAAATTTAAAAATAGATATATTAAGATGAGACCCTCAATTAATAATTTAAGTAGAAAGCATCATTAAGTGCAGGAGTCTGCTGGAGTCCAGCTCCAACCCGCTCCCACCTTTCAAAGGGTTCTTGGGTGGAAGAGAGAGGAATGAGGAAATAATAGGTAGAAAGATAGAGCTAGACGATGAGGAGAAAGGCAGACACAGGATAGCTTCAGGAGAGCCCTGGGTCAATACCCAGCTGCCTGGAGCTTTATTCAAAAGGGCTTTTTATAATATGCCAAGGGGAAAGGCAAAAGACCTCCTTCTTGCAAGATCAAACCACACTGTACAGCTAAGTGTAGACGCTTCCAAACACCTGGTAACCACGCCTGTGGTCAAATCATCCCATTATGCAGGTCTGCTGGGTAAAGCAAGATCTGATTCTCTGACCCTGAGTAAGTTCTCACTAGGAAGCATCTGTGGTCCACCACAATGAAGATTCAGCCAGCTGAAGTATCAAGGATAGAGAATAAGGTCGATAAAATAGATATCCAAAAATCAGCAAGAAAAAAATATACTAAGTGAGCATGACTACAATGCCCAAGCAGAGACCAAGCCTCAAGCCTAAGAATGATGTTAGAAGGAGGCAATAAACATTCAAAGGATGGAAAATCCATTCAATGGAATTGTAGAAAAAAAATTTTTTTTAACAAATCCTGAGAAATAGACATTCAAACACAGGTAGTAAAAGAAATATGCAGCCGGGCAGTGGTGGTGCACACCTTTAATCCCAACACTTGGGAGGCAGAGGCAGGTGGATCTTTGTGAGTTCAAGGTCAGCCTGGTCTACAGAGCAAGATCCAGGAAAGATGCAAAGCTACACAGAGAAACCCTGTCTCGAAAAACCAAAAAAAAAAAAAAAAAAAAAAAAAAAAAAAGGAAATATGCAAAGAATTTCTCCATGACACATTACAAAAGAGATATCAAAAATAAAAAGTGAAGAAACAACATTAAAAACTGTAAGAGGGAAATGCCAACTCCCCTACAATGGCAGAAAACATCAGAATACTGTGGGATCTACTGCCAGCAACCTAAATGACAGAAAAGCATGTAATGATACACTCCAAGGTCTGAAAGCAAACCAATAGTACTGTGTCCAGTAAAGCTATCTTTTAAAGTTGATGGAGAAATAAGGACATTTAACCACAAGCCCAGACTACATGTCTATGGGCACAGTCATAAGAGATTTAAAGGAATACCACACACAGAAGACAGTTTCAATTGTGAGAACACAGGAACAAATAAATTTCTTGAGAGTCATAGGTAAAGTAGAGCTAGGAAGTAATCGATTATATCCAACACATTAAACCAAGAAAACCCTAAAATGAAATGAAAAAAAAGATCAACAATAGTTTAACCAAGCAGAAAAACCACCCACAAAATCTTAAAACATAGTAAACGTATTTCAATAAAAAGCTGTTGAGTTAAGCCAAAATGTATATTTTAAAGGTACCTTGACTTCAAAATTTGGATGTAAGGATATGTTGCTTTGGAAAGGAGGCTCTGCTTTTGTTTCCACAGAAAGACAGAGGCTATGGATTTGTTCCAGATTAAGATACATCAGGTTTGACCAGTCAAGACCCCCTGAAAGGTCTCTGATGACACCATGGCCCAGATGATCCAACATCCAAAACAGTTTCAAGGCAACTGGCTCAGACGATACACCCTCACGTACTACTCCATAATCCTAAAATTTTCTTTGTGTTCCCATAAGATACAGCGCCCCCCTCCAACAGGAAGTAGTAAGAGAAGCTACGACCAAATTCCCAAATATACTAAGCTGGCTTTGGAGATGAAATTGGCTCACTCCTTCTCTAAACCCAGTCATATTCCTTAAAAAAAAAAAAAAGTTGAAAGATTCTTTTGTCCCATATCAAAAGAGCCCTCTGGTGTGGGACAGAAAAAAAAATTTATTTAAATCAGGTTGATTATAAATACAATCTCTTGCTAAAGAAGAAAAGGGGATATGATATAGATATAATAGGATGAAAGGGTAGATTAATGAACCTACTTTTAAAGAGCAACTTGATTAGAAATGTTTACATTGCTGTAGATTTTAGTTTATTGATACAAATTTAAAGTTAATTTTGTTATACTGGATGTATATTTTTACTCTTGTTTAAGGTATTATGTTTATATAACTCATTTGGATTGTAATGGATAATTAAGAAATAGATTAATAATTAGTCTTCTATGACAGTCAAACTTGTAACATGTTAGTTAAGTTTTTTAGGTATACATAGATATATTTCAGATAGGTAATCTTCAAATACTTTAAAGATCTACAGAAAATGGCATTTAAAATGTTTTAAAAATTTAGACTTTCTGGACAGTGAGACATGTCTGCTCCTGGCAGCACTGGATTTACTTCAGAGAGGAGGATGGGCATCGAAGACACTCCATATGGAGTTTATCTTCACCTTGGCAAAAATAGCCATTTGGGCAAGAAACTGTTCTTGCCTGGACTGCTTGATCAACTGAACATACAGGACCCATAGAAAGGCAACCACTGAACTTTGCTTGACGAAATGGTTCTTCAGGTTCTTCTAAAGGACACAGAGAGAAATGATTGAGAGACTCTAGGCCTGTGGGCTGAAGACAGATGCCCCAACTTTACTAAGGAACATTAGGTGACTGTCCAGACTGCCAGCTGTCTCTGTCTACCCTGCAAGACTCCCAAAAGTTGCTTGCATACTTCTCCCATTTCTCAGGTAATAGTATACCCTTCTGGGGTCTTTGATGTAGTTGAAGACTAGATAGTTATAATTTCTTCAGTTATGATAAAAGTTAAGTTAGATATAAAGCCTTAGACTCACAAATATAAGATAGGATATCTTCTTTAATATTGTAACTGTAATTCTTGCTTGATAATTGTTTTGCTATCTGTAATTTTACTATGTGAAAGTTAAAAGCTTCCTTTTTGAAAAACAGAAAAGGGGAAGTACTGTGGGATGTTCTGTATGTTAAATGTGTTGCTCTGATTGGTTGATAAATAAAACACTGATGGACCAGTAGCCAGGCAGGAAGTATAGGCGGGACAAGCAGAGAGGAGAATGCTGGGAGGTGGAAGGCTGAGGGGGGAGACGCTGCCAGCTGCTGCCATGAAAAGTGAGTTGTAAGGCATTGGTAAGCCACGAGTCACGTGGCAACTTTTAGACTAATAGAAATGGGTTAATTTAAGATATAAGAACAGTTAGCAGTAAGCCTGCCATGGCCATACAGTTTGTAAGCAATATAAGTCGCTGTGTGTTTACTTGGTTGGGTCAGAGCAGCTGCAGGACTGGCGGGTGAGAGAGATTTGTCCTGACCGTGGGTCAGGCAGGAAAACTCTAGCTACACTACATGCATCTTCAACTCACCAATAACAGACTGGCTGACAGGGTGAAAAACTAAGTCCAGCTCTCCACTGTCTCCCAGGAATACAGCTGATGGGTAAAAGACATCCTAAAGACTAGAAGACGACCTAGCAAGTGAATGGAAGCTCAATATGAGCTGGGTAGCAGCTATGGTATATGGTAACACAGACTTCAGACAAAATCAGAAGACATAAACTTACCAATAAAGTGAACAATTCGTCAAGAAGTTACAAGTGGAATAGTACTTGTGCAGTGTTGGGGCTCCTAACTTCATAAACACTCATGGCATACACACAACAGAAAATAGGCAGCTACAGAGAGACAGTGACAGCTGCAGGAAAATGGAAGTCATGCTAAGCAAAGGCAGGTAGAACTAGAAAGACATTTTATCTCTAAACATGTCATTTAGATTTTAAAATTATGTGCATTTGTATCTGGCATACGTATGTAGGACATGAAACTACGGATGTGTGGAATGTGTATAAACAGAAAAGGGAACTATTCAGAGGAATGAAGGGAACCAACAGAGGGGGGAAAATCCTACTCCCATCTCCAGATAAGAAGGCTGTATTCAAAACCAGAGGAAGAAGTCTGTCCACCTTACCTCATCAGCATCACACCAACACTGTAAAATGCTTCTGAAGAGTAAGATGGCAACTTCCATTTTTTTTTCTTAGTCTAACTCTGCACCAGGCACTCCACAGAAGCTCAAATTCTCCCCCCAACCTGGGAAGTAGGAACTATCTAAGTAGTTTCAAATGAAACAGCTACTCAGAATGGTTCAGTAAATCCAGCCAGCCAGAATTTGCAATGCTGTAACTTCGGCAATTTTTTTTTTTTTGAAAATTCAAAGTAATACAAATAACACTCATCACCCTTAAAACACAGCACATGATGAACAACATGGTGGTCTGAATAAGAATGACTCCCATAGGCTCATATTTGAATGTGTGGTCCCCAGCTGCTTGACTGTTTTGGCAAGGACTGGGAGATGTGGTCTTGTTAGATTTGTGTCACAATGGGTGGTCTTTGAGGGTCCCTGGGGTGTGCTTCTCTCAGCCTCCTGCTGTAGATCAGGATGTGAGCTCAGCTGTTCCTATGCCATACCTTTGTCTTGCCATCAGACTCGACTCTATGAAATCATGAGCCAAATGCTGCCATGTCTAAGCAGCCTTGGTCACGGTGCTAATCACAGCAGGAGAAAAGTTAACTAAGATAAACAAAAACCAACAGAGACCGACACAGTAGCAATACAATTCTTTTTTATTAGTAGTTTTCCTTTTTGAGGGAAAAGCATGCTTTCTTTCATTTCCTTTCTTTTAACAGCACCTGTAAAAAAATTAGTATACTATTCTGAGATTATATATATATGTATGTATATATATGTATATGTGTATATATATACATATATATACACACACACATATATATGGATTTTGGAATGTTAGATTGTCAAAACATCAACTGCATCACATTAAGTCACTGAAGGCAAGGTAGGCTAAACAAGGATAGAATTTCGTAACTAAAAATATTCATAGCAGCAACTTTTGAAAGATGATTTTATTAAAGTCATTGCACTTGGTCATTTTATTGCTACAGCACAAGGCCATTCAACTGTAACACCTCTCAATTCTGATTGTAAAGATTGTCTCATTCTACTCATACATTTCAAGTTTCAATGCAAGCCTAAAACATTCATCAAAAAACGTACAGCGCACTTGAAACATTTTTCTTGTCTGTGATCACAGTAAGGAGTGTTAAAAAAAAAAATGTCTGTTAAACCAGGCCATTCTCTCTTTGCATCTTCAGACTTTTCAGTGAAATCCTGCACAGTTCTTTAGAGGTAACAGCTTTTAAATAAGAAATAGGCGTAGTGGTCATAAACACACCAAAATAACATTGAAATTCCATTAGAAACTTAGTAGTATTGTGTTTCAAAGAACAGCAAAACTGAACTATACATCCACTAGTACTTTGGCAATGACAGATTCAATGCTGTCTTTTATACTAATATGTAGGGAGAAGTTACATCAAAATAGAAGTTACTATTACTATTATTTTGTGACATTAGGAATAAGTAAAAGTTCCCATATCAAGGGCAAATACTGGCAAGTTACTACTTTAAAGGAATCATTTTTCCCTTTAAATAAGTTCAAGCTTGCTTGTTTTTTCTGAATTTTGTTAAAGGCAGAAAAACAGACATACAGAAGAAAAAAAAAAAAAAAGCCAGTATGACTTCTCCATTCTGACTGAGAAGGCAAAAGCATGTACTGCAGCACCCACTGCCATTCTGACTGAAAGAATTAGTGCAAAATACCCACCACCACCGTCAAAGAAGAGTGTTTCCTTTCTTGTGGACATAGGGTCCCTATGCAGCACAGGCTGGTCTCAAACTCATGATTTTCCTTCCTTAGTCTCCAAGCTACAGGCATATTGTCACCATACACGACTCCAATAAACCTTTTTAATAGTTTACAAGTATTAAAATATATGTATTGCCAGGGCCAAGATCAATGACACATAATAGTTCAGAAAGGAACCAAATTGCACATGAATATACATTTAATATACAATAAGTGTTGTGCTTCTATTTTCCTTAATCATGTTTACATCACATGAATTCAGTTTTCTGTTATCTGTTTTTCTATTAGAATTATTTTCCCATTTTTTTTTTACATTTTAATTGGCATCTATGAGCTATATATTTGTCCAGAAAGCATACATTAGTCACTCGCCTACTGTTGAATATTTATGTTACTTTTCTATTAAAATAACCTTCAATAACACACCTTGAACTGTTGGAGCCTTTCCCACCCAGCAGTGTGGGTGGAGATTAATCTCCATTGGGGAAGGTAAAGGATGATTTCTAGGATGGAATAGTTTACTTTCATCTGAAGACTGTCATTAACAGCTAACTTATTAACAAGAAGCAATTCATTTAACTAATCACTTAAAGATAAAATGGAACAATTTTGTTCATCCATCACCTCTCATGAGATGAGCTTAGACTTGAAATGGTTAAAATGGATAGACACAGGGGCATGTCTGGCATCTTAGCACTTGGGAGGCAGAAGCAGGGGGATCAGAAGTTTAAGATCAACTTTGCTACATAACAAGGTCAAGTCCAGCCCGGGATACATAAGACCCTTTGTCAAACATCCAAAAAAGCTAAAATGCACACTTGATATACAATTAATGCTGTTCCCAGAAGTTAATCAAGTGTAACTTTGGGTTGGCAATTCTATTATTTTCTACTTCAGTTCTCTTTTATTTGAAGCAACACAAGAAGTCTTATTTTAAAAGATTTTTCTATTTTAAGATTAAAATGTAAAGAAAAAGTATTGTTTTTTTAAAGAAGCATGATACCTTCAATCTGACATTCATTTACTAAAGTAAACCTTAAAATCTAACTTTTGATTTTTAACAAATAAAAACATTTCTCATTTTAAAATTAACTTCTTTATTTTTAGACATGTTGCCCTACAGATACAACATTTTTAAATGTTTGCCTGGTCTGAAGCATACCACCCTGAATGTGGTTGATCTGATCCAAGATATTTAATTGTTGATTTGTGATGCTGAAGAATGGCTAAGCATCCATCCTGAAATGATCTTCAATATTTGATTTACATAACCTATAATGTTACCATTTGTGAAATACTAACACTCTTTTAACATTTTACATAAGTAACAGTCCAAAATATCTCTAGGAGTTAGTTTGTTCCATTAGATAAATTATGTCTGTAAAACCTGAGTGTTTTCACAATAGCTTTCCCAATATGGACCCTCATTCTGAAAGTTTGAAAAGATCTGGGTTTAGAGGCTTTGTTTCCTAAGATTATCATTAGTGAAAATTATATGAAATGAGTAATATTCAGGGCTGTAGAATGAGTGTAAGAATACAGCAATGAGGCTGGTGTTTACATATTTTACATGTGTTTAGGCACAAATTTAGCATGACATTTTTCGAGTCCTTAGGCCACATGAATTGAGAACAAGGCTCCTATTTTTCCAAAGCTTAATCCAGTATATTTTAACTAACTTCCTTTAATGAATCCTATAGTATGAGCATTATAGAACACTCTAGAAGTTTAATTTATTTTTATTATTTCATTAATGATTAATTCTGCATGGGTGAGGAACCTGGTAACTAGGAACTCCTACTTTATCACCAAATATACAAACAGCACTGCACACAAACAGGCACAACAGTGTAGTCCTGGTAAGAAGCTAAAAGTAAGTGTGTGTGTGTGTGTGTGTGTGTGTGTGTGTGTGGTGTATGCAGAGTATGTATACAAGTTTATGTCCATATGTATCACAGGAAAGCAGTGGCTCTAGTTACTATAAAGCTAATCCGTCCATCTCAAAAAGTTTATCTTACAGCTTATTTGTAAAGATAGTACGATATTTATAGTATAGAACTCTTTAAAAATAATACAAGTCTCAATAAAAAAACTATTGTGAACTTTCATTCCTTTTTATACAGATTCAGTAGTATTTTCAAGCAAACAACAGAAATGTTTGCTCTCCCAGCACAGTAAGAAATAAGGCCTCTTTTTTTTTTCCATATTGGCAAAACAAAATATATATATAAAAAAAAAGTGTCACCCCCTAACTTTTCAATAGATATTAGTTCATGTCCTCTCATTTCTTCATCACAATACCACATCTGTTGTCTTAACAAGTCAGCTCAGTTCACAGTGTTGCTCCTAAATCCCCGGAGCATTAAAAACACCGGATCCACACCACCTCAAGAAGACAGAACAGCTTTCTTCAGCTTTGCGATTTCCACCTAAAAACAAAACATAAATGTGCAACATAAAATACCTTTAGTAAGGTTTAAATTATACATCTATACCACATGACCACACTTTCTAGCCTCTGAATTCTGATTTCAACATCAAAATCTAATTTCCCAGAGTGCAAAAAAAATAATAGTTGAATAAGAGTGTCAGTAGAAAACATAGCAATGCAAGTTTCTAAACAGCAAGAAATAAGAAAAAAAGTAATGTATTTCTTTAGCCAGAACAACAATGTTAAGTGATACAAGCATCTGAAGTAAGTACTGGAAGAAAAACAGACACACACATACACCCCTTACACACGAACACATGCAAGGAAAAATCTCTTGAAAGGAAAAGGAAAGAGAAAGTGAAAAGAAAGCAGGGCCACTGAACCTAGAAAACCTTTAAGAGGTGGGAATGGTAACATTGTGACATGCTACAGAAGCTGAAGAAGAAACCCAGATCTGCCATCAGCAAGCATAACCTAAAATCCATGGGTTTGAGGCTGGATGTAGTGACCCATGTTTGTAGTCCCAGTACTCAGGAGGCTGGGGCAGGAATGCTTCAGTGGGTTTAGGGCCAGCCTGTCTCAAGAAATCAAACAGAAAAAAAGACTGATTTCAAGGTAAAGAATCTGAGATGGGAAACGTAGGACATTTTTAGGGGGCAGAGTGAGAGCTATGTCTGTCTTGTGGCAAATGAACCCAATAAAAAAATGAAAACTACAGCAGATCAAGGGGGCAGCTGGATGATGGAGAAAGGCTTTGTCTTTAAAGATAGGGGTGCAGGAGGAATGAATATTTTCCTACAAAGAACAAAGATGCCAAAGGAGACCTGTCAGATATCAATGGAGTTGTGATAACCAACAATGTACACTGATCACAGAGAGCTCTGCAGGATACAGATTCCCACAGGGCGCAGAAGGAAGAGCATGACTCTAGCTACATCCCATCATTCTAAACCCTGTTTCACCTCTGCAGTAGGATCAAATATCCTCACAGCCCCGTGCAGTTTCCAGCAGTATCTAAGCCTACTGGATACGTAGCTGAGGAGTAGCCCTTGTAAGTCAGGAAGTTTCGAAAACATACTTTCTGATTCTCTGAAAAGACAATGAAGGTTGGTAATGAAGCAAGGTAGAAGAGGGGTGACAGTGGTAATGACAAAGGCAGAACACAAGTGAAGTGAAAAACACGGAGAAAAGTTAAGATGAAGAAACTAAGTGTAACTTCCAGCTATCCCTAGAAAAAAGATAATGTAACCTCTTCAGGGACAAATGGAAGTGAGTACCATGACCTGCTTGCCCCTCAAGGCAAGAAGAGAGAGGGAGGTGGGAGGGGAGGAGAAGGGAAAGGGGAGGGAGGGAGGGAGGGAGGGAGGGAGGGAGGGAGGGAGGGAGGAGAAACACAAAGCTCAAGGAATTGGAGACCAAGGAAAACAACAGTCCTGATTATTCAGACCCATTAGATACCAGGTGCTCCACACACTGTCCTGAATTAATACTCAGGACAATTACTGTGCTGGGACTACAACTCAGGCCCCAAACCTTTCCTCAGCAAGCACAAGGCCCCACGTGTGATTCTGAAAAAGCAAGAAAAAAATCTTTCTAATTGCAAGAGTAAAACAATGTTATAGAGTCAACAAGAAATTTAGGATTAAGAAATTGCTATTAAGGGATGGTGCAGTGGTCAACTGGGGTAGGAGAGCATAACTTGTAGCAGGGCCAACCACGCAGTACAGAGAGGGAAAAGGAAAATCTCACATTTTCTAAAACTGGAAATGCATTACCTCTAGATTATTCCGCATGGCCTTCTCTTCTTCTAATTCTTTGCGTAGCTTTTCCAGTTCTTCCCTAAAGGCAAAGTTTACTGTTCAGTTTTACAGTTAAACAGTCTATTTCACTGATGTTAATTGGAGCTTTAACTTACACACACACACACACACACACACACACACACACACACACACACACACACACACACACACACACACACCACCCCAACAAAAAAGTTCCTAGGAAGAATGTCCATGTTCATTTAGAAAATTTTCAAATTCTTTAGTTTGAATAGTTCAATGTAAGATCAAAAACAAACAAAAACAGTACTTTCTGCTCTTTCAGAGGATCTGAGTTTAGTTCTAGCACTGACATGAGGTAGCTTACAACCACTCATAACTTCAGTTCCAGCAGAATCTGATATCCTCCTCTGGACTTTGTAGGAATACACTAACATGCACATAACCACAAACAGAAACACATATAATAATAAAAATAAATGTCTTTGGTATTATTTTTTCTCCCCATATAAATAACACTAAAGACCATTCAAAGAAGTCATTAAAAACTTACTATTGCAAAGGTTACTGGGAGTATAGGGGTGGAGTGGGACATTAAAAAGAGCTAAAATGGGGGATTGGAGCTTGAGAAATAGCTTAGTGGTTAAGAGTACTTACTGCATTTACAGAAGACTTGGGTTTGGTTTCCAGCACCCAGGTGGCAAAAACCAGAGGCCTCAAACCAGACCAATGACTCACTGCAATGAACACTTGTGAGTAAAGATGTATGGACTAACGGGCACACTGTATGACTCACTGTATCACACTACAGCTTCCGCGACAAGATTTTGCTTTTCTTTTCTTTTAAATTTTATTTTGTTCTATCTTGGGGGGATTGCAAGGATAGAGGGCAGATATGAAGGAATAGGGAGATGAGTGGGGTTGAGATGTATAATGTGAAATCCACGAAAAATCAATAAAAAGTTAAATAGTTAAAAAAAAAAGAAAAAAAATCACCAAAAGAGTGACAAATGTATCTGAGATAAAGAAATTAAGCCAGGCAGTGGTGGTAGATGTCTTTAATCCCAGCACTTGGGAAGCAGAGGCAGGTGGGCCTCTGAGTTTGAGGCCAGCCTAGTCTACAGAGCAAGTTCTAGGGCACCAAGGCTACACAGAAAGATCTGTCTTAAAAAACCCCAAAACAAATAAACAAACATACGAATTAATAAATAAATAAATTCTAAAACAGCTAGGGACAAATAGTGAAATAATACATGCCTTTTAAAAGCAGTTCTCCATAATCACCTATCACACATTTTACAGGCTGAACACTCCAGAACTCAAAACAAATGCCAAAATGACTATCACTAGGTTAATTACAAGGCAAATTACAATTTATCTGGTAAGATAATGGACTTCAAGTTCCTCTCGATTGTTTTCAATTTAATATTACATTAAATTCCCCAAACCAAAATATTCCAGCCAATAATCTGTATTCTTTAACTCATGCTGTCACTTTTTCAATTCTAATCTATACATAATCATTTTGTTTTGTTTTGTTTTTAGTTTTTTTTTTTTGAGACAGGGTTTCTCTGTGTAGTTTTGGTGCCTATCCTGGATCTCGCTCTGTAGACCAGGCTGGCCTCAAACTCACAGAGATTCGCCTGGCTCTGCCTCCTGAGTGCTAGGATTAAAGGTGTGCACCACCACTACCCGACCTACACCATCATTCTCTAAGTATATATTTTGGACCATGTCTACAAGGTAATTCTGTAAGTGTTTATTTTGTATTGTGTTTTTTTTTTCCAGAAACTGTTTTAAAATATATCCAAGCTGTTCAATTTTACTTTTATTTTTCTTACTTCCTTTCTTTTCTGGAAGCAGTGTAAGTAGTTTATTTAGAAGTAGAAATTCATCCAGAGGTCATGGAGTAAGCTGACTCAAATTAGATGAAGGGTGGTACCTTAATTTTTTCACTTTAAACTGCTATTTGATATTTAAATATCTGGTGTTTTATTTGTTAGTTGTTCTGGGGTCACAGAAAATAAGAAAGGGGAATTCACATATTAATAATATCACTAGGTTAGTATTGCAAATTTTCAAATTGACATGTATAGTTTTTTTGCCTTTCAACATTTCCTAGATAAATTCTCCTAAAGAGCAACATAGATAAATGGCTTACAAATGTCTACAAAGGGGCTGGAGAGGTGGCTCAGGTATTAAGAGCATTGGCTGCTCTTCTAGAGGGCTAAGTTCAGTTCTCAGCACCCACATAGTGGCTCACAACTGTTTGTAGCTCCTGTCCCAGGGGATCCAATACTCTCTTTTGGCCTCCACAGACACCAGGTACACACATGATACACAGACATACATGCAAACAAAACATCCATAAAAGAAAAATAAACAATAAAATTTCAAAATCTACTGAAAAAAAAATCTTATAGAAAACATAAAAACCTGGGCCTGGCAGTTTAATCTCCAACCATGGGAGGTAATGGCAAGATCATAAGTTCAAGGTCATCCTTCACTATGTAATGAATTTGAGGATAACATGGGTGGGTGCCCTTGTCACCAAAAAAAGCAAGGGTTTGTCTTTCTCAGTTAACATTCCAGCGCACTGAGGAAGAAGCTCAGGAGCTGCTGGCAGTTGATGCTGCTAAGAGAAGCATCCGCTTTCTTCAGGGTTTTAGCCTGATAGCTTGCCTGTGCTCCAGCGGATAACCCCTCACCTGTGCACCAACTGAACTCAGCGGGTTATTAAAAACAAGTCAGTAAGAGGGCATGTAGTCGAGAGAAAAACATGAAGGATAATGACTTACAAAGTAGTAGTGAGAGGTAGACATGATCCAAGTACACACACACACACACACCCCAACACCATATAAAATAAAGAAGTGGGTGTTCAATTCCCAGCTCCCACACGGTAGCGCACAGCCATCTATAATTACAGATGTTGCATGCTCACATTCTCTCATTCTACCTTCCTTTCTTCCTCTCCCTGTGGCAGTATGAATGTATTTGGATCCCACAAGCTCACAGGGAGTGGCACCATTAGGAGGTGTGGCCTTGTTGGAGGAAGTATGGTCTTGTTGGAAGAGGCTGGATGACACATGCCTTTAATCCAGACCCTGAGGCTGGAGGGCACACCTTTAATCTGGGACACACCTTCTGCTGGAAGTGTGTCAATGTGGTAGTAGGCTTCAAGGTCTTTTTCTCAAGCTTCACTCAGTGTGCCTTCCTGTTGCCTCTGAGTCAAGATGTAGGACTCTCAGCTTCATCACCACGTCTGCTGCCTACGTGCCACCATCCTCCCCACCATGACGGAATGAACCTCTGAACTGTAAGCAAGCCCCCTCAATTAAATGTTTTCTTTATAAGTGTTGCCGTGGTCATGGTGCCTCCACACAGCAATAGAAACCTAACCAAGACACTCCCTCACCCTCCCCACAGAAAGCAGAAGATAACATTATGGAGTCATCTCATTGGCCCCAAATATATCTTAAAACAGTATTTTCCCCCGTGGTTTCATGTTTTTTTAATGTTACATACAAGGAGTAACAATGTATATATATTTCTAATTTGTTCCCATCTTGCATTTCATGGACTGACTGAAGTTCATTTCATGTAGCCACAATCATTCATCATCACTTACACACTGTACATCTCTCAATTAGTATACCAATATGTATCATTTACTTATTCTCTTGTTGCTCTCTGATTTTAGATTTAACAAAACAAAACAACAACAAAATATCCCTGCTATCTACCTTCATTTTTCCAGAGAAATTTGGGATATTGAAAATAATCTTTGGAAAGATTTCTAAAATATGTAATTGTACATAATGAATCAAAACTACTGTACTCATTCTCCTGATAATTTAAGAGAACCTACAGGCAATTTATGTATGCAAGTGCTACTTCATTAAAAATCTTAAACCTGGGCTAGGTGTGGTGACACATATCTGTAATTCCAGCACTTGGGACAATGAGACAGGAGGATCAATAGTTCAAGGTAATAATAAATTTGAGAGTACAAGGCCAGATGTGGCTAGGTGATACACTGTCTCAAAGGAGTACACTGAGTATCCAATGTATAAAACAACAAAATTTAAAAGTCAGGAGAATTTTATAACTGGTGGGAGGTATTCAACATTTACAGAGGAATGAGTATACAGCTTCTACCTTGTGTAGTGCAAAATTTGTGATTTTTTTTTTCAAATAGATCAACCAAAAGACTCAAGAAAGACCAGGCATATCAAATGACAAATTCTCAAGAAAGACCTGGCATATTAATTGACAAATTCTATAATCACAATATATTCAATAGATAATATATTTCAGTAGTTATTCTAGACCAAGTTTTTGTGCCCATTTGTTATTTTTAATTTTCAATTTACTTTTATTTTGTTATTTGATGTAGAGTCTACACAGCCCTGGCTAACTTGGAACTCACTGTGTCGACTAAACTGGCCTTGAACTCTAAATCTGCCTCCAGAGTGTTGGGATTAAAGGCATTCATCACCATATCAGGCCCTACTTTACATTGTTAATACCACTTTTCATACAGAATGCAAATTAAGAGAGAAATTGTTAAATATGACTCAGAGTCTAAGCATGAATTTTATCCTATTCTAAGAAATCCTTTGGGGAAGGTAGGTATATAGATGAGATGGGATAAGCAGGCTCATCCTCTGTTTAATTAGATTAGTTGATCTTTTCATCTGATTTATCCATGGAACTTGCAAGATTATGGTTAAAATATCAATAGATCCAAAGATCTGTAAACCAATCAAAGAAACAAGGTTGAGTGTTGGCTCTGCCATTGAAGAACTGTGCAATTATCACGTAAATAGCTTTATTTCTACATCCTGATTTCCTCATTAAAAAGGGGAGGGGTCTACACCAGGTTATCTTTTGAACTTCTTGTAGATCTAAAACTTTTAATGAGGCATGTCTTACTATATACCATATCAAAAACTTTCCGGGCTGTGGACATAGGTCAATGGTAGTAGAATGCATTAGCACAACACTCTGGACTCGATCCATAACACTGCATGAATAACAACAGGTACTTTCAGAGTTACAGGAGGGCTTTAGAGATCTCTTGTGGGTTGGGACCCACTCATTTTGTAACTATCTAATGTAAGCCTAGCAGAAACAGGGGTCAAAGTTTTCTGAGAGGTAAGTATGAGGATCTGGATCCTACCCAAAATGCCAATGCAGTTTTCTCAGGATTTTCAAGACTAACACCTGTGCCTGGCCAGCTCCTGCTTAAGCACACAGGTACATACTGACCTTCTAGAACTGAGCCACTGGAACAAGTTCTCCCAGCAAGCTTTTGCTGAAAGTGCTATAATAGAAATGTCTTTGAAACACATGTACTTGTATACTTAGGAGACTAGACTTTCAACTGACAACGCCTAAAAGAAGTCTTTGTATATGTTATAGGGGTGCTTAGGAGAAAGTAAATCACTTACCCATGATCCTTTTTCAATGCATCTACAATACACAGTAATTCAATAATCTGGGCTTTAAGTTCTTCCAGGGAACTTTTTTTCCCATCATCTGCTTCTGCTTTAGCTTTGAGTTCTAATGAAGTTAGGAAAGCAGATGTATTTACTTTAGAAGCACTTGAAGGTGTTGAAAGAGATGGCTGCAAAAAAAAAATTTTTTCTCATTATGCTTATGTTTATATTTAATATTATATTTAAATTCAGAAGATTATGTTTTGTTCTGGTTTTCCCTTTTTTTTTTTTTTTTTTTTTTTGGTTTTTCGAGACAGGGTTTCTCTGTGTAGCTTTGCGCCTTTTCCTGGAACTCACTTGGTAGTCCAGGCTGGCCTCGAACTCACAGAGATACGCCTGGCTCTGCCTCCCGAGTGCTGGGCTGGTTTTCATTTTTAACACAGGTCCACATGTAGTCCAGGCTGGCTTATAACTCCAGATCCTCATATATTAAACTTCCAATCCTCCTGCCCCCCACCTTCCAAGTATTGAGATTACAGTTTATACAGTACTAAGGATTAAACCCAGGGCTCTGTGCATGCTAGGCAAGCACTCTAAACTACATTCGCAGATCACAATATTTTACAAGAATACAAACAATTAATGTAGTATATATTAAGCATTCCTAATCTGAAAATCCCTAACCTTAAAAATTCTATACCAGGGCCTGGTGGTGGCGCACACCTTTAATCCCAGCACTCGGGAGGCAGAGCCAGGAGCATCTCTGTGAGTTTGAGGCCAGCCTGGTCTACAGAGCAAGATCCAGGACAGGCACCAAAACTACACAGAGAAACCCTGTCTCGAAAAACAAAAACAAAAAAATTCTACACCAGACTTCGTTTAAAAGTGCAGGCATGCTTAAATGTGGGCAAGGAATTATGCAAAACAAATGAATTTTATGTTTAATCTTGAATCCCAGCCCTAAAATATATATAATCACATATCTGAAATTTTTCCAAAATGCTGACTTCAAACATTTTAGAAAAAGGATATTCAACTATGCTTCAAGATAAATGGGACCCACTGCACTGGATGTGGGACTGCTTATAGCCTGAACTATGAGTTCCAACCAGAATTTCTGACTAGTACATCACTCAAAACTCATTAGACAAGCTTCTTATAGTAAATGGCAATTAAGACAGAGACCCACAACTGAACAATGTACAGAGAACAAGAGACTGTGGAGTACTCAGTCCTAAATGGGATGTCTGTGTCATACCCCTTGCCTTAGTTCAGGACTCTAAGTAGAGTAAGAGGCACAAAGATGATAAGAGCCAGGGGTGGTGGATGACTTCAAAGGACACGAAGGGCAGATGCACATATGAGCTCAGAGACTGGAGAGCATGTACAGGACCTGCATAAGCTCCAGCCAGACAAACTCCCAGCTCAGAGAGGGAAGTGGACATATAGTCCCACCCCTGGCAAAGAAGTTGACTGCAATTCATAGATGCTAGGAGAAGAGAAAATCCATTTTCTTCAATGGAGCAAAGCTAAGCGTATACTGACCACACCCCAGTGCAGGGCCCATGCTCAGGCATAGATGACCAACACAAACTGGACTCCTTATTTTCTTGTAGGTTGGGGTTTTGTTAAGACAGAAAAAAATGTGAATTTGGTGGGAAAGGAGGTGGATGTGGGTGTGTCTGGGAAGAGTTGGGGGAGGGACAAAAATATGATCAAAATATACTGTATGAAATTCTCAAAGAATAAAAACATAAAAAAAATAGTAAAACTCTGAAATTCCAAAAGCAGTTTGGGATTCATTGCTGGGGGATTCAATAGAGAATCATCTGCAATCACTAGTGGTTTGATTTGTCTAAAGGCAGGAGACACCCACTGGCTTATCTAGTGGACAATCTGCCTAGTGGGGTATTGACAAGAAAAACTCTATCAACACTAAGGCACTGTTTCAATCTTCATTGTCATAAATATCCAAAGCCTCATTTAAAAGTAATTATGAAGAATTTAGTTAAGTCTATAAACTATTTGAGGATTTCACTAAAATAAGTCCTTTTAGAAATGTTTCAAGAGACTGTTGACAATACAGAGAATCAGATTAAATGTATTTGATAATTCAAGAAGTGGCCAAATATTCTGGAATGAAAATGAGTAATAACTAACCTTGAGTTAATAAAAATGATTAACTTTAGAAAAGAAACATCACCATGTAATAGACAGGTCCATCTACTCTTTCACTAATTCCAGTATACACGGAATACTTAAGAGAGTGTCAAGAAGCAAACTAAAGAATGAGTGAACAAATCATGATTTCCAACCTGCTAACCCTCATAAATAATTAGGCTGAAATTTTTTGGGAGTTGAGCAGGGTCATACATGCCTATGGAGGTGGAGGCAGAAGGATCAACACAAGTTTGAAGGAGCCTGGTAAACATATGAAGGTACAGACCAGTCAGGGCCACATAGAGACCCTACCTCAAAACAAACAAAACAAGTCCCACCCCCCCAAATCATTTTATGTGACCTAATTCCAGAGTGTATGTTTAATAAAAAAATGAAACAATGTACAGATCTATGCCTTAGAAATATGAAACATATAACACATTCTTTAAAATAAGGTAAGCGCTTCTATTATTAAAAGAGCTGATGTGACTTCAGTGAGAATTACTTTATTTCTTGACAAAAGAGAGAAAATAATCTTTCTAAAAAGACACCTTAAATTTCTTGATTGATGGCTACAACACATCTTAAAAATCAAACGACTCTTAGGCCACAATGGGTCTACCTTTGAAGAGTAGCTCGTATCCTTTTTAAGCTCCAACAGCTTTAGGTTGCCACTATCATCTTCTTTTGGTAATTTCAAGGTTTTTTCTGGGCTTTGAGTTGGCTACATGTTTAGCATTAAAAAAAAAATTAAGACAGAGATTTCATAAATTCAATAAGCATGTGCACAATACAGCCAACACTCCTACCACCTAGTTACTGCTATTCCCACGCTCATGGCTGGGGATCATAAGTCACAGAACTTCAGACTAGTTCTGAAGCACTTTGGCATATCTGAAGGGCAAAACCAGCTTTACTCATAGAAACAAAAGCTTTTTCCACTGAGGTAATTTTAAAGCTACATTGTGCTGATGAACTAATACAGTAACACTGAAGTAGATTTGCATTCCAAACAACAAACAGAAACATGGAAAGGAGTTACTCAGCTATGAGAACAAATAGTGTCCCTCCGTCCCTGGAGTCTGGATCTGCTGCTCAGTTCTCATCACTGACCCTGCAGTGCTAACTAAACAAAGTCCCTGCGTCTGTGACTGTGGTCTCAAGACAACTCCATTTTCTGATTCTGGAACCTTTCATACAAGACCCTATTGAACTGAACATCTCTCTTTTCCTGTATTTTCTTTTATAAAGAATCATAAAGCTGTCTTCCAGAGTTTTAAAATGAGGTGTGGTTATAAATCTACTCATTTTCATCTTAAAGGAGACTTAGCACTTTCTTAATCTTCTGGTTTCCTAAAGTAAGAGAAACTCACAGAATGTCCACCATTGAAGCGGCCAGGCAATCTTCTTCCAGGCATCTTGGGTCTATTTGCAGTGAGATGTAACAAGTTCTCTGAGGAAGCTATGTCATCAAAATTTACAATATCTAGAGAATAAAAACAAGTATTACCAACTAAGAGAGTTGTTCCTTCTAAAAGGCCAAAAAAAAAAAAAAAATAGTATTTCTGGTTTCTTACACTATGAATTAAAAGTCACCACTAAGTTGAAAGCTCACAAATTGATCAGTGCTTTATATATGCATTTGGAAAACAATACCCATGCTCTTAAAAAAAAAAATCAATCTTTCTACCATATATAGTAAGACCTTTTTAGCCATGTAAGACCTCTTTCCAACAGTCATACTCAACAAAATGTTCTTACAGGAAGAATTCTGTACCATGTAGAATAAAAAGTTGTCATTTGAGGTTCTTACATTTTTAAAAATCTATTTAAATTCTCAATTAATTACAACTTCGAAAAATTTTACATGTACAGTATTTTAAACTTCACACTGTGAACTAATAACAAATTTGAAGGACTAAACGGTACCTGATACCCTGTTGCTTTCTATGTATTCTCAATGTAAAGTGAAATTATGATTTAATTACGTTAACATATACAAATGTTACAGTTAGGACTCAAAGCTTAGACATAAGAATCATAAGCTAGTTTAAATCTAAGGCAAATAAGGTACCAAGTGTAAATGCTACATAGATCACTAATTTGTTTCTCTGCTATCAATCAAAGACTAGTTGATCCTTGACCAAATAATTTGTGTTTAAGGGCATATAAGATATATATGATAACTCATACCCTTTGAACAATGGTATATATTGCCTTGAGTTTTCTAGAGAAGCCAGAAACCCTCAAACAAGTTATTACTCTGAAGCTCAGATGTCTACATATGGCACCAAATCTTTTGTAAATTCCTGATACTGTCCTGATCAGTCTAATTTCCTGTAGCTCAGATAAGAAACTAGGAATACTAACCACAGCCAAAATATCCCAATCTTCCACGAGATTCATCTTTCTCATTACCATTTGTCTGACAGTTATAAAACTTATCAGACACTTACATATCCAAATTCAATGATTTGTTGTTTCTTTATAAAAGACCTAAACACACTCATCATTGCCAATCTCAAAAGCTTAATTCATCAAACTTTATACTCAATGTAATCTACAGAATTTTCATTTAACAGATGTAGAATACAAGGTAAAAAGAGTTATCACTTTGGAAATGCACAATGCATAACTAAACTAATGGTTGATTATTAAGTTTTTTATAGATTACTTTGTGTGTTCTACCCAAAAATACATCAAAACAGATGCTATAATAAAAAAAATCAGTTTAATTTTCTGGTCTTTTGATAATTTTAATTATAAAATATAGCAAACCATAGGAAGAAATAAGCAACATTAGCGGAAAATGAATTATATAACCTAAAAGGTTTGGTTTAAATGTTAAGTATATCTCATTCTGTTCATAAATATATTAAAAAATTTGTATAAAAATATTTTAAACTGATAAATGTCCATTAGTGACCTATGGGAAAACTCTATCATTATGATCAAAGCAGTAATTTTCAAATGCATATTTAAATAACTTGCAGGAAAAAAAAGAGAAACAAAACAGAAAAAAAATGGAAGAAATTAAAGAAAAATGAAATAGAAAGGGTAGATTTTTTTTAACTGTAGGTTTACAAAGTACAGCACACTCATATAAAATGGCTTCATACATCCAATTTAAAGTTACAATAGCAAGACAACTTTACCATTCTAAAACACTCTCAGGTTCTCCATTTAAGACAGCAAATAAAAGAAAATAGTGCACATTTTTGATTTATGATACGCCTAACCCTTTATAAGTGATCTAAGGTTAATAAACAATGGATTTCCACTGTGAGAATGGTATAAAAGCATCAACTCTGACAATCACATCTGTCACTCTGACAGTCACTTAACACTTCTGTATGTCCTAAGGAGACATGGACAGGTTTTTAAGAGTCAAGTGATATATCAATTGTGGTAGAAAATATGATTTGTATGGTTGCCAACTTTTTGGAGCTATATTATCAAAAGAATATTTTAAATTATAATCAAGAAAGGTTTTCAAAAATGAACTTCAATTTATTTTAAAATGGAAAACCAAAAGGGTTAGAATAAATAGACAAACACGTACACTTTTCGCAGAATTACAAAAAAAAAGATTGATGTGCACCACCTACTTATATTGAATATACTACTTTGATTTCTTTTATAAATTGTTATCTTACCAAAATGGAGAAGGGTAGGATAATTTCCTGACACGTAAGAAGGGAGGAAACATGGCAAACAGGCTAGGAAACAAAATCTGGAAAGAAAAGTCAAGGATAGGAATGTCTAGAAAAAAGACTAAACCAAAAAAATTATTTTACAAAGCAGGAAAAAAAGAACAGTTGTAGATGAATAGAAGCATTTCAATGTCTAGCAACCAAGGTTATCTGAACTTATACAAAATGTGTACTTATTTTAGATTTATCCCTTTGTCTTTCAAAATGAAAATTTTCAATTACTATTAATTTCAATATACAATAAGATTTTTAAGCCACATTATATTACTCACTGAACAATACCAAGACAGTTTCTAAAAGGACAGCTTATTACTGTAAAAGGCCAAGGGTACAAGTCAATGTTATAACATTTCATAAGATAGTTGTAACTAAAATAACACCATTTTTTAGTCAAGTTCTAGTGTTTGGTGCATTACAGTGATAAAGGTGATTTTAATTCTATGACACTGTAAAATAAAAATATGCCATGAGCAAATAGTATTCTTAAATTCTTCACTATGAATTTGATTCAATGCAATCTTTGACATCTCTCATTATACACACACACACACACACACACACACGTGTGTGTGTGTGTGTGTGTGTATATATATATATATATATATATATATATATATATATATATAGAGAGAGAGAGAGAGAGAGAGAGAGAGAGAGAAGAGAGATACTAAGGCCTTAATGCTAGTTCTCCATGATTTAAGCAAAAGAATAATTACTAGGAATAGGAACACTGTTTTGTTCCTAATTTGGATACAAATCTCACTGTATATGTTTACTACTTAATAGTAGCCTTATTTGGAAAGTTCCATCATAAATTATTCCTGAAATACATGAGTAAATATTACAAAAGCAATTCAAAGAAAAGTAAATCAGCTATAAAGGCAAGAGAAAGAATAATTTATTCAACAATACCATGGATATATAGTTTTTTATAAGAATTTACTTTTAATTTTAAATGAATTTATCCAAGAAAAAATAATCAAAAGAGTTACTATGCTTATATCAAAGGACACTTCATCTGAACCTCTCAATGTAATTGCAAGCTACTGGTAAATTCTTTCTGTTTGGTTTTCCGAGATAGGGCTTCTCTGTGTAGCACTAGTTGTGCTGGAACTCACTCTGTAGACCAGGATGGCCTGGAGCTCAAAGAAATCCACCTGCCTCTGCCTCCCAAGTGCTGGGATTAAAGGCATGAACCACCACTGCATGGTGTAAATTTCCTACCTACTGTCCTAAAACTAATTTGAAAAGTACTTTTGCTTCTTAAAAAATTGTTATTTTAGAAATGTGACTGTCACTGATAATTAATTGGTAATGGCAATGAAATTTTCCTTAAAACTAATTTTTGATGAAATATTTGAAAAGGAGAAATAAATTAAAGCACGGTTCCTAACAGCTCTACAATCTGTAGCACTACTATATATGACCACACTGGTGAGGAAACTGAAATTACTTCATACCATTAAAAGAAAAAAGGAAAGTAAAAAAAAACGAATACTCTAGGAATGACTTTCTTGCACTTTTTAAAAAAGCATCTGTATTTACATATATACATCAATGTTTATTTGTAGCTCTATAAACAGGAAACTTTGAAAATGAGATAAGGAAATCATGTCCTTCATAGATCAAAGCAGAAACAGAATGAGATGGATTTAACAATGGAGGGGCTAAAGAAACAAAACATTCCCAGTATGCTCCACATCCAGTGTTCCAGGAGGACAGAGGATAAAGAGGTTCATTTGGTCACAAGTTAAGCAAAAAAATGATCCAAGGAATAAACCTGCATAATGAATAAAAACCATAGTTTTAACACCAAAGTCAATGTGGTTTCTACTATACTATTTTACGTAAAATGATTTAAAAGATAATGGACTCAGTAACGTTTCCATGTATATTCTTTTACATTTCCTTTTTTAAAAAAGACATATAGGGGCTGGGGATTTAGCTCAGTGGTAGAGTGCTTGCCTAGCAACCGCAAGGCCCTGGGTTCGGTCCTCAGCTCTGGAAAAAAAAAAGGAAGAAGAAAAAAAAGGACATATATTTTATTTTTAATTACATGAATGTGTCTGTGTGGGGGCTCTGTGCACGTGAAGAAAAAAAAAGGACATATATTTTAATTACAAGAATGTGTCTGTGTGGGAGCTCTGTGCACATGAATACACGTGCTCAGGGAGGCCAGAAGAGGGTTTCCTATCCCCAGGATCTTGAGTTATAGGAGTTGTGAGCTGTCCAATGTGGGTGCTGAGAACTCAGGTCCTCCGCAAGATCAATACTCTTATCTTTTAACCACTGAGCCACCTCTCCAACCCCTATTTTACATTTTCTGAGACTTACAAACTAGGTTCTAGCCAAATGCCAAATCTGAGGTTGTACTCAACCCAAAACTCACAGGAGAGGTAGAACACTTGTATATTATAAGGACAGATTGAAAGTGCTCAAAAATCAAGCCTTCGAGTGGCAACAGGACTCTATCAGTGGGAAATTTCATAGCTGGCTTCAAGGTACAGGTAGAAGTCAGAGTCAAAACAAATGTGCACTAAAATATTATCAAATTATCTTTAAAAATCTATTTAAAATTATACACACAGACAGTGTATGAAACTAATTTTGTTTGAAATGATGTTTATAAGAGAAGCTATTTGCTGCCAGCCATGACATCTCTATTCTAGAAAAGAACCTGTGTCTAGCATTCTGCTAAGGATGTAACAACTGCTCAGTAAAGAATTTGTACTTAATTCCCAAAATTTATAATTACTGAAGACGGAGCATAAGTGTGGTACACCACCAAATTAAGTAACAAGAATCAAGGACAGCTGCTTGAAAGTTCACTGCTAATTTTCCTGCCCTGTGACAATCTCAGCACCTCTAAACTATTCTTTACTTATTAAAGAAAAAAGAAAAAACCTTAAACCAAAGACTGTAACTTTTCAAGCTCTATTCCACGAGGGCTATTATATGAAGAGTGAACAAGCACCACAGACATAAGACAAACATGACCAGGAGTATAAAATTGTTAAATGAACTGTTTCTACAAATGTTTTAGAAAAAAAAAAACTGTGTATGGATGCACATCTAGAGAGAAAATAGAAAAAACGTGAAAACTTGAAGGCTTGATGAGATGGCTCAACTTAAGAGCTGTACTGAGGCTAGGCATGGTGGCATATGCCTTTAACCCCCGCATTCTGGAGGCAAAGGCAGGTGGATCTCTGGGAGGTCGAGGCCAACTATGTAACTTGGTCCACATAGCAAGTTACAAGACAGCCAGGGCTACATAGAGAGACCTTATCTCAATCAACAAAATAGAGTGCACAATGCTCTTGGAGAGGACCAAAGTTTTGTTTCCAGCAACCACGTGAAGTCGCTCACAAACTACCTGTAACTTCACCTCCATGGGGATCTGATGTGTCTTGCCTCTATAAGAACCTGAATTCACATATGCATGCACACACAGACACACAAACATACATATAATTGAAAATAATAACAAGTTTTTTTAAGAAAGCAAAAGCTTATTTCATCTAAAGTGTTGTAAAACTTCTACTACCTTAAAACCAAATAGAACAGATATTCAAGAGTGATACAAAGCAATATTTAAAAAAAGAAAAAAAAACTTCAATTCCCAAAGATAGCCATCAAATTTAAGACTTTTGTGATAAAGATCACAAAAAAATTGGGGTAATTTGAAAGGTAATACCAACAGATACTTTAATTTAAAGCATTAAATTTGTATAAATAGCTAGATTTTCTTCAACTATCACTTTTGAAAACATATGTCTGATTATATTTTGAGTCAACATAAAAACATGAGTTGTGAAAATGTTATCATTTTACTACTAACATCTATAAAAATAGTGGATATTTTAAATCATTTTCCATTTTTCATTTAGTAGTAAATAAGGGCAATTTTTACAAATAAGACACAAAGATTCTATTTTAGTGAACTTTTCTAAGCTATAGTTAACATCACAATTCCCAAATATTTAGTATGAATGTAGCACCATCCAGAGAAGAAGGGTGCAAATATGACAAAGAGGTTTACAAAATATTTAAATTAGATGAGACTTTACACTGATAAACTGAAAAGACAGAAGAAAAACAGGATTATATTTTTAAAACTTAAAATTCAACAGAATATTTTATAAAATCATGGCAAGTCTAAGTATAATTACCACTGAAGCTTAAATGTAAATATAAAATGTTAGCACTGAAGCCAAAAACGCTTTTATGACACTAAAATTTTCTAAACTACATCAGAGCATTTATCTACATGCAAGGACTTCAGCATTCTTGCACTCGTGATGTGCATATTGATGTGTCTGTACCTGTTTACATATAAAATGGGGGAAACAGCACCTATTTCCTAGGGCTACAATAAAAGTAAAAAGAGAATATACATAAAAAAGTCCTTCGAAAATAGAAACTAAAAAGGAATGCAAAATAATATCCATTACCATAAGTAATGACTATCTAATGCTCTTAACGGGTAGAAGTTCACCAAGATGTTTGTGATTCCAGCTTTCCATCTTTCAACTATATAAAGAACCGAGAAGAAGTATGTATGTATGTATAACACAAGATGGTAAAAAAAAAAGTCCTAAATCTTAAGAAACACTATTTAGCAAAAGTGAAGCCAGCTGATAAATAATAATAAAAATATTTTCTTGTAGATAAAAGATATCTCCAGATGAAGATAAAGATTTTTGTTTTATAAAACACAAATTATTGCTAGCACTAAAAGTGTATGTCATCCTAGTATTATGTTTTTTAAAAAGCATGCATGTAGGTACAGATGGTGGCCAGAAGAGGGCTTCCGGTCACCTGGAGTTACAGGCAGTTATGAACTGCCATGTGGTTTCAAGGAAAGGAACCGAAGTCCTCTGGAGGAACAGCCAGTACTCATAACCATTGAGCCATCTCTGTGGCCCTTCATTTTCAAACTTTTAAAACCAAAATGTACTCGAGTCTACGTTAGGAGTAATGGTCATTACATTATAAAGACATACTAAAGTACTAAGCATGTCAGTCTTGTTCACTCCTTTCTCAACATTAAGAAATCTCTGCTCAGATACAACTACATTCTGCCCACCTAATATCCTCATTTTTCCTCTGGCTGCCAAATTTTAAGCCCATTTCAACTAATAGCCATTATTTCTTTCTGCAAGTTGCATATACAAATCTTAAGTTTCTAAAATCCATTCTGACTCCTTTTTAAAGCAATATCTTGTATATTTTGGCTTACCTGTTTCTTTAGAGTTTCTGACTAAAAAGACATCAAAGTCTACTGATTTTGGCCTAACTGGCAATTGCTCAGGGTCTAGCTTTGGTTTTGATACTGGCTCAGTTTCAATCTTTGAAGAAATTGTAGAAACTTCTCCATTAATTCTGAAATGAGAAAAACAAACATGCAAAAATAACTTGAAGGTAAAACAGAACTTTTAAATAGTGACTGAATGGCATTAAAGATTTTGTGTGACACAATACTAGTTTCCTTCTGTTCTGTAAGGCTATGTATTAACACAGGCTTCTAATCCTAAGACTGGTCACAACAAATTCAGAAATGCAAGAAGAGTTTAAGTGAATTCATTGATTCTGAATATTAGATTAACATTTAAAGAATTAATAGTCTAAAAAGAAGTAACTCTATGGAAAACGGACATTTAAACTAGGAAAGGCAATAGAGCTCTTGAGGTTAAGGAAGTAATCGACGTGTAATAAAGCAGGTTAGAGCTTACTTGGCTGCTGGAGGTGGAGGAGGAACTGGTTTGTCTGGTCGCTTTGGGTACACTGTTCCAGGAGACCGCAATAAATTATTGGCTTTGGTAGGTGGAGTGGGCTTTTTGGGTGGGACTTGAGGAGCAGCTGGTTTAGAAGGTTTCTGTTCCAGCAGTGATTTTTCATCTGATGATTAAAAAATACTTATTAACAATCAAAACTATTTAGGGTTTTTGGGGTTTTGGGGGGGGGGGTTGAGGCAGAAATTATTAACCTTCATGTTCTACGTGAATAAGCATATGTTGTTTGAATGTTGAACTTTAACGTGTCTAATAATCTTTTAAAAATTACCCAGTGGAGCCAGAACTCATTAAAAACCTGATTACAGGTCTGGAGAGATGCTCAACCATTAAGAGCACCTACTGCTTGCTCTTCCAGAGGTCCTGAGTTCAATTCCCAGCACCCACATGGTGGCTCACAAACATCTGTAATGAGATCTGGTGCCCTTTTCTGGCCTGCAGGGATACATGCAGACAAAATACTGTATACAAAAGTAAATAAATCTTTTTTTAAATGTTTAAAACTTAAAAATAAATAAATAAATAAATAAAAACTTGGTTACAAATAACATGTGCTTTTTCTTATGCTTCCAGTAACCTTTGCTTACTATTTGGGGTGGTAACACTATTTTAATGAGATAGATATTTCTTATTAGATACAAAAATGCTTAAGTAACAGTATTATGAATAATTGTATGCCAGTCACTAAAAACAACTTCACCAGCCAAAAGGCACCAAACACTTATGTTCCTACATATAGCATATTTGCTTCCTTATCTTTTGGGGATTTTTTTTTTTTTTTTTGCGTTTTTTTCCCCCTGAGACAGGGTTTCTCTGTGTAGTTTTGGTGTCTGTCCTGGATCTCGGTCTATAGACCAGGCTGGCCTCAAACTCACAGAGATCCGCCTGGCTCTGCCTCTCAAGTCCTGGGATTAAAGCATGTGTCACCACCGGGCACCTCCTTATCTTTTCAAGTACTAAGCACAAATACTTAATATACAACTGTGCTTACACAGTTCAGATCCACACAGTAGTGAGTATGACAGACACAATGGAAAAATAATAAACTTAGGACCAACACTGAATGACTATTTGTCTTCAAAAATAATGTGTATAAAAGTCTAGTTTTATGAAATTTCATTAGTCAGAAACTAGTGAGTATTAAACTTGAACCAGTATCACAAGACACAGCACACCTCCTTCAAAATTACAAATTTCACTTTAAAATAACAAAAATATAAAACATAGGGGCTGAAGAGAAGGTTCAGTAGTTAAGGGAGCTCTTGCAGAGGACCCAGGTCCAGTTCCTAGAACCTACATAATAAGTCACTGTTTGTGCCTCTAATGCCAGGGATCTAATGCCCACTTCTGGTCTCCTTGGTACCAGGCACGCATACAGTGCACATACATACATTCAGGCAAATACTTGTAAAATCAAGACAAGTAAGTATAACTGCCTCTACTCTACCATGTATATAAATTACTACTCCCTTAGAGTTCATGAAAAAATAGCAATCTGCTAAAGAACTGATCATTATTCAAGACACAAATCTGTTGTGTTGTTTTGTTTTGTTCTTTTAAGACAAGGTCTCTCTAGTAACAGTAGTCCTGGCTGTCCTGGAACTCACTATGTAGACCAGGCTGCACTTGAGCTCGCAGGGGGCTGTTTTCCTGCCTCTGCCTCCCTAGTATTATTATTAGGATTGTAGGCATGTGCCACCACCATGCCTGGCTAAAAGTCTATTTTTACATGGCCTCAAAATATAGTAATGTATCACATACCTATACCATCAGGAGAAAAATATAAAACTTCCTATTTCTCTCCATAATCAAGTAGAGCCCTTTATAGAGCTATAACAGCTAGCTAAACTTGAATTTCTAAAAAATACTGAAAAATAATTTACAGAAAATAGCACATAGGACTCTTTGCTTAGATTAGCCCTCCCTCTAACCCACTCCCATTCTTGGGAGTCTTTCTCCGGTCATAATAAACTGTCCTATCCTATGTCTAACCATGTGTTCCTGGCGCAATCCTTTGCCCTGGGACACAGGAGCCTCTGAACTCAGATTGCAGCTCTGAACTAAGCATGTTTCCCCTGACACTCTAGGCTTTCTCACTGTTCCTCTGACCTCCACATATAACTGAAATGGCATGACTTATTCTGCACCTCCCCTCTTCCTGGCAACTGTCAAGATTCACAGCATACATGAACTAAGCATGTTTCCCGATATTCCGGGCTTTCTCACTGTTCCTCTGACCTCCACATATAACTGAAATGGCATGACTTATTCTTCACCTCCCCTCTTCCTAGCAACTCTCAAGATTCACAGCATACATGCAAAGTCTGTAATCCCAAAGCAAATGCCCAAATTCTCCCTTTGTGCAGAACCCCATACTCGGGTACTCTGGCATAACTGACTTAACATCCTAAAAGACTATGTCTGTGTCTTCAACTCTGCAAGAGCACAAGGTTCTGTCTGACTTCTTTCCTACTGTCTATAATGTGCCTTTAGGATAAGAATCTACAAAACCCAAGACAGATCATAGATTTAAATGTAAAGACAAAAATACAAAATTTCCTACAACACAGGAAAGATGAAAATGGTCTTGGGTATGATGATGACTTGCACCCGTGGTGAAAGGAGATAACTCCCAAAAGTTGTCCTGTATTCACATATACATCCTTAGACACACAAATCATGTATGCACACATAATAATCATTTTCTTGAAAAAAAAAAAAACCTAAAACTTCAGAAAAAAAGAAAAACCTATAAAATTTCTGTTCTACAAGAAAAATAAGCCACACAATGGAAAAAAAATGTTTGCAAAAAACACGTGATAAAGGGCAGCTACTCAACAAAGAATTCTTAAACTCAGCTAAAAAAAAATGAACTACAAACAGACAAAAGATCTAACATACACATCACTAAAGATACACAGTTGTCAAGTACATGAAAAGATGTTCAATATCAGATGTCATTAGGAAAGTGGGAACCATGAGATACCATCACACAGCTACCAGAATACAAACACAAAGCAGAGAAAACATTACATGCGGCCAAGGATATGAAACAAACTTTCACTGTTAGTAGGAATAAAACACAGCATAGCCACTTTGGGAATGGTTTGACAGTTGCTTAGAAAACTAAACACACCCTTACCAAATGATCCAGCGATTTCATCCTTGGTATTTATTTAAATGAACTAAAATGTATGTATAAACTAAAATCTGCATACATGTTTATAGCAGCTTTGCTTATAACTACAAAAAGTTAGAAACAATCCAAATACTCCTCAGTATACATAGACAATGAAACAGTAGTGCTGTGGAACATCTTTCTGCATGCTGTGAATATGTGTTGCTCCCATTGGTTGATAAATAAAGATGTATGGTCAATGGCAAGGTAGAATAAAGTTAGAAGGTACATTCAACCTGAAGACGGAAATGAAGAAGGGTGGAGTCACAGCAGCCGCTTTGAGCCAACACCAGGAGAAGTAAGATGTGAAAGAACAGTTAATGCCATGAAGACAAGTGGAAAAACAGATTAATAGGAATGGGTTGACTTGTTGTAAGAGCTAGTTAGTAATGAGCTTAAGCCATAGGCCATACAGTTTGTAATTAATATTAAAGCCTCTGAGTGATTATTTTATAAATGGCTGAGGGACCATGGGTGGGAGAGATTCATCCAGAGAAACTTCCAGTTACATTTGGTGCCCAGGCATGGTGGCAAGAGTTTCCACCTAAAACTTATGAGAATTTAAGAAGAGATTCTAGAATGGAGCTAAGAGCAGCTTCCTAGTTTGTCTCTCTCATTAAAGGTCATGGTACAGAGATGCAACCCTGGTCAAGCCGGCTCCTTCAGTCTCTCACAGGCTGCCATACAAGAGGCTCCTCCTAGCCACTGCCTGCGGGCTTGGGAGCACAGCCGCAGGTGTAAAAGCACGGACATACTACTTAATACTGCTTCCCAGAATTGGGGAGGTAAGCGTGACTCGTTGGCTACTGTGAAATGTTGAAAAGCTGAGCAAGACAGAGTCAGCAGCCAGGGCTGCCACTACTTTTGTCCTAGCCATGCAGCTTAAGAGTTTAAAAATCTCTCCTGATCAAAAAAGGATTACAGGTACACAATAAGAAAAGATCCAGATGGAAGAAACTCTAAACGGGTTACAGTATGTTTCAAAATATACGTGGGCTTGAGAGAGAAAAATAAAAAGGGTAGAAAAAGTCCTTTAAAAAGAAATATAGCATCAAAAAATATAATAAACCATGTAAAGATGGAAATTACATAAAGAGTCTGGATACTGCATATTATTGTGTTGTCTTTGGGATTTTTAACTGCAGAAAGACATTTTATTGTAGGGACTACTAAGTTAAGCCAATATGTATATTTTAAAGGTATCTTTAAGGATATGTTGCTTTGGAAAAGAGGTTCTGCTTTTGTTTCCACAGCAAATGGGAACCTGTGGATGGTTTCCAGGCTAAAATGGTTTGATCAAGCAAGACCCCCTGAAAAATCTCCAATGGGAACAGATGGCCCAGATGATAAAATATTTCAGAGTGTCTCTTTTGTATCCTCCGAGTTCTGCATCCAGAAAGGCTTCAAGACTGCTGGCTGAGATGTTCCAGCCTCACAGACTACTCCAGTCAGGACTTGACCATAATCCTAAATTTTCTTTGAGTCCCCATAAAATAACCAGCGACCCCAATCAGCCGGAAGTAGCCTAGAAAACTACACTCACATTCCCAAAAAAATGGATTATGGATGTTTGTCTTTGTTTAGAATGTTGGTTATAAATTGTTATGGATAATGGTTAGGAAAAAAGCTGAACAAAGGAGTTTAGACTCAGGGTTTTTGTTTTGAAAAAAAAAGAGGGGGAAATGTTGTGGGATAATGCTCTGTACACTGTAAAGATTTGTCACTCCTATTGTTTTAATAAAATGCTGATTGGCCAGTAGCCAGGCAGGAAGTGTAGGTGAGGTGACCGGACTAGGAGAAGGCTGGGAAGAGGAAAGGCAGAGATGGAGTCACATGTCAGATGCAGAGGAAGTAAGATGAGAATGCTAGACTGAGAAAAGGTACCAAGTCACGTGGCTAAACACAGACAAGAATTATGGGTTAATTTAAGCGTAAGAGCTAGTTAATTATAAACCTGAGCAATAGGCCAAATAGTTTATAATGAATATAAGCCTCTCTCTGTGTGTTTATTTGGGACTGAACAACTGCAGGACCAGGCAGTACAGAAACTTCCGCGTACACAGTAGTAAAAGCAAATGAGATACCAAGTCATGAAAAACTATGGGTAGATTTTTATATACATAGTAAATCAAAGAAATCAATAAAAATGGCCGTACACTTCAAATAATGGGAAATGCAAAAGTACAGAAACAGGTGAGGAAAAAATGACAGCCAAAGGTTAGGATGGAAGGAAATCTGAGATAGAGCAGATGTTCAGGACAATGAAATTATTCTGATGGCAGAACGGCAGATACATGTCACTACGCATTTGTCCACCCAACAGAATGTTCAACACACAGTAAACTCAACTGTATGAACTCTTAAGATAATGGCATGTCAATTATAATTATAACCACCAGTCATAACCAATACATTACTCCAATGCAGAACGTTTCTAGTGGAGGAAAATGTGCAAGAGCACTTATATTTTTGGTTTAGTTGTCCTTTCATTCCTCTCACTATTTCTGAGTATGTGTGTGCATGATAGGGAGTTGCACATGCCACAGCACACGTGTGGAGGTCATAGACAGCCTTGATGTGGGTTCCAGAAATCAAAATCAGATCACAAGGTTTGTGCAACAATGTACTTTTACCTACTGAGTCAATCCTGCTAGCCTTGGTCAACTTTCTGTGACTCGAAAATTCTGTGCTAGAAAGACAAGAAGGAAGGAAAGACAGATAGATGACCCTGAATATGCTATGAAGTACAAGCCAGACAAGGCGCTAAAGTGGTAGGAATCAGTTAAAAAGACACAATAATTCAGGCAAGAGACAAAGATAGGCTAAACTCTTAACATTGGCCATAGAAATAAAAGCATCCTGAAGCAAAATTCAAGTTTGTGCCCAATCTATTAGAGACAGACATCATAGAACTTTTTGTACAGGAAAAGTCTTATGTAGTGATATATTGTGTACCCTAATACACTTGCCTTAGGATCAGAGGACAGAGCCAGTCACTAGATTAGACATAGAGGTCAGGCAGTGGTGGCATGTGCCTTTAATCCTAGCACTTGAGACCTCATGCCTTTGCTTGGAAACACACACGCCTTTCCTAATCCCAGGAAGTAATATGGCAGGGCAGAGAAAAGTATATAAGGCATGAGGAAACAGAAACTCACTCTCTTTAGGCTGAGGATTTCACAGAGGTAAGAACTAGTGGCTGGCTGTTCTGCTTCTCTGATCTTTCAACTTTCACCCTGATATCTGGCTCTGGGTTTTTTATTAAAAGACCATCTAAGATTCAAACAACAGTCTTAATTTACAAAATTAAAAATTTTCTGACAAAATACATGGTATCTAGGAAAAACTTGCCAAGTTCACATATAATGAGATTAAAGAATACCTAGTAATCTTCATAGTTAAATTCTAAAAACTTTTTAAAGTTTATTTTCATTCAGTACCTAGTTTTTTGTACATAATATGAAATAATTAAATACTACATCTTACTGAAGGATTCATTTACTTTTTTAATGAATATAAATTATCAGTATGATGAAAGATCTAATTTCGTATCAGTTTGACACAATATTCATTCCTAGAAAACTCTTTTTTTTTTTTTTTTTTTTTTTTTTTTTTTTTTTGGTTTTTCGAGACAGGGTTTCTCTGTATAGCTTTGCGCCTGTCCTGGAACTCACTTGGTAGCCCAGGCTGGCCTCGAACTCACAGAGATCCGCCGGCCTCTGCCTCCCGAGTGCTGGGATTAAAGGCGTGCGCCACCACCGCCCGGCCTCCTAGAAAACTCTTAACATTGTAAAGTAAGTAGTACATAAATGATCTATCGTGGTGGTCATGTTTCTTTAAGAGACAATCAAAGAAAGGACTTGTTGGGTAAGGGAGGAATCAGACTCACCTTTTTCTTCAGACTTTAGAGGAAAAACTTTCTTCTCTGCAGCTAACAGATCAGGCTTTGGAGCTAGGAGGTGGAGAAGAAAGTGAACACTAACTTTTAAAAACAATATACAAGAAGAGAACAAAAAGATAGTAATTTCTGGTACTCAAATGAAACACCAGAATTCAAATTAATTTCTTCATCTGTACTTGGATTAACAGCCTTAATGTTCCTTGATTTGGCATGTTTAACTTATGAATGCTTCTATACCCATAAGATTACATTTTATTTCAGCTGCAAAGCCATACAACAAGGATAGCATGACCGTAACACACCTGAAATTGCAGCACTCAGGAGGTAGAGGCAGATCATTTGTTTGAGTCTAACATGAGCTATCTAGTTATAGCTCAGGGTTCACCTTCAGCAACATAGTAAGATCCCATCTCAAGAGACCAAAATCAAACAAGATCCCAAAACAAAAGAAGTGTACAAAACTTCCAAACTGTATTCAGGTATCTAGGAATATTTTGTATAAAGAAGCATTTGTTCAAAATAAATAGAAATAAAAAAAAAATAGACTGTGGAGCCAGGTGTCATGGCACACACCTTTAATCCCAACATTGGGGAGGCAAAGGCAGGCAGATCTCTCTGAGTTAAGTCAGCCAGGTCTACATAATGAGTTCCAGACTAGCCAGAGCTACATACTGAAACCCTGTCTCAAATAGACAGACAGACAGAGGATGGATGAATGAATAAATATTGATTGATTGATTGATTGATTGATTAAACAAAGTAGAGTAGGTGAGGGACTGATGACTCAGCACTTAAGAGAACTGGCTGTTCCCCAGAAGACCCAGGGCTCAATTCTCGCATCACTGTGGCAGCTCTTAAAACCATCTTTAACTCGGGGCCTAGGGTGGATCTGGTACCCTCTTCTGGCATCTGGAGGCACTGCATGCACTTGGTGCACAGACATGAATGCAGGCAAAACAACCATATACATAATATTTTAAAAAACATTTTTAAGTAGTATATTTTAGTCAATCATAAAACAGGTTTAAACTTGATTAGTTGTAGTAATTCAATATTCCCATTACTGAAGTATCCAAATTATTTCTAGGATCCTTATTTTATTTTGGAGACAGGGTCTAACTATACAGGCAGGCTGGCCTTGAATTTACAATCCTAAAAGTGCTGAGATTCCAGATGTTTACTACCATGCTTGAATAGGATCCTTATTTTATATCATTTATACTTTTAAAAAATGATGAATAATGCATGTAAACATTTAATTTTTCATAGATCTATAATATCTTAATATTCATTTTAATTGGTTTTGCTAACAATAAAATTCAATGGTTTACATTAAACTAAACATTATTTTGTAACTTAAAAATATGAAAAGTAACAAACTAAACAATGCTTTTTTTTTTTTTATTTTTTTTTTTTTTACAAACCTGGACCCTTTACAGGAGGAGGTGGTTTCTTTGGTTTCTGAGTGGGGAGAAAAAGTTAAAATTGATTAGCTATTTAAAGTTAAAATAAAATAATCTAACTTATATTGTTTCTCATCTCATTCTTGCCTAGAATACTAAAATACTAAGAACCTAAAAACTCTAGGAAAGGTCACTGAAAAAGATATTATTACATCCAAACAGATTCCTGGAGCAAAAGTCAGTCAGATACTTAAAACAAAAACAACAACAACAAAAAAAATCAATTAATTGGGTAAAGCGAAAGAATCTTAGTGAGCAAAGTGTTTTCATCCTCATCAAATTAGTTCTAGATTTCTGAACGTCAATTTGTCCCTTCTTCACAGCTCAGGGGTACAGGAATAGAGGGAAGGGAAGGCCTTGTGCCCACGGGTTCACTAGTGGCAGGACTGCATGGAGGTACAAAGCACCTTCTACGTGAATTCATGGCTGCTCTACCAGAGGGACTCATGCCTGCTAATAAAAACCTGGTCAAAAGCACACAGAGTAAGAGGTCCTAGGTCCCGGGGACGGACGGATGGACGGACGGACGGACACACACACACACACACACACACACACACACACGCACGCACGCACGCACACACACACACACACGACTACGACTACTACTACTACTACTACTACTACTACTACTACTACTACTACTACTACTACTGATGTTTTCTATGTGGACATGATATGGACATGACCACCTTTTAAATGTTTTAAGTTATACTCATAGATTAGTGCTGCTCTCTGCCTTAATCAGAGCAGCTTCTGCTTTCAAGCTACAGATAATGCAGAGACTTGTAGCAGGATAAAGTGCTAAGAATAAACTACTTTTCAGCACTCAGCGCTAAGTTGTCCATGTGTATCATCCCCACCAAGACTCAGAAACATCACAGAAGTGGGTGAAGAAAGAAAGAACATAAGAGACAAGAAGGGGGAAGGAGTTCTGTGAAGAGCTGGCTTTTGGATATGACATGGTATTGCATCCATGATCTCACAGCAGCAGTGGCTATTTGCCTAAGACTCGGCCCATCAGCATTGCATCCGTCATGCCCTGAGGAGAGCTCAGAAGGCTCCTCTCCCCCAGAAATGCTAGAGGCAGTAATGGCTCCTGGGTATGAGGTGTCATTCCTCTGAGGTGGAGCCACAGATAATTTGCCCTTGCTCAAGGCTCAAGTAAATAAACCTCTATCCACAGTCAACTCTAATTAAATACAGTTGATTACAAACAAAACTGAAAATAAAAGGGCTTGCTGGGGGCTGGAGAGATGGTTCAGAGGTTAGGAGCACTGTCTGCTCTTCCCGAGGTCCTGAGTTCAATTCCCAGCAACCACATGGTGGCTCACAACCATCTGTAATGAGATCTAGTGCCCTCTTCTGGCCTGCAATCATACAGGCTGTATACATAATAAATAAATAAATCTTTAAAAAAAGGGGGGGGGCTTGTTGGGAAGAAAAAGGATTTGGTGAGAAGGGGGATGTGATAAAAGAGGATGAGAGAAGGGGAATATGATTAATGTACATTACATGTACAAAACTGTGAATAAGAAAAAAAACCTTAAAAGTACATATGAGAAATTAAAAAAAAGAGTGAACGATAAACCTAGTTTTCATTCTTAAGTCTAAAGAACTCAGATACAGTTAAAAGCAAAGGCCTTCTTTCCCCTCAATTTCTAAGCATTCATTCACTTTTAAGACTTAATTTAGTGTGTAAAAAGTTAACATTTTTAATTGGCTGCTCCAAATTAAGAAGAACTAGTAAGTAATATAAACAGCCTAAGCTTCTATAAAGTAATCGCCAATAATTAACTTGATCAAAGACTACAAAGATTAGCATGCTCTGCATGGGCTTGAACTGAAGATTTATACAGCCTATTTTGCTGCATACACCTAACTGCTTTGCCTTCTAATTTGTAAGCTCAGGTAATCCTGCATATGGAGAAAGTATCAAGGCATGAAAAGGCAAAAAAAGTGTCTAGTAGTATCTGAGAATTAATATAGAAGTATTACATGTATAAGGAAGCAAGCACTCGGCTTCACAATACCATAAAATAAACTAACACTTTTCATTAACATTAAATTTCATTCAGAAAATTAAGAATCTATCCAACTTATATAAAGCCAGTTCTTTTCTTTGTAATCAGAAAAGGTAAAGAAGTCATAGTTCGCTTTCAGTATACACAGTCAATATCAAGAATAAAATATAAGACTGAAATAAAATAATGTTTCACGGCAAATCAAATTTTACTTAGATGTACAATTTTATGAAACTATGAAATGTACTCAGTAGCAATGTAAAAAACACTTGCAAACATTAAAGTATTATCATCATTAAGAAGCAAGCAGCCGGGCAGTGGTGGCGCACGCCTTTAATCCCAGCACTCGGGAGGCAGAGCCAGGCGGATCTCTGTGAGTTCGAGGCCAGCCTGGGCTACCAAGTGAGTCCCAGGAAAGGCGCAAAGCTACACAGAGAAACCCTGTCTCGAAAAACCAAAAAAAAAAAAAAAAAAAAAGAAGAAGCAAGCAGACTCTTACCGGAAAGTCTTTATCTAGCTCACTTATCTGAACAGCAAAGTTATCTGGAAACACTCCTTCTTTGCCATTAAGCTCCCCCTTCCACCAGCCTACTTCTCCAGTCTCCTGAAATGCAAACCAAATAGTTACACTAATGGAAGCCTCACATTTTCTTTTCTTTTTGGGGGGGGGGGGTGAGGGGCTTACCAGGTAGCACAGGTTGCCTCAAACTCACCATCCTCCTGCCCCCACCTCTGCAGGCACGAGCTAGTAGTTATCATTAAATGAGGGGAAAGTTTACAATGAGCTAGGATGACTTCACTATCTTTAAAGGGCATCGACTAGGGTGGGCAACCTCAACAAATAGTAAAGTTTTCCTAGAAAAAAAAAATACTCCCTGCACACTACTTTTAGCAGCAGTCAGAAAACTGGGTTTAATACCTAGGTGTAGTGCTACATACCCTTAAATCCCTGACACTCATAGACCTGTGAGTTTGAGGCCAACCTGGTCTACATGGCAAGTTCCATGCTAGCCAGAGTGAGACCCTGCCAAAAAAAAAAAAAAAAAAAAACCCCAAACAAATAAAAAAGCACAGAACAAACAACAACAAAAACTGGGTTTAATGTTTTAAAATAAACCAATTTTAGTGTAATCTGTAAGTTAAAATGTTCTCATGGGAACAGGGGACGTAGAGAAGAGAAAAATACAACAGGTAGGAAGAAACAGGGAAAAAAATAGAATTCCTAAACTCTTACTATCCTAACATTTTATATGCATATACTAAAAAATCACTTCTCTAGCAGCTTCAGAAATTAGCACTTTGAATGAGCACCTGCATGAAGTACTAAGTTTGACTAGTCTACACTCTGTGAACACTGAAATTACATAGGGGGTAACATTAAATAAGGACTGTAGCTGCTCTATCTATCACATGGGTAGCTAATGAGATGCTGGATCTACTCATTTCTTTAATCCTTTTGCTATCTTTTTCTTATATTCATAATACGTACACAATAAAATATATTTCTAAAAAAATCAGGTAACTTAAAACAGTAAGATGAACTTCAAATCAAAATACTCCACAAGGCTATAGGACAAGCAAATATTTATTATTCTCTCATAAGTAATTATTATTATTCTAACAGACCTAAAACTCAGGAGATTTTGGGTTTGTTTGTTTGCCTTAGAATTTATTCTACTTGATACAATTCTTTCTTTCTTTACACTAGGTGTCCCCAGGTTGGTGAGATGGCTCAGCAGGCAGAGGTGCCTGCCATCAAGCCTTTTATAACCTGAGTTCACACCCAGCGACCCACAGGGTGGAAGGAGAAAACAACCCCTACAAGTTGTTCTCAGACCATTTCCCACAGCAAGACGAGTCTCATGACCTTTTACTTACTAAGAACATTTAGGTTGTCCAAATCTTGGAGTTAACAAAGAAATAAAAATAAGCAATGTAATCACTGGTCATTTCTCTCATTTTTTTTCTTTTTAAGAATTATTTAAGAGCTTGAGTATTTTGTCTACATGTATGAATATGCACCACATGCATGTCTGATGCCTGCAGAAGTCAAAAGAGGGTGTATGATCCCCTGGAACTAAAGTTACAATGACTCTAAGAAACCACGTGGGTGCTGGGAACTGAACACAGGTCCTCTGCTCTTAACTGTTAAGCCATCTCTCCAGTCCCCATCACTGGTTTTTAGTATATCAATTACAAGCAATACAGACAATAAAAACTTTAAAAAGAAATCACTTGAAGAGCTTGTATTCATGTTCCCAGAACCCCCCAAAAAAGATAAAGTCCAAGACCATGTGAAGCTAATATCCTATAGGCAATACAAGAATTTTGAAAGATATTTCTATGAATGATGATTCACAAAAAAAATACCTTACCTTACTTATCAAATGGATTATCTCCCCGTCTTTAAAAGTAAGTTCATCTTCATTGGTTCCTTCATAGGCAAATAATGTTTTACAATATTCCTTAGCTGAAGTAAAGAATATAAACAATGTGACTTATACAAATTGATTAATACAGCAGATATTTATTAAATCTCTATGTAAAGCAATATACTCACTAAGCTATTAAAGGTTGAACTAATAATTTTAAAACTTATACTCAATGTTAAGAAAAAAATTTCCCTATCACTCAAATATTATTCAGTGTCTGATATGTACAAAACATAGTTTTAACTTAAGAGAGATTCTGAAATGAACACAGCACGCCAGAATTCTCAACCTCATTTGCTTTTATCCAGTAGGATTTAATATTGTGGGAATTAGTACAGTATGAAAGTCTCTCGAATGAGTTAACAATGTAAAAGCATATTTACACTAGAGTAGTTTACTTTAGAAAGAACTCACCTTTAATCTTGCCATCAGTGTCTGGTTTTGTCACCTCCACATTCGGGGTTCTGGATCCCAGTGACTGCAGGATTAAGGGCTAGAAGAGAAAAGGACAGTATCAACTAGCTTGAGTTAAAATAAAAATATGTTTTCTTAAATTTTGCTTTTCAGGCTAGGGAGATGGCTCAGTGGTTAACGGCACTTGCTGCTCTTCCAGAGGACCCAGGTTCAATTCCCAGAACCCACACGGTGGCTCACAACCATCTGTAACTCCAGTCCCAAGGAATCCAAGCCCCTTTCTGGCCTCTGAAGGTACTATGCACACATTTAGTACAGCTATACATGCAGGCAAAACATCCACACACACAAAAATAAATAAGTCTAAAAGTTTTTTAAGATTTTACTTTAATTTAAATATGTATGTATATATATAGATATAATATATATATATGGCATATGTATGGGAATGTTCACATGAATTCAGTTGCCCATAGAGGACAAAAGATAGTGTTGATCCCTGGAGCTGGAGTCACAGGTGGCTGGAGTCACCTGACAAGGATATTGGGAACTGAACTCTGGTCCTCTACAAGACCAATATGCATTCTTAACTGCTGGGTCGTGTCTCCAGCCCAAGAACAATACCATTAAACCAAGTTTTCCTTTATACTTTCCCAGCCCTCCCTAATGGTCCTTATAGTCAGGTTAGTAAGATAACTAAAAAATCAGCAATAAAAAAATTAATAATCTCAAAATTTCCTCAAATGATAGCTACTAATTTTTTTTCTTACATGTACAGGTGTTTTGCCTGCATGTATATCTGTGCACTGAGTGTATATAGTGTCCATGGAGGCCAGAAGAGGGCAGTAGATCCCGTGAGACTGGAGTTACAGAGGGTTCTGTGTCACTATGTGGATGCTAGGAATCAAACCCAGATCCTCTGGAAGAGCAGACAGTGCTCTTAGCCACTAAGCCATCTCTCTAGTCCCAATAGCCACTAATTTTTAAAACTACCTAAAAATAATATACTCTGGTATCCACATTATGATTTAATAATAGAACTTCTAAAATAAATAAAAGTAATAATCACTTTATATATATTGAAACTTAATCCTTACAACTTTCTGCAGCAAGTAGCGATTTATCGTTCTTCCTTTTTACATTAGGAAGCAGTTAATCCATCAAAGCAGTGATTTCAGTCCTGGAGCCCACGTCTCAACCTATAAAAATGGACTCTTAACAACACTAAACCTTAAAATTAGAGGGAATTTTAAAATTAATTTTATGTATTTTAATTTCTTACATGTATATACTATATTTTTGAGTTTCATGTATGAGTACTACATCTACATTACAACCCTGAAGTAGAGGGAATTTTAAAAACTTTGTACTTCATTACTATTGGAATGAAAATGTTTAGATACTGTTACAACTATTCCATAGTCTGCTTAGACATTTCTCCATAGAGTATGGTAGGTCTACCTTTAACTACCTTTAACAAGTGTTTCCTTGAGTCCTCTACCCAAATAGTTAAATGGTTAAAAAATTGAATACACTGATAACTAACCTATCATTATGTTTTTGTGTCTTCCGAAATACTCACTTTAATTTCTGCCAGTTCTAACCATACCTTTCAATATGGTATCACCTAAAACACACCAAGTGCTCCCTACTTTACATCATTAATTGTGACTGACAGGATGCTAATGTAATGTCATTAATCAAATAAGTTAGTACAATCACACACTTTTAGAACTTAAAGGGACCCATGTTCATTTAGTCCAATATCCCTCACAGAGCAAAAAGCTGTAAAACACCTCTCTCTCTCTCTCTCTCTCTCTCTCTCTCTCTCTCTCTCTCTCTCTCTCTCTCTCTCTCTCCCCTTAAGACAGCATTTCACTATGGAGCCCTAGGGGGCCTGGAAATTGAGATGTACACCAGACAGGCCTCTCTCTAACTCACAGAGATTCACCTGCCTCTGCCTCGAGTGCTAGATTTAAAGATACATGTCATCACACTAGACTAGACTTTAAAATCATAATGTCAAGAGTCTCAGAGATCAGAAAGGGAAGGGCAGGAAGCAGAGGTGCTCTTTCCTGAATCTAACTCACAATTAAATAGGAAAATAAGTAGCAACCTGGCAGAGGAGAAGACTACTAAAAACTACCATCTTGGGAGAAATAACAATGCATTTCACCAACCAAATGAGATGTAGCTGAATTGGATAAATAATAAAATATCTTAAACCTTTAAGAGATAAGGAGATATAAATGAGAATTATAGGCCCTGGAGAGATGGCACAGCAGATAAGAGAACTTACTGCTCTTAAAGAAGACCCAGGTTTGGTCCCCAGCACCCACTCAACAGCTCAATCAAGCACATGAAACTCCAGTTTCAGAGGCTCCAGCTCCCTCTTCTGATATTCTCGGGTTCATGTGTGCACATGTTACACACATATACACATATGCACGCACGCGCACACACATACACATAAAATAAAACTTTTTTTAAGAAAAGATAATAACTATAGGGATAAAGTTCATTTCTTCTGAAGCAATTACTCAGTATCTCCAAAATACACACACTGGGAACAAAAATTTCCAAAGAAAAGCTCAAGACTGCAATTATTTCCCCTCAAAAAAAATCTGAAGGCTTAGTTTGTAGCTTTTCATTAGATCTTATAAATTATGGATTGTTCACTTGACTTCATTTGAAAATGCTAGTAAAATGCTAATAAAATTATCTAAACACTCAAAAGTGAGGTTAGTAAATTTAGCTACTGTTGAGAATCTAGAGAAAAGTTAAGTGGCACTTAGGTATTTAGTATTTCATTTTCAAATCACTTTAATAGTTCATTTTTAGTTATCTATTAAATTAAAAGAAAAATAACAAATCTTTAGCTGTAAACGACAAAAAGAAAATATCTCCCTTTTATATTTACATTGTTATAAGTACAAGACCCTAAGGTTGCCAGTAAGAAAAGTCTATCTTGGATTTACCAATTAATAAGCCCCTAAGTTTGTAACACTGAAATATAATTATTACCATTACAAATTACAAGAGACATTTCCCATAAACCTCTTTTTTTTCCTTTCTTTCTTTTTCTTTTTTTTTTTTTTTCTGGAGCTGAGAACTGAACCCAGGGCCTTGTACTTACTAGGCAAGCGCTCTACCACTGAGCTAAATCGCCAACCCCTCCCATAAACTTCTTATGCCTAAGTCTCTATGACCCCCAAAAGGAAATTAACAGACTTCCAAATTTTATAACTTAAAAAAAATGCTTAGTGATGAGGGGTAAGATACCAGGGAGATCTTGAGGTCCAGGCTAGCCTGGGTTACATAAGGAATCCTTATCTCAAAAAAGCATATAAACAAACAGAAAGCCAATATTCTTACCCCTAAAGTGCGAAATGAAACAACGAATAAAATTAACCTGTTAAATTCATTATTACTACCTGTGATGGTTAGCTATGATCACCACTTCGATGATTAGTTTTTGTCAACCTGACACAAACTAGCATCACCCAAGAGGGAAGCTCAACTGAGGAATTGCTTCCATCAGCCTGGCCTGTGGCTCATGTCTGTGAGGCATCTTCTTGATTGCTGACTGATGTGAGAAGGACCAGTCCAGCTGAGCAAGCCAGTAAGCAGCATTACTCCATGGTTCCTGCCTCTACTCCTGCTTGAGTCCTGCTCTGATTTCCCTCAATGATGGACTGAGTGGGACTTGGGAGCCAAATAAACTTTCCTCCCTCCAAGTCAGTTTTGCTCAGTATGTACCACAATAACCGAGAATCAGTACACTACCTTTTCTGGTTTCTTCTCTTCTGTTTCACTACTGGATGTTCTTGTCCTAAGTTTCACAGAGCCTTCTTTAAAAATATCTCCAAATCCAATCCCTCTAATTTTCTTTGGCTGTGTAACTGATCCAGGAGCAGTTTCACTCGCATTTCCCGGAGATAGTAAAGGTGAGGTAGAGCCAGTCAAGGCTATTTCTAAAAGAAGAATTTTGTTTATGAAGAATGACACCCAAAATTACAGAAATCTTTACATCACTTTCTACAATATCTGTATCATATACTTAAAAAAAAAAAAAAAAAGAACAAAGATAGTAAGATAAACAGCATGGTGCTCAAACATCCTAGAGTAAGATGTACTTTACATTGGTGGTGGTTGTTGTGTTGAATAAAACAGTAACTATTCTAATTATAATTTTATGACAAAGAAATTCAGGAAACTGGGGGCTGGAGACATGATGGCTCAGCAGTTAAGAGCACTAACTGCTTTTCCAGAGGACCCGGGTTCAATTCCCAGCACCCACATGGCAGCTCAAAACTGTCTGTAACTCCAGTTCTAGGACATCTTACACCCTCACATCAATGCACATGAAATAAAGTTAAATAATAATAATAAAAAAAAAGGGAATTCAGGAAACTAACACAAAAGATTCTTAGCAAGATGCTACAGCTTAGATATGGTTTGTCTCCTAAAGGTTCATGTGCTTGTTAATGGTACAGAAAGGTGATGAAACATCTAAGAGATGGGACCCACTAGGAGATGGCTGATTCATCACCACCTGGGGCACGAGTGTTAGGATTTGCAGGCATAGGTTAGTTCATGAAAGAGCATTTTGCTATAAAGAAGCTTCACAGTAGTATTTCTTTTCCTGAAGGACCCTTTGATATTAATATAGCCATCCTAGATATAGTATATCTTACACAGAATACCAAGTTCTATCTTTCTTGTAACCTGTTTTGAGGCTCTGATAGTATACTTACCTTGTCCTTTCAATTTTCAGACCATTTATTAATACAAATGTTTTTATTTTTATTCCTTTTCTCTCTCTTTCTCATCTTGTTTTGTCCCATTGTTTATTAGCATCTCCTTTTAACAGCCCATTAAATACCCCTCTGCTGCAGTTTGAATGTACACTTATAGTCATTGAAAATATATATAGATATGTATACATATATACATATCTATATCTATATCACTATTTACCCTAAAATCTGTCCCTTTTTTCATTAAATTTGTACAACAAAAGCTACTTTATGTGTACCTCCACACAGTGACATATAAAAAAAAAAAAATTTTTTAGCTGGGCGGTGGTGGCGCACGCCTTTAATCCCAGCACTCGGGAGGCAGAGCCAGGCGGATCTCTGTGAGTTCGAGGCCAGCCTGGGCTACCAAGTGAGTTCCAGGAGAGGCGCAAAGCTACACAGAGAAACCCTGTCTCGAAAAACCAAAAAAAAAAAAAAATTTAAATCCAAATGTGATTCTTTGTTTGAAAAATTAACCAAGAAATCATGGATTATACTGGGTACTGAGGAAAAGTAACACAAAAGAGACACCTGATGAAAATACAGCATTCGATAAAACAATTCAATCTACCATTAATCTTACAACAGCAGTCTAAAAGCTTTTCAAGATGGCCCCACACTTTGTGTTTGTGTCTATTCGTGTGAAGGAATGGAGGGAAGGAGGGAGAGAGAGGAAGAGACATTATCTTGATTATCTTTATGTGGATAGGCCCATATTCCCTAACAGGGCTCTAACTCAACATCTCAAAGTAAATTCACCATCTCTCCCAACTTAAACCTATCTCCAGAGACAGTTATCTGCATCAACCCAAGGACTACCTGGCAATCTCTGACCACTCTGCTTCAGTCACTCTGCACCCCATCGTAACTAGATCCTCTATGATACAGAACCTACATAGCACTCCCGTTCTTCCCATGTCTCTCCACCACCACAGCATTCTTCTAGTTTAGACGATTACTCTCTCTACCTAAATCACCAAAATACTCTCAGCCGGTGCTGCCAACCCATTCTTCTTCTATGCACTCTGCAACCAAAACAAGCCAGCTTACAAAGACAGTTTTGATCACTTCACTCCCTTCAAGCCTTCTTTTAGTGTTTTTGATGCCTCAAGCCTGACAGTTTCTCAACCCTTAACACCACCTTCAACTATATAATCCAAAATCACTCTGAACTGAACACCTTTCAGGATCTTGAAAAACCTATGGTTTTTCTTCACTCTTCAAATTTGCTGAGGCACTGTCTATTTATTTATTTGGAGACTTCTGCAAAAGGTTTTTTCCCTCTCTTACATAAATCTATAGTACTCTGAAGTTTCTTGTGACAAATACTTTTCACATCAAATTACATTAACTTTGACTTATTTAATAAATAGTCTTTTATTTTGAATGGAACAAAAGCTTCAAAGTGGGGATGGGGGTGGGGAAGCCTTGGTTATTCACCACTGAATCCCCAGAATCTAGCACAGAATGTTGGACAACAAGCACTCAATATACTAAAAGTAAACTATGGATGTTAAGTGAATAGCAGTTTTTACATGCAGGTTTCCCTTCAGTCTATGACTATTAGATTTCAGATTTAATGCCATGCCTCAATTTAAATGTAAATGAACTCTCATATCACTGCTCAGAAACCTCAGTCATGACTCAGGGAAATTAAAATCCAACAGGCAAACCACAGGGCTGCAATGAGAAGAAATGTCTAGTACCTAATTTCCTGTCCATGCCTTCTACACATTAAGTAGTATAAAAGAAAGCAACAGAAACCCAACTGTGATCTTACTACTCAGTGGATAATCAGGAGTTTCATCACCCTTAATGATACCAATACCCTCAACAGTTAAGGTTTCACTTTCTACACTGTCTGAAAAGTTCTCTGTATACCAAAAAGTACTATTCTTTCATTCATTGGACATCAATATGTCACACTATTCCACAAAATAGGCATTTGGCAGTGGACAAAATTCATATATTCTAATAAGGAGTTTGCCAATATGTGTGTGTGTGTGTGTGTGTGTGTGTGTGTGTGTGTGTGTGTGTGTGTGTGTAAATAGGAATAGTAAATCCTGCTTCAAAATCAAATCAAAGGGAAGATAATTAAAAGAGAAGGGGTTGAGACTTTTGTTTTTTTATACAAGAGCAGTCAGAAAAGGCATCAATAATGAAGTGATTAATAAGAGAATACTAAATCAGACAAGAGGCTATCAGAATACTTCAAAGAGCCTTCCAAGCAAAGACACAATGAAGTCACAGCATCCACAGAAGTTCCATATCCAAGTGTTCTGTATTCAGATTCAACCAAGTGGAAATGTGGTTGGGTATATGAAAGCTGCATCTTTACAAACTTTTTCTTGTTTTTCCTTATAAATACAGTGTAACAACTATTTACATTGTTTTAGGTATTATAAGTAAAACTGCAAATTACTTAACATACACAATCAGATGTGCCTAAATTATATGCAAATTCTATGCCATTTCAAAAGAAACTGTAGTATCCTCTGATTTTGATATCTATGGGGAACCCCAGAACCTAAGTCCCCCCCCCATACTAAACGAAAACAATGTACTGAATCCACTCAAGAAAAATCAAAGCAATTGGTGTACAGTCTCCAAAAGTCTCAATCCCCAGAAAAGCAGACAGAAGATAAAGGAACTGGTCTAAAGACAGAAAGTAAACCGTATGTGTGGTCCTGAGTTCAGAAGAAAAAATATCATTATATAAGCATAACAGAACAATTAAAGAAGTCTGTACATGAACTATGTGTGAAACGATATTATCCATAGAAAGTGTCTTGATTTGATGATGATAATGTAACTATGAGACTATCCTTGATCTAAAAGATTAACAAGATTTTAAAAACAGCTATAGAGAGAACATGAATAATCATTAGCACATGGTGAATTGTTAACTGGATAAATCTGGGTAAAAGATGTATGAGAAGTCTTTCATTTTTATGTTTCCCCATGTTAAAAAGAAACATTTCTAGCACATGCCTGTAATCTTAGCACCTGGAAGACTGAGGCAGGAAGATTACCTTGAATTTGAGGCCAACCTGGACTATAGCAAAACCCTTTCTCAGGAAAAAAAAATGAGCTTCAAAAGATGGTCCTATAAGCCAACACTTTAAAATAAAAGTACTCAGCAATGGAATTCAAACAATCGAACTCTTAGAAATTCTGATCTTCAATAAAAATAAAAGCATATAATCCTAACAGTGTCAGTTTTCTCTGATATAAAATGAGAGGCTAGGGGCTGGAGAGATGGGTCTGTAGTTAAGAGCACTTTGCTGCTCTTTTCAGAGGACCTGAATTCACTTCCCAGCACCCATATCAGTCAGCTCACAACTGTCTGTAACTCCAGGTCAGGAGATCCATCATCCTTTTCTGGCCTCCCGGGGCATCCACATACTCACATGCAGATATACATACACACAGAAAGAAACAAAAAATTTTAATAAATAAAAATGAAAATCAATCAAATGAAACTAGGGTGTTATAAGGACTTTCTAGGTATCTGGATGTTTCTGAACTTCACTCTATCACCTCATGCCATTTTCTGCCATTTGAAAAGCCTAGCTTTTCTTCCCAAAAATTAATTTTCTTCGTATTTTCTACCATTCACTAAGACTGCCTTCTTGGGCTGGGGAGAGACTGGCTGCTATCAGAAAACCTAGGTTTGATCGCCAGCACACAAATGGCAGCTTACAACTCTCTGTTAATTCCAGTCTTGAGGGATCCAAAACTTTCTTCTAGCCTCAGAGAGAACCAGGCACACATGTGGCATACACAATACATGCAGGCAAAACACCCACAAAAATTAAATACATTAATTAAAAATTAAAAAGAAAAAGAAGAAAAAAAAAGACTGCCTGCTCTCCAGGCTCCAAGTTTCTTAAGTTGTAGTGTTAGGGAAGATACCATCGAATTCATATGCAGAAATAAACACGTAATTATGAATGATGACAAAAGTTGCAGGGACTTCTTTTTAAAGTCTGAAACAGTAAAGCTAAAAGCTTAAGAATAATTTCAAAACTGAACTCTAGATTTCTTTTATCAATTACATTTAATGCTACTATAGATAAATTTTTATTTTTATTTTGTAAGGATTTATTTTAATTATTTGCACATGTGGGTGTGTGTCCAAGGAACCAGATCCTCCTGAAGCTGGAGTTACAGGGTGTTGTGGGCTGCCCAACGAGAATGCTGGGAAACTAACTCAAGTGCTCTGCAAGAGCAGTATGTGCTCTTAACTGCTGAGCCATCTCTCCAACCTTAAGTCTATGAAATTTTTAATTATTATTTGGATTTATTTTCTCTAAAAGTCTCTTATCATTCAGTTCACTAGAGCTCAGAAATCCACTCTCTACACATTAACAGCTTTTGTTTCACTTCAAATCATGTGCTCATCCATACATAAAACACTAAAAGTTGTAATGGCACACAGGTAAAGCCACGGAACACGTGGCAACATACAGATCAACAGAAATGGGCTGAGTTTAAATGTAAGAGCTAGTTGGTGGTAGGCCTGAGCTAATGGCAGAGCAGTTTTAATTAATATAAGCCTCTGTGTATTTACTTGGGGGACGTGAGTGGGAGAGACTTGTCCCTACCGCCAGCTGGCCGGAACACAGGAAAACCCCAACTACAAAAAGTATTGACAAAAGTCAAAGGAAATAACAATTCAAAACAATACACTGCCCTGCAACTGCATATAATACCTTTTTGATAAAATCATTACTCTGTTTGCAAACTAATTATAGAAAGGCAAAGACAGTATATATTCCCTGCCACAACTCACATAAAAAAGTAACATACACACCCCCTGGCATTATACTGACCCTAAAAAGAAAAGAAAAAGTAACTGGTCTCCTTCAGATTATAAAATACTCCTTAAAATCTATGAATATATGTATATAACCAAAAAATGGCTACGTATTACTCGCTAATAGAAGCATGACTTTTAAAATCCTCACTATATGTATAGTTCCACCTGCACTTGAAAATTTAAGTAATCTTTTAAAGTAAGTTTCCTAAATACCACAGTAAATAGTATTAAATTTTAAAAAATAGTATTAACTTATAACTAGCTTGGGTTAATATTTCCTCAATTAAATTCCTTGAATGGAGAGCATATTAAGATGAATTTGTGTTTCCAATTGACAAGAGATCAAAGTTTATTAAGCTACACATGGTAGGACACACACTTGGAATTCTAGCACTTGAGAGGCTGAAACAGGAGGATTGCTACAAGTTCAAAGCCAGCCTGGCCGACACAGTGAGTTCTATGTCAGATAAAGCTACATATAGAGAACTTACCTCAAAAGACCAAATAACAATAATAGCAAGAACAACTAAATGGCATTTGGCTGTAGGGAAAACAGAATCTGGTGTATGAATATAGAAAACAAAAGTAAGATTGCTATTTTAAATTTTCTCAATTACTAAGCTAGGCCATCTGCAAATTCAGCAGTTCAAAAAGTACAGATAAACAAAAGGATAAAACAGAACTCAGGGAAAGAAAAAGAATAAACTATTTGAGCAGGTATTTTTCCCCTTTTATTCCCATTATAATATGCTTTTTAAAACTAGATGAACTGAAACTGATTAAGCACTCAAAAAAACAATTCCAAAAGATAAAGCCACAGTAAAGTCTTTCACCTACCTGATTCATCCTGACCTTCATGAGTTTCACCATCATCCGTGAGCTCTAACTCTTTCACAAAGTTTGAGGGGAAAAGTCCCAACTTATTGTTTAGGGTTCCACTCCACCAGCCTTCCTCTACCTGAAAAAGGTCACAGCTCAAAAGTAATAAAATTCTTTTAAGTGAAAACCTTCACTCTATGGGAAAACTGAGCTGTAAAAATAAACAAATAATAAATGATGTAAAACAAGCACTTTTAAAAGAAAGAAAACGCAAGTCGGGAATATATTTTAAGTAGCTAAAGTCTAATATTTCTAAATTAATATACGGTTAGTCATGCGCGGGATTAATCACATTACTTGCAGTGTTTACAATGAGAATTTACAATCAATTACAATCTATGAAGCAAACACTTTTTACAAAAGTGGCAGAGTATAATGCCTAACTGAGAAAGCACACAGCTCCCGACCCACACATTACTGAGCCTTGTTTTATAAATATAAGATATATTATTTACTTAAAAATCTTTGTTTGGACAAAGTTTAGTAACTAAGAATGTAATTTCCCGGACCAGTGAAATGACTCAGCAGGTAAGAGTGCTTGCCAATCCTGACTACCTAAGTTTGATCCCTGAAGCCCACAGAGTAAAAGAAAACTGACGCCTAGAAGCTGTTCTAACGACCTCTATACATGTGCCATGGCATGAGCATAACACATGCGCGCAGCGCGCGCACACACACACACACACACACACACACACACACACACACACACACACACACTCAAGGGTTAGGAATGAAGAGGAAAGCCGAGTGGTGGTGTTGTGCGCCTTTAATCCCAGCACTCAGGAGGCAAAGGCAGGAGGATCTCTGTGAGTTCAAGGCCAGCCTAGGCTCAGAGTGAGTTCCAGGAAAGTCGCCAAAGCTACACAGAGAAACCATGTCTCGGGAAAGAGGATCAGAATTCAATTCCCAGCACCCATGTCAGACAGCTCACAACATCCCAGCTCTTGGGGATCACAAACCTCTACCCACCTCAGGCACCTGCACACACATGCACAAAGAGCCACACACATACACATAATTAAAAACAAATTCAATAATAAATGTAAAAACATTTCTAAGGATGTAATTTCCTAAGTGGTATAAAACCTTATTTCTCCATTTTAGTTAAAAACAGTGATTTTTTAACCAAAATATGAAAAAATTATTTTGGTTTTATTATTTTGTTCATGTTATGTGCATGAGCATTTGTCTGAATGTGGTGTTATGCACCACATGCATGTAGTAGCCTCAGAAGCCATAAGAAGGCGTCAGAGCCCCTGGAACTGGAGTCACCCTGTGAGCTGCCATGTGGGTGCTGAAGGGTTTTAGTGAGTAGCAGCATTTTGAAGAGTACATTGCTGACTGTCACCATTTACTTATCATCACATTACATCCAGCTAGAAAGATATCATTTACATAAATCATCCTCAATGTTATCTACCTTATAACTGAAAGCAAACTTCTCTCCACATATACTTTTTTGGCTGTCCTGGAACTCACTAAGTAGACTAGGCTGGTCTCAAATTCACAAAGAACCACTTGTCTCAGCCTCCAGATTACTATGCCCAGTCTGAAAACCAACTTTTAATAAATAATTTCTATAATAGACACTCTTTATGTACAAGCCATGATTTATTTGCTAGGAAAAGAGTCGAATCTTGCATATGAGAAATCCCTTTGTTGCCTTTGCTGAAACAGCTAAATTGGGAGAAAACTAGACTACAGCAATCCCTGCTCTTGAAGAAAACAACTAAGAAAGCAGTAAGCACATAATTAGAATGTAACTGCTAGGTATGGTGGCACACACCTTTAATCCCAGCACTCAGAAGAAAGAGACCAACCAATCTTTTTTAGTTCCAAGCCAGCTAAAACTACATAGTGAGTACCTGTCTCAAAACAACCAAAACTACTAATAATGAAATGTAAAAATCAATGCTGTAATCAAAGTGGGAACGAAGTGCAACAGGCACATAGGAGCATAAGCCTGAAAGTATCAGAATCTGCTCCCCTAAAGCAAATGACCAAGAAGCTTAACATTAAGCCTAAATAAGATAAAAAGCATGGGGGCCGGGGGTGAATAGTCACATCAAAATACATGATGGTTACAGACAATATAGCTGAAATACAAAGTGCTAGATACAGGGACTGGAGAGATGGCTCAGAGGTTAAGAGCACTGACTGCTCTTCCAGAGGTCCTGAGTTCAATTCCCAGCACCCACATGGTGGCTCACAACCATCTGTAATGAGATCTGGTGCCCTCTTCTGGCCTGCAGACATACATGCAGATAGAATACTGTATACATAATAAAGAAATTAATCTTTAACACATTATGTTTGGGATAGCAAAGTAGAGCAGCAAGCATGAGGAGCTCAGGGGTTTTAGCAGACTCAAGGCAATATGAAACTGGGCATGATGGCTGTGTCTGACCAGAGCACTCAAGACGTAGGGCAGGAGAGTTGCTTTGAGTGTAAGCCAGACCCAGCTAAATTGTGAGTTCCTGGAAGTGGGCTACAGAGAGGAGAAAAAACTAAGATAAAGGATTGTGCTGTGGAATAATCCTCTTGTACACTGTAACGATTTGTCATTGGAACTGGTCTAATAAAATGCTGATTGGCCAGTAGCCAGGCAGGAAGTATAGGCAGGATGACCAAACTAAGGATGACGAGAAAGTGAATGGCAGAGTGAGGAGTCGCCAACCAGATGCAGAGGGAGAAGATGAAAGTGCTATGCTAATAAACGTACTGCCATGTGGCAGAGCATAAATAAGGAATATGGGTTAACTTAACATGTAAGAGGTAGTTATAAAAAGCCTGAGCTATTGGCTGATCATTTATAATTCATATTCAGCCTCTGAGTCAGTTATTTGGGACCGGGTGGTCAGGATAGGAAATGTCCGTTTACAGGATTGAAAATTATAGAAGCCACGTGTGCTATGGAATTAAGTATGACAAAATGGAACAGACACAAAGAAAAAAACATCAGTATTATTTAAACTCCAAATATCAGCAACTTGTCAAATGTTGTTTAATTAAGAAATTCTTGGGAAGAAGAATGGTAAAGAACACACATTCAAGCACAGCAATAATGAACTGGGCATGGTGACCATGCCTGTACACCCAGCAGAGGTGGCTGAGGCAGGAGGACCACCTTTAAGGCCAGCCTGAAGTATGAGACCCTGTCTCTAAGAAATAAATAAACAAAAAGCAAACAATCATTTGAAAACAGACTGTACAGTCTAGCCTGCTGACACACGCCTGTAACTCTAGTGCTCAGGAGGTGAAAAGGAAGACTATAGGTTTGAGACCAACCTAAGATACGTACGTGGTCAGACCCTGGTTCAAAAAAAACAAGGGCCCACTATGCACAGAGCCCTGGGTTCATCTCCTCCATTGGGCAAGGGGGAGCTGTTCAAGACAGGCACAACAAGACAACAAGCTACACACATTCAAATTCAGGCCACTGCATGTCAGGCACATATGAAGTTAAGTGAAGATGGCTTCATAATGTATCTCACACCACAAATGTAGTCTTGGCACCATTATCATCAAGAACTGATCATTTCTATGTCTCACCCTTCACTCCTGACAGCATCTAAGTGGTTTGTAAGTAGCTATCATTTCCAAGGCTAGACTGTAAAAGGCATTTCACCATGTTGCTGATACAGTTGCACTTAGAATTGTAAGACTGCTATGCAAATCAAAATAAGCACCCTCTACTCAAAATGTGCTTTAAATTTCAGACTATGGAATAAATTTTCTATTAACTTTGCCTAAAATCCAAAGCTTTTTGATTATTACATGAGTAGTCAAGAGGTTTCAGAATCTCAACCATTTCAGATTATAAGATCAACTACCCAGATACTGTAGTGGATAGCTATTCCAGCTTTGACCTGGAAGTACTACCCCTAGTAAGGCTTCTGGTAACTGCCACGCCTACCTATGATGCACCCCTGGGGCAGGGCTGAGACAGGAGTCCTTAAGACCGAGATCAGGATGTGCTGGCTCTCTTGGTGCCTGGTGATCCTGGATGCTGGGAGACAGACTGGGTCAGAGTTCTCCAGAGAACCCTGCTGGACTGCCACCTCACCTCTCTCGGATCCTGTAACCAACCCCTTTATTGGCTGTAAGTTACCCCAAAATAAACCTTTTTAACAACGTAGAGTTGCCTTGATAAATCCCCACATTACCATACTCTAAGAAATCCAAGCCAAATGTAAAGGAAATTAAACAGCTGTCCATGTGGCAGTTCTAGTCTTCAAGGCTGTCAGACATCAGGTATGAATAAAGGGGCTTTCTTACAAAGGCTCTCACCAGTCCTTGACTTCTCAACTTTCCAGTTGAGGCCCTAGACATCACAGAAGAGACAAGCCAATCCTCTTGTGCTCTACCTGCATACTTGAACCACACAACCCAAAAGAAAACAGTTGTTTTTGCCACTAATTTTAGGGTAGCTTCTTATGTGTCACGAGTAACAATAAGCAATGTGATTCTCTGACTCAATCTCTACCTCTGAGAAATGAAGATAAATATTCCCTTCTGTTAGACTGTTTAAAGTTTAAAGGAAATAAATGTGAAACTTACTTAGCACAGTACATCTAAATAAATGTTAACTGTGTCACCATCAGATAAAGTAAATCAGACTGCCTTCTGTCTAGGTATCCTAGAAGTTATCATAGACATCAGTGATAAATGAGAAATTATGACACAAAATCAATTCCTGCTACAATATATTATATCAAGGCACTCTCTAAAACAGCATCTTCGCTGCCCAGCAAAACTTTTAATATTCCTTCAATGACAAAATCAGATGTGAGAAATTAGAAATATTTTCATATCTTAGTCTAAAGTATGAAACTGTGAAAAAAGCATACTAGTCTAGTATCTAAATACAGCAATTCAGACAAGACAGACTTTAAAGCAATTTCTGCACTGCACTCCTATATCATTCAAAAGGATATTTTTCTGCTTCTGTTTTGTGCCAACAGAGAATTAAGATAAGGCTCTCTGGTATTTGGAGCTATTTAAATAACATTAATTTTACTTTTTTAGCATTATTATAATGGTATGTGAGCATGATGTGAGTATGGGTGTGCTCATGCAATGTGCATGCAGAGGTCAGGGGGCAACTTTGTAGTCAGTTCTCTTTCCACCTTTATATGAGTTATAAGGATGGAACTCAGGTAACCAGGCTTGGGTGAGCTATCTTGTCAATAGAAAATTACATTAATTTTAAGCTTGAAAAAAATGCTTATTTTTATTCCTTAAGGCAAACACACAAATAGTATATAGCAAGGACAAGTAAAAAAGACTGTGTCTTTAAATTTTATTGAAAACTGGCATAAATTTTTATAAATTTTAATATTCTGACAAAGCCCTCTTCTAGAAGCTCCACCACCTAGCTGCTAGACTACTGTGAATGTACAAAGTCCTTCTGGTCCTTACCTCTTCGTTAATATCAATGATATCCCCCACTGTCAGTTCCAGTTCGTCCTCATTTTGTGGAAGGTAGTCAAAAAGAACTTTACACTGACGTTTTCTTGTCTCTAAAAGAAATCATTTTAAAAATATGTTAAGAAAGATCATTTATTTTAAATAGCACTTTTATTTATATACCACAATTATAGTTACAGGAAGTATAAAAGGGAAAAATAAACAAACGTGAGTATTTACACAGATAATCACAAACAACACTGGGTGATTTTTAAATACTTCTCCTACAACATAATATGTTCATCCCCAGATAAAGTGTAAGGCTTCTGGTAATAGAAAACATGGATACACCTGATCCCTTCAATTACACAAAAGCAAAATATCCACAACCAACTTTTAATACTACAAAGACATTTTGACAATAAAAGTATTGTAGGCAAGCCCCTCTAGTGATAATTTTCAGATTACTTCTTATCACAGCCTAGGAATATTTAAAATGTACTGCTTTTAAGTGACTGTTGAAAGGAAGGCAAGATGGCTGAACAGAAGCACCAGCACTCACTTGCTCCTTCCACTAAAGGAAGAGGGGAGGGAAAGAAGGGGGAGGAAGCAGGCTGCCAATAGGTAACAGATGTACAGCTTCATGTTGAGATAACAAACTGGCATTCAACCACAGAAAAACAAAAGCTTGTAAAGTCCAGAGCCTTGCAACAGCTGAATAGTAAGAGAAAAAAATATCCTAATACCCATGTCCCTAGCTCAGCAGCTTGGGACCTTTCCCTTCTGCTGGGATAAAGGTGAAAGAGAATCAAAAAACGCTCAGCACAGACCCTGGAAGCTTACATTCTAAAAAGAACCTGAATCTATCCAGTAGTACAGTGTTAGAAAAAGGACTTCATCTCCCAGCAATTCCCCAGGATGCTGTAACCCGGAGGCTTCTTGAGAATTGATGATTCAATCTGGACTGTCATGTTTCAGAGGGTCAGACCTGACTCAGGAGAAAGACACTGATACAAACCCACCAATAGAGCTACACTTTGAGAATCTGGTATAAAGGATGCAGAGTGGAGTGAAGGTGTCAGCCACGAAAACCAAATGATTAGGGAGCCCACGAACTGAGATGAGGGTGTAGTTAGTCACAAGTAGATCTACTCAGCTGTCAGTTCCACACAAGAAGCTCCTGTCTCTAACAAGATGAGCAGCTCCAAGACTGTTTTCTCCAGTCACATGGGTGTGCGGGGGCAGTGTCAAGCAATGTCACTGCACCATCAGTAACAGTGCTGCCCACTGGTTCACAGTAAAGTCAGCAGAGAAATTGTGTCTGGATGTGGTATTCTTTCTCCTTCATTTCTGTCTGCACCTAAAACTAAGGAATTTTACACAGCTCCAACTGTAACCACTCCTGCAATACCACTGGTAGATAGTACAACTGATTTTTCAGAGGCAGAAAAGCCCATCTCAAGCAAGCATGCACACCAGGGAGAGGGGACCTGAGGCTCCAATCTTGGATAAGCATGTCTACAGCAGCAAAACAGAGAATAACATTTCTGCTTCTATCATAACTATGTATGTGTCCTCTGCATTAGTCTCTACAATATCTTGTACAATCACATACTCCTGTTAAGATTGGGTATCAGTGGCACAGCGGGAGCACTGTGATTTCTGTTCCAACCGTCCCAGAAAACCATTGGACTTGAACCAATGCCTACTCAAAGAACAAATGGCTTGGACCCTACATGATTACTAGAGCTGCATATTCAAATAACAAGGACAGTATAAACAGTGCCTGAGGAAACCTCCATTACCAATAGGGACTACCTCTCCAATTGTAGGTAAGAGTTATTACACAGGATGTACTCTACCACACAAGGTCTGAACTGTCACAGTACCTCTAATCCTGTGTCACCAGAAGAAGTGGGTCTCTCCAACTCCAATACTAAGCATGGGTTATGCCCAACCTCCATAATAAAACCCAAAGAAACTCTAAGGAGTAAAGTGACAATATTATAGTAACCAGCTAGAAATAAACTTGATTCTGCATACCAAACTATTATCCCTAAGATTTACCTTCACTGAAATAGAGGAGATACTCATTTTACCAGACATGCAAATCTCAGTAGAAATAAATAAAAAATATGAAAAAGACAAAGTAACTTAGCACATTCTTTAAAAAAAAAAAAAAAACTCTGCAATAACAGATTCAAAATATACTGAACAAGATGAAATTCCAGATAAAGAATTTAAGATAGTGTTTTGTTGTTGTTGTTATTTTAAAGCTTAATGAGATCCAAAGGAATATAGATGGAATGATTAAGCAAACTTTGGAAAAACAAGGCAACATATAAATGAGAAATTCAAAAGAGATTTTGAAAAAGAAATAATAGGAAATACAGAAAACGATGCTCAGTAAATCAAACAGAATTCATCCAAAAACCTCCACAGCAGACTTAATTAAGCAAAAGAAAAAAATATCAGAGCTTGAAGACTGCTGTTGTTTGTTTTTTCTCTTTTGGGGGCCCACCACCCAGCTCTCAAATAAATCATATATGGAGGCTTATTCTCAATTATAAATGCTTGGCCTTCACTTGGCTTGTTTCTAGCCAGCTTTTCTTAAATTATCCTGTCTATCTTGTGCCTCAGGGCTTTTATCTTTCTCCATTCCTGCATACCTTTTCTTTCCTTCTCACTGTGTCTGGCTGTGTAGCTGCGTGCTGGCCCCTGAAGTCTTCCTCTCATTCTCTCATTCCTCCTTCCTTTCCTCCCAGGGCTCTCCTTCTATCTCTTCTTTCTACCTGCCAGCCCCACCTATCCTTTCTCCTGCCTCATTATTGGCTGTTCCCTACTATTTTTCTGTCAGCTAGTTGCTGACACAGCCTCCTGACTGCAGGTGAATTTTATTTAGTTAAACAAATGTAACACATCTTTGCATCATTAAACAAATGTTCCAGAGCATAAACTAAAGTAGCACACCTTAATATTCTACAACAGAACTCCTTTTGGAAGTAACACATTTGTATAAAAATACAAAAAGAAAAATGAAAAGTGCCGGTTGTGGTGGCGCACGCCGGTAGGATTGGCTGAAGGAGGCGGAGGCAGGAGGATCAAGAAGAACGAAAAGAACATTAAAGATTTGGAGGACATCATTAAAAAATCAAACATGCATGTCATCAATACACTCAAAATTTTAAAAAGGGCAAAGCAATCCAAATGAAAATAGCAGAAAATCTCCCTAATTTTTGGAAAGGCATGCACAATCAGGAACAGAATTGTTATATAACCCTCAGCAACCAGAAAAGATCCTCTCTACAATGTATGGTATGCAACCTATCAAAAGGACAGCACCAGAAAGACTTAAAACCCACAAGAGAAAATACCAGATCATACTTAAGACTAATCCTATTGGACTAAAGATAGCTTTGTCAACAGAAACCCTGAAGCCCATACAGTTATGGTAGGTATGGTGGTTGACTAGAGGCAGAATCAGGAGTTCAAAGTTAGGCTAGAGTACTTAAGATCCTGTCTCAAACTAAACAAACAAACAGTAAGAACCAGGAGGGCATCAAATGAAATAGACTTCAATAACAGTAACAGCAGGGGCAATTTCAACACCCCACTGTCATCAATGCACAGATCATCCAGTCACAAGCCAGAAGAGAGAAGTGGAAGCATATAGATTTCCTCAAGATAGGACGAAAGAAAACTGGAGTTAACTCTTATCTCAACATCTCCCCCTTCTTCAATTCAGGCTAGACGTTAATGGCTATGGGCAGTGGATACAAATGCCCTGCTTTCTCCTGGAAGATGGGTCCATCCTTAGGGTTAAATCTCTTGCCTTTTTCTTTGAAAATCAATGATGCTGAGGACCAGCATGATGGCTCAGCAAGTACTTGCCACCAAGCCTGACAACCAGAGTTTGATCCCTGGAAATGACACAGTGGAAAGAAGGAACAAACTCTTGTGGCCTCTACATGTGTCACACACGTAAGTAAACAAATGTAATAAAAAAACTGAAAGTGATGTTGGACAGCCCACCTCTGAACTTAAAAAAAAAAAAAATCAAGTCAGCTTTTTCTTTAAAAATCACACCTGGCTATATCTCCAGGTAAATGCTATATTTCCGTTTTTAGACAAATACACAACCTTTCTGTAAGTCGGTGTATGTTAGCTAAGGGAAGGGGACAGAGCTGGAGAAGGAAGGCAGAGCTGTCTTTCTCCTACTCAACACTGCACATCAAGGCAGACCAAAAGGTAGGTATGTCATTTTTACTTGCCTGGCAAAGCACTATTTAAATATCTTTCTTACTGGTCATATAATCTTTAAGCATTACATAAACATCATAAATCCCTATTTTTCACTGCTCAGTTACAGTGTTTTCTGTAGGAATCCTAATATTTTAGAGCCCCTGAATCCTAATATTTTAGAGCCCCTGATACAATAGCGCATTTCTAACAAGCTTCCAGGTAGTATTTTTCTGCTAATCTGAGAAAACAGACTTTGAATATAAAAAAAGTATTGTCCTAACTACAAGCATCTGAATTCTAAATTCAAGCTCGGGGCAAGCACCTTTCCCCACTCAGCTATCCTGCCAACCACCATTTTCATATTTTCACTGACCATTTTATTTCATCCTCTCAAATCCCACCTGACTGCCCCTGAACTTGCCATCCTCCTACCTCAGTCTTTTTCCCCTCCAGAGTTGGAAAGATTTGGAAACACAAACCTGTAGTATTATATATGATCATCTCCAAATAAAACTGATTCAAAAACCTAAAGTAAAATTTTATTTTTACCTATGTGTTTACATCTGTCAGAGAATGAGTTACTAAAGAAGCTGAAATATATTTTAGAGTCAGGCATTTGCCTCTCACCACTCTTACATGTTATTCTTTCAAATGTTGAACTTAGCATCATAACTGCACACACTGGTGGGATTCAGTGATGTTCATAGATGTACACTGATTATGTCCAGCTAGCCCATGCCCGCCCCAGACCCTAATAAATCTTTCTCTATTCTACTTCCAAGACTGTTTTGCTACATATGGCAGGATTTCATTCTTATTTTGGACCAAGTATATTATTATATGGTTAATGTGTTATTGTCTTTATCCCATTATAAGTAGATAGGCACTTACCCTGATACTCTAACTTAGCTACTGGGAATGGTATTGCTTAAGCACAAGTGTATCTATTTCTGTACACTGCTTCATTTCTTTCAGATACGCTGTCTAAGAATATAGCTAGACTTATGGTACTGTTGTTTGTTGTTTATAACAGGGTCCTGGTTGAAATCCAGATTTACCTTGACCTTAGAATCATCCTGTTTTCTGCCTCCCACTGCTGGGATTATTTTTAGTTTTTTGAGAAACTGCCACTCTGTTTCTCAAAATGGCTGGGCTAATTTATATAACACCAACAATGTACATGTCCTCCTTTTTTCCACATTTTCATGTTTTTTCATAACAGCCATTATAAATAAGATAAAATGGCATCTTGCTATAGTTTTGAATCACTCTGATATGATATAGTTCTGCATTTCTCTGAGGATAATACTAAGAATTTTTTGTTAATTTTTAAAAATGACATTTATTTTTTATGCATGGAGGGGTGCTATGGCATGCACACGAAGGTTAAAAGTTCTCTCCTTCGACTGTGAGTCCTGGATAGCAAGCTCAGGCTGTCAGCCTTGGCAGGGTCTCATATGTCCTACAATGTCCTCAAACTTGCTTTGCAGCCAAGGATAACCTTACTCTTCAGAACCTCCCCCAAGCACTGGAATTACAGGATTACTAATTTTTGCATGTTGTCTTGGTGGGTCTCTAGATTTTTCTAAGTCGTGATCTGAAAGCAGGGATAATCATCTGACTTTCTCCTTTCCTGCTCATATGCCTAGTGTTTCTCTCTCTTTCTAACGTAATTGCTCTAGCTACATTTCTATCCCTATATATATACTAAAGACCATGAAAGTCTGTCTTATCCCCCTTGGCTTGTTCCCGACCTTACCAGAAATGCTTTCAGTTTTTCACATTCAGTACACTGACTATGTATATAGCCTGCAGCACACTGTGGTATGAGTCTTCAGTACCTACTTTGTCCAGACCATGAGGGGATGCTGAGTTTTAGCAAATGTTTCTTCTCCCATCTATTGAGATAATTATATGATTTTTGTCTTTCATTCTATTTATGCTTATTGATTTGCATATGTTAAAACACCTTTGCATCTCTGGAAGGAAACCTGCCACGTGATCTTTGTGGTATACCTATAAAGCCGAATTTGCTAGAATTTTGCATATTTTTGCATTCATCAAAGACAGTGGGGAATTTTTTTCTTCTTTGTTTTACTCCTATTGTGTTTTGGAACCAGAATAATGCTGCCCTCGCAGAATGAGTTTGGAAGGGTTTCCTCCCTTTCAGTTATATGGAATTGCTTAGGAAACAGTGGGTTTTTTGTTTGTTTGTTTGTTTTGGTTTTTCGAGACAGGGTTTCTCTGTGTAGCTTTGCGCCTCTCCTGGAACTCACTCTGTAGCCCAGGCTGGCCTTGAACTCACAGAGATCCGCCTGCCTCTGCCTCCCAAGTGCTGGGATTAAAGGCGTGTGCCACCACCGCCCAGCTTGGTGTTACTTCTTTAAATGTTTGGTTATATTTAACAGTGCAGCAGCTTCTGGTCCTGGGCTTTTATCTTGGTTGGTAAATTTTATTACTGATTCACTATCGTTATTTGCTAGGGGTCTATCCTGGATTTCTTTTTTATATTTTCTTGAATTTTGGTAGGTCACATGAGTCCAAGACTCTGTCTGGGCATAGATGTCACCTGTGTTGTATGTCCTCCTTCCCTCACGACTTATCCTAAACCTGAAAGGAACTACTGTAGTTTGACTGAGAACTACTCCCCATAGGCTGGAGTATTTGAAGATTGGTTTCCAGCAGGTGGTACTATTGGGTAGGTTTAGGAGGTGCAGCCTTACTGTGGCAGGAAGCATGTTGGGGGGCAGGTGCTCACCCTAATTCCAGTTAACTGTCTCGGCTTTATGCCTGCAGTTGAAGATTGAGTTCTCAGCTTCCTGTTCCTGTTTCTCTGCCTCCCTGCTAAGATGACGTCTCATCCCTCTAGAACTCCAAGTCAAAATAAACTCATTCTTAAATTGTCTTTGATTGTGGTATTTAATCACAACAACAGAAAAGTAATAACTTTGCCTAGCTCCAGCTGGGACCTACTCCTATAATATCCTTAGGTGAAAAAAATCAGGAAAAGAAAGGACCCAACTACCACCCCACCCCATGCTCAGGAACATATACACAAAGAAGGGGGTGCTCTGTTTTAGTATCCATAGCCTTGAAATTCTGTCTAGCCTGTGCTAAAAGAAGAAATGCGTCCCTTTACAGCACCACAGAATTAAAACATAGGACATTTATAATGGGCAGAGATCATTAACAACTCTTCCATTGGTCTGGAAATTCTTGGAGCACAGGAATTGCACACAAAGGTATAGCTCTGTGCTATACATCTCTACTACTGTCACTAGTCTCCAGGAAGTTCAGAGTCCAGGACCACTAAATTGGCTAAAACTGTCCAGATGAAAACAGGACAGGTGATACACAAATATTACTTGAATATCACATTTTTCTGGGACACAAGTATTAAAAAAAAAAAAAACACTTTAACTGACCTTAGCATCAAGGTATCTTCGTTTAGCTAGCAGTGGTGGTACATGTTTTTAATTCAAGGACTTGGAGGCAGAAGCAGGCAGAACTCTGAGTTTGAGGCCAGCCTGGTCTACAGAGCGAGTTCCAGGACAGCCAAGGCTTCACAGAGAAACTGTGTCTTTAAAAAAAAAAAAAAACCAAAAACCAAAAAACCTGTTTGTTCACAAAAATTTTTTGTGATGTAGCCCAGTGCTATGTGGAAAATAACATAATGTGACAATAAGAGGCCTTTATGAAAATCATTAACACCCTTATATTTACAGTTCAGAGGAGAAACTTTGTTATTGTCAATCACTTAATACTACAAGGGAGTTATAGACCAAAATTTCAAAGCTAGTATAATCCCAATGACCTCAGGTAAGTACGATTAAACAATTGTGGGCTGGCAAAACGACTCAGCAGGGAAAGGCACTTCCCTCCAAGTCTTACAACCTGAGCTTGAGCCCCAGAACCCATCTAGGAGAAAGAGAAAACCAACTACCACAGTTGTGCATGCATGCGAACACGCGCGCACGCGCGCACGCACACGCGCACGCACGCACACACACACACACACACACACGCGACAGACAGATATATGCAAGAATATGCGATTTTTAAAATACCCATATTTCTCAATAAATCAAATTAAATTATTCCACAAGGAGTTTAACAGGTTTTTTTTAATATTAAAACATTTAGAATCATTGTCAAAAACACTGTAACTGTCTGCACATGTTTAATGCGTCATCTTTGAGAATGGAATTGTTGTCTCTATTTTCTTAAATGAAGTAAAAAAAAAAAAAAATCAAGTAAATTTAAGTGATCCGAGGCCATAAAAGAGATCCAATTTCTACAATACCCTATGGGTACAGTAGTGGCACATATATCTTGGTGGCAACCAACAGCTTTCTATAAGGACTTACGACCTATTTGGAAGAGCGATTCCATGCCTAGTACTGGAAACCTAACTATTCAGTACTAATGAAATTATGGTTATTGGAAGAGATCTACAACTACTAATTTACTAAATCAACACAATCTCTAACAGCAATCTGTAAACATCTGTCCTTACACCCACAGATAAGTGTAGTCCTCATCCTTCATCAAGGAAACTTCTCTTTGCAACCGATGGAGACCATTACAGAAAACCACAACCAGTCAAAATGCAGATGTGGAGCCTAGCCCCAATGGACTCATGTATAAAACACTCCAGAGCCTAAAGCTCAGGAAACACTACAGAACAGAAGGCAAAAAGAATGTAAAGGCCAAAGGATTGTACAAAAAGATTGTAAAGGCCAAAGTTCACCGTGAGACTGTGCTTCCTTCCTAGTAATGTTAGAACCTATAACCCACGAAGTCTCACCAATATGACCAACTAAACATGAGCTGTACAAGGACTGCACCAACAAACATGCCAAACTAGACGGGAAAAGTCCGTGAGGCCTCAACCCTACACAAGTGACTGCAGGCAACTGAGTAACGCTGAGGCTGCAGAGACGGTCCTCCCCAGGGAAGAGCATGCCATTGGCTGTCTAGTACCAAATGGTCAGACCTGAAAATATACATACAAGTAGCATTATGTGAACTCCACAGGTTCTATTTAGGAAAATGTATGTATAAACAAATGCATACATGCATACAATAACAATTAATAAAAAAAAGGGGACCATGAATTTGAAGGAATTGGGGAGGGTATATAGGAGCGTTTGAGCAAGAAAAGGGAAGGGAGAGATGTTGTAATTAAATTACAATCTCAAAAATAAAACAAAGCAAAATATGCAGGACTGGGGAGATAACTCAGTGAGTAATAGCACTTGTTGCTCAAGCCTAGCCCATATAAAGCTGGGAGAGAACCAACTCTACAACACTGTCTTCACATAATGAATAAAAAAATCTTTTTTAATAAAATATAGTACTCTTTCAGGGTCAATTTTTTTCCCTAACTTATTTACTGCTGTGGGATGCTCTGTATAGCAAATGTGTTGCTGATTGGTCAATAAATAAATCACTGATTGGCCAGTGGCCAGGCAGGAAGTATAGGCGGGACAAGGAGGAGAATAAAGCTGGGAAGTGGAAGGCTGAGGCAGAGAGACACTGCCAGCTGCCACGATGACAAACAGCATGTGAAGATGCTGGTAAGCCACGAGCCATGTGGCAAGGTATAGATTAATGGAAATGGATTTAAGATATAAGAACAGTTAGCAAGAAGCCTGCCACGGCCATACAGTTTGTAAGCAATATAAGTCTCTGTGTTTACTTGGTCAGGTTTGAGCAGCTGTGGGACTGGCAGGTGAGAGAGATTTGTCCTGACTGTGGGTCAGGCAGGAAAACTCTAGCTACAATTTACAGACAAAAAAACTTTCCACAGCAAGAGAATCACATCTGAGGTCAACAAAAGCTACTGAGCAAAACCCCATTTCAAAAGAAAATGAAAAAAGAAAAACACTATCAGACATTTAAGACTAGCAGATACCTCAACATCTAGTAAGTACTATTAAATACAATCAATATGTTAATCATTCAGAGACAGTAAGAGATAAACCCAAGATCTTCATTTACAATTTCTGTATATAGATACCAGCTATTAATGCTGGATTATCAATGTTACTGGTTCTACATGACCAAGCATAAAAACTATGTGTGCCAATCATCAGTATATGAGAGTAACTTAATTACTGCAGTTGGCTATAGAAGACTGAACTCATCTTTCTAAATTTATGAGCAGTCATAAATATCCTATTTTGACACAACTAAATAGGGAAGGAATTATTTACATACTCTTCTTAATAGCTTTGGTTTGTGGATGTGGCTGAATTCCTCCAGCTGGAAGTCCGTAAGTGCTAATTCGCTGTACAAGACTCGCTACATTTCCATGCCTCTCCCGTTTGATGGGCAAATTGTCATCCTTGGGTTCTGTCTCTCGCTTAATTTCCTATAAAAAGGGAAATCAGTAAAAGAGAAAACTTAAGTATATCTTATCCAATTTACATTCTTAAACATATTTCTGTATTTTTTTTTAATGTAACTAAGGCTAGCCTGGAACTTAATATGTAACCAAGGCTAGCCTAAAACACACAGCAATCCTCCCGCCTTAGCCTCATCACTTTTTGCTTCTTAAATGTAAGATGCTAAGACACAGCTACAGTGATTACTAAATAAATCATGACCTAATTTGTTTTTAAGCTTTTGTTGTACTCAAATGTATCTGAAGAATGCAGATCATTTGCCAAGCATGACATAGTATAAGTTTACATCTTACTGAAACTGGAGAAAGGGTAAAGGAGAGCTGCACCCCACCCTTACTAACATACAATAGAAAATCCTGAAACACATAAACAAATAACACAATACTTTTAATCAAGAGTGCACAACTTCTTTCTACAAAGCACTATATACTGAATATTTATGGCTACTAGGCCATACAATCTCTTTCCACTATCAGTTCTGTTATATGTAATTCAAATGCACTCATATACTTAAATAACTAAGCCCAGGCATATTCTAAAAGAATTCATGAACACAAGTTGGGCATGGTGGTCCACACCTGCAATTCCAGCCCTCGGGAGTTAGAAGCAAGAGAATCAGGAGTTCGAGGTCCTCTTCTACTACAAGAGATCACAGTGGGTTCAAGGCCAACATGACTATATGAGACCCTATTTCCAAAGAAACGGGGGGGGGGGGGGTGTTCCTTTTAACTTTCACATATTTTACTCGTCATTTAATTTTACTCGTCATTTAATATTCTCTAAATGTTCCCCCATCCAATCATAAAAATCATAGCTAGCAACCTTACAGCATGGTTCTTGAACAAACCCATGACATGACATGTAGCCTCTATCTTACAGGTTTTAACTTAATAGATCCCTGCTCTAATTCACAGGTTTAATAAAATGAATCATTATGTTGGGCAGTGGTGGTGCATGCCTTTCATCCCAGAACTCAGGAGGCAGAGGCAGGCGAATCTCTGAATTCAAGGCTAGCCTGGTAAACAGAGCCAGTTTCAGGACAGCCAGGGCTACACAAAGAAACTCTGTCTCCTACAACCAAAAGAATCATCTTGGGAAAGAGTATGGAATTTTACTAGAAGAAACAAAAGACCACATAAACATGAAGTCATAACACGTTCAATGATTAAAAGCTCAGTATGAGAGGTAGTCCTGGAAGTGGCCTCAGTCCATGTCCTGGCTTCAGCCTGTGTCCCACCACCCAAAGTTACTAAACCTAACATAAATTTAGCAGTGGAAAGGCAAATCAGGGTAACTTCATAAAGTGATCTCAGGGCTGGTGAGAGAGGGCCCAGTGGGTAAAGGCACCAGCCACCAAGCCTGACAACCTAAGTTTAACTCGCAGTATCCACAGGGCAAGAGGACAGAACTGACTCCTTCTTCTGAGATGAGTGGGGAACAGGCAGCAAGGCACAGGGAAGTGTAGTGGGTAGCTGTTCCAGCTTTGACCTGGAAGTACTACCCCCATTGAGGCTTCGGTAACTGTCACACCTACAAGGCGGGGCCAAGACAGGAGCCCTTAAGACCCGAGATCCGGATGTGCCGGCTCTCTTGGTTCCTGGATCCTGGATGCTGGAGGTAGACCGAGCAGAGTTTTCCAGAGAACACCGCTGGACTGTGCTACACCTTTCCCGGACCCTGTAACCTATCCCTTTACTTGTAAGTTACCCCACAAAATAAACCTCCCTTTAAACTACGTGCAGTTGCCTTAATACTACAGGGAAGGAACACAAAAGACAGAATATGAACAACATGATTGGAAGACAACGCAGAGCAAAGCTTCTGAGAAACAAAGGGATGCAACATGTAGCTGAAGCATGAAGATGAAGAGGTCTTAGGAGTCCTTTTAAAGACTAAGGACAATGAGGCTGGAAGGTTGATGATACAAGGCTCTGAAATACACTACAAAGATGGCAGGACAGTGCGGAAACATTTCCACAATGCAGGAGATCAGCATGTGCAGTATGACAACAAGCTTATGGCAAGTAGGTGCAACTGATGATGAATGTTCCCTGAGTCAATGACAAAGCAGACAAAGTTTGAAAGATCCAGAAAATATTCAGAATATTGAGTCTTGAAAATCCATCAGCTCCAACTAGATAATACTCAAGTTCTTGGCTTGAGCAACTCTCAGATGATGTGGCCGTTCACTAAGCAACGGTCTCTGGCCTACTCTCACCCCTTTATAGAGCTGCACTTCAAGCTTCAATCCACTTTAGCTATTGTCTCCACCACATGTGTCTTGTCTAACTTCTTTCAGAGATCACAGGGACTAGGGAACTAAGGAAAATCCAAGACAAGATCCCAATACATACTTTAATGTTCTCATCAAGTTGCAACTGAATTTCTTCATCTTCATAACAGTTAAGTCATAGACTTCCCTACTAGGGTTGAGATCATGAGATTCCCTGCTGTTAGACTTACAGGTTTTCTCAATGTATACACTCCTCTTAGCTACAGGACTCACTTTCTTATTTTCAGGACTATACGTGTGAGGTCACTCAATCTTAGTCCACTGGTACTTCTGTCACCCTCTATATACATATAACCAAACTCAGATGCCTTTTTCAAAAGGGACAGCTATACTCATAAAATGTATTTTGGTGTCCCTACTGCACTAACAGAAGACATAAACAATAAGTTCTTTTAATTTTAAGTCATATATTTTCCTTTTTGTTGTTGTTGCTGCTGTTTTTCAAGACAGGGTTTCTCTGTGTAGCTCTGGCTGTCCTGTAAACTCACTCTGTAGACCAAGCTGGCCTCAAACTCACAGAGACCCACCTGGCTCTGCCTCCTGAGTTCTGGGATTAAAGGCATGTGCCACCACCACCCAGCTATCTTTCATAATTACTAGCTTAAAGGTCCCTTGTGGGCATTAGCCTTCAATACACTGTAGCCAGGATAAGCAATTATTTCTTTTTAGGTTTCCTCCATATCTCTCCAGAGCATCACAAGAAAAAAAAAAACAAAAAAAGTATGCTATGTCTGAGAGGGGCAACTGTACCTTTACTATGTACAAAAACTATAAAGGTGAAAAAACCTTGACTCCCACCACTAGGAGCACCTCTAGAACAGGGAACTCCATGCTATATCTGGTTCCCACACTTAGAAGCAACAGCAAAGCCCAGGTGTTCACTGTATTTTGGTAAGGCTCAAACAGAAGGCTGTCTTCTTTATGACCTCCTATATTCAAGGGGATAATTCCTCTTCAGTTCCTATTGATTTCCCCTCAGATGTATCCTTCATAATTTGGGTAAATTTGAACCCAAAGCCTTGACAGCCTCGCCGTTAACTTACTGAGAGACTTTTATACCTCTCTTGTGATTTAGGGCTGGAGAGATATCTCAATATAAATGTTTCCTGCTCTTCACTTTAGTTCCTAGTACCCAAGTCAGGTGGCTATCAACTGCCAGCTCCCCAGGGATCTAACTCCCTCTTCTGGCCTCCATGGGCACTGCATACACACACAAATAGACATAAATAAAAATAAAATTTAAGTTGGGCAATGGTGGCTCAGACCTTTGATCCCAGCACTCAGGAGGCAGAGGCAGGTAGATCTCTGAGTTTGAGGCCACCCTGGTCTACAGAGTGAGTTCGAGGACAGCTAGGACTACACAGAGAAACCCTGTTAAAATAAACAAACAAACAAATAAATGAATGAAATTTAAATTTTCAAGAATATCACCCAGATTTATATAATATAACTAGATAGAAAGCCTTAAGAAGCACACTCCTAACTAATTCCCACTCCTTTAAAGGCAAAATTCTTTCCCGAGACAGCTCTTGCACTCAATTACAAATACTATCAGTGAGACCTGATCACTACTAATAACCTAAAAAAGATAGCAAATTCTGTTTCCTATAGCAGCACCTACAAAAGGAATAAAGTTTAGGACAAAAAGAGGTTAATATACAAGATAGGGAGAGAATATGAGTGATGGGCATACAGAACTTCTTGTAGCTTTACTGGTTAACATGATCTCCCACTGACTCCTCTAAGAGGAGATACACAGACAAATTAATGTGAAATAATTGTTTCACACTTCCAGATCACTGGAAGAGAAAGTATTCAAATACTAGGTGTACTACTAAGACTCCTTGCCCTCAACATGACAGGATACTAGAGGGCTTACTGCCCTCAGGATCAAAAGACTCTCAGAGCAGAGTCCCTGATGCTGTCCCTGAATGAGGTGACCTCCAAATCAATAAGCACCATAAATGGGATAAAGCCTCAGGTAAACCTTGAAGTCTCAGTTCCTCTGTTGTAGTCTAACTCCATATATCTGGATGTGACCCTGATTGTCACTCAAGGTCTAAGTCAACAAGACTGAAACCTCTATACTCTTCTATGCCTCACTTCATTGAGAAGCCGCCAGATCAAGATGATTCACATCTCCACAGTTATTTTGAGGTCTCGATTCCTTTAATCCTATTACTACTATTAGAGTGTGTGCACACATGCATGATGTCATAGCACATGAGTGGAGGTCAGAGGACAACTTTCATGAGTCAGTTCTTTCTTTTCCCTTTGCTGAGATAGGGTCTCTCTTGTTTCTGACAGGCTACCTGGCCTGCCCACAACTTTCCAGGCAATTCCCCTACCTCCACATCCCATTTCCCTATTGGCATGCTGGGATTACAGACACAAGCAACCTAAGCCATCTTTTCTACATGGGTTCAAGGATCAAACCTAGGTTTTGTCAGACTTCTCTAAGAAGCACCTTACTAGCCTGGGTCTCACCTCTTGAGGAAAGATTGTAGCTAGTTAGAAGGTTTAGATGTCACTGAGGATGGATCACTCCCTCATAATCAGCAGCCTATAAAACCAAGAACTCGGGGACTGGAGAGATGGCTCAGAGGTTCAGAGCACTACACTGGTCCTGAGTTCAATTCCCAGCAAAAATATGGTGGCTCACAACCATCTATAATGAGATCTGGTGCCCTCTTATGGCCTACTTATACATTAAAAAACAAACAAAACCAAAAACTCAAAACTGCAGTACTATAATTACTGGTCAAATGAATAGGCTCTGAAACAGCAGTGGCCCCCTGGTGAAAATAGAACATTCTGAACTGCATAGAAAATTATTAATAGATAACTAACACTGAAACTAAGTACTGAGATTACTATCTCAATGAAGGCTTTCTAGTAATGTATAAGGACATACCATTGTCCCCTCCTGTGTCAATCCATTATAGCACTCAGGAGGCAGGGGCAGATGGATCTCTGTGAGTTCAAGGCCAGCCTGATCTACATAGTGAGTTCCAGGTCAGCCAGAGCTACATAGTGGGATCTTGTCTCAAATACAAAGAGTCAATTAAGCCAAGCATGGTGGCATGCTTTTAAATCCTAGAAATAGGGAGGGAGGCAGAAGCAGACAGATCTGTGATTTCAAGGCCAGCCAGGGCTGCATAGTAAAACTCCATCTCAAAAAAAAAAAAAAAAAAAAAATCAATCCAAACGGGACCTATCACTTGAACAAGAAAATACTCCTTGGGAAAGCTGTCCGCTCTAGAACTTTAGATATGACATAAAGCCTACCTAAAAAGTAGGTGGACACATGGTCTCCTTGGCCACTGTCCATTCTTATCCCTTCCAAGTGTGCTATACCCTCAAATCAATTCTGTGTACCTTTTACACACACACAAGGAGGAAGGGGAGGCAGGAATACACCAAGAGAAGAAGAAAATATGCTAGAGAAAATATTTGCAAAGATGTATCTGATAAATCTGAGAAAAAAGCAACAAAACTCAACAGAAGACTTGTGAGACAATTCTGAGACACCACCTCAAAGTGCAACCCAACTGAAAACTATTACCTATGACTTAAAAAAAGAAGAGAGGCAGGTAGATACATGCACACAGGCATAAATAAGCATAAAGATACATATACATCCACACAGCATTACTGTACAGCAGGCTTCCAATCAATAGTAAAATCTATTACAGATGTATCTGTACCTGTGTTTTTCTACATATCAAGAATGAAAGTTTTAAAGAATTTTCATTTTAAACATATGTATTTACTTCTTGACATACATAGTTAATTCTGTGGTGCAAAAGCAAGAAATTGAAGTGAAAATACTTACCTTAACGAAATTGTCAGGGAACATCCCTCTTCTCCCATTTAGTTCTCCTTCTAACCACCCTTCTTCCTGTAGTTTTTTCACATTTCTGATGATTTCCCCAACTCGAATACTTAATTCATCATCATGTACAGCATCATAGTCATACTCCACAATATAGTCAACTAAAAAAGGAGAAAACAAATGTCTAAAATCTAATTCACAAAATTACTAAATACCATATTAACAAGCTTTCAGCTACAGAATCTGTGTAGCAACAACTAATACTGCAAAGATATACGGCTTGTCTCAGTGGTTTAAATATTTGATCACATCAGCAAAGTCCTTGACCATCTAAATATAGAATATAGTGCATGTTTAAGTGAAAGTCTCAAAAGAAACATAATGTATATTCATTATATATTGCATTCTTACAGTTCAACTTTGTGGCAAACTGTGAAGTGGTGCCAAGATCTCCCACAAAAAGTCACCCTTAAATTTCCATTGTTATAAAATTCGTTCTTGAGTGTGACCTATGACCAACTTGTAACCAACAGACTATAACAAAGAGGATGGACTGTGTGGAATAAAATAATACCATAATGACCATGTTGCTTCTTACTTACTGGCTTTGAAGACACAAGTCACTACATTAATAGGGTGGGCCACAAGCAAGCAATGAAGAGAGACCTCTGGCTAAGGCCCACACTATGCTAAAGCAAAGGTCCTGAATGATGGCAATAATCACAGGGGTGTTGTGTGATATTTTGTTTGTGTTCTGATAAATAAAGCTTCCCTGGAGATCAAAGGGTGGATCTAGCCACTAGTTAACCATAGAGGTCTGGATGGAGGTCTGTACAGAAAGGAGACAGGAAATGACAAGGCTGGGCAAAGCCGGAAATGACTGTGGCTGCTCTTCTGCTTTTCTGATCTTTCAGCTTTCACCTGATACCTGACTCCTGGTTTTTATTGATAAGACTAATTAGGATCACACTTCACAGGAGTTCAGAAACAATCCATCCACAGAGCCCCTGGTAAGAACCCAACCCTGTGAACATCTTCACTGCAGCCTTACTTACAGAGGACCTAGACAACACTGTTCCTAGGCTCTAGAACCACAGAAACAGGTAACTATGTATTTTTTTTTAATTATGTGGTAGGAAGAGGATACACATGTAAGTGCACATGCTCATGTTATCTAAAAGAGGGTATCAGATCCCCTGGGGCAGGAGTGATGTGATTGTGAGCTGCTGGATGTGGGCACTGGGAATTGAACTCATTTGCTGTGCAAGAGCAGTACACGCTCTTAACCACTGAGCCGATCTCTCTAGCCCCTCCCTACACAATGTTTTAAAGCTACTAAGATATATCAACAATATTAGAGAACAAATGAAAAACAAAAGCACACTGAAATAAGACTGCATTCTCTAACTACAGGATTTCTGATCCCAGGCATCATATAGGTACATTTTATAAAGTTCAATCTTAGAAAGCAGAACCGATTCCCTATACAAGATCACCGATTACCAGCTATAGCCATTATCTTTTTCTTCTGCCTACAACCATAAGGAAAAATAAAAAAATATTTCAACCAAAAATATTAAAGTAAAAAAGCACATTTCAAATCAACAGCCACCACACCCCTCCCATTTCTCACAGATTCTTAATTTCGTTCAATAGTCTGAAATCCTGTGCTTTACAAATAAAGCTTCTCCCAGCCCAGGTTAGATCTTGACTAGTCTAGATCAGTACTTCTCAAGTACTAAGCATAACCAAGCCATCTGGGAAATCATGTTTAAAGGCAGACTGATTAAAGCTGAGATATCCAAAGCTGTTGGTAAGAGGCAAAAGTGTAGATAGAGATAATTTGTTCATAATCATTCTAATTCTACCCAATCACACTCGGGATTCTGACTTTCCTTCTCATTTGACCTAAAAAGCAAAAACACAGAGCTAGTCGTACAGCTCAGTTGTAGTATCTGGTTATTATGCAGGAGGCTCTGGTTCAATCACAAACATGCATGTATTCAAAACACAAGGGCCAAGCACGACGATACACACCTATAAATCTATCACCCAGGACACTAAGGCAAGAGGAGAATGGCCTTGAGGCCAGTCTGGACTACACAGTAAAAGCTTATCTAAAATAAATAGTGACACCCAACACTGCTCCAGTCTGACATAAAGAAAACCATAAGATATGATTAAGGCAGAGAAGAAGACAAGAATCTGAGCACATTTATCAAGCTGCTACCCTAACCAAGCCCAACTGCAATCCCCTAGAGTTGTTATGTGAAGTCATTTTTTTGTTTGTTTTTGTTTTTCTCAAGACAGGGTTTCACTGTGTCACAACTCTGGCTGTCTTGGAACTTGCTTTGTAGACCAGGTTGGCCTCAAACTCGCAGAGATTAAAGGTGTGCACCACCACCACCCGGTGTAGTCATTTTGATTTAGTTTGTAAATGAATCTTAAGACAGAACTTCTACGGGAGGTGAAGATACAGTAAGAGCGCCAGCAGAACTAATAATACGAGGAGGAAGCTTAAAGAATTTAGGGAGCTGTAACTGAGATAGGAGACTGTTCTGCATAACGCCAGAAAGACCAGAAAGATCAAAAGTAGAGTGGAGAATAAGAACATTAAATTCTATAGGGAAGAGAGCTCACACTCATCATCAGTCCCAGTATTTCTAGAAGACAAAATGAAGGCCAGGCATGGTGGCACACACACTCCTTTAATCCCACTTGGGAGGCAGAGGCAGATCTCTATGAGTTCAAGGCCAGCCTGCTCTACAGAGTGAGTTCCAGAACAGCCAGGCCTACATAAAGAGGACCTGTCTCAAAAAAAAGACAAGGTTTCTCTGTAAGACAAAATATTAAGTACCCAAGCATTTTTCTCCCTGGGACAAAAATTTCAGGAACAAATACAGGTACAAGGAACAAATAAATAATGCAAGGAAACAAAGAACAGCGAAAGTATTCTTGATGAACCCTGGTTTCTCAAACAGTGATGGCTGTGAAATTTATAGATTATTCACAGTAGTAGGCAACCTCTGACAAGCTAATTAATACATTCTACTCACATAACTAATTCTCAGTAACTTTGGAAGTTTTTGCCTTGGTTGGGTTTTGTTTCTTGACATGGAGTCTCAGGTAGCCCAGTCTGGAATAGAACTTATGTAGTCAAAGCTGATGTTGATTTGAACTTCTGATTGGCCAGTCTCCACCTCCCAAATTCTAGGATTACAGGACTGGGCCAAAACATTTGACTTACGCATTTGTTCTTTTTGTTAAGATTCTTTTCAATTCTGTGTATCTGTGTGTAGGTATGTGCACAAGTGCATCCAACTCCCTGAAGCTGGTTACAGGTGCTTAGACCTGCCCAACACTGGCACTGGGAACTGAACTCAGTAGAACAACAGAGTGAGCAGTCTGTGTTCTTAACCACTAAGCCACCGCCCTAGCCCCTTAAATAAAATAAGAAAACATGAGTCCATACAGACTACAAATCAATGTTTATTTCTTAAATATTATTGCTCTGTGACTAAATGGGGAAAGAGCCTGGTTTATGGGAAATTTTCACTGATATATTCAAGTGAAAGACATAAAGGATTAAACCACTTCTAAAACTAATTGATAACTTCAAAACTAAAAAATAAAATTTACATCTGCAGAAATGTCCCACTGGGTTGCTCAGGAGGACCTGAGTTCAAATCTCCAGCAACCACACTAAAAAAATAAATGAAAAAGCAGTGTGGGAACCTACTTCGAGGTTCAGATAGAAATCTTGTCTGGAGAACAGAGACTAGAGAGGACACCTAACACCCTCCTCTCACCACCACCCCCAAGTACTTCCACACCCACATCCCACATGCACCATACACACAATGAAAATCAAAAATATATGCAACTAAGCTTTGTCTTCAAGTTCATAAAACTGGCAATGCTTTGAATTTAAAATTATGTAAATATTTGTCAAATATATGACAAATCCAAGAAAACATTGAAAATAAAGAAGACAAACAGAAAACAAAAATATGACCAGGTGTGGTGGCACACGCCTTTAATCACTTTAAGCACTTATATAGCTTTCCAGGATAGCCAGGGCTACACAGAGACACTCTATCTCAAAAAAAAAGGGGGGGGGGGGTCCCGAAAACTATGAAAGCAAAGACATGAGTAATAGTGAATCCAACTAACCAGTCTAAAAAGGAGACAACAAGTGAAGACAGCCACCACACACACAGAGAAACCCATTTCTTTTGTACAGTAACCAATTCAGTCAGTAAGGCACTTACTGCACAAGCACAAGGCCTTGTGTTTGGATCCCCAGCATTCACATTAAAAAAAATAGGTATGTTATCCCAGGACAGTTACTCTCAGAAACAGGAGGATCTCTGCCAAATGAGTAAGTTTCTGTGAAAAACTATCTCAGAAAATAAGGTAGAGAACAACTGAGAAAAACACTCAGCCCTTAGCCTCCGTGTGTGTGTGTGTGTGTGTGTGTGTGTGTGTGTGTGTGTGTGTGTGTGTGTGTGTGTGTGTAGAGAGACTAATGAATATAATACAGAAAAAGGAGCTTATAGGATACCCCACCTCTCATATCACTCCCCACAAAAGACACTAAAGTAGTGAGCTACAGTTGAAAGAACAGCAAAATGTAGATTTCATCTTCCACCCACTGAAAGACTGAAATTTAATTTTATGATCATACAATACTATCCTCCATCACCTTTTACAGCTACACTGATACTCCAGTAACAATAGACTGTAACTGAAAGAATCAAAAGATGTATATTCTATCTGAGTATTTAGAGATACTCAAAGACAAGCAGGGAGATAAAACTAAGATACTAGAGGAATCTGAACCCTACAGCTTGAGCAATCATTAAAAAGTTTAGAATTCCAAACCAGGTAAAACACAAGCCTCAATCTAAAAACTATGGTGTGTTGTAGAATATTATTTTAAGGTGTGTTACTTTTGTTTATGTTGCATTTGTTTAACTCTGTGAAGCTGTGTTACTGTGCCTGTCTAAAACACCTGATGGTCTAATAAAAAGCTGAATGGCCAACAGCAAGGCAGGAGAAAGGACAGGTGGGGCTGGCAGGCAGAGAGAATATACAGAAGGAGAAATCTGGGAGGAAGAGACCAAAGAAGAGCCAGGGAAGGAGAAGGACATCAGGGGCCAGCTACAGAGCCAAACACAGAGTAGGAGTGAAAGTAAGATACACAAAAGTAAGAAAGAGAAAAGGCCCAGAGGCAAAAGGTAGACAGAATAATTTTTAAAGTTAAGGAAAGCTGTCCAGAAACAAGCCAAGCTAAGGCCAGGCATTTAAATTAAGTATAAGCCTCTGTGGGTGATTTATTTGGAAGCTGGGTGGTGGGCCCCCCAAAAGAGCAAAAGAAAAATCCAACAACAATGGTGTTATTTCTAGGCCTAAATATGTACCCCTTAACAACACTAAAAACACAAGTGACTAGCATTGTTTAATGTTATTGTATCTCATTAAATTCTAAAAAATTAGATATTAGATACATGTGAAAATATTAAAAGCCAGAGCATCATCCCTAAAAGTCCCTTTTATCAGTTATCATTTATTAAATATAGAAATGACAAAAGCAGCATTTCTTATATATTTTCAATAGAGATAAGTAAATCTAGTATTTTTCTTCTATTTGGTGTGTGTGTGTGTGTGTGTGTGTGTGTGTATGTGTATGTGTATCTGTCTGTTTTTGAATCACATGTTGCAGCTCAGACTGTCCTGAAACTATGTAACCCTGGCTGTTCTCAAACTCCCAGTAATCCCGAGTGTTAGTATTAAAAATATGATCCACTATGCCTACCTTCTAGTTGTGTATTTATTTATTTATTTAGATACAGGATCCTCCTTATTCAAGGTGAGCCTCCACCTCCAGTATTGAGGTTGCAAGGAGACAAGAGTTGGGATTCCAAGTATGCACCACCACACCCTAAAGGTTTATCTAGTGTTATGGATTGAACACAGGATATTTCATGCCTAACAGGCAAGCCTTCTATAGTTAAGCTACATCCCCCAGCTCTAATCACTCTTAAGATATCAAAACAACTGCACATAAAACCTACCCTGTGAATTAATTGGTTACTTTTTCTATCGCTGTAACTAAACGTCTTCAAAAGCATTCGTAAGATTCAGAGAGCAACATTAGAGAAGACATGGCAAAGCAGCTCACATCACAGTATACAGAACACAGACAAGAAGATGCCAAGAACAAGATACACTCAAGGACCCACACCAGTGCTACTTCCTCCAACCAAGCCTCACCTCCTAGTTTCAATAAGCTCCACCAGCTCTGATCAAGCAAACAAAATGAGCCTATGGGGACAGTTCAGACTCAAACTGTAACACTTGCTCATCCCGTTCCAAGTAGTATGTAAAGGTGTACATAGTATGTATACTCTGATCACATTTCTCAGAAGGAAATTACATCAATTATTTTTTTCATAGTATTCTATTCCTTCTAATATTATAGACCAATTGGTGTCATATCCACAAAGGATAACCTCATAACTTAAAAAGTTACTTTGATCTTACACGACTAATTACTTATAGTTACAACTATAAGCAAAGAAATTATATGTATATAATCATTTCCTTCTCCCAAAGTAACACACAAAACCTATACTAGGAAATATCAACTTGGGATATTCAGTAAGTTCTACATCCCTTGTATGTTTAGGGTTCTTTTATTTCCTTCTGCTTACTCCTCCCACTATCACTACCCTATACACACCTCCACACCCCATACACACAGCGTTTTGCTTTGTAATCCAAGCTGGCCTCAAATTCACAGCAATCTTGCCTCAACCTCCCCAGTACTGAGATTACAGGTATAGACACCACATCTAGCTCTTAATTCCTCAATTTCAATTCCAGTCTTAACTTCAAGAAAATACTAGAAATAAGAGTGTTAATCTTTCAAGTCAGACCAAAAATATACCATATAAAAACGTTCATTGAAGTTGTATAGAACTCAGGGGGAAAAAAAAAAAAAACCTAATGAATATATAAAGAGCCTGTGGTGGTTTGAGTAAGAATGGCCCCCATAGGCTCACAGATTTGAATGCTTAGGCACTAGAGAGTGCCACTACCTATAACGATTAGGAGGTATTGATTTGCTGGAAGAAGCATGTCACTGGTCACTGGAGGTGGGCTTTGACATTCCAGGCCCAGTGGCTCTCTCCTCCTGTTGCCTGTAGATCCAGATGTAGAACTAACTCTCAACTTCTCCAGCACCATGTCTGCCTGCACACTGCCATGCTCCCCGCCATGGCAATGATGGGACTAAACCTCTGAAACTCTAAGCAAGCCAAATTAAATGTTTTCTTTTATAGGAGTTGTCATGGTCATGGCATCTCTTCTCAGGAACAGAACACTAAGACAGAAGCAATATGTGATGCAGTGTATTTGTTACAAGTATCTTAAAAGGAGTTGCTCAAACACTTGGACAATGTATGGTATCCAGCCACAATTTCTAGGAGAGTTAAGTTTGTTTAGATTGTTTCTGTTTCTGTTCTGAGAAAGGAACTCATTCAGTTGCCTAGTCTGGTCTCCCAGGTTTTCAGAGTAGCTGGGATTCACAGGTTTCAGAGTGCCATTGTACCTAGCTAACTTCTTTATTTGCATATAATAAGGTAGTTGTTTCAATCTTATTATTTTCTTTGCTTAACTCAACATTTTCTCCCTTTCCTAAAATGTTTTAAATGTTTACGAAATCATGCTTCCAAATCAGACCGATGCAAGTCTGAGCCTGACAACCCACATCCTGTCTCCAATCTCGGGTAAGCAACAATCTCTATATTTCTAAAGATTGAGATCATCAATACTTTTGCTATAATACTCTTGTGGAGATTAAAAGCTCAATGCAAGGTGGTGATGGCACATGCTTTTAATCCCAGCACTCAGGAGGCAGAGCCAGGTGGATCTCTGTGAGTTCAAGGCCAGCCTGGGCTATAGAGTGAGTTCCAGGAAAGGTGCAAAGCTACACAGAGAAACCCTGTCTCCAAAAAAAAAAAAAAAAGAAAAAAAAAAGCTCAATGCAATACCATATACTCCAAATGAAAACTGGCAAAATACCATATAAAGAGAAACAAATTAAATTAGCACAACATAGGAACTTTCTATAAAAGTTTACTCATTTTCTAAGTAGATTTTTTTTTTATGTTGTTTGCTTTTGCTCTTTTGGGGACCCGCTACCCAGCTCCCAAATAAATCACACATGGAGGCTTATTCTTACTTATAAATGCCCTGCCTTAGCTTGGCATTTTCTTAACTTTAAATTATCCCATCTAGCTTTTGCCTCTGGGCTTTTCACATTCTCTTCTGTAAATCTTACTCTTACTTGTGGCTTGCTGTGTAGCTGGGTGGTTGGCTGCTGGAGTCCTCCTCCTTCTCTGGCTCCTTTTTCTTTCACTCCTCCATCTCTTTTGTTTTTCTCCCAGATTTCTCCTTCTATATATTCTCTCTGGCTGCCAGTCCCACCTATCCTTTCTCCTGACGTGTTATTGGCCTTTCAGGTCTTTATTAGACCGTTAGGTGTTTTAGACAGGCTCAGTAACACAGCTTCACAGAGTTAAATAAATGCAACATAAACAAAAGTAACACACCTTAAAATAATAATATACATTCTACAACAGATTTTAAAAACAAAATTAAGTTATACAGACAAATGCAAACACCTGTAGCATCAGATGTATGGATCATGAAAATTTCTGAAACCATCATTTGAATCTCTTCATATTTCTAGGCATCCTCCAAAAACACTTACTAAAAAAGAAACTACATTCTTAGACTCAAAGAGCAAGGAAGCATGTTTTATAACGCCTGACATAATCAATAGCTATGAGTAGCACTAAACTGAAATACATTGCATGGAATTTTAAAGTCTCATTTCAAATTTGTTAACTTTGATTTCAGTCAATTTAGTTTTCATATGTAATAAAACATGTATAATCATGTTCAATCTTCATTCAGCAAATATTCACCTGGTTAAGCACACTTAAGACACATCTAAGAAAAAACAAAGCTGTCTGAACTCCTGAAGTTTATACTCTACAGTATTGCTTGGATGAGTCTGAAATAAAGATTAAGTAGGCTGGGGATATAATAATTCAGTGTCTACATGTCTGGGGTTCAGTTCTCAGCACCAAGAAAGAGAGGGAAGGAGACAATAAAAGAAATTCCAAAACAAGTTACAATCTGGAAGAATGTAAGAAAAAACAGGGCAGGATAAGATCAAGAATGTCTACAATCTGTAGCCCAAATAGCTCCCAAGGAAAGAATAAGCTGTTCTACTCTACAGCACTGAGAGTTCAAGCAGTGAACAGGCTTGCCTAGGTTCAAGGCTTGGCCTTGAATTAACTGCCACAGTGTTGATTCCCCAACTATAAGAATAACAACAAGGCCAGCAGAATGGCTCAATGGGTATAGGTGACTGCCACCAAATCTGATGACCTGAGTTCATCCCTAGGACTCATCCAGTGAAGGACAAAACCAACTTCAGGAAGTTGTCCTCTAACCTACACACATACACTGTGGCACATGCACACTCCCACACACATGCACACTTATAAATGTAAAAAATGCTTTTCAAAGATTAGTAACAATACTCAAAAATGAATAGATTTGTGAGAATTAAACAATACTTAGAAAAGAGCTTTAAAATATACCTGAAATAGAAATATCTAATAAACAATCGCTAAATGTTAACACCAGTCACAATACACATTCTTCCCACTGAGAATCTAGAATACAAGCATTTCGTCTACTTTTTTTTTTCAGAGTCTCATGTAGCCCAGACCGGCTGTGAACTCTTTACACGGGCAAAAAATGACCTTGAATTTCTGATTCTCCTGCTTTCACCTCCTGAAGACTGGGATTACAGGCATTTGACATCCTGTCTTGTTTATGCAGTAGGGATTGGAACCTTCTAGCACCTGAGCTCCATCCTCAGCCCCTTATTCACCATTTTTTGAGTGCTTCTGTTTGCAATGGCATAGACAAAGGTTTCAGATCATATCTGATGAACTTAACCAAAGCATTGACTAGTGGGATAACAGTTATTATTACTCTGAGGAAAAAATAGTGTAACATGACTGGTTAAAAAGAACTAGCACATAATAAAAATTAATTTTAAAAATGATGGAATTGTAAAGCACAAACTACTATTTAAAGTTCTTCAGAACTCTTATCAGATTACAGGCCTCACTGAAAAATTCCATGAAAAAAAGTAGTAGAGTTGGGTCATGCCTGTAATCTCAGCACTTGGGAGGCTAAGGCAGAACTATGAAAAGCTGGAGGCCAGCCTGAACTAGAGTGAGACCTAGGCCAGCCTAAGCAATAGCATAAGAACCTGTCTCAAAAAAAAAAAATACATACATCCATGAAGACAAAGGTCCTTTTCTCAAAACAATCCCCATCACAAAGGTCCACAAAATAGTTCGCATATTTAAATCTGATGAACCTGGGCCAGCCAGATGTCTCAATGGATTAAAAAAGCACTTGCCTCAAAAGCATGGTGACCTGAGTTCACATGTATCTTGTGACCTGATGACACATGTACCACAGCACATGTGTACCCATGATCACACACAAAATAAGCAAACAAACAAAACAAAAACCTGAAGGACTATGAAATGCTTCCCCATGTCATTTTTTAGAACATTATTACATTCCTACAAACTAAATTGCTTCCTTGAGGTTTTCACCAACGTTCAGTTGTTACTGAAATATTTCTCTTAGGTCTTCTTTTCTTTCTTTTGAGAGAGGTCTGACCTGGAATTTGAGATGTGGCTAAGCTAAACTCAAACCCACAATCTTCCTGCCATATCTTCTGAATGCTGGGACTGTAGAGTACACTACCATGTCTGGCTCTCTAATGCTTTTTAAATGTAGTTTCTTGGCAGGCATGGTGGTACATGGTTTGAAACCTTGATGCTAGGGGCTGATCTCCACAGGAGTGGATCTCTATAAGTTTGAGACCAGCCTGATCTACACAGCAAGTTCCAGGCCAGCCAAGGCTTCTTAGTAAGACCCTTTCTCAGACAGACAGACACCCAGGTGGTGGTAGTGCACATGGTAATCCCAACATTTGAAAGACAGAGGCAGAAGCATCATATGTTAAGGCAAGACTGGGCTATGCCTCAGAGTCAGTTCTGGGACAGCCTGGGGAGGAAAGAAAAAAAATTATACTCCAAAGTATTACCAAATACAGCATTATCAAAGCCAAAACACAATTATAAATAGCAATCTAAATGTTGTTTAAAAGCTTTAAATATACTATTATCAAGCTTCTTAAGCTGTTGATTCACAACCTCTTATAATTGACTGTGCACATTGAAAAATATCTGGCAACAGCAAGAGGTCTCTGAACACAATGACCAAAGATTAATTCAAAAATCAAACAAAATGAATCTAGGACATTTCTGCTATATGGCACATCTTCAATGAGCCTTGATTCTGAACACCTAACATGTTCACTTTGCACTACACATGCCCCTATGCCAGGCAATGCTAATTAACACTACCTGAACACTGCTCAGACTCAGGACCACTGTTATTTTTATGAACTGCAGTGTTTACTGTACAAGGTTTTTGTCCCTTATAGAAACATGACAGTTTAATTACAGAAAACAAAAGACTATTTTCCTACTATCACTCCTCAGTGCATAAGTATCAAATAACTATACCAATAGATTGAATGTTTAACCTGAAGAAGTGTTCTTGCCAGGTGGTGGTGACTCACACCTTTAATCCCAGCACTTGGGAGGCAGAGCCAGGCGGATCTCTGTGAGTTCGAGGCCAGCCTGGACTACCAAGTGAGTTCCAGAAAAGGCGCAAAGTTACACAGAGAAACCCTGTCTGGGGGCGGGTGTGTGTGTGTGTGTGTGTGTGTGTGTGTGTGTGTTCTTTAAGCTGTTAATTTGCATTTCATTAAATTAGACAAAAATGGGGAAATGCTATGGAATAATCCTCTTGTATACTGTGAAGATTTGTCTCTGGAATTGGTTTAATAAAATGCTGATTGGCAGTAGCCAGGCAGGAAGTATAGGCAGAGTGACCAAACTAAGGATGACAGGAAGGAGAAGAGTGGAGTGAGAAGTTACCAGTCACCAGAGGAAGCAAGATAAGAATGTCGTACTGAGAAATGGTACCAAGCCACATGACTAAACAGAGATAAGAATTATGGGTTAATTTAAGTGTAAGAGCTAGTTAGTAATAATCCTGAGCTACCAGCTGAGCAGTTATAATTAACCTAAGTCTTCGTGTGGTAACTTGGGAAGCAGCTGCCAGGCATTTGAGAGTTTCTGGAAGAACAGAAACTTCTGCCTACAATTTTCCTACTATCACTCCTCAGTGCTTAAGTATCAAATAAGTATATCAATGGACTTAATGTTTGACCTTAAGAAGTGTTCTTTAAACTGTTAACTTGCATTTCATTAAAAAAAAAGGCTTTAGATTAGGATGGAATTTCCAGCCATTTCTGTCATGTCTCTAAACACCTCTGCCATTTTATACTACATATTTACATGAAGTGATCTCCCAGCACTGACAATTACAAGATCAAATATCAGTCAGGCATAGTGGTTCAGACCTGTAATTCCAGCACTCAGGAGGCAGAGGCCAGATGACTGTTACAAATTCAAAGTCAACTCAACCTACAAAGCCATTTCCAGGCAAACCAAGGTTATAGCAAGAAATAGCTTACCAAAAAAAAAAAAAAAAAAAAAAATCAAACTACCAATCAACTGTAAAATTAAGATGTTCTATATCATGCCATATTCAAAATTCTACCAAGATTTAATTCATGTGCATGGGAGCTGGAGAAATGGTTCAGCAGTTAGGAACACTAGCTACACTTCCAAAGGGGCTGGGTTCAATTCTAGCACCCACAGGGTGGCTCATAACTCTTCAACTCGAGTTTCAGGGAATCTGACATTTTCTTTTGGCTTCCTTAGGCACCAAGTATACACAAAATACATAGAAATACATGTAGGCAAACACTAATACATATAAATAAAATTAATTTTTAAAAAGCACAATTATATCATTAGTATGTAAATTTGCTTTCACCTTTAATAAATGTAAAGTTATACATATACACACCAAAGAATTGTTTGTTGTTTTTTTGTTTTGTTTTTTTGAGAGGGGATGTCGTTTGTTCTAAGACAGGGTCTCATTATGTCTTGAAACTCTCTCAGTACACCAGGCCAACTTCCAGCTAAAAGCTCCACCTGCCTCTGCCTCCCAAAGCTGGGATTACAAGCATGTGCCATCATATGCTTGTGTCCGAAAAAATGTTTTAAAATAAATTTCTTTTGATTATTTTCACTAGTGCTTGATTTATGTGCTGGCTAATTTTATGTCAACTTGACACAAGCTAGAGTCATCTGAAAGGAGGAAACCGCAATTGAGAAAATGCCTCCATAAGAAGATTAGGCTACAGGCAAGCCTGTAGGGTATTTTCTTAATTAGTGATTGATGTGGAAGTGTAACAACTTGCTTTTGGTCATGGTATTTCATCACAGGCTATTTGTATGCCTATTTTATATATGTGTACATATCTGGGGTCATATAAACATTCCTCAGGAGGATAGAAGGTGCCAATGGAAAAAAGTTAAATCAACTCTAATACACCAGTAAGTCACATGCTTTCCAGAAACCATTATTTAGAAAACAAGATGAAATAAGCCTGAAGGCTATTGCATTTAATTTCCATGAAAAAGTACACTTAAGTATAATAAATCAGCACCAGTTAAATATCTAACAAAAAATACTTCAGAAATATTTTCATACATTCTCCCATTAGGTTCACAACCTACAAGCTTCAAGTTCTAAAAATGCACACTAGGTTCACTAACCACCTGGTAAGTGTGGCTCTCAACCCTGGTCAAAGCTGATCTTTGCAGCAGATGCAGACCATGGAGAATTTGATCATGGGATGCCCAGTCCCAACAGCTATATATCAATGATGAAACTAAGAAAACAAGAACGGCTTAAGCAGACATGTGGTGCAAGCCTCTAAGCTTAGCCCTCTGCCAAGCAGGTCTCAGGGAGTTCAAGACCAACGAGGGTAGGCAGGCTTACATAATGAGACCATCTCAAAGGAAAAAAAGAATGGAAGGAAAGAAAGAGGGGGGGCTTAATTAGTATTTGAGTAAAGAGATTCTCATTTTATATGGTGCATGCACAAGTAATTACACACACTAAGCAGCAAGGCAAAATACTCATCAGAATCCAATCTCCTATAGCAGAGAAGGAATTTTAATTAATGCCTACTGCAAAACCTTGATCTTAAGAGAACATTTGTGGTGGTGTGCTTGCATGTTTGTGTGTGTGCATATGGAGGCCAGAGATCAATGCCAGTGTTCTTCCTCGCTTTTTTCTTATTGTTGTTAAATTTACTTATTGGGGGAGGGGGCAATGTATTTTTAGAGACAAGGTTTCTGTGTAGCTCCAGCTGTCCTGAAGCTCAACTCTGTAGACCAATTGGCCTCAACTCAAGAGATCTGCCTGCCTGTGCCTCCGAGTGCTAGGGTTTAAAGGTGTGTCACATCGGGCTTACGTTTATTTAGTGTAGGGAAGGGGTGACGAAGAGGGTTCCAGTGTGCCTGAGGAAGTAGAGGACAACTTGCCAAGTCAGTGCTCTCCTTCCACCACGTGAGTCCTGGCACTGAACTCAGGTCATCAGGCTTGGTGACAAATACTTTTACTTACTGAGCCACCTCACAGGTCCTCCACCTTATTTTCTGAGACAGGGTCTTTCAGTGAACCTGGAACTCCACCAATTCTGCTGGGCACAGGGATGCTTCACCAGTGCTAGGCTTACGGTGCACCAGTTTGTTTTGGTTTTTAACATAAGGCTGGAGATCCAAACTCATGTCCTCATGAGTTTGCTTTGCAAGCAGGTTACAAACTAAACTGTCTCCCCAGGCTTCTTTCTTTCCTTTGTTTTGTTTTTGAGATAGGACAGGATCTTTTGTATTCCAAAACGGCCTTGATCATACTATGCAACCAAGAAGGATGACCTTGAACTCCTCATCCTCTTCCTGCCTTCATCTCCTGAGTGCTAGTATTACAGATGTGGGCCACCACATCAGCTAAGAAAACACATTTTTAAATAAACTGAAAGTTGTTTCAACACAATGAGAAATCTGAGTACATGACAAGTATTTGAATGACCACAGTGGCAAAGCACTTCCTTAGCATGTGCTGAAGCCCTTGGTTCAGTTCCTGAAATGTGAGGCAGGGAGGACACTGTGATGACAACTTCAGGAGGAGGAGCCTAATGGAAGGAAGTGAGTTAAATACATGTCCCTTAGGGTCACCGCTTCCTGTCTCTCTTTCATAGTTTCCAACTATTATTTCTTAGTTAGATTTCTATTGCTGTGATAAACACCATGATCAAATGGGCTTATTTGGCTTACACTCACTGATCACAGTCCACCATGAAAGAAAGTGAGAGCAGGAATTCAAGGCAGGAACCTAGAGACAGAAACTGAAGCAGAGGCCATGGTATACCAATGCTTACAGTCCTGTTCTCTATGGCTTGCTCAGCTACTTTCTATACCACAGAAGACCACCAGTCAAGGGGTGGCACTGCCCACACTGGGCTAACCTCTCACATTAATCATTCATCAAGAAAATGCACCACAGGCTTGCCTACAGGCCAGCTGATGAAGGCATTGTCTCGATTAAGGTTTCTTTTCCAAGATGGCCCTAGCTTGTGTCAAGTTGACAAAAAAATAATCAGCATAGTCATGAAGACAACAGACTTCAACGTGATCTCACAATGACGCTACCAGTCCTAAAGCAACAGTCAAGAGACTATAAACTATAAACTGAAATTCAGTATTGTGAGCCCAAGTAAACCTTTCCTCTTAAGTTGATTATCTCAGGGTTTTTTTTGCCACAGCAACAGAAAACAATCACATCTCCCAAGCACTCACTTAATCACTGATCAAACTAATGAGATCATTAAATCCTACTTCCTTCCAACATAAAAATTACTATAGTCTTCTTCTCTTTCCATTTTAACACTTTTTTTTTTTTTTTTTTTTTTTTTTTTTTTTTGGTTTTTCGAGACAGGGTTTCTCTGTGTAGATTTGCACCTTTCCTGGAACTCACTCTGTAGCCCAGGCTGGCCTCGAGCTCACAGAGATCCCCCTGGATCTGCCTCCCGAGTGCTGGGATTAAAGGTGTGCGCCACCACCGCCCAGCATTTTAACACTTCTTATGCTAGAACACTGCCCTATCCCCTTGAGCCACCACAATCCCTGGTTTGGGTTTCTAATCAAGTCCATGCTGTTTCATTCCTACTGTCACATTCTGTTTCCAGGACAACACTAATAAGCCATACCAACAGATTTATACCATCAGAACAACAGGAGAGACAGGGACATTCATATCAGAATCCAGGGGTTGTGAGAAGTTTTGTTTTGTCTTTATTTTAAAGAAAGAAAGAAAACAGGCCTGGAAAGATGGCTCAGCGGTTAAGAGCACTGGCTGTTCTTCCAGAGGTCCTGAGTTCAATTCCCAGCAACCACATGGTGGCTCACAACCATCCATAATGAGATCTGGTGCCCTCTTCTGGCCTGCAAGCATGCATGTAGGTAGAACACTGTAGACATAATAAATAAATAAATCTTATTTAAAAAAAAAAAAGAAAAAAGAAAACAAATACTTAACTAATCTCTTAGCAGCAGCTCCTTCCCTTGATATGACCCTGCATTAATACCTTTCTCTTTTGGGTGGGCATAACAAATTCACAGCCCACCAAAGCTGGGTAAGTACTTTAAGGCTGAGTACATTCCCATCCCCTACACCTTTCTTGAAAATTGGTGGTAACTGTGTGTTACTACAATGAAAGTTTAGAGTATTTTTCTACTTGAAATCCCTAATGATTAAATGCTCCACAGTCACTCCCTTGGAACAGAAATTACCTGGACATTGAATCATCTTGAATAACCTAAAGTACACCCAAAATGGTATCTGGCACGTTCAGACAGCTTGCATTCAGAAGTTTGAGGTCATCCTAGGGAACATAATAGGACCCATTTTCAAAGGGGGAGGGTCAGAAAGCAGGAACATCAAATCACTAGGACCAAAATAAGAAGGGATGCTACACTGTGACAAAGGAATAGTCTCAAACATTTTGACAAGTAGAGGATCACTTTAAAACCCAAAGCTATTCATGATCACTATACTCATCCATTCAACCCCCACCGTTGACTAATCTCAAGACACATATTATGCAGTATAAGATCCATAACCGAGAGGCTCAAGCATATTGTCAGTGGTACTTTCAGACTCATCTGAAGCAATCTCAGGCTCCTGTTCCTAAAAGAGAGCTAGAGAGCAGAGGCAGGCAGATCTCTGAGTTCCAGGACAGGCAAGGGTACACAGAGAAACCCTGTCTCGAAAAACAAAAAAAAGACAAAAGAAAAAGAAAATTACTGGCCCTTGTCTTACTTCATTTCCCTGTGGCTAGGTCACTGAGTCCCCCTGCCAAACCCCATTTCCTCTCACTTCGGCCAGGAATTCAGTCTGAACTTCTACCTAGTGCCTGCCACCAACTACCACCTCACTCCCACACTAACCTGATCTTCTCCACCTACCTTTCTACACACTGCATTCTGCCACATACATATGGCTCACAGGCTGACTGTAGGCACATAGGAACCTCCACCTAGACATCCCAAACACAGGTTCTGGCCCCTACCTCACCTAGAAAGACCTCCTGCCTGACTACTACTTATTTGCGTTGAATCTATACAGTAGATACTAATTTTACAGAATTACAGGTGTTCATACTTTAAAAAGTTTTAATAATCTGATCATGAACACAACATATTCTAATTAAGGAATAGACTTAGATTGTTGTGATTCATCTTTGAAAGAAAACTTTTCTTTTTCATGCTTTGAAACTGCTTGGTAAATCACAAGATATCTACTTATAAATATTATCTGTACAAGTGAGTGTTATTTGCAAACTAAAATAAGGAAATCACTCACTATAGAAGTACATTTATCATCTAAACCAACTGCAATTTTCTATTAAAACAACTTCAGCCAAGAAAGGTGGCACCCACCTGTAATCCCAACACTCAGGATAGTGAGGCAGGATGTTCACTGTGAGTTCATGAAAGTATCTATCTGTACTTCTCCCAATCATAAATTTCTGAAACAGTTTTGCTATGCAGCACAAGCTCCCCTGGAATTCATGATCACCTCCTGTACCCACTCGCAAATAGGCGAGAAAACAGGTGCCTATCACCAACCTTGAATACTTAACCCTGAAATTATGAGTGTATAAGATAAGGCATCTGTCTGTACACAGAGGCTACAGAGATAGCTCAGCAGTTAAGAACACTTGCTCTGCAATCATGAGGCACGAAGTTCAGATCCTAGCACACATGTAGCAAACTGGGGCCACCACAAGCATCCATAACTCCCAAGGAGGCAGAGACAGGAGAATTGCTGAAGCTTAATGTCTTTAATCCTAGCCAGGAAAACATGATCCCCAGGGTTCAGAGAAAGACCTTGCCTCAAAGGAATTGGTAAAGTGGTTGAAAAAGCACTTAACACCCTCTTCTGGAATCCATATGCACACAAGTATGTGGACCCTCTCACACACAGCTTGTGGGCACACACACACTCACATACAAACACAAGCAATCTGTACACTAGTCATTACAGTAATCCAAAACCTATGCATTTTCTATCTGACAATAAAAGACTCAATTATTTTCATGGGCATAAATTTTGTTGCAACCTGATACAACAGTAAAACAAAATTTAAAATAAAATTCTTAACTAAAATTAAGAGAAACTTAAGTCTTTAAGTTTCTTACCTTCTCTCTCCCTCTCCCTCTCCCTCTCCCTCTCTCTCTCTCTCTGTGTGTGTGTGTGTGTGTGTGTGTGTGTGTGTGTGTGTGTGTGATTCATTTTGTCTTATTTCCCTCCAAAATGCAGGCATATCTGTATTTTTGAAGGGGGAAAAAGTATTTGAAGCTACAGAGATGACTCAGCTGTTAAGAGGACTGACTGCTCTAACAGAGGTCCTGAGTTCAATTCCCAGGGCCTACACAGCGGCTCACAACCATCTATAAATGTAGTGCCATGGGATCTGATGTCCTCTTCTGTTGTGCAGATGTACACACAGACAAAGCACCCAAATACATAATAAATAAATGTTTTTTAAAAAAGCATTGCCTTTCTTAATTCCCTAAAACCTTTTTTTCCTAATTCCTTCACTCAGGCACCTTAGAAGTTGACAGGCATTTCTTCCTACATTTAATGTAGAAACTAAAAACATTAACACAACATAAAACGTAAATGTCTCTAGTAGTAGAAATCATTAAGTTTTTCTCAAACATTTCAAGTGAGTAATAGTTTCTCACAATATATCTAATATTGAAAAACAATTTTTGTCAAGTTATACTATACAGAATTCAATTTCTGTGTTAACATAAAGTCATCTTACTGATCCTTGAAAGACAATATTCTGCTTTTAATAGATCAAAATTCACTTACAAATCAGTAGAACTGCAGAAATCTTTTGAAAAGACAAGTCAGCACCTGCAATAGTCTACGCATTATTAGCTCATTCCTTCTCCTAATAACCTGTGACTGGTCCTTCTCACTGGTTTATAGATCAAGGAACTGAAGCACAAACAGGCTAATTAACTTCCTAAGTTGCAAAGCTTGTAGGTAAAATCTCAGGAAGTTCCCGTCCAGAGCCCTTTTTCCCTTTTTTAGACAGTTACATGTAGCCCAAGATGGCCTTGAATGAGCTGTGTAAACTAAGCTGGCCTTGAATTCTTCAATTCCTGCTTCTACTTCCAAAGTAGGCTTCAGAAACTCTCTTAACTAGCCAGGTGTAGCCCTAAAGTTCAGGAACCATTACTCTTAAGTATCCATGTTCATCTCAAAACAAATATAAGACTTATTTTTGTTTTGTAATAAACTAGATAAAACATGAGTACTTTAGGTTGCATCTTTTTTTAAGAGAGTGTGTGTGTGTGTGTGTGTGTGTGTAAGGGCACTCATGGGGGAGGGGGTGCCTCAGAAACCAGAAGAGGGTATCAGATCCCTTGTATGTTAGAGGAATTGTAAGCCATCCAATATGAATGCTAAGAACCAAATCAGGGTCCTCTGAGAGAGCAGAGAGAGCTCTGTAGAGCTGCACCATGAATTACAAGAACTACAGACAACTAACTGGCTGGATGTGACAGCTAAGGCCTATAATGCCAGCAGCAGCCAGGTGGCTGAGGCAGGAAGATCACTCTAAGTTCAAATCCTAGACTACAGGGTGAGGAGGTGAGATCTTGTCTTAAAAATGAAAGGGAGAAAAAAAAGCAATGGCAGGTATCAAACTGAACAAATTATATATTAGAGGAAATTCTCTTACATGAGCTTGAGGATTTTAATGATTACACAACCAACACATTTTTAAGTTCACAGTCATCTGCAAATGTTTCAAAAAATACTATAAAAAATGACAAGCACTCAAAATAACAGACCTTAAAAGCACATATTTAGCACAGTATGCTAAACAATTAACTTTCCAAAGATACTCTGGCAACTCACGTAAATAGACAAAGCAAATCACAAAGAAAAGGCCTGTGAACAATAAATATAGGCATTACAATGTAAAATACTTTCCTTAAGAAAAGACTTCAGCTGGGTGTAATGGCTCACACCTTGAATCCCAGCACTTGGGAGGCAGATGGATCTCTGGTCTACAAAGTGACAGCCAGAGCTACATTGTAAGAACCTGACTTTCCACTCAAGTTATGGACCCTGTGATTGTCCCCTAATACGAACCACAAATTTAAACGATTTCCACAATTTAAAAAAAAAAAACCCACAAAGAGAAAGGGGAAGGTGAAAGTAGAGATGAATCACAGTTTCAGGCCCGTCCAATAACCAACAGGAGAAAGCATACTTAAAATAACTGGAAAGTGCAAAGGAGTAAGGTGGGTGTTTAGCACTGGGCCCAACAGGCTATACAAGACTGGTTAAAGGGGCTTGAAGCAAGTCAAAGTCACAAAATGATAATTCTAGACCATCAAAAGATGTTTAATTACATTCTGCATCCTGACTTAAGACAGATAAGAACTGTATATCTAATTTTAGCTTTTCATCCAAATCAGTTAAGCTAGCTTTTGATGCTTAAATAAGCCAGCAATTATCCCGTAAACTCGACTAATCAAGTGGAAAGGAATCCATCTGAAAGTCCCTCACAGCAAACGCTTGACTCCTGGGTTGAGGAGCACTTGGTATATAAAAGGTACACAAAGGAGGAGGGAAGCGGAGGGAGCATAAAATTAGAAACTCTAAGAAAACAGAATAGTCAGTGTCTGTAAACACTAGCTAAATTCGTCTCCCACAAAACAAAGTGTGGGCACAGGGTGCCACATCAGCAGTGCTCCTGTTTTCGTCGTGCTTCTAAATCATCCGCTGGTTTCATGAATTAGTAATTTCAGAAATGGTTGAAGCAGCACCAAGTCTCAACAGAATAAGTGATAACGTCTCTCTGATTTATACCACAAAACCAAATTCTGGTTTTACAACTTACTGAACACACTCTTGCCTGATGGGGGCCCAAACTTGATTTTAAAAAGGAAAAAAAAAAACTATTTTTAATAGTTGTGAAAGTTTAAGAAAAAAAAACATTAAATTAAAACCATTTTCATTTGTAACCGTCTGAGGGAGTTAGTTCCTAGCCCAGACGCAACTTTGTTATCAAAGAACTGTTACACCCCTTAACAAAACTCCTTTTCAAAGAACGCTGCCAGACACTCGAGCTTTCTCTTAACTCCAAAAGCAAAGCCGCAGATCGCCCAGAAAGCAACCTTGTAGCCCTCCCTGTACCGTCTCTCCCCTCCGAGAAGGAAGTCTCGCTTCCAACAGGAAACGGCTCCTCCAGGGGTTGGACTGGGAACCCTGGAATACCGAACCCCCCCAACCCGGTCCTCTCAGGAGGAAACTCTCGGTGTGCTGCCATAAAATGCCAACACACCTGACCTGGGAGACGGCCAGGAAGACGCCTTCCAAAACTAACCCACGAAAAGGGGAAGGTGAGAGGAGGCACAAATCAGTGCCAGCCCCGGCCGACTGCAACTAGGAGACGTGAGGGTTTTCCGGGCTAACAAGTATCTATGACAAAAATGTCTGTCTCTGCATAATGGATGTGGGAGTCGCGAGTGCTTCTTTTTTTTTTTTTTTTTTTTTTTTTCCTTTCCCTTAAAAACCCAATCCGTACCCAGCCTCGGAGGAGCAGAGCTGCCAGCGCCACTTCGTCAAGTTCGCGATCGCCCTCCCCCACCCCCGCTCCCCCCCCCCATATCGAAGCCGGAGGCTCCGGCAGGGCGCGGGGCGGCCGGGTCAGGGGTTCGAGCCCCGCTGTCCCCGCGGAGGACCGCCGACGGGAGCGCCCGAGCCTCCCCGCCCCGCGTCGCGCCGCGGCGGCGCGACCATGCTTACCCATGCTGCGGCTCTGGCGGGGAGAGCGCGGCCCCGCGGCCTCTTCTGGGCACCGGCTCAGGCGCGGCGGGGAGGCGCCTCCATCCGCCCGCGGCGCGCTCCGCCGCTCCTCACGCCCGGCCTCCGCCGCGGCCCCCGCAGGCAGGCAGGCGGGCGGGCAGGAGCGAGCGGCGTCCGCGCCTGCGCACGCTGCGCACTTCAGCCGCCGTCCCCGACGTCGCTTTCCGCCCGCCTCCGAGGCACCGGCTGGATCTCTCCCGGGCAGCCCGCCCCGCACCCGCTCCCTCGGAGGCCGAGCGCGCCACGCTCGAGACCCGGCTGGGGAGCCACGGAGCCGGTGCGAGGACCGAGTTGGGAACCCGGCTGGGACGAAATCTCGCGAGAATGGTCTGGGTGTTTTTTTGTTTTTTTTTTTTTTTTCCCCTTCCCTTCCCGGGCCACGCCCCCCCGTGGCCCCCGCGCGCCACCCGGGCTCCCGCCGCCGGTGCCAGGTGCGGTGACGTCACGGCGGGGGCGCGCGCCGCCACCCTCCTCCAGGTGCGGCGGCGGGCTGCCGGGCCCTCGGTGTCCCCGCGGCGCGCGACCGGACGGTTGTGGCGTCGGGTCCCAGGCCGATGCCAAGGAGGGGTTCTGCAAAGGGAGCCTAGGTTGCCCCACTTTCTCTTCTGCAAAGATGTAGCTTGTGGGAGATCTAAGAGCTGGGGGGAACCTAGGGGAGCGAGCGCTTTGATTGCCAAGTTCAAGGCGGGCCCGGCAGATGTGGGGACCCCACAGTCACCTGCAAAGTTCCCTACGGGGGCCAAAGGCCTTTGTTCCTCTTTGGGGTGGGGGAGGCACGAAATGAATTGTTTCATAGCAATACATTATGTGTTCCTTGAGTCTCTTGTTGGCCAAAGACCACTTCCTACTCCCTCTTCTGAAATAGAAGTTGTTCTAAATTAGGCATCATGGTTGGAAACATTGCCAGACATTTTTTTTTTTCCTAGAGTCAGTATGAAGGCTGGTTTAGGATTATTGTAATCAGACAGGAGCTTTCTTCGATTATAGTCAAATTTTATTAATTCAACATAGTTTTCTTTTTTTCTCCTCTCCTATTTGAAAAAAATCAACTTCAACTCCTGAACAAATATGTGGAAGCAACATGTGTTGACTGCCAACTATTGTGCCTAGGGCTTTTTCAAGAAATTATGTCATTGAATTCTCGCAGCTATGCGACACTTAAAACGGCCTTGCCCTTTGGAACCAGGCCGAGGTGGGTCTCGGAAACCCAACCCATAAATTTACTTTTTGTAGGTCCTTGAGTAAAGGAACCTGACTGGCTCTTCAGCTCTTAAATGTGTTGACAGAAATCTTTACAGTGTAGAACATAGTCTCTGGCTCAAGAGTAGTAACATTGTAGATATCCACTCTCACTAGCTGGTATATACCTGCTTCGGGCATCTTACTGCTTCTGAAAAGGTTGCCTTGGTGATTTTGAGACAGGAATTGTTAAGATTCACAGTGGATAAAATATTTACAATTAGTTCTAGCCAAGAAGAAACAAGGAAAACGTTTAATTTGAACAAGTAAACAAGATGCCAGCTGCATAGCATTGAAAGTTCAGAACACTGCCTTGTTTTAGTCAAGGAATATTTATTGAGCAATATGTTCATTGTCTCCTACCAAGCAAACAACACAAATAAAAAATTCATAGCCCTTCTCTTCAGTGACTCTGCATTCTAACCCAAAGGCAGAACATAAACACGTAACAGCCTGAAGTCTACAGAAGTCAGGTGTATAAGAGCTTAAAGGAAAATAAGTTATGAACAGGGCAAGTCTCAGGGAGAGGGGCGAGACAGCGCAGAGGTAAAACTGAAAAATTATCACAATCCTAAAGGTAGCAGTGTCTTCCAAAGATAAAACCATGAAAGCCAGAAATGTATTTATGGATGTGGGTGTGTGTGTGTGTGTGTGTGTGTGTGTGTGTGTGTGTGTGTGTGTGTGTGGGTGGGTGTGAGAGAGAGAGTTCCTACTTGTCTGTGTACCACATGTGTGCCAGTGCCTGTGGAGGCCAGAAAAGGTCAATAAATCCCCTGGAGCTGGAGTTATAGGCCCTTTTGAACCACCAAGTGTGGGTGCTGGAAACCAAACCCAGGTCCTCTCCAAGAGCAGCAAGTGCCTTTAACAGCTGAGCCATCTCCCCAGCCCCCAGAAATTTTTTTTTAAGCTTTAAAAATGTGTGTAAAACCAGCAAGATGGTTCTTTGTGTAAAGGAGCTTGCCAGAGCTGACAATGTGAGTCCCATTCTTAGAACTTAGAGGTTCCTAATTAATTTATGAAGTACTTTCTAAACTTCTGAGTGTGCAAATGTTAGTCCATCAGTTCTCAGCTCTGTATTCCAGGGCAAGGGATTCTGAACATTTACCCTTTTATTCTTCTATATAGTGAGCATGTTAATCTGACTTCAAGAATGTTACAGTCTCTGTGACTGACACAATTTCCAACCAATCTAATTCATGCCTATCTACCATCATGTTTTTCTGAAGTTTTCTTAGACATAGAAAATAACTGCATTGAAATGTACCAATTATTTTCCTGTTGGCTAAAACTACTTTACAAGGACCGGTATAGTAAAGAAAGAAAATTAAATGTTTGTTCTTAAGTACTTGTTGAGCTCAAAAGTTGCCAGAAACTAATTCTTCTTTGTTTCTTTGTTCTTAGGTTCAAAATACTAACTAGGTTTCCTGAGCACCGTTTTAATCTTGTTTGGCTTGGCTAATTTCTGGTACAGTTAAGTTTCTACCACCCCAATCTTTTTAAAAAAAAAAATCCCTCTTTAGAAAACAATTGTAGGAAATTATTATCTTAACCACAAAGCCTATACTATGAGTTCATGGAAAAAAAAAAAAAATGGGCATCCAGCCTCTTCCCCTACATCCCCTCCCCCACCCTCTGCTCAAACTGGTGTCCCATCCATCAGTCTGTGACAGGATCCTGTTATTCCACCAGCAATTTGGGGGATATGCTCAGACATGGGACCACTCTAAGCATTTTCACAGTTGCAGTTCTTTCAAAAGTTTTCAACTTTAGGGCTGGTAAGGAAGCTCAGTGGTAGATTGCTTATCTAGTATACACAAGCCCTCGGCTCATCCCCAGCTCTGAAACCTTGTCCTTCATTCATGAATAATAATAAAGTAAAATAAAAGAGAGATAAAAACGAAATCATGATGGCCCCATTCAAACAAATGACCATTCTGCTTACTTCAGGGATCTCTTTAATGATGCTGTTTTCAGGTGATTGGATTCTAGTGTCATAGGCAGGTCACAGGCGCCTCAAAGGCTTCCAGAGGAGTCTCTTTCACGAAGTATGAGTCTCCCAAATGTTAAAGCTATTTGTTGGTGACAGTGTCTCACTCTGTAGCCCAGGTTGGTCTCCAACTTGTGATCTTCCTGCCTCTCCTCCCAAATGCTGGAACTCCACATTTATGCTACCATTCTACACTTTTTTGTTTGTTGTTGTTGTTGTTGTTGTTTTTAAGGCAGGGTCTCTCCTGGCCCAGAACTCATGGAGATCTTCCTGTCTCTGCTTCTCCAATGCTAGGACTAAATGTATAGCTACCATGCCTGGCTCTCCATGCCATGCTTAAAACTGGCCCCTGCTGATTGTGAAATACTCAAATTATTTTTTGAAGATTTATTTATTTTTGTGTGTATGAGTATTTTGCCTGCACATATAATTAATTCACTGTTGTTTAAATGAAATTCCCTATCTCAAAAAAAAAAAGCTGTATTTAGAATCAAGATAGCACAGACCAAAAAAATGTTAACTCTCCTCCTCCCCTCCTCCTCCTCCACTCTTGTTGGTTTGATTTGGTTGTTGTATTGTTTTGTTTTATTTATTGTTTTGATTTGTTGTTTGGTTTGGTTGGGTTTTTTTGAGACAGAGTCGTAGACCAGACTGGCCTTTAATTTACAGAAATTAAATTAATTTTCTGCCTCCTGAGTACTGGTTGCTTTGTTTTGTATTTTCATTCGTGTACAATTGTTCTACATAGCGCTCCATTACATAAGGACGTTCTCATCTACGTGTGCAGTCTATTTTCCGTTTTATTTCCCCCACCCTTCTCCTCTCCTCTTCCCCCTGTCCCCTTTCACCTTACTTCATCTGTTCCTCTCCACAGTTTCACTTCACCTTCATGCCATAGTACATCATTTTGCATATTTCTATAAAAATCTATGAATCACAAATGAGAGAAAACATGCAATATCTGTTTTTCAGAGACTGACTGACTTTGCTTAGTATTGTATCCAGTTGAATCTATTTCCTGTAAATAGCAATTAACTTTTTTTCTTTATGACTAAAAAATTCATTGCATATGTGTGTGTGTACATATACATATATATATCACAATTTTTTATCCATTTCTATATTGATAGACTCCCAGGTTTGTTTCATCACTTAGCTATTGTGACTAGTGCAAGTGTCTCTGTGACTTTTGTGACTCTGTGACACTGTGGCTTTGAGTCTTGTGGGTAAATTCCCCGAGTGGCATAGTTCTGTCATATGGTATATATCTAGTTTTAATATTTTGAGGAACCTCCATGCTGATTTCCATAGTAGCCACACTACTTCATTCCCATCAACATTGTATGGGGATTCCCCCAGTTTTTGTTTTGGTTTTTTTCTTTCTTTTACACAGGGCTCTCACTGGCTGGCCTGGAGCTGACTATACAGACCAGGATGACCTGAAATCCATAGAGACCTGCCTGCCTCTGCCTCCCTCCTGAGAGCTAAGAGTAAATCATGCAGCACCAGGCCCAGACAGGTTTCCCTTTTTATTGCCAATTGTTTTTTTTTGTTTGTTTGTTTGTTTCTAGCAGGTTCTCATGCATCCCAGGCTGCCTTCCTATTTACTCTGTAGCTAAAGACGATGTTGAACTTCTCATCCTCCTACCTCCGTCTCCTGAACCCTGTGATTACAGACTTGGGTGCCTTATTATTCAGTTTCTTAATGACTGCCCATTCTCATGGTTGAGATGGAATCTCAGTGTCATCTGAACTTGCATTCTCTGAAGACTAGTGAGATTAAACTATTTTCATGTATTTGTTAGCCATTGTACTTTAATCTTTTGAGAATTGTCTTTCCATTTCATCAGCCCATGAATTGGTTGAGTTGTTTACAATGACTACTATTGTTTTGTATTGTTCATACATCAGGGTAGTAGTTGTACATATCACAAATCACTCTACTACAGAGAAGATTTTTAAAAAGAGAGTAATATTACTAATTTGTATTTCCATTACTCAGGGACTTTTATATATTACCCAGAGAGCCAGGCATGGAAGCTAATGCCTGAATCCTAGCACTTGGGAAATGGATAAAGGAGAATCAGGAGTCCCAGTTCATCCTCAGTTATTTAGTAAGTTCGCGGCCAGCCTGGGCTACATGAAGTCATGTCTAAAAAGCCAGAAAAGGAGGACTAGGGATGAAGCTCGGTTATCAGTGTGCTTGCCTGGCATGCATGAAGCCCTGGGCTTGATACCTACTACCAACGCAAACTAGACATAGTGGCCCACTTTTGTAACCCCAACACTCAGGAGACAATTACATGCTAGGGCTTCTTAAAATAGTAACCCAGCAGACTCTGAGCAGAAGATCCCATACATGCTCATTATCTCCTGGCCACCATCCGGCCTAATATGGTGCTAAAAGGCACTCATTAAATTATTATATCGATGTGTTTCTGCCCAGATAGCCATCATCTGTTTCTAAAACAAGAAATGAAAACTTTATTTTAGATCCTCCCTTCCCCAACTGTGCAGAGGAAAGAGAAGATTTTATCTCTCATATGACACTGGAACTTTGAATCAATGTCTCCCCATAACCGTGTGTGTGTGTGTGTGTGTGTGTGTGTGTGTGTGTGTGTGTGTGTGTGTGTGTGTGTATGTGTGTGGTGCTGGAGATTGAATGTGGGGGATATGGTGTTGGAGATTGAGTGAGTGTACATGTATAATGCTGGTGATTTAGTGTGCATAGATAGAGCTGGGAGTGTGTGTGTGTGTGTGTGTGTGTGTGTGTGTGTGTGTGTGTGTTTGTGTGTGTGTGTGTCATACTGAGCACTGAATGACATTATTTTGATGCCAAGAATTAAATGCCTGCCAAAGCAGAAAAAGCTCATAAACCAAGACATTCCTCTCTGCTCATTCCTGAGCATTCACATTCCATTCTGCTGGTTTCCAGCCACATCTCACCACTCCCACAGCCACACCACATTCTATATGTGGCTCCTAAGTCAGGCTCTCCAGCCTCCAGGCAGCCCATGCCTGCTCTGTCTTTTCTCACATCTGGTTATCTGTGGAAGGCAGGGCTACTTCACCTGAAACACTTCGACCTCCAAGGACACTTCGACCTCCTTATCCTTGAGGCTTCTATCTCCACTTTGACCCTATTTCCAGGGAACCTGAGTCATCCTAAATGCCTTCCTACACCTCCATCTACTTTCTTACAGAAATGCTTCTCCTTGAACATGAACTGTGCCGTCTGTTCTACTTTGCTTTCTATTATGACAGAACACTGACCGAATCCAACTTGGGGAAGAAAGGGCTTATTTGACTTACAGGTCCTAGTCCATCATCAAGGGAAGCCAGGGCAGGAGCTCAGAGCTAGAACCTGGAGGCAAGAACTGAAGCAGAGACCCTGGAAGAATGTCATTTCCTGTCTCACTTTTCCCTGGTTTGCTCAGCCTGCTTTCTCAGACAACCCAGAGGTAACACCTCTCTCCGTGGACCGGGCCCTCCTATATCAATCATTAGTCAAGAAATCAGTTGGACATGGTAGCACACACCTCTAACCCTAATGAGAGGCAGAAGCAGGCACTTCTCTAGAGTGTGTGGCCTGCCTAATCTACATAGTGAGTGCCAGGCCAGCCAGGGCTGCATAGGTGAGACTCCCAAAAAACAAACAGAAGAAGAAGAAAAAGAAGAGGAGGAGGAGGGAAAGAGGAAAGATAGAACAGATAGAAAGAAAGGAGGAGAGGAAGGGAGAAAAAGAAAATGTCTCACAGGCATGCCCAGGGGCCAGTCTGATGGAGACAATTACTCAATGGAGATTTCCTCTTCCCAGGTGACTCCAGAGCGTGTCCAGTTGACAGAAATAGCCAGCACACCTCCTTTCCTCCTCAGAAGTGGGTCTCTGACTTGGACTTATCATTTCCCCCAACAACTGGGTTTCTTGGGCGTTATCTTACCCTTTTCCTTTCCTCCATGCCTACCTTTTCTCACTGACTTCTCAGTACTCCCTTCATATCACCAATCGGGGTTCCCCAGTTTAGTAAACTCTTCCTAAGTGGCACTTTTTTCATCTTCTAACTCTCTCTCACTACCAAATACATTTTCACGGAACACCCTTGACCTTAGCCAAGCCAGGTGGCTCTCTTTTTCACAGAATGACCCTGAACTCAGCTGCAAGTACTCTAAGTCACTGACCTTTTACAAGATAATAGCTTATAATGTCAATGCGTGCCTTAAAATCGGTCACTGAAGGAGAAAACGCTATTTTTATTTTGGCCATTTGGAGTCTCAGATACCATCAGATACACTTTATAAACTTCCTCAGCTAGGCTACCTAGCAGGGGGACCCTAGGATGACTGTGGCTTATAATAAGTTTTGGTTTTACCCAATCACTTGGCAAGCTTCAGTGAAACATTTCACTATTAGATAAGTATTTGTACTATATCAAGCTGATGAAAGAAAATGCTGGCCGTACATTCAGGAGGGGAGGCTAAAATCTTTTTAGACTATGGATTACTATAGAAAAATGTCTGCCGTGAATCAAACAGTGAAGGGGAAGATGAACAGAAATCACACTTACACAACTTAAGTAAAACATAGCTCTCAGAACAAATGAAGATAGGTTTCTTCTGTATCCCAGAATCTAATCAATATTTATGTGTATAATTCAGCCATTATTTGGCTTAAAAGGGCTTACTGGAAAATGTTATCGTATTTACTATTTTCTACAGATAAAATACTTTCCTGTTTCGAATAACCCTGGACTTTTGAATTATAACCCGTTTTTATGTTTAAGTTATCTGTGTATTATTTCTCCTGCAGTTGTACTGTAGTGGGTAGCCATTCCAGCTTTGGTCTGGAAGTTCCAACCCCTATTGAGGCTTCGGTAACTATCATACCTACAAGGTGGGGCCAAGAGAGGGCCCTGAAGACCCGAGATCCAGATGTGCCGCTCTCTCTTGTTTGCTGGACCCTGGACGCTGGAGGTAGACCGAGCAGAGTTCTCCAGAGAACACCGTCGGACTGCGCTGCGTCTTTCCCAGAACCTGCAACCTACCTATCCCTTCATTTGAAAGAATGAAAGACTATTTCCTTACCTCTTTAAGGTTTCAGATCAAGGAATTATTTCTTCAGTGGTTACAGCGAACTTTGTTTTTGTGAGACAACTTAGGCTAGCTTTAAATTCTCAATCCTCTTGCCTCAGCCTCCTCCCAAGTGCTGGAATTACAGTCACACACTACCATGTCCAACCGCAAACCTTTCTAATGAATGAATGAGACTTAATAGCAAATTCTTGGTGGAGATGTTGCCCAAGCTATGATTACTTAGGATTCGTGCTCAGTTTGTGTTCCATTATCATTTTCAGTGGAAATATTATGTGTTAAGCAATTAAGTAATCATTTAAAAATTAATTTTTACATATTTATATTCTATTTGGAATACCATTCCAAGGACTGGGAATATAGCTCAGCTGGTAGATTGCCTGCCTAACATGCCCAAGGTAGTGGGTTCAGTCCCCAACACTGCGTAAAGCAAGAATGGTAGCAACATACCTGTTAGCCTAGGACTTGGGAGGTAGAAGGGAAAAGATTCAGACATTGAAGATTATCCTCTGTTACATAAGAAGTTTAAGGCCAAGCAAACTAGGCTAGTGCCCCAGTCAGCAGAGAGAAGGAGGGAGGGAGGGAGGGAGGGAGAAAATATGAATCTCAAAAGAAGTTGTAGGGATGGTTCAGCAACTAAGAGCACTTGTTGCACCCTGGGTGGTGGTGGCGCACACCATTAATCTCAGCACTCTGGAGGTAGAGGGAGGCCGATCTCTGTGAGTTCAAGGCCAGCCTGGTCTACAGAGCAAGTTCCAGGACAAGCCAGGGCTACACAGAGACCCTGTCTTGAAGAACAAAACAAACAAACAAACATCGAGCACTTGTTGTTGCAGAGGACACAGGCTCAGTTCCCAGCCCCCACGTGGTGGTTCATAGCTACCTGTAACTCCAGTTCCAGGGGATCCAACACTCTCTTCTGACTTCTGTGGCTACCAGGCACAGACATGGAGCACAAATATACATTCAGGCAAAACAATCATACACATACAATAAAATAAATTTGAATTTTTTAAAAAGCCTTTAATCCCAGCAGTTGGGAGGTGCAGGCAGGTGGATCTCTTCAAGTTCAAGGCCAGCCTAGACTACAGAGAGAATTCCAGGCCAGCCAGTGTTATGTAGTAAGACTCTGTCTCAGTAAATAAGTGAGTAAATAAAAAATTTTTTGTTTGTTTTTTGATACAGGGTTTCTCTGTGTAGGCCTGGCTGTCCTGGAACTCTCTATGTAGACCAGGCTGGCCTCAAACTTAGAGATCTGCCTGCCTCTGCCTCCCGAGTACTGGGACAAAGGCATATACCACCATCACCCAGCAAATAAATATTTTTAAAATGGAAGAAACATATTCAGAATAGATATATCTTATTGTTATTATTAGGTCATAAACTTTTCTAAGAGCTACTGGGTACAAAGGAGTAGGGAAGTTAAATGTCCTTTGTGTGAGGCGCTGGATGGGTCTGACTGCTCAGTGTTCCCCATCTGAGCAGCCCATCCTCACAGAGGAAAGCTGAGCTTCCACAGCCTGTTGTCTGTGCACACTAACACATATTTGTGTTTACACTTGTGTGTTTATCTACCATAGAACCACCACCCTGTCAAACCTTATTTCTCATCTGTTTAAAAAAAAAAAAAAGCAAAGAATGAAGAAATCCTGCCTATTACAACATTACAACCTCATACCCAAAAAACGTATCAAAGAGTCATGACCTACTGTTTGGAGAAGTAGTCGCTGCTTGTGTGGTTGAATCTAAAACCAGATGTAAAATAGTAAGTTGGTGTTCAGAGACACATTGGATGTTTCAGACCGCAAGCAGGCAAAGAAATGAAGGATTGGCCAAGGGAAAAGGTCTTCTAGTCTCCACACATCAGCACTTTTCCAAGGACCCAGGAAATGACATGATTCATGAAAAATTGCCGGCAAGGACTTTCCATGTCTAACATAAGCTCCAGACCAATGTCTCTTCCCCAAATGAAAGTATCCATTGGCATGTTTCTGAAATCAAAACGAAAGGGAAAGGGATTTCCTTGCTGACTCTTCAAAGAGACAGGAATTGAAAGTACAAGGGGACAGCTTTATTTTTAGGGAAAGAACCTTGAGAAAGAGGAATTTGAGTTTAAACAAATTTAGTGTGGGAGGGCGAAATGCCGGTCAACTACAGGCCTGCGGGCAAATCAGTTCTAATCATTCATTCATTCATTATTCATTCATTAGGGGAGAGGAAAAATGTGGGGTTTTTGTTAGGTTGTTTGGTTGGGTTTTTTTCCCTTGAGGAGCCTTGGCTCAAGACTAGAACCTCATGCATGCTATCTGCATACTGTACCACTCAGTTATGAACGCACAGCCCTATAGCTCAGTTCCATACTGTTCTGATAATGCAAAAACTGCTTCATGCGGGTCTAGAGAGACACTCCAGCAGTAAGGAGCACTTCCTGTCTTCCAGAGGAGTAGAGCTGAATTAGCAGCACCCACATCAGAGACTCACAAAGGCTTATAACTCCAGCTCCTAGAGATCCAACACCCCCTCGTGGCCTCCCCAGACACACACACACACACACACACACACACACACACACACACACACACACACGTATACCTCCACACAGACATATACATAAGGAAAAATAAAATCTTAAAAGTAATTTGCTTGTTTAACAAAATTCAAACACTCTAGAAATAGGTAAAAAAAAAAAAAACAATGTTCTAGACATTCCAAAGAAACTTACTTTTCTACATTTACTTATGTATATGAGTGGGGGGGGGCAGAGGGAGGGAGGGAGAGAGAGACAGACAGACAGACAGCATTCATGTGGAGGTCATAAGACAACTAGGGGGAGTCTGGTTTTCTGTCCACCATGTGGGTTCCAGGATTGAACTTAAGCCAGAGCAGTTCTCTTTATACCAAGGCTGCTTTCATCATCCATGGTGCAGTCCTTCTGACTTATGCTCCCTGAAGAGGCCTGTGGTGTTTGGGCTCAGCTGGCTGATCTCTTCATTGGCTGCTGGTATAGCACATCTAAGTCTTTCCTTCCGGTTCCGGTGGGATGGAGCTACACATTGTTGTACTTACTAGAGCTCCCTGCTGGCTTCCCGTCTCTTCTGGTGGCAATCCTTATATTGGATTGTCTCTGCAGCAAACACTTGGAATCGTCTTTCTTTTCCCGGTGGGGCCCTACCTGATGAATTCAGTCAAGAATGACTTGATTGATGTCTAGTTTTTGGGATTTGTTTGTTTGCTTTTTGACAGTCAATGGTGTTTTTATGCTGTTTAGAAAGTTTAACCAGGCATGGTAGTCCAGGGCTCTAATCCCAGTCCTTGGGAGGTAGAGAGGCAGCAGGATCCAGAGCACAAAGCCAACCTTGCTTTATAGTTTGAGGTTTACCTGGGCTACATGAAGAACCTTGTAATGAGTCTTTTTCTGTCCCACCAGCCAGCTCCCAAATAATGACATGGAGACTTCTTATTAATGATGAAAGCTCGGGCTTAGCTTAGGTTTGCCCCTCTAGCTCTTGTAACTTAAATTATCCCATTTCTATTCATCTGTATTCTGTCGTGTACGACCCACCCTGCTTCTTCTGTGTCTATTCATCTGTATTCTGTCATGTACGACCCACCCTGCTTCTTCCGTGTCTATTCATCTGTATTCTGTCATGTACGACCCACCCTGCTTCTTCTTGGCCTCTCTCTCACCCCTCCGTGATCTCCTCCTTTTCCTTCCTCTTCCCTAAAATCCACCTATACTTCCTGCCTAGCTATTGGCTGTTCAGCTTTTTATTACACCAATCACAGCAAGTACACCCTCATACAGTTTACAAATATCCCCAACAGAACCTGTCTCAAAAAAGAAAAAGAAAAGAAAAAATATTAAGTTGCGTGTAGCTATGTTATCAATACTTTTACAAAGACTTGGAAGCTTTTTTTTTTTGCACATGTGTTCATGTGTGTAGTATGAGTGTGTGTGTGTGTGTGTGTGTGTGTGTGTGTGTGTGTGTGTGTGTGCGCACGTGTGCGTGTGTTCACTTATGTATGGGCATATGTACATGCACATGCATGTGGAGCTCAGAGGCTGACATTTGGAGTCATCCTTGGTAGTTCAACATTTTATCCACTGAGGCTGAGTTTCTCACTCAAACCCAGAGCTCACCAACGCCTCTCAGTCTAGTTATCTAGTTTGTTCCAGGGATCCCGTCTCTACCTTCCGATCGCTAGACTTCTTTGTGGGCTGCCATGGATGGCTGGCACTTACATGGTTTCTGGGGATTTGAACTCAGACTTACACAACGAGCACTTCCACTGCTGACCAATCTCCCCAGCTCCAAGACTTCAAGATAAAACTCTCCCACTTAGCTTCTTCTTGCCATGCTGGGGTAGTGCCCAGGGCCTTGTGCATTCTAGGCATGTACTTACAGATGTGCTTATAGCTACCCCATAGGCAATTTTGTTTTGTTTTGTTTTTGTTTTCAGAGACAGGGTTTCTCTGTGTAGTCCTGGCTGTCCTGGAACTCGCTCTGTAGAGCAGACTGGCCTCAAACTCATAGAGATCCACCTGCCTCTGCCTCCCAAGTGGTGCCTGTAGGCAATTTTTATCTATTCTTAAATCTTCCATTTTAGATTTTAATATCATTTAGATATTTAGATAAATTAGATTTAAATATCATTTAGATATTTCCTGTATAGTATAATATATAACCACAGAAGTATGTATGTCATATGTATATAGCTTGATAGATTTTCTCTCTCTCTCTTTTTAAGGTTTTTTTACTGGGCAGTGGTGGCGCATGCCTTTAATCCCAGCACTTAGGAGGCAGAGGCATGAAGTCTCTGAGTTTGAGGCCAGCCTGGTCTACACAGCTAGTTCCAGGCCGGCCAGGGCTACACAGAAAAACCCTACCTCAAACACACACACAAACAAACAACAACAACAAAGATTTTATTTTAAAAGTTGTTTTATTTATGTGTATGTGTATGTGTGCATGTATGTATATGTGGGGGGCGGGGGCAGGTGTCTGTGAAGGCCAGGAAAGGGCATCAGATCTCCTGCAGCTGAAGTTACAGGCAGTTGCGAGCTGCCCACCAGAAGCAGTTGGAACCTAACTCACAGACTCTGTAAGAACAGTAAGCACTCTGAACCATTTGGCCATCTCTTCAGTTCCCCCTTTTTAGAATTATGTGTGCATTCAGCATGTCAGTATTCGGGTACCCGCGTATGAGTGCAGGTGCCTCAGAGGCCAAAAGAGGGTGCCAGATTCCCTGGAACTAGACATACAGTTCATTTTTTATAGGTAAAGTTAGATTTGATTTGAGAGTACTTAGATTAAGATTGTACATTGGTGGGTTTATTCTCTTCTCAGTGACTAGTGATCCATAATGTTTGAGAAGATGTATATGTATATGTTATATATATATATGTCTATTTATTTATCACTTCATGAAACTGGAGAGATGGCTCAGTCATTTAAGAGCACTTGCTGCTCTTGCAGAGGACCTGGTTTCAGTTCCTAGCAACAACATGAGAACCTGGTTTCAGTTCCCAGCAACAACATGGGGGCTCACAGGCATCTACAACCCCAGTTCCAGAGGACTTGACACCCTCTTCTGACCTCTGAGGACACCAACACACACATAGTGCACATATATGCATATAGACAAAACACTCATACACCTAAAAGAAAATAATGAATAAAATAAATTACCACTGTATCATATTCCTAATTCTACACATAACTGATCAGTTTCTGGACTTTACTATATCTATTCCTATGTTTATGTTTCAATATTTCGTGTGTGTGTGTGTGTGTGTGTGTGTGTGTGTGTGTGTGTGTGTGTGTGTATGGTGGCCAGCCTGGTCTACAGAGCAAGTTCCAGGACAGCCAGTCTACACACACACACACACACACAAACACACAAAATGTTTGCTTGAGATCTCATTATATATCCCAGGCTGGCCTTGGATTCACAGGACTCCTCCTTCCTTCAGCCTCCTGAGTGCTAGGATTACAGGCATGAGCTGCCACACCCAGCCTCACTATTTCTTAATGTGTAATACACAATTGTATTGGACATCTCCTCTTGCTGATGACCGGCCATCAGAATGTAAACTGCTTTTAATGTGTAGAATAACAAAAGGGACTTGCCCCTGCAAGAAAGAATGAGTCAAAACAGAAAAACAAGCTCTATGTCAGGTAACAGAGATAGTAAACTGTCTTGTCTAACTCTAAGCTGATGTTTATCCTCCTTTTGCCCGCCTAGCCAGGTCCTGACATATGTAAATCTTCAGGAAAGAAGTAGCCCGGCTGAGCATTGTAAGTACAGTAAATGCACGCTTTGGCTAAATTCCAGATGGAGTGTTAAAAATCAAGTTTTAGCAGAAAATAATCATTGCTGGATGTCAGTATCATAGATCAAAATCCTGTTGCATTAGAATAAAGGCAAATTTGTTGCTAAGATTATCGTTCCAATTTTATTATTTAAATTGTACGGGCCTGGAAAATGGCTCAGAGGATAAAGTGCTTACCATGTAACCAATGTGGATCCTATTTTGGAACCTTGGCACCCATATTAAAAAGATGCTCCAGCAGTGACGCCTGTAAGCCTGCTGTTGAAGCTGTAGAGGTGGGAGGATCCCTTGGGCTGGCTGGCCAGTTAGCATCGCTGAGTCATTGAGCTCCAGGTTGAGTGAGAGGCCCCATCCCCAAAACGGAGGTCAGGAAGTAATTGAACAAGAAACCTCCGGTTTCCATGTGTGTCCGTGCACAGGCACACTTGTGCTCACACACATGAACACGAGCACACATATACACAAAATAAACAAGTAGCAGGTGGCTTGGTGGGTAAAGGTTCTTGCCACCAAGGCTGACAATCTGAGTTTGAATTCCAGACCCTACATGATGAAAGGAGAGAACTGACTCCACAGGTTGTCCTCTGACCCCGCCCTCCCCCCCATGTGTGTGCTGTGGTGAGCATGCACCTGTACTCATATACACACAGCATCAGGCACATACACGTTGTACACGCTAATAATGAATAAGACAAAAATAAAAATAATGATTAAATTCAGAAGTCAAATATTTTGGTCTGACCTTATGGAGCAAACCATAGTTTCTGATTACGCTTGCCTGCTCCAATGCTCCTGGAGTCTTTGCAATGTGTCTTCTACAATGTTGCACATATGCACATTTCTGACAGTGGTCCGTGGATGACTAGGATCCAGGTTTCAAGTGCCCTTGCCTGGTTAGGGTGCTCCTGTAGTATTGCTACCAATTTTATGAGCTTCCTTGTTTTCTCAGTGATGGTTGACAAGGACCTGTCTCATAAACCAAAGTATAGTCATTGACTTTCCAGTCTATCCCTTGGATAGACTCTTTTATTTATTTATTTATTTATTTATTTATTTATTTATTTATTTATTTATCTATTCATTTATTCATTTACTTATTTATTTATTTTTGGTTTTTAAGAGACAGGTTTTCTCTGTGTGGTTTTGGTGCCTGTCCTGGAACTCACTCTGTAGACCAGGCTGGCCTCGAACTCACAGAGATCCACCTGGCTCTGCCTCCTGAGCGCTGGGATTAAAGGCATGCACCACCACCACCCAGCTATACTCTCTCATTTATGTATTCCAGGATTTTCTCTCCCTGCCTCAGCCATAAAATACTAGCATGGCAAGTATATGTCACCTTGCACACATTGTTTTTCTAAGCCATACAATTATTCCTAGAACCACCACATTTTTTTCATAAAATCCATAAATATATGAATAAATGAAAAGTAAAAGCTTCACTGATTTGGAAAGGATGGGAGGTGTTCCCCAAATGCTCTCAACACTCAGCTTTACTCTGAATGGAGTTTACTTCACTTTTTATCCTAGGGAGCCTGCCCACGTTCCTTGGCTTCTGTCCCCTTTCTGCATCCTTAGAACCAACAACTTAGCCTCTCTCTTGTCAAGTTTCCCTCCTCCTCTGACTAGGACTCTGCCTCCCTTTGCCCTCATCTAAATATGGGGTGTGTGTGTGTGTGTGTGTGTGTGTGTGTGTGCTCACACACATGTGGAAGGCGGAGGGCAGCATTAGCAATCACTCCCCAGGAGTCATCAATCTTGGTTTTTAAAACAGGGTCCCTTGGTGGCCTCCTTCTGTGTCTACCTCCCCTCTGTTGAAATTACAAGTGTGCAACACCACACTGGTTCTTGATGTGAGTGAGGGGGATCGAACTCAGGTCCTCATGCTGTGTATCGAGCACTTTCCTGACTGAGCCATCTCCCAAGCCCCTGGATAAACTTACTATTCACCTCCTTAGCTTCCTGAGTGGTATTACAGGCTCTCGCCATCATGCCAGACTCCTCCTGCTGCTTTTAAAGACACTGGCAATTATTCTAGGCCCCCTGCAACAATCTAGGGTGCTCAGGTTAGCAACATTAATTCCACCTAAATTCCCATTGGCTATGTAATGTGTCATATCATATTCTCAGCTTCCAGAGATTGGGACATAGACACGAGAAGGCATTTCCTCCTACCGTGCCAAATACGTGTATGCATAATGGACTCTGGGCTAAGCAGAGAGTTGGTTTCAGTGACCTTGGAACTGTTGGCTGACTAATTAACCAAACTTAGCTAAGCCTCCCACAGTCACTTCCAAACAATGCAGTGTGGAACTAGGTGACCAGAGAGTCGACTCTTGTGCTATAATCTCTGGAATCTTGAACTTGTGAGGCGAGCAACTGTGTGCAGCAGCCACATCACCTCCACTACTATCAAAATGCTACCTGTAGGTGGGTGATGGGATGGACAGCCTCTGAGTTGAGGCAGGAGGATGTGAGTTGAGGCCAACCTGGACAACATCGGGAGACCCTGTCTCCAAAACAAAACAAAAAGATGCTGTTGAACCCTGTGACCCCCGTTGTAACCCACACCAATAGAGCTCATGCCTTCTGTCCTGACTGTCCTCTTTTAGCTCACTTTCAAAAGCAAGTGTGAGTCTAGCACATCTGAGAAAACTAAATCACACTAGGAATTTGGATGTTTTTTCGTGGTGGTGGTGGTGGTAGGGGTGGTGGTAGTGGTGGTGGTAGTGGTGGTGGTGGTGTTCCCTGTGTAGCTCTGACTGTCCTAGAACTCTCTTAATCTGTAGATCAGGTTGGCCTCGAACTCAGAAATCTGCCTGCCTCTGCCTCCCAGGAATCTGGAGTCTAATATTGTCTTGGGTTTGTATTTTTAGCTTGCTAGCCTCCCAAATGCAGAAGGAGGCAGAGAGAGATGCTAAACATAGTAATGCTTAGGAAGTAGGTGCCTGGGACTCCTGTTGCAGACTGCATCTTTGTGGAGGAAAATCTAAAGTACCAGCACAGTGAACATAGTCAGAGGGAACTGAGGCTGGGCAGACAGATATGTTCTTTTCACATTATAGCCTTTCATTTATAACTATTGGGTCCTGTAACCTTACACATGTACTGGTTATTCAAAACAAGAGCATTTTTAAATAGTATAGAGTAAAATAAAAACAAACTAAAATAAAAAGATCTGATGTGATTTTTTTTTTTACTTTTTGTGTATTACTATTATTGTATGTGCATGATGCATGTGTGTGGATATGTGTGGCCCAGTGTGTCTGTTGAATTCAGATGGTAACACGGTGGACTTAGTTCTATTCTTTCACCTTTATTTACTTTGTTTTTGTTGTTATTGCTTTGTTGTTGTTGTTGTTGTTGTCTTTTTGAGACAGGGTTTCTCTGTGTAATATTGCCTGCCCTAGAACTCAGAGATCCGTTTCTGCCTGCCTCTGCCTCTCAAGTGCTAGGATTAAAGGCATGCACCACCACTGCCTGACTTTTTTTTTTTTTTAATTTCAATACAGGATTTCACCATGTGGCTCTAACTGGTGTGGAACTCACTACATAGACCAGGCTGGTCTCAAACTTGTAAAGAACCACCTCCCTCTGCCTCCCGACTGCTGGGATTAAAGCTATACACCCCCATGCTCAACTTTTTATTTTCTTTTTAAATTTTTCATTTTTTTGTTTACATTATGTAAGGTTCTCTGTTTTTGAACCACAATGTCTATGCGGTGGTCAAAGGAAAATGCTTGAGCCTCAGCCCTGTCCTTCTGCCTCGTGAGTCTGGGCAATCAAACTAGGTATACAAGCAACAGTTGCCTTTCCCCATGGAGCCATCTCACTGGCCTGTTAGTTCTTCTCCTTCTCTTGCATTTCATTCTAACCTGATGCTTTTTCCCTCATATTTTAGTATGACTAGGTAACTAGCATACATTCAAAGGGATGACTTATCTAATAAACCTGTACTACCAATTATCCCTCTCTGGGCTAAGGCAAGAACCACAATTTCAGTGTTGGCAACTACAAAGTTGAAAAGATGAAACCAACATAGGAACAGACCTATAGGACAAGCTTTTATAATCAAACTTATTAAACCATGCAAAAACTTTGAGTTGTAAATTAAGTGTAATGCTGAACCAAAGAGCCTCAGAAACAGGGATAAAATGGGGAAATTCAGAGGAGGTACTATTTTGACTGGGGAAAATAACGAGTTGATTTATTGAAAAACAGGGTTGCTAGTTGGAGATTATCTAAGTTAGGTTTCTATTGCTGTGATAAACACAGACAAGCAAAAGCAGTTTGGGGAGCAGAGGGTTTATTTCACCTTACAGCTTATACCCCTTATGAATGGAAGTCAAGGCAGGAACCTGGAGGCAGGAATTGAAGCAGAGGCCACAGAGATATGCTGCTGACTAGCTTGCTCCCATGGCTTGCTCAGCCTGCTTTCCAAACAACCCAGGAGCCCCAGCCCAGGGGTGGCATTGTTCCCAATAGGCTGGGCCCTCCCACATCAATCATTAATCAAGAAAATGCCCTATAGACTTGCCTATGGACTGATATGATAGGGAGGCATTTTCTTAGTTGAAGTTCCCTCTTTCCAGATAGTATGTCTATGTCTGTGTCTAGCTGACAAAAGCCAGTCAGCATAGAAATTGTCTTTTTTTTTTTCCTTTGAAGAGAGGGTCTTGTGTGACCCAGGCTGGTATCAAAGTCTATATTGCTGAGGATGACCTTGAACTCCTGATTGTCCTGCCTCCACCTCCCAAATGTTGGGATTACAGGCGCAGATCATTCTGAAGACAGTCCCTTAAACAGAAGTAGAAAATTCAGTTAAGGAACCAAAATTGCAAGAGAGGACAAGAAAATGGTAACATGAAGCACAGTAAGCACAGACACTCATCAAATCTTTGTTAGACGCTCTTCACTGGGCAGGCTGGACCGGGAACCAAGCACAACGCCGTGTCTTTAATGGGAAATGAGCAGGAATAGCAGTCTGGGACTCTTTCCTCTGCAGTGTGCTCAAAACGCTGCTTCCATCGCTGTCCCTCAGAAGCGTGTGTCACAGGATGAACCTCTGGACTCCCACCGGCTAAAAGAACCAAGTAGAAAAGTTGACCCCACCCTAGGTGATGAGAGCCCTGTGCCTGGGCACACATCTGTGGCTTTTCCCTTTCTAGCAAAGGAATGCCTGGATGGGTGGGAACTGGGAACAACTTTTTTCCTTCTTAGTGTGTCAGTGAGAATGACAGCCCTTTGTTGCTGAGCCAGGGGACTGCTTTGGAGAACGGGTATTACACACACACACACACACACACACACACACACACACACACACACACACGCTGTAGAAAAGTCACCTGCTGAGTTAATGACTGACTAGAACCAGGAAGCCAAGCCTCCCTGCTCTCTGCGATACCCACAGATACCTGTGGAAGTCAGCATCTACCCCACTGGTTCCACCAAGAATTCACTGGGTGTGGAGGAAGAAACTACTTCAATCTGCCATCTGACCCATGACCAGAAACCTAACTCCAGCACAGGCTGCTGCTGCTGCATGACATCGTGTTAGATACACTCTCCACCAGTGACTGCGGGGAGGGGCCAGAACCAGGAGAAGGGTGACATGCCTGGGTCAGCAAGTCCAGGCCCTCAGTGACTCAGGCTTGCCTCAGAGTGACGGTGGGAATGATGGCTGCTGGGGATTTTCCTAACCTGTGATGCCTCTGATGAAAATGCTGCCTTGTCAAGAGAGCTCCCTTTAGGGCCAGCTAGATGTCCTAATGGGGAAAGGTCCTTGTGACCAAGTCTGATGACCTGAGTTCAGGCCTCAGAACTCACATGGTAGAAAGAGAAAACTGGTTCCTGAAAGTTGTCTTCTGACTCCCTAATACCATGGCATGAGGGCCCTACCCCCACACAATCCATAAATAAATGTGAGGACCTGAGTTTGAATCCCTAGCTCCCATGTAAAGATTTATTGTCTTAAACACCAAGATCTGGAGACTCACTCAGTGGTCTAGTACTTGCCTAGCATGTGCACGGCCCTGAGTACAGGCCGTAACACCACAGACATGCACATCTGAAACATGGCCACTAACAACAATTGTAAGCTAAAGACTTTTCTGTTTCTGAGATGAGTAGTCCACCCAAACCACCTGACTGATTCCTTTCTTTATTTCAAGATAGTCCAACCCTAGTCAGCCTGCAACTTTCTTTTTAGACCAAGCTGGCCTCAAATTCATAGTGATCCTCCAGCCTCTGCTCCACAACTGCTGGGATTATAGGCATCCACTACCTTGGCCAGCTGAAATGATGAGACTCTGCTTGGAACTGGGCTGAAAATCAGACAGTCAATCTGTTCCTCATGCTGCTGCTGTTGCTGTTGCTGCTGCTGCTGCTGCTGCTGCTGTTGTTGCTGCTGATGGTGGTCATGGTGATGGTGATGATGACGATGATGATAATGATGCTGATGCTGATGGTGATAATGATGATGGTAATGATGATGATACTGATGATGATGAGAGAACGCTGCTGCTGCTGGTGGTGATGGTAGTGGTGGTGGTGGTGGTGATGGTGATGATGATGATGGTGGTGGTGATGGTGATGATGATGGTGATGGTAGTGATGGTGATGATGATGGTGGTGGTAGTGATGGTGGTGGTGGTGGTGATGGTGATGATGATGATGGTAGTGGTGATGGTGATGATGATGGTGGTGGTAGTGACAGTGATGATGATGATGGTGCTGGTGGTGGTGGTGGTGGTGGTGATGACATGACTATCAAGAAAACTCCAGGACCCCTTCCAAAGCCGCAGGAGAATTCTAAGTAACAATTGAAGGAGGAGACATAATAGAGAGATCAATCCTAAAGTCTCCAACCTATATCACACACTGTAGACTAAAACCTGTCTGTGTCCTTGCTTCATTTTAGGTACCTGGTAGACAAGACAGAAAGTACCGTCATTAACACCAGCGAAGACTGGTGATTGCTCCAAAGGCAGGCGCCTGTTTCCTATCTAAAAACATAGCACCCACTGACACATTGATTGAAGCTCTGTGAAGCTACGACAGCCGTGGTTATGGGTAAATAGGCAGCAAGGACTAAAGATTGGTATACAAGTAAGAGGTGATGATGGAAAGCTGGGAGAAGGAACGCTGAGAGCATTGGCTGATGGGAAGGAGTCGTTTATCTCACCTGTTTACCTTTTGGCTCAGACTAGCCAGCTCTGCTCAGGAAGTGTTCCTTCCTACATTCATAAAGGAAATAAGCATACGTTTGCATGTATGAAAGAGTTCACCATCCTGTAAATGACCTCACGCTCTTTAGGGCTGGGAGGTGAGGTTGGAGTGCAGTGTGACACAGAATCATTACTGACTGGGTGCAGTGGTTGACAGACAGGCTGATCTCAGTGACTTACAGACCAGCCTAGACTACATAGTGAAATCTTGTCTCAAAAAACAAAACAACATAAAGTAAAATGAAATATGTTGTTTAATGTGCCATTTAACCAGGAAAAGATTCTGTGAGCACAATGGTCAGAGAGTGCTCTACCTCCCACAGCTGCAAGTATGGCTATGAGATGAACTTCACCTCATTATGCTAGCACCCAAGGAAAGGGAAACACTAGAATCTTACATACAGCTGATCAATGCCAAGTGGCACACTTTCAAAAATCCTGGCTAGCTCTACTTTCCAAGCACAGTCCCTTCTGATTACTTAGCTTCATTTTCAAAGCTTAGTGCAAAAGCAGGAGATGGGGGGAGGGGGGAGAGGAATGAGCCAGTGCTTTGCAATGGGAACTTGGTGCATGCAAATTGGAATGCAGTTCCTTTTCCTTCTTTGATCAGATGGCACTTACTGATTTGAGTCACAGCATGCAAGAATAAGAGAATATTTGCATTCTTGAATCATTATTATTTTAAATTTTATTCTTCATTATTGGTGTGTGTGTGTGTGTGTGTGTGTATCACATGTAGGCATGTGTGCACAGGGGTGCACATATGGAGGACAGAAAAAAACTTTCTGGAGTTGTTTCTCTTTTTCTGAAATTTTGAGGAGTCCTAGTTTGCATGTTATTGCTATGGTAACAAAAGTCTGATCAAAAGCAAGTTGCAGAGGAAAGAGTTTGTTTGGCTTAGATGTCCAGGTTCTAGTCCATCATTGAAGGAAGTTGGGGCAGAAATTCAGTGCAGGAACATGTTGCAGAAATCATGGAAGAATGCTGCCTACTAGCTCCCTCGCCAGCTTATGCTAAACTAGATTTCTTATAAGGCCTAGGTCCATCTGCCTAGGGATGGTATTGCCCACAGTGGGCTGAGCTCTCCCATGTCAATCATCATTTAAGGCAATCTCTCACAGACATGGCCACAGGCCAGTCTGATCTGGAAAATTCCTCATCTAAGACTCCCTCTTTCTAGGTGACTCTAGGTTGTGACAAGTTAACAATACAAATGTTTGGGGGATCAAATTCAGGTGGCCCAGGTGGTGTGGCAAATTGCTTTTAACCCGCTGAGTCATCTCACCAGCCTGTATAAAAAGCTACACTCTTGGTATAAAATCTAAGATGAGGACAAATATAGGGAACACCCAACTCAGTCACTAACTGACCAGTTAAATGATAGAAACGCATTGACAGCACACCTATATCATTCCTATCATATATATTATATGTCATCAATACATATGAATGCCAGAACTACTTGTCATTCCTATCAAATATATTAATTTCAAATTTGGAAGATTTGATACACACACACACACACACACACACACACACACACACACACCTATTTGCTTTTTTTTACTTTTTAAGATTCATTTATTATTTTATGTGTATGAGTGTTTTGCCTGCATGTGTGTATATATACCACATATGAGCCTGATGCCCTCAGAGGTCAGAAGAGGGCATTGAATCTCCTAGGACTGGAGTTACAGAGGGTTGTCAGTGGCCATATGAGTGCTGGTATTTGAACCCTGGTCCTTCTCAAGAGTAGTAAGTTCTCTTAACCATTGAGCCAACTCTCCAGTTCTGCTTATTGTGTTTTTGAGATGGGGTTCAGTACAGAGCCTAGGATGGCCTAGAACTTGCTGTGGACTGGCTGGTTTCCCAATCACAATCGCTGTGCTTCAGGCTTCTGGTGTTAGAATTAGTGTCATGCATCACCGTATCCAGCTAGTGGAGACTCAGTGTTGAACTGCCCCGAGAGGTCATTTTGTTTTGTTCCATTTTTTTTGTTGTTGTTGTTTGTTTGTTTTTATGAGACAGGATCTCCCTTTGTAGCCCCTCTGTCCTGGAAGTCACTATGTGGGCCAGCTCATCTCAGATTCAGAACTGCCTGCCTCTGATATCTGAGTGCTTGGATCAAGGTCATTCACCCCTGTGCTCAGCCTGACAGGTGACTGTGTAGACCAGGCTGACTGCAAACTCACAGATTTGCTTGCCTCTACCTCCCAAGTGCCGGGATCAAAGGCATACACCACCACACCTGGTACAATAGGATGTTTTCAAGCCACCAGATTGAAATTTGATTGATTACCTCTATTTATTAGTTATGTTGCCGAAGTCTTAAAAGAAGACCTGTATCCTGCAGTACCTAAAATGAGACTTAGCTGAATGTGACTTTTTCTGCTTTGGGGAACAAAGCTATCAATGTAAGTTGGGACAGTGATTTGATGCTTGTCAGTAGGTCTAATGTTGCAAACCATCATGAAAGTCCCACTTCCCTACATGGTAAACATGAATTTTCTGTTTAAGGAAGAAACATGGTCTACATTCTCATAAAACGTGTCCTAAGTAATTTAAGAATGTGGAAGCTGCTCAGGAAGTACAATTACAAATTACTGGCAACAGTTGATTTTAAGTATCAGCACCCAGGCATTCAGAGTTGGGCAGAGGTGCGTGGGAGCTACTCCCAGTGGAAGAATGTGTGGAGCAGCCAGGAACTTTGAGGTTCACAAGTACGAGAACAAAGGGAAGAAATGAAGGGCAGGTAAGATGGCTCTGTGGTCAAGGTGCTTGCCACTAAGACTGATGACCTGAGTTTCATCCCTGGAACCTACTGGGTGGATGAAAAAACTCACTCCCACAAATTGTCCTCTGACATCCACACACATGCCCGCCCATGCACATACAAAATAGATAGATAGACAGATAGACAGACAGACAGACAGATAGATGTTAAAAAAAAAAACAATTTAAGATAAGGCTAGGAGCAAAGTCTGGAATATAGGCTTACTGATACAAATGTCTAGTGTTCAGACTTTTCCCCCTTTACTAAGTTCTCTCGCTTCAGCCTTCCTGGAATTAGAGAGGAGTGAAATGCTGCCAGATTCAGGGTCACACACCTGTAAATGCAGAACTTGGGGGCTGAGGAAACAGGTTCAGGATGGAGAGTTTAAGGTCAGCCTGAGCTAAAGCAAAAGAAGGACAAAGAGAAGAAGAGGGGGAAGGGGAAGAAGAAGGAGGAGGAAGAGGAGGAGGAGAAGAAGAAGATAATGATAATGAAGTTAATCAAGATGTTTCCTGTTCCAACTACATGGTCCCAAATAACTGACTTGGAGTCTGAATATAAGTTATAAATGCTTGGCCAATAGCTCAGGCTTGTTACTAGCTAACTCTTTCATTTAAATTAACCCATATTTCTATTTATGCTTTGTCACGTGGCTCATGGCTTATTACCTCATTTTCTACATGCCCTGCTTGCTCAGCAGCTGGCTGGCATCTCTCTCAACTCCCCTGACTCTGCCCTCCTTCTTCCCATCATTCTCAGTTTGGCTTTCCTGCCCAGCTACTGGTCTGTCAGCTTTCTATTAACCAATGAGAGTAATACATATTCATAGTGTAGAAAAAGATTGTTCCACAGCAGAGAAGGAGGAGGAGGAGGAGGAGGAGAGGAGGGAGAGGAGGAGGAAGAGGAAGAAGAAGAGGAAGATGAAGGAGAAGAAGAAGAAGAGAAGGAAGAGGAAGAGGAGGAGCAGAAAGACAAGCAGGGCAGGTGAAATGTTTTCTTTATACTATTCATGAACCCCTTTCCTTGTACTCTTTGTTATGTCCTAATGTCTCTACCAATTATGTGCAACTGTATATATGCACCATCAATCACTGGGAAGGAGAAATATGTCTTTCTTTCCTTTTTTTCAAATCAATGACAAGTATTTCAAAGTTTTATTTATATGACAGTAGTTGGAACAATTGATTCAAATTTGCTTTTTTTGTTTCAGGAGAGAGAGGGGACCCCAGAGTTGGCATAGAGTGGAGGCTGACCTCAAACTCCTGCTCTTCCTGCTTCCACCTCCCAAGTGCTTAGATTGTCATGAGTTCCAGGCCAGCCTGGACTTGAGTGATTCCTGTAGAAAATGAACAGAACAAAGGCTGGTGAGATGGATAAGTTGGTAAAGGTGCATGCTACCAAACCTGATGACCTGAGTCAGATCCCCGGAACCCACATGGCAAAAAGGCAAAGCCAACCCTTGAAAGTTGTCCCCAGACCTCCATTTGCAGGCCAGAGCATGAGTGTCCACCCACACAAAATAAATAAATGAATGCTATTTTTTTAAAGAATAAGAGCAGAAGTTATCATAGACCTTATAAGCATTTATTTTTCATAGTGCTGGAGGCAAGAAGTTCAAGTTCAGAAGGTAGCATGGTCAAGTGCTTGGTGCATGCCATTCTGGTTTTCAGATGGTCATTTTCTTGATGAGTCTTCACATGGAGACAAAGAGTCAGCTAGTTCTGTGCCATATCCCTCTTTTAGGAAGTGTCTCATTATGTAGCCCTGGCTAGCTATGTAGACAAGGCAGGCCTCAAACTAATAGATACACCTGCCTTTGCCTCCTGAGTGTCTCAATCAAAGACATGTATGACCATGCTCAGCTGGCACTAATCCCATACCTGAGGGATCTTTCCTGGCATCCTATCTACTTCCCAAAGGCCCCACCTCTATGTGCCATCACATTGAGGTTAGGATTTCAACGTATCAGTTTTGGGGCAAACTCATATTTATTTAGTCCACTTGATAAGAGAAAATAGAAGAGGCCCAAGAATATCCCCTGTAGATCTCTAACAAGACATGCAGCAGTCACTACTCCTGAGTTGGACAAATTGCTCAGAAGACCTTTAGTAAGTCAGGTGTTGTGGTACATGCTTGTAAACCCAGCACTTGGGAGGCTGAGAAAGGAGGATTGTTAAGTAAAAGGCCAGCTTGGGCTACAAAGGGAGGCAACGTCTCAGAACAAAACAAAACAAACCAAACAAACAAACAAAAAGTACCCTCATCAAGAAGCTTCTCTTTTTACCTTGTTTTGCTTACTTTATATATTCTCAATGAAAAAATACCTTTCTATTTATATAGGATCTGAGAAGCTTTAATTTCATAGATTTTTTTTTTTAGAATAAATGTGTTAATTGCTAAAGTGTTTTGTTTTGTTTTAACATCAGGCTGTTGATGTTTAATTAAAACTGAGAGTGTATCCCCCTCTTTCCTTTTCCCTTAAGGCCATCTCTACAAAAATATAGTACTATAGTTTAATTACTCGGTATGTAGATGTTTAATTATATGTGTGGCTGTGATTGACGGAGGTATATTGCAAAGGCCATCCCTTTTCCTTCTCACAGACACCAATGCTGGTCTGCAGGACAGACCACAGGTGGAGGTGTTTATTTTCAATTAAGTAAGAGTAAGGAGAAGTCTGAAGTTATTACTTATGCTCCTGCTGCTATCCCACTATCCTCCCTTTCTTTTGTACACAGAGTCTCCAGTCGTCCAGGCTGCTCCCAAACTCAACAAGGAGCCGACGATGACCTCCAACTCCTGATCCTCTTCCCTCCACCTCCTGAGTGCTGGCATTACCTTGTTATGCCATGGCCCCTGATTTGACTCAATGTTGGAGATCAAATCTAGGGCTTTGCACATGCCAGGCAAGCACTCTACCAACCAAACTACATCCCAGCCTCTCATATATTATTTTTTTTCCTTAAAGGTTATATAAGTCAAAGCCGAGTCATATGCATTGCTGGTCCATGCCTTTAATCCTCTTGAGGCAGAGGCAGGTAGATTTCTGAGAGTATGAGGCCATTCTGACCCACATAGTGAATTCCAGACTATCCAGGGCTACATAATGAGATATGGTTTAATAAATAAAATAAAGACTGAACATAGCTCAGGGGTTAAGAGTACAGAGAGCACAGGTTGCTCTTGTGGAGGACCCAGGTTTGATTCCTACCTCCCACCTGGCTGGTCACAACCATCTGTAACTCCAGTTTCAGGGGATCCAACACTCTCTTCTGGTTTCCAAAGGCACTGGACATACACACAGGTAAAACATCCACACTATAAAATTAGAAACAACAAAAGGTTAAAAATGTTAATTACTAAAGTGTTTTTTTTGTCAGTAGTGCTTCTGATAGGATAATATAATATTTAATTAAAACAAGAGGATAATAAGTTGTTTTTTTAAAAAAAACTGAAGGTTTTAGTTAATTCCAAATTTTAGTCAAAGTTACAAGTAACCCTTTCACTGTTCTGTGACCTAGTCAGGTCACACTTGGGGAGTACTAGTACTCAGATGTTTAGGAGCAATGTTGACCAAACATTCACAAACAGACCTGCTATGGAATAATCCTTTTGTACCTGTGAAGATGTTTTGCTCTCACTGGTTTAATAAAGAGCCAACTGGCCAATAGCTAGGTAGAAAGAAGTTTTGTGGGAGAGCCAGACTGAGAGAACGCTGGGAAGAAATGGGGCAGAGTAACCAGCCAGACACAGAGAAACCAGGAAATTAGTATGGCATGCTGAAAAAAAGTGCCGCCACATGGTAGAGTGTAGATAAGAAATATGGGTTAATTTATGTTGTAAGAGCTAGTTAGTAACAAGCCAAAGCTATTGGTCGAGCATTTATAATTAATAATAAGTCTCTGTGTGGTTATTTGGGAATAGTAGGCAAGACAAAAAAGTCTGCCTGGGCAGACCACAGTTTCACAACCATAGTCTCAGTATTCTTGACTTGAGAAACAATATATGGAATTAAAGATAGAAGACAAAACCAAACAAGAGGAGAAAAATCACTCACATTCAGGTGGCATCTCCTCTTTCCCCTGCAGAACCTGACTTAGCTGCCAGAATGTGCTGGAAGTATTTCTACTTTTCTAGTGTCTCTGTGTGATTAGGGCGTGTGGTGGTTTGAATAAGAAATGCCCCCCCCCCAACACACACACATAGGCTAGGGGCTTTGATCACTTGGCCCCCAGTTGGTGGCACTGTCTGAGGAGGTTTGAGAAGCGCCATTTTGCTGAAGGAAGTACTTCACTGGGAGCCAGCTTTGAGTTTGATGTCTCTGTTTCTTGTTTCCTGTGGTGATGGCTCAGCTTCCGGCTTCTGTCAACGCGTCTGCCCCTTGCTGCCGGGGATGCCTCCCTTGCCACCGGGGATGCCTCCCTTGCCACTATGGACTCTGGAACCGTAAACTCAAATAAAACTCTTCTCTCTGTAAGTTGCCTTGGTCGTGGTGTTTGATCACAGCGACAGAAGAATAACTCACACAGCGTGATGTGTCCAAAGGTTCTAAATCAGTGGCAATCACAGTTCCACTTCCGGTCTCATTTCAGGCCACGTCTTGGGCAACTTCACCTGCTTCCGGTCCCACAAGAAATTGTGTGATAGTTGCTTCCCACAACCCTTTGTTCAGCACATTTAATATACCAGGCACTGTGCCAAGAATTTTGTGCAACGTGAGCTTCTGGTTTCTTGTTGAGACTGGAAATTACATGCCTGAGTGTCTGCAACATGGAAAGCAAATGGTAACATGGGATAGAACTCAGGAGCTCTGGAGGAGAAACTATTGCAACCGAGGAAGGAAAGGGCCTTTGAACCGGGCTCTGGAAAGCAGAGTGATTTGGATGTGCTGAAAGTTGACATGGCGAGCATCCCAGACAGGACCAACACGAACCAGGGAAAGTAAAATGTGTGTCCAAAGAATAGCAGATAACCAAGTGCTACTCTAGCATAAAATGTAGGAAGAGAGGACTACGTCAGAGAGCTAGGCTAAGCTGATAAGAAATGGTCAGATGCCAGAGTAACAAGTTATGTAATTAATGTTCTGTAGGAAACAGAAAGCTCCTCAATTTTATTTTATTTTATCTATCTGTCTATCTATCTATCATCTATCTATCTATCTATCTATCTATCTATCTATCTATCTATCTATCTATCTATTTGAGACAGGGTCTCTACATAGCCCTTGCTGTCCTGGAACTCACTATGTAGACCAGGCTAGCCTCAAACTCACAGAGATCTGCCTGCCTCTGCCTCCCGAGTGCTGGAATTAAAAGCATGTGCCATCAAAACCATGTGCCATCATGCCTCGCCCTATTTATTATTCTTTTTTTTTTTTATGTGTATGGATGTTTTGCCTGTGCACCATGTTTGTGGTTGGTAACCAGGGATGCCAGAAGAGGGCATCATAGCGTCTAGAACTGGACTTACAAATTGTTGTGTGCCGCTATGTGGGTCCTAGGAACTGAACTCTGGTCCTCTGTAAGAGCATGGAGTGTTTTTAACCACTGAACCATCTCTCAAGCCTATTGTTTCATGGTTTTGTTTGTTTGTTTGTTTGCTGGGGGGGGGGTTTCAGTGTGTGTGATGGGGTAAAAGGTGACTGAATTTCTGACCCCCTGCCTCCAACCTCCCAAGTGCTGGACTTGCATGCCTGTATCACGATCCATACTTTGCTTTGCTCTCCTTTGATTAGTCATGATTCCTGGGTCCATTGCCTTCGGCTGGGCTCCTGTATTTGAGCCACCTTCTTGCTTTTCTGCTGTTTGAGCACCAGCTTTCTCCTGCACCCTCTGTACTTGGACTCACCTTTCCATTCTTTGTTTACATCTCAGGGAGACACAGGCTGCCACAACCCCAGCCTTCACCCCATAGAACACATTCCCACATTGACTGTTGAAGATTCACAGCTGCAGGCAGAAGCTACTTTAGTCCATTCAAACATAACGTGAATTTAAGAACAGTATTTAGTAGCAGTGGGCAAGAGAGCCAGGACCCCAGACCACATACTAGGAAGACTGCTCAGCCCTGGAAAGCACGGCTATTGTGTTCCTGAAAGGATGATGCCTCTGTTACCATCCTTGTGGGACTATAGGTTACAAGGGCTGAGATTCCTAAGTTGTTTCTTCCCAACCTTAGGTCTGTAACTATGTTTGTCTCTATGTCTGTCTGTAGGTCTATGAAACACAAGAGTAAGTGGGGATGGAGGAATGTCAAACCTCATGAATCTTAAATGTCAAGGACCTGCTTTTTCATAGACTTCTTCACGGCCCTGGGAGAGTCCTAGAAATGTCCTAATTTGCAGGAGATGTTGCTCAAAGAATAGAGTGTTTGTGTAGCATGCAGAAGGCTCTAGGTTTCATCTCCAGCATCACATACATCAGCAGTGGCACATGCCTGTGATCCTAGCACTTGTGTGGTGGAAGCAGAAGGAGCAGGAGTTCAAGGTCACCCTCAGCTACATGGTGAATCTGAGGCCAGCTTGATACACATGAGACTTTGCTTCAAATAAATGAAAATAAAATGTCTTAGCTTCCATAAAATTTTCAAAAGAATGACATTACAGCTACAACCTTGCCCCTTCACTCACATGTACTAGATTACACAATATTATAAGCCATGACTTGCAAAGCTTAAATAAAATTTGTGTAAGCTATAGGAAAGTATGGTGGCTCACACCTATATTATTAGCATTCAGGAGGCTGAGACAGGAGAGTCACCATGAGTTCAAGGCCAATTTGGACTACTAGTGAGTTTCAGACCAGTCTGAGCTGCAAAGTAAGACCTTGCTACAAAACAAAACACACATATATGCACACGCACACACACACACACACACACACACACACACACACACACACACACACGAAAGAAAGGTGGGGTTTCTTGTTTGTTTGTTTGTTTTTCGAGACAGGGTTTCTCTGTGTAGCTTTGTACCTTTCCTGGAACTCGCTCTGTAGCCCAGGCTGGCCTTGAACTCACAGAGATCCACCTGGCTCTGCCTCCCGAGTGCTGGAATTAAAGGTGTGCCACCACCGTCAGGCTAAAGAAAGTTTTAATGTGATCAATAATTTTAAAAGATTGACCAATTATAATAAAGATAAATTATCTTTCTGAGCCAGCAGGATGGCACAGAGGGCAAAAGTACTTGTTTCCAAGCCTGATGACTTGAATTTGACCTGCGGAATCCACACAGTGGAAGGAGAGAACGGACTCTTCTGGTTTTCCTTTGCTACAGCATGTGTGTACACACATACACTAAATACACATAATTCGAGGCTGGAGAGATGGTTCAGCACTTATGAACACATACTGCTCTTACAGGGGACCCCAGCTGAGTTCCCAGAACCCACATGGGGCAGCTCAGAACTGCCTGTAGCCAGCTCCAGGGGATTTTATGCCTCTGGTCTCCACTGGCACCTGTACTCATGTGCACATTCGTGCAGAGAGACACATATACAGACACATAATTAAAAATAAAAACAAATCTTTAAATGCAATCTAAAAAATAACGAAGTATCTTTTTATTCCTTTTTATCAAAAGAACTGTAAAAATCATACCAAGTAGAGTGCATTCCTCAGATGTCTAACTCCAAAGAAGCATCATTCACCTTGAGTTTGCTTGAGACATGAAGGAAAAAAGAATTTGTGCATGCTGTCATTGTGACTGTGCTGGCTAGTTTTGTGGCAACTTGATGCAAGCTGGAGTCATAAGAGGGGAGGGAGCATCAGTTGAGGACATGCCTCCATAAGATCCTGCTGTAGGCAAAGCCTGGAGGGCATTTTCTTCATTAGTTATTGAGGGGGAGGGCCCAGACCCTTTTGGGTGGGGCCATCCCTGGGCTGGTGGTCCTGGGTTCTATAAGTAAGGAGGCTGAGCAAAACATAAAGAGCAAGCCAATAAGCAACACCTTTCCATGGCCTCTGCATCAGCTCCTGCCTCCAAGTTCCTGCCCTGTGTGAGTTCCTGCCCTGACTTCCTGTGATGATGAACTTCGATGTAGAAGAGCAAGCTGTGGTGATATTTTATCTGTGTCCCCCATTAAAGTTTATCTGAGGATCAGAGGAAAAAGGCAGCCACTATATTAAACACAGAAGTCAGGCAATGGTAGCCCATGCCTTTAATCCTATCACTTGGGAGGCAGGGATCTGTCTGGATCTCTGTGAGACAAGGCCACATTGGAAACAGAGCCAGGTGTGGTGGCACACACCTTGAATTCCAACACCAGTTAACCATAAAGGTCTGGAGGTCTGTACAGACAGACAGAAAGTGACAGAGCTGGGCAGAAAGAGGAAGTGATGTAGCTGGGTGGAGAGAGGAAGTGAAATGTAGAACAGAAAAAAATATACGTGTGGGTATACAAGAAGTCCATCTCTTTGGCAGAGGATCTCCAAGTGGTAAGAACATGGCCAGCTTCTTTCTGCTTTTCTGATCTCTCAGCTTTTCACCCCAATATCTGGCTCCAGGTTTTTTTTTTTTTTTTTTTTTTTTTATTAATAATACCATTTAGCACTTCATACTACAGTAAGCTGAATAAACCCTTTCCTCCTCAAGTTGCTTTAGTCATACTGTTTCATCACAACAATCATAACACTAGCTAAAACACTGAAATTTTGACTTTTTTTTGACACATAATCTATGATTCCAGTTCCAGAGGCCCCTACACCTTCTGGTTTTTAAGAGCACCAGGCATGCACATGATAGATGCACAAGCATATATGCAGGCAAAATACTTATACACATGAAAAATTAAAGTAAAAACAACAGAAAGTGATAGAGAAATGTACATTACTAAACCAATGTACAATGGCATGGACATGTTGAGATGCGTCATTTAGGAAAAAAATGTCTAAGAAGGGTTCTTAGCAGGCAGCATTGAAGAGAAAGAGAAACAGTGTTCTGGGGGTGAAGGTTGGAAGGCAGGGCTTGAGGAGCCAGTCTAAAGCATTTGCCTGGCTTGTGTAAGACTTTGGGTTCAATTCCCAACACAGCAAAAGCAATGTAAAGCAGAGGAAGGAAAGGAGATTTTTGTAAGGAAATAAACTAGGAAAGTGGAATACCTACATATACCTATATAAACAATCGGGGTCTTGACACAGAAATAAAATGCCCCTCCCCCATTTCTGCTCTGATGCAATTAGTTTGTCTGGATTCAAAGATAATTCCATGTAAAACATCTAGTTTCAAGCCTAGGAGCTGGGGCATGGTAGCTCATGCCTATCTGCATGTAGCACTTGGGAGGCTGAGGCTTGAGCATTGCTGTGAGTCTGAGGACAGCCTGGGCTACGTAGTGAGTTCCAGGCTAGCCTGAGCTATTAGGTCTCAACATAGAAAAACAAAATATAGACAAACAAAAAACAAACTGTGAGTGGTTGTGAGAACCTGTAATCCCCGGCCCAAGAGGGTGGAGGTAGGAAGCACACAAGTTCAAGTTTGGGCAGTGAGATAGTTCAGTAGAGAAAAGTACTTGCCCTGTAAGCCCGGCATCCTGAATTTGATTCCCAGAACCTACAAGTTGTCCTCTGCAAGTACCCTTCCACACACACCACAGTATACACACACACACACACCCATACACACACACACACACACACACACACACACACACATTTAAAAATTAAGAGTTTACGGTCATCTTCACCTACATAGAGTTTGGAATCAGCCAGGGCTATGTAAGACCTTGTCTTTAAAAAAAAAAAAAAGGAAAAAAATAAACAGAAAACAAAGTGAGGATAGAGTCCTATTGGGCAAGAAAAGAACTGAGAGAAGAACTTCTGACTGAGGAGGAGTGGAATTCGGAATGCAGGAAGATTGTTAGCTTTTTTGAAGAACAGAAGAGATAGACGGGATACTCCAAGGTCCAGCATTAGCTAGATTTTAGGATAGGCATTTCTTGCCACAACTTGTCTCAAAAGGAATGATCCCAAGAATTCTAGCCTCAAGAACGCCATTTTATTTTATTTAACTTTCTTTTTATTTGTTTTTTGTGTTTTTCACATCATATATCTCAATTCCATTCCTTTCCAATCCCTGTGTATCCTCCCTCTGCCCTTGTAGCCGCCCCCCCCCCCCATAAAATTTAAGAGGAAAAAAGAAAAGAAAAAAGAAAAAAAAATCTCATCATGGAAGCTGTAGTGTGACACAGTGAGTCACGCAGTGAACCCTTTAGTCCATATATCTTTACTTGCAAGTGTTCATTGCAAAGAGTCATCGGTCTGGTTCGTGGCTTCTGGTTTCTGCTCCACTATCAATGCTGGGCCTCACTGGAACTCCTCTTGCATATCCTGCTGTTGACCTGTGTTGTGGAAATCCTGCAGCTTTGGGTCTGCAGGACCGGTTCCTTCACATGTTCCATCAGATCACAGATGAGCTGGATGTTGGGGTGGGCCAACCCATAACCCTAGTGGCAGGGTTGGTCAACCCACCAGCTCTCCTTTGTCCTCACCATCAGGGTGAGCTCCCTGCTTTGCCCTGATGAGTTCACCCCTTGCAGCGATGAGCAAGGGGCAGGGCCAGTACTCCTGCTTTACCATCCCCAGGGGCCGATCTCCCAGGACTGGGGACATAGCTCAGTTGTTGGAGTGCTTGCCTTGAATGCATGAGATGTGGATTTGATCCTTGGCAACCCATAAACTGGATTCGCTGATACATACCCATGATCTTAGCACTTTGGAGGTAGGAACAGCATGTTCAAGAGTTCAAAGTCATCCTTAGCTACTTACGCGTTCAAGGCCAGCCTGGGTTACATGACACTCTTGTCTCAAAATAAGATGATACAATCAATAAAACTAAATAAGATAAAATTAAAAATAAGTTCCTGAGCACATGAGAACATTTAGGGGAGCTACAGCACTTCCCTGCCATGCATATACCGTGGGGGCAGTCAGAGGGGTTCCCTCAGAGCACAGGGGACTGAGAGCTGAGTCAGTGCAGGCTGGCTATGGGTTAGTGGAGAAGACTGTGCTCCTTAGTGACCTTGGTTAAAGGCACATTGTCCACATCGCCTGACACAGGAAAGCGACAGAGGTCATCAACTCTGATGACAGCGCCTGACACAGGAAAGCGACAGAGGTCATCAACTCTGATGACAGCAGTGAGGAAGAACAGAGAACCGTGAACTAGGAAAGAATCTGAAACAAGCCATGCGGGAAGTTCCTGTGCATGAAACAGGCTGCTGACTTTCAGCAGTGGGAAGAAAGAGGAACGCGTTTGTCTTTTGTGTAGCTGAAGTTTTCCTGGTCCTGCCTGGCCCACGGTCAGGACAAGTCTCTCCCACTAGCGTCCCCCAAGTAAACACACAGAGACTTATATTACTTATAAACTGTATGGCCATGGCAGGCTTCTTGCTATCTGTTCTTCTATCTTAAATTAACCCATTTCTATAAATCTATACCTTGCCACGTGGCTCGTGGCTTACCGGTATCTTACATCATGTTTCTCCTCACAGTGGCTGCTGCGTCTCCTGACTCAGCCTTCTTCTAACCAGCATTCTCCTCTCTGCTTGTCCTGCCTACACTATACTTCCTGCCTGGCTACTGGCCAATCAGTGTTTTATTTATCAACCAATCATAGCAACATATATTCACAGCATACAGGACATCCCACAGCACTTTTGTTTTGCTTTTTTGTTTTGAGACACAGTCTTTCTGTGTAGTCTTGGCCAGCCTGGAACTCAGTATGTAGACCAAGCTGTCCTGGAACTCAGAGTTCTACCAGCCTCTGCCCCGCACCCCACCCATTCCCCTAGTGCTAGGATTAAAGGCGTGAGTCACCAAGCCCAGCATGAAGGGTATTTACATGGAGGCTTTTGATCTAGAGAATTCAAATCATTAACATCTTTTATTTATTTTAGTTTTTGTTAGCATTTATCAATTATATATAATAATTGGTTTCATTGGACATTTTGATATATGTATTTAATGTATTTTAATCACATTCACCCCCTATATCCCTTTTTTGGGAGAATAAGGCATCAATGTTTTTGTCTTCTCTCTCCCTCCTTTACTCCCACCCCCTTCAACTCACTTCCCTCCCTCCCTCCCTTCCTCCCTCCCTCCCTCCCTCCCTCCCTCCCTCTCTCCCTTCCTTCCTTCTTTCCTACCTTCCTTCCAAGTCAGGAACTTACTGTATAACTTAGACTAGCCTCAAATTCACCCTGTAACTCAGGCTGCCCTCAGATTCATTGTGCAGCCCAGGGTGGTCTAGAACTTACTGTGTAGCCCCTGCTGATTTGGAACTTACCGTTATAATCCTTTTTTGGTCCTTTTCCTCTTCCCAATCAGACTTCACTGTCTGTTTCTATGGTCACAATGTTTAATCGGGGATGCTTACAGGAGCATGGGTGAGGGGTTATTTACAAACACATAGCACATTATCAGTGCCATGCCACTTGGAAAACATGCCTCCCTCCTCTAGCAACCACTGACTGCATCTATAGCCTCAGGAGGGGATGGGTCCTCGTGATCCCCTCCGCACACTGTGACAGAATACTGACCAGCCCGATCTTGTGCTGATGCCCACTCTGCTGAGATGTCAATGGTGCAATGGCCGAGTAATACCCAGGAGGAAGCCTTCCACAGCACTCCGGCCTTCTTTTGCCTCTTACAGTCTTCCTACTCTACTTCCTTGATGTTTGCTGGGCTTTAGAGAGGTAGAGTGTATTTTAGAAAACTCATTTAAAAATCACATTTATTTATTTATTTGTGTGTGTGTGTGTGTGTGTGTGTGTGTGTGTGTGTGTGTGTGTGTGTGTACATATATGGAGAATGGAGATCAGAGTACAACTTGTGGGAGTTGGTTCTCTTTCCACTACATGAGTTCCTGCTGTGGAATAATCTTTTTGTACACTGTGAAGATGTGTCACTGTGATTAGTTTAATAAAAAGCTGATTGGCCAATAGCTGCGCAGGAGAGAATAGGCGGGATTTCTGGGAAGAGAGAGAGAGAGAGATCTGGGAAGAGGAGAGGCGGGGAGGCACCAAGGAAACACTGAAGGGGTCAGACATATAGTCCAGAGTAGGGGTAACTGAGCCACATGACAGAACATAGATTAATAAAAGCAGATTAATTTAAGTTATAGAAGCTGGTGGGACAAGTCCAAGCTGATGGCCAAGCTTTCGTAATTAAGTAGAAGTCTCTGTGTTGTTATTATTTGGGGCCTGACCATCCAAAGATAGTCCGACAAGAAAGCTTGCTACACTTGGTGCTCCAACATGTGGCATGACCACACGGACGGAGAACTCATGTCAGCAGGAGCTGCCACAGTCCCGCCTGGGCCTCTCTGCAGTCACAACTGTCAGCTGGAGCTTTCTCTCTGGAACTCCAGAAAGTGGGCTCAACAACTTCCCAGAGTTGGGGCAGAAAATGTGGCTCCTGTGGCTCCCTCCAGCATGAGGCTATAGGCCCTCAGGGAATGGAGGGGGATGGATCCAGCCACTAGAGCCACAAGTGCTGAAATGTGGTGATATTTTATTTGTATGTTAATAAATAAAGTTTGCCTGGAGATCAGAGGTAATAGCAAGCCATTAACACAAAAGTCAGGCAGTGGTAGCACATGCCCTTAATCTGATCACGTGGCAGGCAGGGTCTCTGTGTGTTCAAGGACACACTAGGGAACAACCAAGCGTGGTGACACACACCTTTAATCCCAGTACCAACCATAGAGCCCTGGAGGTCTGTATAGACAGGTAGTAACAAGGAAGTGAGGTAGCTGGGCTAAGAGTCAATGAGAGGGCAAAACAGCACGGCAATAAAAACCTGGGTAGACAGAAAGTAGCTCTCTTGGGAAGCTATGGAGGTGTGGTGAGTAAAGGTCAGCTGGTGGTTATCACTATTGCTCTGATCTCTACGGCTTTCATCCCTACATTGGTTCTATGCTTCTTATTTAATAAGACCATTTAGAAATTCATCTGTAGGCAGAAGGCCTAGCTGCTGCCTACCAGTTTAAGCTTTTGCTCAACCAAGAATGGTGTAGGCACTTAGTAAACCCAAGATACACATGCCCCCCCGGCCCCCGCCCCACGCAGATTATAATAGATACATTAAGAATCCTTAAAAATGTGCTTAAATGCTAAAAAAGAAAAGAAAATGTGTATAGACAGTCATAAAAAATAGTTTAAAATGATAAATTCTTTAAAGAAAGAGTAAAGTAATATAAAATAAAAAGCTGCATAAAAAAAGGTAATACCACAAGGTGTCTGGATCCTGTATGGTGCTTTGTTGGCTTTGAATTTTTAAAATGATAATATACAAAAAGCAATAGCTGCTGAGAGACATTGGATTATAAAAACTACTAAATTAAACCAGCCTATGTATTTCTAGGATGTCTTAATCTGAAAATAAAAGTCAGAAAATGTGTTGTGTTGGGGGAGAGGTCATGCCTTTGCTTCCACAGGAAACAAAAAGCTATGGATTTCTTCAAAATTAATAAAGATCAGATTTGACCAGGGGAGACATGATTAGAATTTTGGCTACAGACATGAGGAGAAAAGCCAGGAAAGACTGCAGGCCAGGCGACATCTATGATGATTCTCTCAACATGGGAAAAGCTGAGACTGGACGAGACATGATAAATCTTGTTGGCTACAGAGTCCTCATGACTTATTATTACATGCCATCCTTTCATATAACATGGATGGAGACTTATATTAGAGTTTGGGTATACAGTCCAAATGGACTTACAAAGTTGACAATTGTCTTTTACCTGCTCAAACAGAAAAAGAAAACAGTCTCTAGCTGACTTGTGCACACCGCATATTCTATACTTGTGTTAATATTGATATGTATGTTACCTTTAAAAGTGTATGTGTTTTCAGAACAAAAGGACCAGATACCAGTAAAGACAAAACATATAGCCCAGGTAATCCAGCCTCTCAGAATGCCTCTGTTGCAGTTTCCTCAAAAATCTACATCCAGAACAGCTTCAAAGCTGCTGGCTGAGATGGTCCAGCCTCACAGACTACTCTAGTCAGGACTTCAAATAAGCCCTACACTTTCCTATCACATAGAGACTAAACAAAAAATAATACAGCCTGCTCTCCCAGGACTGGACCATTATCTCAATTGTCTCAGGCCCCCCTAAAGATGCCATCACCCCCAGAAAACAGGAAGCAGTCTAGAGAACATGAGGCTCACATTCCCAAGAGGTGGGGTGGGTGGTTTTTGATCATTCGGTCAATGCTTGTCATTGTTTGGGGGAATCAGTTAGTTGCAAGTAGTTACTGGTCATGGTCAGAAAAAAAAATGCCTAAACAAAGGAGGTTGGATTCAAAGATTTCTTTCTGAAAAGAAAAAAGGGAGGATATAGGAAAGGATAAATTATTGAATCTACTTTTAAAATAGAAATGATAAGATAAAAGTAGATTATTGAATTTCTTTTAGACTAAAAAGCAACTACTAGTCTCAAATATTTTACATTGGTATGTATTGGTGTATATTGATCCAAATTAAGGTTATTTTGTCTTAACATACTGTGTATATGTTACTACTCTTGGTTAAGGAATTGTACCTATGCAGCTCATTTTAAAATGTAGTGTAAATTTCTAGTCCTTGAAAGTTATTATTACAAACTATTTAGGATAATAAAAAAGTACAGGTGAATAATCATCTATCATTATCAAACTTATAGTCATATTAGGTATGTTTTCAAGGTCATATAGAAATATATTTTAGATAGAAAGGTGATCTTCAAATACTTCAAAGACCTACAGAATATGGCATTTAAAATGTTATAATAACATGACAGTGACTCCTGACAGCACCAATCTACTTCATAAAAGGATTATGGGCACTGAAGAATCTCTGTATGGAGTTTGCTTTCTTTTTGGCAAAAGCTAGCCATTTGGGCAAGAAACTGCCCTTGCCTTGATGACTGAGAGTATGCTGTCCAAACTGGACAAGCAGGACACAAAAAAGTGTCTGCCAAACTTTGCCAAAACAAGGTAGGACAGTTCTTCAAAATTGATGCTTCATAGAAAAGTCTGTCAGATATTCTAGGCCTGTAGCTGAAGATGGATGCCCCAATGTTGCAGAGGAACGCTGGGGTGACTCTCCAGGTAGCAAGCTGTCTCTGTCATTTCTAAGTTTTGCAAGTTGTTTATGCTGCACTTCCTGTTTAATAGTATATTCTTCTGTTGCAGTTTACTCAAAAATCTACATCCAGAACAGCTTCAAAACTGCTGGTTGAGATGGTCCATTATGCTATTATGATTATTATGATGGAATTGAAAACTAGGTTGCTATAGTTGCAGTTTTTCTTAATTATGATAGAAGGTAAATGAGATGCAGAGCTTTGGACTCATGAAGAGAAAATAAGTAATGGAATATTTTCTCCAAATATGCCAAATACAAATGGACTGAACATTGTAAATTCTTACCTGATAATTGTTCTTATTGTTTATAGTTTTATTATGTTAGAGTTTTTTTTAGACAAAATGGAGAAATGTTGTGGAATATTCTTTTACACATTGTGAGAGTATATGTCACTGTTATTGAATTAATAAAAAGCTAAATGGCCAATAACTAGGCAGGATTTTCAGGGCAGAGAGAATGCTGGGGAAGAGATGGGTGGAGATGCCAAGAGTCACCAGCAGAAGCAGAAGAAGGAGCAGGGTCAGTACATAGATGAGGTAAAGGAGCCTCAGGTCAGGACATAGATTAATAGAAATGGATTAATTTAAGTTGTAAGAGCTAGCTCAGAGGTTAAGAGCACTGACTGCTCTTTCAGAGGTCCTGAGTTCAATTCCCAACACCCACATGGTGGCTCACAACCATCTTTAATGAGATCTGGCACCCTCTTCTGTGTACATAATAAATAAATGAATCTTTAAAAAAATTTAAGTTGTAAGAGCTAGTTAGTAGGGCTGGAGAGATGGCTCCGAGGTTAAGAACACTGGCTGTTCTTCCAGAGGTCCTGAGTTCAATTCCAGCAACCACATGGTGGTATACAACCATCTATAGTGGGATCTGATGTCCTCTTCTGGAATAAAGGCATACATACAAAGAGAGCACTCATACTTAAAATAATCAATATATCTTTTCAAAAAAGAGCTAGTTAGTAACAAGCCCAAGCATTTGGCCGAGCTTTTGTAATTAATAAGAAGTCTCCATGTGGTTATTTGGGAGCTATCTGGCAGGATGGAAATATCTGCCTATAGGTTCCCAGGATTGAACTCAGGTCTTCTGGCTTGACAAAAGGTGCCTTTACCTGCTATTATGATGATTGGTTGTCAGCTTGACTACATCTGAAATTAACTAAAATCCAAATGGCTGCACACACCTGTGAGGGATTTTTTTTTCTTAATTAAGTCATTTGAAGTAGGAAGACCCACTTCTAGTCCAGATCTTTTGAGGTGGGAAGATCCACCTTTAATCTGGGACACAGTTTCTGCTGGCAGCTATAGAAAGGACATGGAAGAAGGAAGCTTACTCACCCTTTGCTGCTTGCCTGAGCCCTCATTAGCAAGTCCATTCCTTCACTGGCATTGGAGCCTACTTTTTCAGGATTCCAGCTTATACTGAATACCAGCTGAGACATCCAGCCTCGGGGACTGAACAACCACTGGATTCTTGGACCTTCTGTTGGTAACAACCATTGTTAGACTTAGCTGGACCACAGCCTGTAAGCTATTCTAATAAATCATATATATGTATATATACATATATATGTATATATATGATACAAATACACACACATATATGAGAGACAGTTATTCTCTAAATTCCGTTCCTCTAGAGAACCCTGACAAGTACACCAACCCTGACAAGTAAACCTACTGAGCCATCTCAATGACCTGGTAGAGTGTATTTTCACAAGGATAGTGAAGTAAAATTATGAAAATACAGCTCTAGAGGTTAATCAGATCTTCACATTACTCACTCTTTTATGGGGTGGGGGGTTGTTTTGAGACAGGGTTCCTCTGTTTAACAGTCCTGGTTGCCCTGATTTGTAGACCAGATTGGCCTCGAACTCAGAGATCTGCCTGCTTCTGCCTCCCAAGTGCTGGAATTAAAGGTGTGCACCACCACTACTGGGTTCACATTACCCATTCTTTGGTGATCTTTTCCTAAAGAGATACAAACAGACATCTACTCACAACAGATAGAACACCAATCAAATATCAAAGTACAATTCCATCAAAGTCCAACTTGGTGAACCAATGAGCATCTTGGATTTACTTACAGAGTATAGGTGAGTGGTTGCTCACAGGAGCATGGGTGATCCAAAATAGCTACATCACTGGAAAGTCTCAGCCTGCCGTGGATAGGTGGAGTCGGCTAACTTTCTGCATTCTTTATCACCTTCTGAGATCACGGACAGCTGAGGTGGAATTATATACAAGTAGCAGGGAGCAGCTGGAATCTGAGGGGAGAGTCTGAGACCCCTCCCCACCCCTTCTATGAAGGGATGTCAACAGAACGTGAAGGTCTCTTGCAAGTAGTCACAGCTACTCTGATAAAGATGATAATGGCCCTTTATTCTCAGAGTCTAGTCTATTCTGAAGCACTGGTTGATTTGGACAAAAATATTCTGACAGATGCCTATGAGTACCACGATGCACATTTCTCATAGCTGATTCCTTCCCTCTTATTTTATCACCACACAAGCCATATTTGAGCAGCTCAGTTATACTACACAACTCCCTTCCCTTCTCTTCCCTTCCTTTCCCTTCCCTTCCCTTCCCTCTCTCCCCCTTTCTTTCTTTCATGTTCATATTCACTCATGCATGTGCACATGAGTGTATATTTTGAGAAAGAAGCCAGCTCTGTAGTTCCAGCTAGCTTGGAACTCACTGTGTAGCCAAATCTGGCCTCAAATTCATAGTGATCATCCTGCCTCAGATGTCTGAATGCTGGGATTACAGGTTATTCTGTTCAGCCCCCATCAATAGTAGCAAGTAGTATTGTCAGTTATTTGGAAGGTATTTTATTTTAAAGACATTTTATTTTATATTTTGGAGACAGCTCCTATATCTCAGACCCTTGATCTTCCTGCATCTATCTCCTGAGCACAGGAATCAGCATGCACCACCAAGCCTGCCTAGTGCAGTGCTAGAGAATCAAGCCAAGGCTTTGTATATACCACATCCCCAGGTAATTAAAAACTGGTATCCAGTCATGGCCAGGCTCATGAATGGCTAAATACATCGAAGACCTCTTTACATGCTAATTTGCGATGTCTCTGTCTCTTGGGGGTAAATGACAACCATCATTTTTTTAAAAAACACCTTCAAGTATATACTCTATACCTTCTCCTTCTGAACCTCTAGTGAAGCAGAGGTTAATCTTTGCTTTAATCTCACAGGTACTTGAGGCTCAGTTCATTTTTTAAAAAATGTTTTTACCTAGTATTCCTTGGGAATAATTTTGAGAGTTCTTTCTCACTTTTCCTTAATAAATCTATGTTCTCTGTCTTCAGAAAAATTATATTTGTTTTTCAAATTGTATCATTTCTCTCTACTTATTTTTACTTCCATTGATTCTGCATTTCATTATAGCTGATTTCTGTTGGCAGCTGGTGAGTTTCGTTCAGTTATTTTATCTTCATTTCTAGCCTTCCATTTGTTTCTTCCTTCTCTCCTACTTTGCAGAGTCTACCTAATTTTCTTTTCTTTCCTTCCTTTTTTTTTTTTTTTGAGGTATGATTTCATGTACCTGAGGCTGTCCTTTAAATCACTATGTAGCTGAGGGTAGCCCTGCATTTCTGATCCTTCCCTCCACCTCACAGGTCCTGTCACTGTGGGTGTGCCCTCCCATACCTAGTTTATGTGATGCAGGTGATCTCTCCCAGGGCTTCACACATGCCAGGCAAGCTATATTCCCAGCCCTCCTCCTCCTTTTCTGTGTGACTGAAAAAGCATGTTTGCAATTGCTTGTTGGGAGAATTTTACAGTGGTCACATTAAAGTCTTTACCAGATGATCCTTTTTAAAAATTTATTTTTGTTTAAATTTTTTTTCATTGGAGTATGGTGGTTTTATGAGAAATGTCCCCCATGGCCTCACATATTTCAATATTTGGTCCCCATTTGGTGATGCTGTTGGGAAGGGTCTAGACCCTTTGGCAGGTAGAACTTTGCTGGAGAGTACATTCCAGGGGCCAGGCTTTGAGGATATATAACCTCACTTGCACTCCCAATTTGCTGTCAGCTCCCTGCTCTGGCCACCTGCTGCCATGCTTCCCCCACCATTAGCGACTCTCTCTCTGGAAACTTAAGCCAAAATAAACTTTCTTCTTCCGTAAGTCACTTATGACAGCAACAGAAAGTAACAAATACACGAGCATATAATAGATTTTGAGTATAGTCCCTTATGTTCTCTCCTCATCCACCCTTTTCTCTCCCTCTCTCCTTCAATTTTCTCTTGGTTTTTCTAGACATTGTCATTTCCGCTTCCCCCCCCCCTCTCTCTCTCTGTGTGTCTCTGTCTGTCTGTCTGTCTCTCTCTCTCTCTCTCTCTCTCTCACACACACACACACACACACACACACACTCTAAGAACCACAAATGTGGAAAATACACACATATCAGATAATTCTAACATTTGTATCATCTTGGTACCTATCGCTTGTCTTTTCCAATTCCAGTTGATTTTTTTTTTTTTTTTTTTTTTTTTTTTTTGGTTTTTCAAGACAGGGTTTCTCTGTGTAGCTTTGCGCCTTTTTTCTAGAACTCACTTGGTAGCCCAGGCTGGCTTCAGTTGAAATTTTAATGATTCTTTGACATTGAGTAATTCTGGGTTGTATTTAATATATTTCCAATATTGCAATAGGATGCTGGCTCTCATTTAAATCCTATGGAAGTAAACTGGGCATGGTGGCATTCTCCTGTAATCCTAGCACCAGGGAAGTAGAGGCAGGAGAATCAGAAGTTCAGATTTAGTTTAGGTTACACTTCAAGTTCCAGGCCAACCTCAGATTCATAAAGACCCTGTCTCACAACAAATATATACACAAAATCCTACAGTGGAGGCTGGGGAGATGACTCAAAACTTAGTGTTCTGTTGCTCTGAAGAGACACCATAACCACAGCAACTCATATGAAGGAAAACATTTAGTTGGGGCTGGCTTACAGTTGAGAGGTTTAGTCCATTATTATCATAGTGGAACATGGTAGCATGCAGGTAGACATGGTGCTGGAGAAGGAGCTGAGAGTTCTACATCTTGATCTACAGGCAACAGGAAGTAACTATTTGCCACACTGAGTGTAGATCGAGCATAGGAGACCTCGATGCCTGCCCTGCACATACACAGTGACGCACTTCCTCCAACAAGGTCACACCTACTCTAACAAAGCCACACTTCCTAATAGTGCCACGCCCTTTGGGGGCTGTTTTCTTTCAAACCACCATGGAGTGCTTGCTTGCAGAGATTCAGTTCCCAGAACCCAGGCTGGATGGCTCACAACTGCCTGCAATTCCAACTTCAGGGGACCTGATGACCTTTCTTGCCCTCCAAGGACATCCTGTACACATGTGGTATGTACACATAGACACACATAAACATAAAATCATTTTTTTAAATCCCCATACTGTATCCCTGGATGGCCTAGGTAGATGGCCACACTGGCCCCATATGGAGATCTGCCTGCCTATGCCTCCCAATCTCAAGTGCTAGGATTAAAGGCATGTGCCAATACCATCACATATTGCTATTTTTGTCTTAGCAGGCAACTAGTCTGGTTAGGTCCTGTGCTGGTTAGGTTTTGCAAATGTGACATAAGCTATACTCATCTAAGGGGAGGAAACCTCAATTGAGAAAATGCCGCCATCATCATACAGGAAGATTAGCCTGTAGGCAAGTCTGTGGGGCATTTTCTTTTCTTCCTTCCTTCCTTCCTTCCTTTCTTTCTTTCTTTCTTTCTTTCTTTCTTTCTTTCTTTCTTTCTATCTTTCTTTCTCTCTTTCCCTCCCTCCCTCTCTCTCTCCCCCTTCCTTCCTTCCTTCCTTCCTTCCTTCCTTCCTTCCTTCCTTCCTTCCTTCCTTTCTCTCTCTCTCTCTCTCTCTCTCTCTCTCTCTCTCTCTCTCTCTTTCTTTCTTTCTTTCTTCCTTTCTTTCCTTCTTTCTCTTTCTTTTGGTTTCATTGCAACAGGGTCTGACTGTGTGGCCCTGGCTGGCCTGGAATCTGATTTATAGACTGGGCTGGACTTGAACTCACAGAAATCCCCTTGCCTCTGCCTCTTAAGCGCTGGGATTGAAGGTGTGTGCCACCATGCCCAGTATGTAGGGTATTTTATTGATTAATGACTCATGCTGGAGACCAAGCAAATTCACTGTGGGTGGTACAACCCTGGGGCAGGTGGCCCTGGGCAGCATTAGAAGACAAAATGAGCAAGCTGGGGAAGGTGGTGGTGCAAGTAGACATCATTCCTCCACAGCTTGGCTTCAGTGGCTGCCTTGAGTTCCAGCCTTGGCTTTGCTTGATGGACTGTGACCTGGATTTGTAAGCCAAAGACCTTTTCTTTGCCCCAAGCTGCTTCCGGTCCTGGTTCTGGTCCACAGCAATAGCCAGCAAACTGAGGTGAATCCAGTTAATGATTGTCAATGTACATTCAGTGTTATCCTCCAATAGCAAGTCAGTTCTCGAAGCCTTTGTGACATTGTTAGACCTGTCCTGTGTGTACACCGTGCAGTGACCAGCCTGATACTGGGGCAGCTAATGCCTCTGGTAAGTTCTTAAAGTCTTCTAAAGTCATTTCACAGGAACATGCCACAGCTTGTGCATTCACCTCTCACCCACTGAAGAGCAGCTGGGCTGTTTCCAGTTTATGGCTATTATAAATAGAACAGCTATCAACAGTCTTTGATAGGGCAAGGTTCATGCATACGTAGTATTAAAGTGAACCCAGCATTTATAAACAACTTTTTGTTGTTGTTGTTTTTTGAGACAGGATTTCTCTGTCTAGCCCTGGCTGTCCTGTCACTCACCCTGTAGACCAGGCTGGCCTCACAGAGATCTGCCTGACTCTACTTCCTGAATGCTGGGATTAAAGGCATGCGCCACCACCGCTCGGCTACAAATAACATTTTTATACAGGCTCTCAATATACAGTCCAAGCTTGCCTTGAACTCATATTCCTCTGTGCCAGTAGTGAGATCATGGTCATGGTCCACCTTGTCTGGATTTCACTAACGACCTTAGAGTCACTCTTTAAAGCTGTTCTTTCTCCTAGACCTCCTGATAACCTCTGATTTCTTGAAGTCTTCTCCTTTTCTTAAATATATGTATATATGTAATATTTACTTATTATATATAATATTTATGTATACATAACATGTGTGTGTTTGTGAATGTGAGTGTAGTGTTCGAGGAGTCCAAAAGAGGGTGCCAGAGCTGGCCAACATGTGTTCTGGGAACTGAACTCACGTCTTCTGCAAGAGCAGTACATGCCTTAACCACTGAGTTATATCTTCAGCCCTCTCATCTTAAAAAAAAAAAAAGATTTTATTTATCATTTGGTCGTTTGTTTGGTTATGTGTGCAACCTGCATATATGGGAGCATGAACTTACCTCTTGTGGGAGGAATCAGTGTTCTCCTCCCACCCTGTGAGCTCCTGGGAGAGAACTCAGATGGCCAGGCTTGGCAGCAAGCACCTTTGTCCACTGAACCCTGTCTCTGGCCCACTTCCCTTTTTTTGGCCTAAAACATTTGGGGTTTTTGCCAACTTGACAGAAATTAGAGTTATCTGGGAAGAAGGAGTCTCAATTGAGAAAATGCCTCCATCATATTGAAGTTGATGGGGCATTTCTTGATGAATGGGAGGGCTCAGCCCACTGTGGGTGGTGCCCCCTCTGGGCAGGTAGTCCTAGGGTGTACAAGGAAGCAAACAGAGCTAGCCAAATGGAGCAAATCTGTAAACAGCATTCTTCTTTGGCCTCTGCTGCAGTTCCTGCTTCCAGGTTCTTGCTCTGCTTGAGTTCTTGTCCTGATTTCCCTCCATGATAGACTGTGATTGGGAGATACAGGCCAAACAAATCCTTTCCTCCCCAAGCTGCTTTTGGTTATGGCCTTTATTACAGCAGTAGAAAACCTGACTGGGGCAGGGCTCTGTTTATACTGCTGAACTACAAACCTCCACAGGTGTGTCCACCTTCAGGGCTCAGCCTTTTGATAACAGGAGAAAGCCAATCCCAAACCCATAAGATTGCAACTTTATGGGCCAGTGGTACTTCAGATTCTGGGCTCACCCCTTTATTGACCACCTTGCCATGATCTGCTTTTTAAACAGGTGCTCCAGGCATTCTGTGGGAAATCTATAGCTGCATTTAGTGGAAAAGACACGGAGGAACGTGCTTACCTGTGTCCGAACCTGAACCTTGACAGATTCTAATTAAGCATCATGCAAACTAATAGAATAAAAACACAGAACTAAGGGGTTAACATTGCATAATGTATGTGGGCATGGTGGTGCCCACCTTTAATTCCAGCATTTGGAAGACAGAGAGGCAGGCAGATCTGCAGAGTGAGACCCTGTCTTAAAAAAAAAAGTGGGAATGTACATGCACTTTGTGGGGTGGGGGGTGCTGTAGGTGTGTGTGTGTAGGTTTGGGTGGTTGGTATCCTTGGAAGCGAATTGCTAAAATAAAACAAGCCAGCATGGTGATTGGTGCCTGTACTCCCAGAACTCAGGATGCTGTGACGATTGTTAAGTTTGAGGCCCACCTGGGTTACTCAGTAAGTTCTAAGACAGTCAGGGCAACATAGTGATTTTTGTCTCAAAAATAACAACAAATATATCAAATCTGTAAACAACAGCAAAAAATAGATAAAAGACACTACAATCTAGACAGATGCTGCACCTATTTTATGACTAAGTATTTCTTCTTCACCTTTACAAAATTCATATCCAGGAAATCATAGAACATGCACCACAGATACCATTATGCTACAAAGAAATTTCAAATCTCCAGTTAGTTAATCCATTAACACAGAATAGTTCAAAACCTCTGCTGTGGAAGTCCCAGGTCAGGGACTTGACTTCAAATGTCCCAACAAAGTGTGGCTGGACCCTTACTTAATTCAGTGGACAGATCAGGAGACAATTTGAAGTGAGTGGGTGAAAAAGAATCATTCTGTATGGGAAGGAACCGAGAATGATTTGAGCAGCTAATAAATAGATTGGGGGTTGTGTAGAGAAAGATCCAAAACAAGGGTCGAAGACTTGAGTATCTACTCTTGATTTTAGAATTTCCCTTGGGCTAAGATATTTGAATATATGGTCCCCAGTTGGTCATTCTTTGGGGGAGGACACAGAATGTTTGGAAGGTGGAGCCTTGGTAAAGGTGAAGGTCACTGTGGGTGAGCTTTGAGGTTTTACAGACTCACTCTACTTCCTGCTCCTTCTCTCTGCTTCCGGTGCATAGATGAAATGAGATCTTCCTGCTTCCTGCTCCTCTTGTCAAGCCTTCCCCACCATTCTGGGCTTTATCCCTCTGCAACCGGAAGCTAAAACAAACCCTTTCTTCTTTAAGTCGCTTTTGGCCATGCTGTTTAATCACAGCAACAGGAAAATAAGTAATATAGGTTCTATGTCTGATGGTTGTTACTCAGGACTAACCATAGAGAGACTTGTGCAGAAGAAAATCCCTGGGCTGTGCAAGTGCATGGTGGCTGAGGCAGGGAGATTGAGAGTTTGAGGTCAGCATGGGATGCACAGTAAGATCCTGTCTCAAAAGTCGCCACCCCTGCCAACAGAACCAACAAAAACAACAAGGGAGCTACTGATGCCTGTTTTGACTCTTGTCACAAGGCTTTCCTCAGTCAAACCTGTTGCTGTTTACAATGCTGTTCTTTCAAAGCCACTGCAAGAGAGAACTCCACTCGGGAGGCAGAAGCAGTTCGAGGCCAGCCTGGTCTACAGAGTGAGTTCCAGGACAGGATAGCCAGGACTGTTACAGAGAAACCCTGTCTCAAAAAACCGAGAGAGAGAGAGAGAGAGAGAGAGAGAGAGAGAGAGAGAGAGAGAGAGAGAGAGAGAGAGAGAGAGAGGACTTGTCAGGAAGGACAAGTCTGAAAGCAGCATGGAGTCAGGTAAGATAATGATGGACTCTCCTTTCGGTTTAGGACAGCACTGAGGTTCTAGGCCCCACCCCAGCAGTCTGGAATTAAACACTGTAAAGGGTGGTGCCTGATAATCTGTTCATCATGACATCAACACAAGAGAGGAAAGATAGACAAGGAAAATCATGGGGACATGAAAAGGGAAAAGACCCGTTCCTCCAGAGTCTGGTGGAAGTTTCCCATCAGCTGAGAAACAAGCATTGCTACACCACACAATTAACATTTTCTGTGCAAGTTGTCAGCAGAGTGGTCATATTCCCTTCATATAAAGATATTTCATCTCAAAATACCACTGACTCAGGCTCACAGAGTAGTTGTATATGACCTTGGAAGGTGTATGTAACCTTGGGAGGTGTACATGACTTTGGAAGGTGTATATGACCATGGGAGGGCCTCACTCCTTTTCCCATTTTTGCAACTCTCAAGGAAGACCATTGACTTTGTTTACAGCAAGCTATCCCATCTTTCCAAATCCCTGTGATCTTTTCAACTATAGCCTTACCGGGTGCCCCAGGAAGCACTCTGTGGTCCTATTTACATTCTTTAGCAATTTAGCAATTCTTCAAAGACAACAGCTTCAAAACCTATCCGTTACAGAGACAGCACAGCTCTCCCTCAGATAAGCCCACACCTTTGCTCTTGAGTCTGTCTTACTTTCTTCTGGAGTTCCTCTCTTCCTCTTAACTTGTGCTTAAAACCCTATATTTTAAAAAACCTTAGTCTTTGTTGCGTTTGTTTATTTGTGTATGTGTGTGTGCCTGTGTGTAGCGTTTGGTGGTCAGAGGACAACTTGTGAAAGTCTGTTTGTCCCTTCTACCACATGGGTCCTGGAGGTCTAACTCAAGTGGTTAAGCTTGGAAGCAGGCACTTTTGCCCTCTAAATCATTTCACTAGCTCTTTATTAAAATATATTTAATAATATCAATAAAGTTTCATACTTCAAGACTAGTCTTGAAATTGCTTTCAATGTTGAAATCAAGACTCTGATTTCACCTGAATCAAGGTCCTTAAGAGATGAAGGGAACTCTTCAGACTGCTACAGATGACAGTGTAGCAGGTCCTTAGTCCCTGTCTATGCTGACAGACCTTGATGAAGGCTCCTTGAATGATTTCCATCTCTGTGTGCACGGCTGAGCAGGAACTGGCACAGAGTTTAAGCTAGGAAAGGTTATATGTGTGAACTGAACACAGAGATGCCAAGTTTCTATTCTACTTCGAGTTATCCACTAGAAGGTGCCTTCTGACAACACTAGATAGCACCGTGTCTTGTACTCACCCACTGGACATCTGCAAACTCAAAGGAATCGTCAATGCTTTTAACAAAAGCAGCCTCAGAGCCCTTGTCACTGGTCACAAAATGTCTTGCCAATGAATGGTTTATGTTTCAGATGTTTAAATGTTAAATATGTTTTATGTATATGTGAACTTGAAATACATTCATTTGTTTATTTATGTGGTGGTATTGGAAGTGAAACCCAGGATGTCTTAGTTTTGTGCTTGTTGCTATGACACAATATCCCAGAAAAAGAAAGCAACCTAGGGGAGAAAGGTTTGTTTCAGTTCATTGGTCCAGGTTATAGTCCATCAAAGCAGAGATGTCAAGATGACAGGCTCTTAAAACATCTAGTCACATCACATCCATAGTCAAGGGCAGAAAGAAACCAATGGCCACTCCATAGTCAAGGTTAGAGAGAAACCAATGGTCACATCCGTAGTCAAGGGCAGAGAGAAACCCATGGTCACATCCATAGTCATGGGCAGAGAGAAACCAATGGCCACATCCATAGTCAAGGGCAGAGAGAAACCAATGGCCACATCCATAGTCAAGGGCAGAGAGAAACCAATGGTCACATCCATAGTCAAGAGCAAGGAAAAGCCAATATGTACATGCTTACTAATCAGCTCACTTTCTCCTTTCTCATACAGCTAGGCCAGGGAATGCTGCCACCCACAGCTGTCTGAGTCTTCCCACATCAAATAATATAGTCAAGACTATGTCTCCCACACATACCCACAGGTCAACCTGATCTAGACAGTGGAGACTCTCTTCTCAGGTGATTCTAGATTGTATCAAGATGACAATTGAAACTAACCATCACATAGGGCCTCAGACAGGTTGGGCACCTAATTTATGACTGAGATAGACACCTTAGCTATTTGCTTGTTTATTTATTCTCTAACATAGATGTGTATTTTAAAAATGATCACACACTAACTGATTTGCCTTAGGGTAGATCTATTCCTGGGTGGATGCTATGAACTTACTATATCAAAAACCACTTGTGTCTTTCTACAATGTCAGAATTTATTTAATAAATTCACAATATAGGGAGGCTTCTCTTAGTGATTTTCCAGGTAGTCCCACTTCCCTTGATATCCCTGGCAGAGCCAAACATGGGTCCTTTCATTTCAATCTTTTTATTTATTTGAAATAGAGTATGACATAACCTAGGCTAGCTTCTAATCTTTATGTAGCTCTAGGATGATCTTGAACTCTATATCTGCCTGTCTTTAACTCCCAAGTGCTTGGATTACACGTGTATGCCACTATGCTCAATTTATATGGTGGGGTTGATAAAATTCAGGGCTTCACACATGGTAGGCAAGTACTCTACCAACTGATCTACATCCCCAGCCCCTTTTGTTCCAGTTTTAATAACTAATACCAACTCTTAACACATTACATGCCACCCAGTTAATTCTCTCTCTCTCTCTCTCTCTCTCTCTCTCTCTCTCTCTCTCTCTCTCTCTCTCTCTCTCTGGGGGCAGGGACCTGCCCCACCAGGAACTTAGGTCACCTGTGAAGAGGTGGCCTGGAACCCAGGAAAGGAAAGGCAAGTGCGCACCGCTTGCCCACCTTCCCAGCCTCCCTCTTACCCGGAGACAATCAGACGCAGCAGGGAGTCAAGTCAAGCAAGAACTCGTTTACTGATAGGCAGTAAGCCTCTTTTATACCAGAAAACCTCCAAACCCTAGGAGGGGGTGAAGGAACAAACCAATCATTTTAAAGGACACCCTATGTACAAGTTGTTTATATCCTGACACTATCTCTTGTTTTTTTAGTATCTTATCTTAGCATAAATAACTTGAGCTAACTTTCTTTCTCACCATTTGTATCCACTCTCTGCGTAAACACCTTAAAGCTTAAGCTCTCTTTATCTGAATTTCTCTCGGCACCCTCTTTGCAGCCCATGTATGCCCCGTGTGTGTGTGTGTGTGTGTGTGTGTGTGTGTGTGTGTGTGTGTGTGTGTGTGTGTGTAGGCTACAGAATGGTTATAAAGGTGCTAAAGAGGCCACAGCAGAGTTCCAGTGGTTTCAGAGGCTGGAGAGGCAGAAAAGCTGACAGAGATGGGAAGAGAGTCTTTGGCTAGAAATCAGCTAGAGATGCTACTTGGTCACGGATTTGAGTGGTGCTGCATCGTTGATCCAGCTGCGAAGGTGAGGTGTAAGACTATGAAGGCAGAACCAGGTCCAGATGGCTGGCTGGGTAGATGATGGATGGCTAGATGGTAGGTCCAAAGGGTGAAGCAGAGGAGGGACAGACAGAAATTTGAGTAGGTTATGCCAACAACAATGACGAAGCTGAGCTTGGTAGTTCTCTACCTGTTGGTCCCTTGACACACACACTGAGGTATCAAATGACAGATTGGTGGGGCCCTACTCACCACAGTATTAGGTGCCCACCTCATTATGGGGTCTAAATAATAACCTTTTCCTCAGTCTGGAATTCTGGAGTCTGGTTTTTCTGATATAATTTTAATATACTCGTGTACTCCTACAGTTCCAGTTCACCCTAATAAATATATTGGGTGGCACCCTTTCTACTTCCAGGAATGAGTCATTTATCAGTCTGTGCTGTGTGGGTGTTAGTCAAATGGAGCCATTCACATGTCTACCAGGATGCAGAATCATTCATCCTCAAAATGGAGCAAAAAAAAAAAAAAAAACTGCTTACAAAATGGAGTCTCTTACACTTGCAGAAAAGCCATATTTGCTGGAGGTGATAGTGCCCTTACACACCCGGGACTCCATGCACAAGATCTGTATAAGATCAAGACAGACAAAATCCCAGCATGGGCCGGGCGGTGGTGGCGCACGCCTTTAATCCCAGCACTCGGGAGGCAGAGCCAGGCGGATCTCTGTGAGTTCGAGGCCAGCCTGGGCTACCAAGTGAGTTCCAGGAAAGGCGCAAAGCTACACAGAGAAACCCTGTCTCGAAAAACAAAACAAAACAAAACAAAACAAAAAAAAAAAAAAAAAAAATCCCAGCATGGACGGGGAAGGAGCGCATGAAGACCTGTATAAGATCAAGGCAGACAAAATCCCAGCATGGACGGGGAAGGAGCGCATGAAGACCTGTATAAGATCAAGGCAGACAAAATCCCAGCATGGACGGGGAAGGAGCGCATGAAGACCCATCCATATCTGAGGAGCTATTGAACGTTGATGGCTCCTGTGGGGAGTGAGACTTGGGTTTCTTTAGGAATGTGGGCCCTGATAGACCGCCCATATTCCAGAAGATGGTCCCATACCCATATATCTATATCAACAGGCAGCACTAAGTGGACTCAGTGGGTTAGGAGAGATGGAGTGGGGGGGGGAGAGAAAACAATGTTGGGAGGAAAAGTAATGGAGAAGATAGAGGAGGAATTAGAGGGAAGGAAGGGAATGCGGGATGGATTTGTCAAATCACATTATATGATTGTATGAAATTTTTAAATAGTAAAAAAAATTAGTCTCTCAAAGCAAGGCATAGGCTCAAAAAAAAAACCACAGTTTTACACAATATGGAGTAAGTCAGGACAGGGTACAGCCTGGTCCCAACAGTGGATGAGGATTTTTATGCAATGTTCCAGAAAGTGAACCAAATGTGATAGAATAAAAGAGAGAAACTGAGGCAGGAAAACAGGAGTCTATTTCAATAGATAAATGAAGATCTTGCTTTGAGTGGTTGAAAGAAAATGAAAGAGAAGATAAAGGAGCTATTAAAAAGGAGAAGCAGGCCTGGGGGTCCAGCTCAGTTGGTAGAATGCTTACCTAGCACGTGTGAAGCCGTGGGTTTGACCCAGAACTGCACACACACTGCACATCTGTAATCCCAGGATGTGGGAAGTCGAGATGGGACATTCAGTATTTCAAGGACAGGGCCAACAAGCTGGCTCAGCCAATGGAGTGCTTCCACCAAGCCTGAGGGTGAGTCCAATTCCCAGGTGCCACATGGTGGAAGGAGAGAACCAATTCATTAAGTTGTCCTCTGACCTCCACAGGTATGCCATGGCAACACACATCCACCCCCAGTAAATAAGTAAAAGGAATAAAATTTTTTTTCAAAAGAATTTTATGGATGCTAAGCTACATAGCAAATTAGAGGTGAGCCCAGATGAAGTAAGACCCTGTTTTCGTTTATTTGTTTAGTTAGTGTTTTTGAGACAGGGTTTCACTATGCAGCCCTGGCTGTCCAGGAACTTGCTGTGTAGACCAGGCTGGCCTCAAACTCAGAGATCTGTCTGCTTCTGACTCCCAGGTACAGGGATTAAAGGTGTGTGCTACTGTGCAGGACAAGGCCCTGACTTTAAATGGGAGGGGGTGAGGGGCAGCTAACCCTATGAGCCTGTTGGTTTGCAGTGAAGGATATTGGGGATGACTGTGCACTTTAGGGCTGGCGACCGAACAGTGACAGTAACGTGCTAGGGAAGTGTTTGGAGGGGCAAAGAAGTATAAAGGGATAAGAAAAATGCAAGGAGCTAGGGCTTATGTATGTAAAGTTTTAAAAAAGATTTTATTTTTATTTGTGTGTGTGTGTGTACGTGTGTGTGCAGGTACCCCAAAGAAAGCATTGGATCCCCTAGAGCTGGAATTATAGGCAGCTGTGAGCTGCCAAATGTGGGATGTTGGGAACTCAATTTGGGTCCTCTGTCAGAGCTGCAAATGCACTTATCTGCGGAGCCGCTTCTCCAGCCCTCTCCAGGTGGCTTCAGACTGGAAAGACAGCAGATACATTCTCAGCATCAGAAAGAACAGTAAAAGGCCCAGGGACTTCTCAGAATGGGTCTGGCAGGTTCATAGGTAAGGCAGGGGGGCTTTTCCTAGTGTTGTCTTTGGATGCTAACAGTTTTGAGAAACAGTCATTGGCAAAGCCAACTCAAGGCCAATTTATACCTAGTGAGGAGGGTGTCCAACAATGAGAACCTTTATAGAACGTGATGGACTTACATCAGACAAACTTGCCTCACAGGCCGCTCTATGGTGACTGAATAACAGTATTGAGAAGGATGTTCATTAGGCTTCCATTTGTGAAGACACAAATGGAAAACTACTGAATGTGCAAAGTGAATCAGACCCGGCTATCAAATGCAGAGACATAATAATACACTGTTTGTGTTACAAGGATCTTGCTCTTGATTCCCCTGGGCTGCCCAGGTCTTGTGATCTCAGTGGAAGGAATCAGATAAGACACACAAAGCTTAGTGTGGGAGACACATAAGATTTATTACAGAGTAATGTGAAGCACTCTTAAGGGCGAGAGAGGATGGTGGCCTAAGGGAACACTGTGGAGGACACATTCTCAAGGGAGAAAATGAACAATGGCTGGAGAGACCATTGTGCTTTAGGCAGCTCTATGCTTCTTTCTGAAGTGTCTGCACCCCACAGCCTTTCCTGGGGAGCATTTTCCTTTCCAGGTGATTGACAAGCGCACAGAATGAATTCCCAAAGGGAGGGAACAACGGAATGTCTTTGTTCTTTACCAGAAAGCCCTCTGCTTGCTAGTAATCACAAAATGCTCCCACAGTTCATAAAATCATGTCTCCAACCAGGGCCTGAGGTTAAAACTCAGATTCCATGCTTTTGACCAAAAGTCATGCAACAGAGCAGATTAAAAAGCACTAAAAAGATGGGCCGGACAGAGAGCTCAGTGGTTTAGAGTGAGCACTGCTCTTGCAATGTACCTGAGTGGGGCACCCTATACCCACAACTGGACAGCTCAAAACTGCCTCTAACTCCAGCTCCAGGGTATCTGGCCACCTCTTCTGGGTACCTTCACTCATGTACACACATATGCGTGCACACACACACACGCACACATACAAGTAATTTCAAAAATAAAAATATGTCTTTAAAAAAAAAGGCTGAACACATTGGTTAACAGCTTGAATCCTATCGTCCCAGAGGCAGAGGCAGGTGGGTGTGTCTGAGTTTCAGACCAATCTGGTCTACTTAGGAAGTTTCAGGACAGCCAGAGTTATAGAGTGAGAGCCTGAAAAAAAAAAGAAAGAAAAAAAAGAAGAAAGAAGAAAAGAAAGAATAAAGACAGAAAAGAGAAAATAAAAAAATTAAAGAAACAAAGTATAATCTATAAAAGTAGCCTTATGATACCAGGAGGAAGTAGCCTTCCCTTAACGGGCCTCAACCATGTCCGGCTCCCTTCCGTTACCTCCTTTTAGTCTGGTTGAGAGCTAACCTTTCACATAAAATTTTCAGCTCAAAGCAGGGGCGGCTGTAACACCTTTGGCCATCCTCAAACTGAACATGCTGACTGACGGGAACAGGAGGCAGCCTAACAGGTCTGGCAACCTGAGGGCCTCCCGGCTGATTATGACAAGGATCTCTAAGGCTGGTGCTGTCTAAGTAGCTAGCCACCTGACATGGTAGAGGATAATTTGTAGTGTGTGTGTGGGGGGGGCGGGGATAAGGAAGATACTGTTCTAGCTTCATTCAGTCGCTGTGACAAATATCTCCACACAAAGCATCGTCGGGGAGAAAGGGTTTATTTGGCCCTTACCTCCCAGACCTGTCACTTCTGGGATGTCAGGGTGTGGGTCACGTCACATCGACAGTCACGAGCATGAAGAGTAATCTCAGTCATGCCCACAGGCCGTCCTGAGATGAATAATCCCTCATCGAGATTCCCTTCCCAGGCAGTTCGAGGCTGTGTCAGATTGATTATTAAAGCCCATCGGCACAGATGTGAAGATTATTAAGCAGTCACTACCCTCTGAACGGAGCTACTTTATTTTATTTTAGATGAAAGAGTTCCTTTTTTTTTCTTTCCTTTTTTTTTTTTCCTCTGTGTAGCTTTGGAGCCTTTCCTGGAACTCACTCTGTAGACCAGGCTGCTCTCTAACTCACAGAGATCCTCCTGGCTCTGCCTCTCCAGTGCTGGGATTAAAGGCGTGCACCACCCCGTTTCTTGATTTGAAGCAAACCTGGGAAAGGATTCGTGCTCCGATGCCAGTGGTTCGACTAATTGTGTCACTTCCTTGTTTGTGCTTTTGAGATGGAGTCCAGCTTTGTGGTCTAGGGTGGCCTTGAACTTCTGCTTCAACCTCCCCAGTGTAACTGTCCTGACAGTATGGAAGAGATTCTGAAGTGGGGCCCTTATACCCCTTCCCTTGGCTATGGGACTGTTGAGACGGTGGTCCTCAGGAAACGGGAAATTCCCTGGGCATCTCGTACTGGGTGAAGGAAGAGGCCAAAGCTGGTTGGCAGCCAGAGGATGAACTCACCTTCCTGGAAGAGATTTCATAGTCGGCAGTCTTTCAGATGACCTTGCAAGAAAGTCGACCTTATTAGGGCTACTAGAGAACAGGTTTTACTCCAAGGATCCCAGCAACTTTAGTGGCTGAGATTACAGATACCATGATGCCTGGCTTTCTCTTCCTCCTTTTGTGTTTTCTAAAAAAAAAAAAAAGAAAAAAATTATTTCTTTTATTTTTGAGATTATAATATAATTATATCATTTCCTCCTTCTCTTTACTCCTTCCAAACCCTCCCATATACCCCTACTTATCCTCTCAAATTTCATGGCCTCTTTTTTCATTAATTGTTGTTACATGCATATATGTATACATGCATATATCTACATTATACCTAAACACAGAAGTACCATCTGCTTGGTCTGTAGCTGATGTGTTACTTGTATGTGTATGTTTTTCAGGGCTGACGCTTTGGTACTGGATGTCCAGTGGATGTGTTCTTTCCTGGAGACGACTGCCTCCTGCTCTCAGCATCTCTTAGTAGCCTGTAGTGCTCTGTGAAGGGTCGAGGCCTAGTGAGCTCCTTCCCACCCCAGTCCCTAGTGTTGTCCCTGTTCAGCTCATGCTTAGGCAGACATGTTGGTGAGACTTTACAGGTGTGGCTTCTGACATTCCTGGAAGACATAAGCACACAATAAACTCCCTGGTCTCTGGCTCTCTCCATTTTTCCACCTCCTCTTCCACAATGATCCCTGAGCCTTAGGTACAGGAGTTGTGATGTAGATGTGTCTACTGGGACGCAGTTCCACCACCTGGCATTTTGTTTGGTTGTGGTAACGGTCACCATCTGTTGCAAAGAGAAGTTTCCTTGACGAGGGATAAGGACCACACTTTCCTGTGGGTTTAAGAACAAATGTTTAGAATGTAGTTAGGGATGATGCTGGTTTACTAAAGTGGTGGTTGTAGGTTCTCTTCCATGACTTGGTTAGCCCTGGGTTGTTGGCTATGTTTCCAGTACCAGGCATGGTTTCCCTCCTATTGAGTGGTTCTAAAGTGTAGTTAGAGAGCTGGTGGTTACAATCAAGACATACACGCCACTACTGCAGCGTTGGGGTTATTGTGCCGTGCTGGTTGTAGTGGTTCCTAGGTGTCATAGCTGGGTAGGACTGTTGGTTACTTCCCTCCTTTGGAAGCTTGCATGGTGCCTTCCAGTACCCTGAAAGTCAGACCCCAGGGAGGAGGCTTCAGTACAGCTGTAGCTCAAGGGCCTCTGGGCTCTGTCTGAAGTACATGGCGTCTTCAGCAGTAGGGGCTAACCTTCTACCTCCGGGGGTTGGGGGGCGGGGTGGGAAAGGGCAATAGCAATAACATATAATGTTTCAGGAGTCTCTTGGACAACCCTGACCAACAATGTACAAAAAGGCCTCTCATGCCTGGTGTTGGGAATTTGTTTGGATGGTCTTTGGCTTGTGGAGGGAATGTTGTCAGCCAAGATAAGACAATTTCATTTGAGTTATACATGTAGATTTGTACACTGGCTTGTGTATTGGTGTTTTTAAGTAGATAGTTAATTGTATGGCTCCTTATCATTTTTTTTAGATATCCTGACTGTTATTTTACCTTCCTTCTTCTTATTTACCTCCCTCTCCATTCCTAATGAGAACCCCTCCTAGTCTTTCCCATTTCCTCCATCAAATCATTCATAACCTGCTCTTCCCTTCTCTATGGTCTTCCCTACCTCCCACACCCCGCAAAGGTCACTTTTTACCTTCCTGGTTTCTGCAGTTCCTCTAGGTTATACACTCACACCTGAAGATTTGGAGCTAGGAGCCTCAGATGGGAGAGAACATTGGACATTTGTCTTTCGGAGTCTGGTCTACCTCACTCAATATGATCTTCTCTAGTTCCATCCATTATCCAGCTAGATCCTGGAGGAGGACCTCTGTTGCAAGTATTGAGCATGTGTGTGCACACACACACATGTGTTTATGATGCACGTATGTGTGTAAATGCCAATATGCTTGTGCTGTGGGTGCATGTGTGGAGGTCAGAGGACAACTTTGGGGAGTCAATCTCTTTTACCTTGTTGAGTTGGGGTCTCTCTTGATTTTGCCATGCTCCGTGCTCAAGGCTAGCTGGCTCATGTGTGGTGATATATTGGGTATCCCAATATATTGTGTACCCTAATAGTGTACCCTAATAAACCTATCTGGGGGTCAGAGGACAGAGCCAGCCACTAGATTAAACTTAGAGGCAAGTCAGTGGTGGCACACACCTTTAATCCAAACACTTGGGAGGCAGAGATCTGTCTGGATCTCTGTGAGTTCCAGGCCACACTGGAAACAGAGCCAGGCATGGTGGCACACACCTTTAATCCCAGCACTTGAGATCTCATGCCTTTGCTACCAAGTATTTGGGAAGCATACTTGCCTTTAATCCCACTACTAGGAAGGAAGTAAGATGGCAGGGCACAGAAAGATATATAAGGCATCAGTAAACAGGAAGTCTCTCTGGAGGCTGAGGAGTTGGTAAGGTGAGGTTGTCTGTGGCTTGTTCTGTTTCTCTGATCTTTCAGCTTTCACCCCAATATCTGGCTCTAGGTTTTCTATTAATAAGACCCTTTAAGATCCATGTTACAATCATGGGCTTCTGGGGGATCTCCCTGTTCTACCTCTCATCTTGCCTTAGGAGTGTTGGAATACAGATGCCCACCACCATATCCATCTTTAAAAATTATTTAATTTTACTGTTGTTTGTAAAATTATTTTTCTTTTATTTTATGTATATGAGTGTATTGCCTGCATGTATGTCTGTGCACCACTTTTTTTTTTTTTTTTTTTTTTTTTTTTTTTTTTTTTTTTTTTTTGGTTTTTCGAGACAGGGTTTCTCTGTGTAGCTTTGCGCCTTTCCTGGATCTCGCGCTGTAGACCAGGCTGGCCTCGAACTCACAGAGATCCGCCTGCCTCTGCCTCCCGAGTGCTGGGATTAAAGGCGTGCGCCACCACCGCCCGGCATGTCTGTGCACCACTTTTATGCCTGGTGCCTGATGAAGCCAGAAGAGACCACTGGATCCCCTAGAACTTCAGTTACAGACAGTTGTGAGTGCTGTGTGGGTGCTGGGAATCAAACCTGCGTCCTCTTGAGGATCAGCTAGTGTTCTTAACCACAGAGCCATCTCTCTAGTTCCCTATTTTTATTATTTCAAAATTTTATGTGTATGTGTCTGGGCCTATGTGTGCATATGTGCATGTGAGTGCAGGCAGGTCCCTTCCAAGGCCAGAGCAGATCTGCTGGAGCTGGAGTTCCAGACCATTGTGAGATGCCCAGTGTGAGTAGAGGAATCAGACGTAGGTCCTCTGAGAGAGCCATACACACGCAAGTTTATTTATTTATTTTTAAATGTATTTTACTTTATTTTACATCCTAACCAAAGTTTTCCCTCCTTCCACTCCTCCAAGTTCCTACCTCCCACCTTCACCTGTTCCCCCTCCCCAGTCCACTCCTCCTCCATTTCTGTTTAGAAAAGGGCAGGCCTCCCTTGGATATCAATAAAACACGGCATATCAAGTTGCAGTAAGACCAAGCACCTGCCCTCATATTAAGGCTGAGCAAAGCAACCCAGTATGAAGAATAGGGTCCCAAGAGCCAGCAGAAGAGTCAGAGACAATCCCTGCTCCCGTTGTTAAGAGGCTTACAAGAAGACTGAGCTATAGAAAATATAATATATATGTAGAGGGCCTAGGACAGTTCCATGCAGGCTCCCTGGTTGTCAGTTAAGACTCTGTGAGCTCCTATGAGCCGGGGTTGGTTGATTCTGTGGAAGTTTTCAATGATGTTCTTGATCCCTCTGGCTCCTACAATCCAAACTATTAGAAGACAAAAAGATCTCCCATGCTCATGGATCAGTAGGATTGACATAGTAAAAATGGCAATCTTACCAAAAGCAATCTACAGGTTCAATTAAAATCCCAACACATTTCTTCACAGACCTCAAAAGAAAAAATACTCAACTTCATATGGAAAAACAAAACAAAAAAAAAATCCATCATAGCTAAAACAATCCCGTATAATAAAAGAACATCTGGAGGTATCACCATTCCTGATCTCAAGCTCTACTACAGAGCTATAGTAATAAAAAATCAAATGGTACTGGCATAAAAACAGACAGGTGGATCAATGGAATTGAATCTAAGACCTAGATGTAAATCCACACACCTATGGACATCTGATTTTTGACAAAAAAAAAAAGCTAAAATTATACAATGGAAAAAAAGAAAGCATCTTCAACAAACTGTGCTGGTCTACTGGATGTGGGCATGTAAAAAAAAAAAAAGCAAATAGATCCATCTATCACCCTGTACAAAATTCAAGTCCAAGTAGATCAAAGACCTCAACATCAATCCTCATGAAACTGAAAAGTCTATGTAAGGCAAAGGATACTGTCAATGGGTCAAAATGGTAGCCTACAGAATGGGAAAAGACCTTCACCAACTACACATCTGGTAGAGGACTGATTTCCAAAATATATAAAGAACTCAAGAAACTAGACATCAAAAAACCAAATATTCCAGGCTGGAGAGATGGCTCAGTGGTTAAGAGCACCGACTGATCTTCCAGAGGTCCTGAGTTCAATTCCCAGCAATCACATGGTGGCTCACAATCACCTGTAATGAGATCCGGTGCCCTCTTCTGGCCTGCAGGGACACATGCAGGCAGAACATTGTATACATAATAAATAAAATAAATAAATAAATACAAAAAAAGCACTGGCTGCAAAAAAAAAAAAAAAAAAAAAAAAAACCACCAAATGCAAATATTCCAATTTAAAAATGAGGCACAGATCTAATCAGAGAATTCTCAACAGAAGAATCTCAAATGTCTGAGGAACACTTAAATAAATGTTCAACATCTTTAGCCACCAGGGAAATGCAAATCAAAACGACTCTGAGATTCCATCTCTCACCTCTCAGAATGGCTAAGATCAAAAACACAAATGACAGCTCACACTGGAGAGGATGTGGAGCAAGGGGAACACTCCTCCACTATTGGTGGTAGTGCAAACTTGTACAGCCACTTTGGATATCAATATGGTAGTTTCTCAGAAAGATGGGAATTAGTCTACCTCAAGACCCAGCTGTACCACTCTTGGCCATATACCCAAAGGATGCTCAATCATACTACAAGAACACTTACTCAACTATGTTCATAGCAGCTTTATATGTAATAGCCAGAACCTGGAAACAACCTAAATGTCCCTCAACCAAACAATGGATATAGAAAAAGTGGTACATTTACACAATGGAGTACTACTCAGCTGTTAAAAACAATGATACCATGAAATTTGCAGGCAAATGGATGGAACTAGAAAAAAAATCATCCTGAGTGAGGAAATATACACTCTTAACCAGCCCCTAAAATTAGAATTTTTTTTTTTTAATTAAGTTCTGGAGACTGAACTGTGGTCATCATGTGGAAATCTCTTTTCTCACATTGAGCCATCTTGCTGATCTCAATTTATTTTTTATTAATACATCTTATTTACACAATGGGCTTCATTTTGACATTTTGTGCGTGTATATAATGTATGTTGATCACATTCACCCTCTAGCTTCCCTCTCTTGTCCCCTCCCTTTCCTGCTGACCCCCTCATCTTCCCATGGCTTCTTCTTTTTCTCCTTCAACTATCTCTTAGAACTACGACAGTCAGGCTAAACTAAAGGTAATAAGTAGTAAGTATGTATGCCCCATATACATGTGCATATGTATGTATACATGTGTCATATATTTAAACAGACAATAAATTCAATTCAGGAAGCAATTCTAGAATAATGAGAAAAATGTAAATGCACTGATTTAAATATATATGTGTAATTATTATACTACTCAGCCCTATTAACATTATAATACATTTTGACTCCTGAGCACATAGTAACTTAAAAGGACAGTAAGTTTCCAAACAAAATGATGGATGGATGATATGACAAGGGCTGATTGGCTGTGGAATGTTCAAGGTGGGTTTCAAACAGAAGTAATGGAGTAATCGCTCTCAGTGCCAGCTGCCAACATGTCAGTTTCTCACTAAAGGAATCTCTCTCCCTTTTCCAGTGCAGCTGAGGAGTGCAGCTACATCGTTTATGGGTGGACCCGAGAGCCTCAAGCCTTGCTTTAAAGGTAACCACCTGATTCTGTCCCAAGCAAAGCTGTTTCAGGAAGGCAAGTGAAATGAAGCTATTTCAGGCAGTGCAGTGAAATGAAAAGCCCACTCAATTCAAGGTGCTTTCCAGAGACTGAGATGAATTAGGTGGGTGTGAACATATTTACACTCTATTTCATTCCAAGGAGGTGAGTCAGAGTTCCGAAGGTCCATGGACAAGCCACCCACAGTTGCTTTCTGGGCATACTTTAACTTAGATGCTATGGTTGATTGATTGATTGTAAACCATAACTGCCGACTGGGGATGGGGTTGGTGGAGGGTGGGGAGGGAGGAGTCCGGATTCTACCTGCTTGCTCTTTGGTAGGGTGGAGAACAGACTCCAAAGGAGGAAGGTAGGAGAGGGAGGAAGGAGATGCTGTTTGTTTTTCTTACGCTAACAAAATATTTGGCCAGATCAAAGCAGAAGATAACAAGGTCCACCGATTGAGCTCACGTAATAGAGAATGTTGGCAACATGGCTAAGCATTTAGATATATAATATATCTAACAAACAAACAACCAAACACCTCCAAACACATGTTGGCATGTCATCTATTTGTCTTCCTGCCTTTCATGCATTTGCCAGTAATCTTCAGGAGACGATCTCTAGGATTTATTATTTATTTGTGTGTGTGTGTGTGTGTGAGAGAGAGAGAGAGAGAGAGAGAGAGAGAAGAGGGAGAGAGAGAGAGAGAGAGAGAGAGAGAGAGAGAGAGAGAGAAAGAGAGAGAGAGAGAGAGATTTGTGGGTGCCTGAAGATACCAGAGGAAGGTGTCAGATGCCCTGGAGCTAGAGATACAGGTAGTTGTGAGGTGCTCTACATAGGTGCTAAGAATCGAAATTGGGTCTTTGGGAAGAGCATCAAGTTCTCTTAACCACTAAAGCCATCTCTCCAGCCCCTGAATAGACTCTCTAAAGGAAGTTAGAATAGACTCTCTAAAGGAACTTAAAAATAATTTAATGCCTAATCATATCATTTGGTTTATTTCTTGAGAAAAACTAGGAAAGAGGAAGTTACCCTGTTTTAGAAAATCCAAAAAAATTAATTTGTTTTTATATTGCCCCTCTCCCCGTTTCTTACTGTGAATGGGGAGGGAGAGTCCACGTGATCTTAATTGCTAATAACTGAGGTTTGATATGCAGGTTAATGTTTACCTAGAGTAAACAGGATTTGCCCAGTTTATTCAGACTTAAAGCATTTCTTGACAGGAAGCAACAACCCAATAATTTCCACAGCCAAGAACAATGATAACTAGGGGAAGTTCTCTTTTTATTTATTATCTCTTGAGACAAGGTCTCACATATCACAGACTAGCCACAAATTCGCTACATTGCCAACCTTGAACTTCTGATCCTCCTGGCTCCACCTTCTTATGCTGAGATTAGAGGCACGTGCCCACCATGCCCGGCTGCTTCCTTTTCTAGCACTAGAAAAGTTAAGCTCATTTCTAACACTCCTTTTCCCAAAGTTTAAAAAAAATTAAGTGGAATCTTGTAAGTTTCCTTTAAAGCCTAGAAATGAGCTGACTGTAGTGGCTAATCCTAGCAGAGGCAGGTGGATCTCCATGAGTTGGAGGCCAACCTGGTCTATACAGCGAATTTCAGGCCAGCTAAGGCTACATGCATGAGACCTTGTCTAAAGGAATGGGCTAGTCCTAGGAATGGGCTACTAACATGGCTCACGGGATAAAGGCAGCCTGTTCCCTAGCAAGAGCTTTGTGCAAACTTTCTTCCGACCTTCACTGTGGCTTGCTTGACCTCCGTCCCCAATAAATATATAAATAAATGGAAACAAGAAACCCTAGGAATGGGCAGTTGAGAAGACTCGGCAGGGAAATGTGCTTCCTGTCAAGCCAGAGGATCTGAGTTCGATCCCTGGAAATCCACATAGGGGAGGGAAAGAAAAAAACTCCTATAAATTGACCTCTGACCTCCATGTGTATGTCTTGGCACATGTATACCCCTTAACCCCCTGAAAAAGAAAATAATAATAATAATAATAATGATAATAAAACCTGCGAATGATTTGAGGTCAAAATAGTTGGACTGGGGAGATAGCCCATTGGTAGAGTGCTTGACTAAAGGGAGAGTCCATCGCCACAGGGACCCTGATGCTGGCAGCTGGACATATCCAGCCTGAGGCTTTGTTTTCATGTCTGTCGGGGTGTATTTACACGCAACAGCAGCAGCAGCAGCAGCAGCACTGATTCAAGGTGGAATCGCATTAAGCAATTTAAAATGGAAAGGGTTTCTTGAGCCATACATGCTTGTCATTCCAGTATCTGGGAGGCGGAGATAGGAAGATCAGGAGTTCAAAGTCATTCTTCCTACACAGTAAGTTACAGGCCAGACAGGGATGGGTGAAACCCTGTTTCCAAAACTCAACAAATAGCAAGGCAACCAAACGGGCTGAGAGCGCAGCTCAGCAGCACAGCTCTGGCCTAGCAAGTGTGCAACTGTGGGTCTGATGCTCAGTGCTGAAGACACAATTTCTTGTGTTTTGAGTAGATCCTGGGCAACAGGCGCTAGACACCTCATCGGCCCCTCTTCGAGACTGCCTGCCCGTGAGTCACCTTTGCTGCCAGCAGGGTCGTGTCCCCATCTCCATCCCCTGCTATAGAAAGAAAAAAACACGTAGCCAGGCATAGAGGCTCACACCAGTAATACCAGCACCCAGGAGGTAGAAGTCGGAGGGACAGACATCCAACCTATCCCTTGCTCAAATCTAGCCTGGGCTACATGTGACCTGTTCGCAAAGCTTTCGTTTACACTCCAGTGAGCACCAGCACCAGCTATCAGGGTGAAACTGGGGCGATTTCCGACTTTCCACTTTCTCTTTGATGTTTTCACTTTGCTCTTGTCTCTTGTTTACTTTCTTGTAATAGGCGATACAGCCAAACCTAACTAAATGCCAAACTTACAAAGTTTTCCAGGCAGCCACAGAATTACAAATTCTTCTAGTGTAAGGAGAGTTAGAGAGGACAAAAGCCCTCCTAAAAACACACTTAAAAACGGAAGCTGGTGTTGGAGCTGCAGACATGGGTCAGTGGTTGAGAGCACATATTGCTCTTGTGGAGCATCAGAGTTCCGTGCCCAGCACCCATGCCCAGCAGCTCACAACCACCTGTAACTCCAGCTCCAGGAGGTGTAACGCCTCTGATCTCCAAACACGCCTGCACTCTCACGAACAGACCCTCCTCCCCATACACATGGACTTAAAAAATTAATAATACGTCTAAGAAAATAAAAAGAAAACGGAGGCTGAGGTTTCCAGCTTAGTGATGGGAGAAGCCACGCACGTCTTCTATCCTGCTTCTGGCTTAGAGAGGAAGATGGTCTCTTCACCTGAAAACGTAGGAAGATGGGACAGTAGCCACAGCACGCTAAGTTGAAAGCAAACCTGCCCTATGGAAACATTTTAAAAATGTGATGGTTAAGCCCACATGCCGGTTCGTGTTTGCAATCTGAATACTAAGGAGGTCGAGTTAAGATTATTGAGAGAGTTTAAGGCCAGTCAGGGCGCTTAATCTTACACAGAAAGATCATGTCTCACAAAACAAAAACACTTCTTTAAAAAAATGGTGGCTAAGTGTTGAAGCAAAATTGCATTTCAGTGTTACCATTTGTCACTTTGGGGTCACACTAATTAATTTTTAAATTACATGTTACTTATTGCGCAATGTACGTGTGCACATGTCTGATGGTGTGTCTGTGGTCAAAGAATAGCTTTCAGGATTTGGTTCTCTCTTTCCACCACTGGGTCCAGGGGATGGAAGTAGGTTAGGTCGTAGGGCTTGGCAAGCAATCGTCTTTACCCGATGGGCCATTTCAGCCACGAAGCACACTCATTTATTTAAAGCTTTATTTTTATTTTTTGTGTGTGAGTGTTTTACTCATATACTGTGCGTGTGTGCTCCCCTCAGAGGCCAGAAGAGAGCACTGGCTCCTCTCAAACTGCAGTTACAGATTGTGAACTGCCATGGGGGTGCTGGGAATGGAACCTGGGTCCTCTACAAGAGCAGCAAGCAACACTAACAGGTCAACCGTGAGCCGTTTCTCCAGCCTGACCAACCCTCCTTACTAATGATATTCAAGTATCAGAGAATTCCTCACACGTAAGAACAAAAGTTAAGCCGGGTGGCGGTGGCGCATGCCTTTAATCCCAGAATGTGGGAGGCAGAGGCAGGCGGATCTCTGTGAGTTTGAGGCCAGCCTGGACTACAGAGTGAGTTCCAGGACAGCTAGGGCTACACAGAGAAACCCTGTCTCGGAAAACCAAACGAACAAACAGAAAAGAACAAAAGTTAATGTTAACAAATCAGAGAAGAGTCCCTGTCTCTTCCTCCACTTCCCCCCTCCCCCTCTCCCTCCCTCTCTTCCTCCCTCCCTCCCTCCCTCCCCCTCTCCCTCCCTCCCTCCCTCCCTCCCTCCCTTCCTCCCTCCCTCCCTCTCTCCCTCCCTCCCCCTCTCCCTCCCTCCCTCCCTTCCTCCCTCCCTCCCTCTCTCCCTCCCTCCCCCTCTCCCTCCCTCCCTCCCTCTCTCCCTCCCTCCCTCCCTCCCTCCCTCCCTCCCTTCCTCCCTCCCTCTCTCCCTCTCATATGCTGAGTATCACTATGCAGCTATGGCTAGATTGTTCTTTGCTACGTCCCCGCTGAACTCTGTCTTCCTTGTGCTAGGATTTCTGAGAGGTTTTTGCCTTCGCCTTTACTGACCTGACTTGTATCCTTTTACATACTCAGACATTTACACGTGTATGAATTTGTATCCACCGTGGGTAAGAGTGCTTGACTTCAAAGTGTAGTGCCTGTCAAGCAGCAATTGTGGATTTATTTCCCAGGCCAGCTTTCTTGTCAGTCAAGGAAGAGAATTGTCTTGAACCAGCGTTGCCATCTAGTGGTCAATGTGGAAAATGCAAGGCATTTTCACTGTGCCCAGGGTAGTGGAAGCCCCACCCCTAGCTGAGGCTGTTGGTAATTAAAAGTGCAGGTATTTAGTTTTCTTTTAAAGATGTGACCTCTGGTAGTTCTAACAGGCACCAGTAGGTGGCCACGCACCTAAGAGTGTATAGGCAGCACTCACGGGACAAATGAACTAAAAAATGAATCAGGAGGCTGGTGAGATAGTTAAGAGCAGTTGTTGAGATAACCCGGGTTCAATTCCCAGCACAGTCCCAGCGATCTGACAGCCTCTTTCGGCCTTTGTAGGCACCAGGCACACACGTGGGTACAGACATACATGAAGACAAAACACACCACACATAAAATTAAATAAAAATTTAAATAAATGAATGAAGACACAGAGTTGGGTGGGTATGGAATCGCGTGGATCTGGAAGGAAATGGAGAAGGGGATAAATATGATCAAATGCAATGTATGGAATTCTCAAAGACTTAAAAAGGGTGCTAATTTTTTAAATACTTCATTATTAAAATTTAAAATAATAAAAGGGGAAACATCATAGGTTGAAACTACCTTTAAAAAAGTCACTAAAGATCATTTCTTTCTTCCACACAGAGGCAGATCCTGACACCACACACACACACACACACACACATACACACACACACACACCCCTCTTCTTCACTGTTGATTGTCTGGTCCCCCCACAAGGCAATTTTGTTTCTCCTTGATCTTCATTTGTAAATTCTCTCACTCAAATTAATGAAAGATATATGACTTTAGGAGAAGCTGGACACAGCGAAGCCAGTGTTAGACACTATTTATTTCTGAGACAGGGTCTCACACGTAGCCAAGGCTGGCCTAGAACTTGCTATCCCACTGCTCCTTCCTCCTGAATGTGGGATTATAGACATCGCTATGGGCCAGCGAGAGCATCCTTTCACCTTTCTAATACAGGTGAAAAGGAGTTTCTGGCCTCCCAAGTGCAACTGCTTTCTCTCAGTCACCAGCATTTAAAGAAAATTAAAGTGATTTGATTTTAATGACATTATTTAATACGTAAGAATTTGCTTCTATTTTCTAAAGGAAAACTGGTGGGTGGGATGAACTGAAAAAAATTAGATACAAATAATCTACTGTGTGGATGAGAAAGCACATTGCTGAGGAAGGGATGGGAGACTCCTCGGATTGGAGTCTTTGTTTTATTTTTGAGACAGGGTCTCATGCGGCCCAGGCTGGCCTCAAATTTACTGTGTAACTAAGGATGACCTTGAACTTCTGATTCTCCTGCCTCTACCTTCCTAGTGCTGGCTTTCTAGATATGCCCCAGTTTACGATGAGCTGGAGATCAGACCCAGGTCTTTGTAACTCTAGGCAAACACTGTATCACAGAACTACCTCCTAATCCTGTCTTTGAAAAATCCCTCTTTTTCTTTTGTGAGAGCGTCTAAGAACCGTGAGGTAATTCTGTGTGATCTGACATGTGTGCAATTAGAATCTGAAGTGAAGAGAGAGAGAAGGAAGAACAGCAGAAGGAGATGGAAATATTTGATCATAACTGCTCAGAACTTTTTAGAACTAAGCTGTGACATCAAATCTAGACCCAAGAAGCTGCTTGATGCAGGTGCTGGGGGCTAGGGACTGAACTTGAGTCCTCTGGAAGAGCAGTAAGCACTCTTAACCACTGACCCATCTCTCCAGCCTCTTGATCTCTCTGCAAGTCTCCCTCCTCCCTCCCTCCCTCTTTCTCTCCTTCTTCTTCTTCTTCTTCTTCTTCTTCTTCTTCTTCTTCTTCTTCTTCTTCTTCTTCTTCTTCTTCTTCTTCTTCTTCTTCTTCTCCTTCTTCTCCTTCTTCTCCTTCTTCTCCTTCTTCTCCTTCTTCTCCTTCTTCTCCTTCTTCTCCTTCTTCTCCTTCTCCTTCTCCTCCTTCTCCTCCTCCTCCTCCTCCTCCTCCTCCTCCTCCTCCTCCTCCTCCTCCTCCTTCTTCTTCTTCTTCTCCCCCCCCCCCTCTTGTGGCAAGGTCTCACTATGTAGTTCTCCACTGGCCTAGAACTTGCCATGTAGACCAGACTGGCCTTGAATTCACAGAGGTCTGACTGCCTCTGCCTCTGGAGTACAGGAATCAAAGTTGTGCACCACCCCACCGTGACTAGCTGCTTTTTCTTCAGAACACATACTAGGGGTTCACGTCACGATGCTAAAGCAGACTCGGATCCCTGCAGCGTGTGGAGTAGACAGAGAAGGGATGGTAAAGTTGAGAAAGTGCTGGAGAGGGCAGGTCCAAGGGGCTGTGGGAACAGAAGAGTAACTCAGGCTGAGGAATTCCGGATGAGTTTCCAAAAGGAGGTGATGTAGGCCAAACTTAGATTTCTCTAGGAGTGGGCCAGGAGACAGCAGGGAGGAGTCTGAATGTCGAGGCAGGGTGAGAAAGGTGCAGGTGTGGGGAGCACTTCAGAGTCCAGAGCTGACATTTATTTAGAGAGCAGTAAAGAATTCTGAGCCAGGACAAGAAGGAGATGTACACTGTGTCTTAGAAAGATCTGGACTGACCCGGCTGGGTGGCTATTCCGGTTTGCCATGCTCTTGCTGCAATAAACACCATGGCCACAGGCAACTTAAGGGAAGAATGGGTTTATTTCACCTTATACTTCCAGGTCACATTCCATTATCGGGGGAAGTCGGGGCAGGAACCTAGGCAGGAACTGAAGGAGAACCCATGGAAGAATGTTGCTGCTGGCCGGGCGGTGGTGGCGCACGCCTTTAATCCCAGCACGCGGGAGGCAGAGCCAGGCGGATCTCTGTGAGTTCGAGGCCAGCCTGGACTACAGAGCGAGATCCAGGAAAGGCACCAAAGCTACACAGAGAAACTGTCTTGAACACCCCCCCCCCCCCCCCCCCCCCCCGCCGCCCAAAAAGAAAGAATGCTGCTGATTGGCTTGCTCTCAAATACGTACTCAGCCTGCTTTCTTACACAGTGTAGGCCCATGTTCCTAGGGATGCTGCTTACCCACAGTGGGCTGTGCCTTCCTGCACCAATCAATCAAGACAATTTTTCACAGATAATGCCACAGGTCAGTGTGATCTGGGTAATGTAGGCAGAAGTTTCTGTCCCACAAGTCTCTCCCAAGTAATCAAAATGGAGACTTAATATTAATTGTAAATGATTAGCCGATAGCTCAGGCTTGTTACTAACTAGCTCTTACAACTTAAATGAACCCATTTCTATTATTCTATGTATTGCCACGTGGCTCATGGCTTTTCCTGTCCTGCAGCAAGTCTTGCTCTCTCTACATTTCCTGGCGACTTGTCTGACTCCATCCTTCTTCCCAGAATTCCCCTAGTCTGGCTTTCCCACCTAACCATATTCTGTTCAGCTATTGGCCAGTCAGCTTCTTTATTAAACCAATCACAGCATCACATATTCACATAGTGTTTAGGACTGTTCCACAAGGTGGAGTCAATTAAGGTTTTCTCTTCCTGGGTAACTGTAGGCTGTGTCAAGTTGACAACAACAACAACAACAACAACAACAACAACAACAACAAAACAGTTAACACTACAGGTAGGGTACTTGCTGCACAAACCTAGTGTCCTGAGTTCAATTCCTGAACCCACATAAAGATGGAGGGAGAGAACTGATTCCACAAAATTGTCTTCTGACCTCCACAAGCTTGTTTACAATGGCACAAATGTCCCACCCAGACAAAGTAAATAGATAGTTTTTTAAAAAGGTGTATCTAAGCTGGGTGTGTAGAGTACACCTGCAATCCCAGGACTTAAAAACTGAAGCAGGGGGATTGTTGACAGTTCAGGGTTGCCTTGGCTACATTGTGGATTACAGCCCAGGCTTCAAAGTAAGACTTTGTATAAAAAAGCCAAACCAAAAAAGAAGAATATGAGGAAGAGAAGAAGGAGGAGGGATGGAGAAGGGATGGAGGAGGAAAAAAGGGAATGAAAATAGGAGAGAAGAGAAAGGGGAAAAAAGAAGGGATGCTGTTCTGGTGGAAACCCCACATCTCTGCCCAGACCCTGCCCCTCCTAAAGCCCTGCCAAGCACAGCTCCTCCCCCAGAGATGCTCAGGACCACTCCCATAGATTATTTAAACTGCACCCCAGAAAGCAGACACATGGTTTTTCTCATCCCTGTCTCCTCTCTGGGGTACCAGAGAATCACTAGGGAATGCTTTACCCATTAAACCGGGGCCTTTTCTAATTTGGTCTGATTTGGATTGCTGTGTTGGGAGAGGCTTATTGGGGTGCAAAAAATTTTCAGATAATGTGTGATGTTTTGATTGTGTTCTAACAAATAAAGCTTTCTTGGAATCAAAGGATAGAGCTAGCTACTAGTTGACCATAGAGGTTTGGAGGACTGTAGACAGAGAGGAGACAGGAAGTAGTAAGGTGGGGCTGAGAGAGGAATCTCAGCTGGAGGAAAGGAAGAGGTAGGAGGCCACTGGGGGCTGCAACCTGCTTCTCTGATCTTTCAGGTTCTTACCCTGGTATTTGACTCCCAATTTTTTTATTGATACGTTAATTAAATTAATACTTCAAAGGGAAAGAGAAAAAAGGGCTGGGGATGTAACTCAGTGAGTGGTAGGATACTTGCTCAACACACACAAGGCTCTGGATTTGATCCCCAACATTAGACATAAAAGACAAAGAAAAAGATCTCAATAAAAGGACAGAAAGAGTTTTCTCATTGCAGCGAGAATTTTGAAAAGAGATAAGAATGGAAGCCAGGAAAGGCTGGGTAAAGACAGGCTCTAGAGTGGTAATAAAAATGAGGAGTGAGCTGGGCAGTGGTGTCCCACACTTTTACTCCCAGCACTTGGGAGGCAGATGAAGGTGGATCTCTGTGAGTTTCAGGACAGCCAAGGCTACACAGAGAAACACCGTCGTGAAACAGACGGTGACAACAGACGCAACAGAATTAAGCAGATTTCTGTGTATTGAAGAAGAAAGTGAATAATTGTGTGCGTGTGCGTGTGGTGGGGTTGTCATTATGATTTTACAGAGAAGTCAAGCCTAATGTTGGCTTTGAAAAACATCAGATTCAAATGGATGGTTGTATCATCTACCATCCAGCTACATCACTGTAGAGAGAAAAGGAGGCTGTGGGCTGCTAAGTGATGCTCAAGATGAAACACCATACCGCCATGGTCTGACTGCGTCTGCGTCTCAAAATGCACATGGTGAAGGGGAGTCTCCACCATCTTGGTATATGAAGGTGTTAGAGGCAGAAGTATCAGCTATATAGTGAGACTGAGGCCAGCCTGGGTTACATGACTCTGTCTCATGTCTGTCTGTCTGTCTCTCTCTCTCTGTCTCTGTCCCCCCCCCCCCCCCCGTCTTTCTCTCCCTCTCTCTCTGTCACACACACACACACACACACACACACACACACACACAAACACACACACACTAAATGTAAATAAACAACCCCTTCCCTAAGTGGTCTTAGGCAGGTGTTTTGTTACAGCGGAAAAAGCTGAGGGCCAAGTGCAGCAGCACTCCATAACTGCCCAAGTAACGGCTCATTTTATACTTTCAAAGCCCTGGGGACTGTGTTGTTCTTTTACAGCTCGTTTCCTTTCTCATAATCTGAGGAATCTCTCATCTATTTAAGATCCCATCTGACAAAACCTTCCCAGTTTGTTGTCAGCCTTAAAACAAATATTTTGACTTACCAAGGAGCTTACATCAGATAAGAAATCCCGGGGATGTAGGAACAGCCAAAATTATCTCAAAAATTTAGCTATTTTCTTAGGCATGCCCCTGACACAAACTGCATACTTTAAAAAGCCAGCTTTCTGCTGGCCCTTCAGTTCTGAGGGCACAGTGATTCCCCAAGATCTGGCATCTTTGTCAAAATAGAGCCATGGGTTAGCAGCCGATAAGGGGGTCCCCCGAATAGACTCACACATCCTGCTTTAAAATTTCTCAAAGTTTTGAACTCTTTTTGGAGGAAGGAGGTAGGGTGTCACTATATAGCCTTGGCTGGCCTGGGACTTGCTATGTAGACCAGGCTAGACTACAACTCACAGAGATTGACAACCTCTGCCTCTTGAGTGCTGGGATTAAGTGTCTGCTCCACCACGCCGGGCTTGAACTGTTTGAACTTAAAAAATGTGTTATATTTAGTTATTTATTTGTGTGTGTTGGGGGGCATATGTGCCGCAGCCCACACGGGGAGTTAGAGGACAGCTTCAGGAGTCATTTCTCTTCCATCACTTGGGGTCCAGGGATTGAACTCGGGTCATCAGGCTAGGTAGCAAGTGCCTTTACCTGCTATCTTACTGGCCTGAGCTCACAGCTTTAGCAGGATCTTGAATATTATGTATTAGTCTAAGACAATTTTGTAAGTGGTTTCTAACCTAAGCACAAATTCATCATTTTACATTGCCTTTATGAGGAGCTGTTCTAACTCAAATGGGGCTCTGTTATCTTGATGCTATTGCTTGTTGGGTGTTTATAAGATTTCCAGCACTTTCCACTTATCATCCAGGTCTCAGGACGGCACAGCAGAGTGGACATTATCTATCATTAGCCATACTGTTAGAGAGGAAACCGAGACATGGGGTGAACTGACCTGCCAAAGGCAAAATGATGGATAAATCCTAGTATTTACAATTCAGTCCCAAAGCCATGAGGAGGGAAGACCCACTCAGAAGGTGGATGGAAATAATCACCAAGTGAATCAGTGAACTGATCCACCTCAGTGAAATCATCAAACAGATAAACAGAACACAAGTGTGAGCCAGGTAGCTGTGTTTTGTTTGTTTGTTTTGATTTTGGTTTTGGTTTTTTTTCAAGACAAAGTTTCTTTCTGTGGTTTTGATGCCTGCCCTGGATCTCACTCTGTAGACCAAGCTGGCCTCGAACTCACAGAGATCCCCCTGGCTCTGCCTCCCGAGTGCTGGGATTAAAGGTGTGTGCCACCACTGCCCAGCGATGTTTTATGAACTTGCTTTTGTGACTGAAAAACAGAATCATGAGATAATAATGTCAACGTTTGGGTCTTGCTACAATTGGAAAGAGTGGGAACGAGGCACAGAAAAGGAAAATGGCAGATTCATTCACAGAGAAGGAAAATGGCAGATTCATTCACAAGAAGCAAGTGGCAAGGCCCCACAGTGGGCCAGGCCTTGTGAGAGGTTTTTGAAGTCAGATGAACAAGGCCTAGGGCCTGCTTTGCAGTGATTCTGAATAGTGTAGGTGTCGAAACTGTGGTGTTGAGAGGCTGGAAATCCAAGGAGACTCAACCCAGCCCCCTCCCCTTACCTAGGAGAGTGAGGAAGAACTTGCAGGGCCTCCCAAACTACTCTACAGTGGTGGAAAAGGCATTTTCCCTTTACACAGCCACACTTTCCCCATTAATTTCTTTCCATAAAAAAAATAAAGGAACGTTCTATTAACAACACTGCAGCCATGGCCAACTCACTCACTCTCAGCTCATGAAGAGAAAAAGAATTCTGTTGCCCAGGATAGGGAATTTGCTCTGCAAAATCTTGCTATCATAATCTCCCCCCCACCCCACCCCGACCCTGGAGATAGGGTTTCTCTGTGTAGCTCTGGCTGTCCTAGAACTCACTCTGTAGAGCAAGCTGGCCTCGAACTCACAGAGACCAACCTACTTCTGCCTCCCAAGTGCTGGGATTGAAGGCATGCATCACCACCACCTGCCTGTCATAATGTTTTAGGAAACAAAAATCATGCCTGCACAAATGACTTGAAATGGTCAGTAAAATCATCAGTCAAGGTTAGCAGGATATGGAAGGAATTTATTTGATTGTACAATCCTTAACTCAAATATCCCACAGGCCAGCAACTGCTTTTCACGGCGGTTGTTTGCAGTGGTGTTATTGAGATAGAGTCAGAGTCAGAGCGCACGCTGTAATCCCAGCACTTGGGAGATAGAGGCAGAAGGATCAGGAGTTCAAGGTCAGCCTGGGCTATAGGAGACTCAGTCTCAAATAACAAAAAGGATAGAATTAGGACCGTCGAGATAGCAAAAGGGTTTGCCCTGCACACCTGGAGACCTAACCTTGATCTCCAGAATTTATGAAAAGGTGGAAGGAGAGAATTGACTCCACAGAGTTATCTTCTGATCCCCACACATGTGTTTTTGTATACACACCCACAAGTACACACACAGCCCCACACAATATCAAACATACATTTTGTTGTTGTTTTTTTTAGCCAGGGTTTGTCTGTGTGGTTCTACTTGTCCTAGAACTTGCTCTGTAGGCCAGACTGGCCTCGAACTCTGAGATCTGTCTGCCTCTGCTTCTTGAGTGGTAGGATAAAAGGTGTGAGCCACCACTGCCCAGCTTAATATAGACATTTAAAAAAAGATTATTAAAGAAACACAGGGGTAGTTTCATATCTGTAATTTCAACGTTTGGAAAATCTCAGAGGCAGGAACATGAAGCCGCAGGTCAACCCCAGGTGTTCCTCCCAGGCACTGGCCCTCTTTGTTGTTGTTCTAACTTCCAAATGATTGTGTGAGAGTGTATATGCAGGAAGCGTGGTGTGAGAGAGTGCATGAAGAGCTCGAAGAACAACTTTGTGGGGTTAGTTCTCTCCTTCTACCTTTATGTGGCTTGTGGGGTTTGACCTCTAGTCTTTAGGCTTGCAGGGTAGGCACTTTTACCCACTGAACCCTCTTACCCTCCCCCACACTTGTAGAATATTAGTTAAAGATGTGCTCCATTTGTTTATGCTGTGGAATATTTGTTTATGATGCAAAGCTGTGTTGCATCCTTTTGTGTTGCATTTGTTTAACTCTGTGAAGCTGTGTTACTTTGCCTGTCTGAAACACTTGATTGGTCTAATAAAGAGCTGAACGGCCAATAGCAAAGCAGGAGAAAGGATAGGCGGGGCTGGCAGGCAGAGAGAATAAATAGGAGAAGTCTGGGAAGAAAGATGAAGGAATGAGAAAAGGAGAGAGGATTCCAGGGGCCATCCACCCAGCTATACAGCAAGCCACGAAGTAGGAAGTAAAGAAAAGGATATAGAATAGAGAAAGATAGAAGCCCCAAGGCAAAAGGTAGATGGGATAATTTAAGAAATGCTGGCTAGAAGTAAACCAAGCTAAGGCAGGGCGTTTCCAAGTAATAGTAAGTCTCCATGTGTATTTATTTGGGAGCTGGGTGGCGGGCCCCCAAAGAATAAAAGAGTAAAGAGTAAAAACAACCGACAACACCACACCTTGGTGTTTTGAGGCAGAGTTGTCCCTTGGCCTGGAGCTGTTCGCGGGAGTCACCCAGTAGGCTGACTGGCGAGTGAGTTCCAGGGACCTGCCTGTTTCTGCTCTTTCAGTGCTGGGGTTACAATGCATGCCACCACGAGCTGCTGCTGCTCTTTCCTTTCTGTCTAGGTTCTGGGGATGGAATGCGGGCCCCTTGCTTGCAAGGTGAACACTCTCTAACATCCCAGCCTGGTAAGAGAAGTCTTTAGCTGCCTCATTTTACAGTGGGGAGGGATGGGGTAGAGACTTAGGTCACTTAGGTCACTTTCTCAGACCTCCCTGCTGATCTGTAATGACCCAGAACTGGAAGCCAGGTCTGCACAGGCTGCACTCCTTCCTCCCATCCTCTCTCTCTAACCACACCCCCTCCTCAGTTTCAGCACTATTCTGAGCATTTTCAGGGAACTCACCCTCTGGTGAATACTCCAAAAACACTTGTGGAATTGAGACACACCCCAAGCTAGGCTTGTCCACCAGACAGAAGAACCAGGCCTTCAAAGAAGTGGAGAGCAAAGCCAGCATGCAGCAGGGAGGGACCGAGGGACCGGGACCTAAATGCTCCCCGCACTGCTTCCCCTGACACATCCATTCCAAAGGGGAAGGGGTTCCAAATGAATCTGAGTTATTCTGCAAAAGTGGGACAGAGAATTCAAAGCACACATTGCCAAGTCATTCGAGAGAGACCACTAGGAAAGGATTCGACTCCAGCTGAGCAGAAATTGAATGTTGGCATCCACCCAGCTCAGAAATAAGGTCAGTTATTTCAAATTGTGTCCCAAGGAAAGCCCGGGTGTCACCAGCGATTATCCTCAAAGTCCCCTAGAAAGCATGGTGGGGGTGGGGGCAAGCATGCACGCATTATCAGTGTGTTTCCCTCTGCATTAGCTCTGATCTGCTCCTTCCCTGCTCGGCTTCTGTGTACAGGGTTTACTCCACGCCCATAGCTGCCAGGCTACCCTGAGTCATCTAAAAGCTCCCTTCTTTACAGCAGTAAGTCTTTGTCTGTACTGCTCCGGTGTACTGCATACTTCTTGGGGAGGGCAAGCCATCGTTCTTGTTGATCTTCAGGAGGCAGCCAATTATGGATTTCTACAATTAGGATTCTGAAACATTGGCCATTTGAGCCAAGCCTACTCTCATCCAGAGGCCCCTAGGGCTTATTCTAGTTATGAACACAGTACAATGCCCACAGACTTTCAGAGCGCCCTGGAGAAAAGATTCTATGTTGACCAGGTCTTCCTGATAGACAGCTAGCTCATGAGCCGGCATGTTTTGAATATTGGAAGGTTTGGTATGTCACAGGCTGACAACAAAGAATTCCTCCAGCGGCCCAGTGGGGCCTAGTTCTATTCCGGTTATGTTAAACTCTGTCTTGGTTAGGGTTTTATTGCTGTGAATAGATGCATGACCATGGAAACTCTTATAAAGAAAAATATTTAATTGGGGCTTGCTTACAGATTCAGAGGTTTAGTCCATTATCATTATGGAGAGAAGCATGGTGGCATGCAGACAGACATGAGGCCAGAGAAGTAGCTGAGAGTTCCACATCTGTATCAGCAGGCAGCAGGAAGAGAGAGTAACACTGGGCCTGACTTGGACTTATGAAACCCCAAAGCCAACCCCCAATGACACACTCTCTCCTACAAGGCCACACCTACTCCAACAAGGCCACACATCCCAGTAGTACCGCTCCCTATGAACCTATGGGGGGCCATTTCCACTCAAACCACCACAAACTCTAAGGGTTACCAGGGTCTGCCCTGCTCCTACTCCAGTGAATAGAAATGGAACCTGCCCAGCCTCACAGCAGAGAAGGAGAACAAACTTCCCCAGCATAACAGAGCTGCGGGACACTGGTTATAAACACGGAGGAGAAAACAGCAGGAGGGAGGCACCCATCTTGAAAACTCATATGGTAGAAGTGCCGACCACACAAGCCTGGTGGGAAGAAGGATACAACACAGTAACCACATTGATCTTTCCAGAGGTGTAAAAGAGGCAACTTCCGCCTCGTGAGGATTTCATGTTTCACTTGGACACCACTCAGTATGAAGGTCTCATTTGTTCTTATCTTGTTCCCCTCTGGAATTCAACCTTGGGACCTGACCTTTCTGGATCCTGGCCATCCCTGACACAGGAAGTACAGTGTGTGCACCATATCCTAGACCGAGCCTGGAGTTAGTTCACGTCACTGGTGCCTCAATAACAACAGCCCTAAACCCGGAGCCTTCATGACCCCGGGATGACTCACTGTCATATTAACTCCTGATCTTTTTGTATAGTTGTCAGACTTCACAGCTGTCAACTTGACACAAACCTAGAGAAACCTGAGAAACACAACGGAAGAGCTGCCTCAATCAGATTGGTCTGTGGGACATTTTCATAATTGGTAACTGATGTAGGAGGGCCCATCCCACGGTGTGTGGTGCCATTCCTAGGCAGGTGGAGGCCTGGAAAGCAGCATTCCTTCGTGGACTCTGCTTTAGTTACTGCCTTCTGGGTCTTGTCTTGGCTTCCCTCAGTCATCCTTTGGTCCATGTTTCTATTACAGTAACAAGGAAGCAAATCAAAACAGTTGCCAATCATTTACTCATTGAACAAGTATAACAGAAAGCCTGTCATGACAGACACTGTCTCTGGTGAGTAGGAAGCAAAACATGGTGTCCCTGGTATCACAGGAAGACAAGAAAGCCAACCCAAACCATATCATGCTACTCTCTCTTGTTGCTGTGGTAAACCCCCTGGCAAAGGCTACTTAGGGAAGAAAGGATTTGTTGTGGCTCAAAATTCAAGGGTACAGTCAGTCCGTCATGGAGAGGAGCATGAGGCAGCTGGTCACATCATATCCCCAGTCAAAAAGGCAAAGAGATGGCCGGGTGGAGGTCGTGCACGCCTTTGATCCCAACACTTGGGAGGCAGAGGCAGGTGGATCTCAGTGAGTTCAAGGCCAGCCTGGTCTACAGAGTGAGTTCCAGGACAGCTAGGATTGTTACACAGAGAAACCTTGTCTTGAGAAACAATCAAACAAACAAAAACAAAAAGCAAAGAGATGAATGTGTGTGCTTAGCTATATTTCTCATTTTTATTCAGTTTGGCAATTAAAATGGGTCTCCTCATCTGAATCTAGAAAAGCTCTCCCAGACATGACAGCATAGACATAGACATAGAATAAAACAGCATAGATAATCTCTCACAGGCAGGCCCTGAGATTGTACCCTAGATGTCAAGCTGACATTGTTAACCATCACAGCATGTTGTGTGGTGTCCAGCTCTAAGTCGGGGAAAGTCATGGTAAAGGGATGAGGAATTAATGAAGGGTCCTGGATGGGGCTGCAGTTTTATAAGGCAAAATAGGACTCTGAGAAGGCAACACCTGAGTGGGGACAGAAGAGGTGGTGGAGGAGTGAGTGAGTCACATGCCATGTGCATGTGATCTAAGCATCAGGGAATGGCTTGTGTGGTCAACACTTCCACCATGTGAGAGATCTCTATATATTATATAATATACATATATAAATATAACTATTTATTTGTGTGTGTGCAAGTTCTCAAACTTGGGCACCAGGGCTTGGTGGCACATGTCTTTGCCTTTGAACCATCTTGACAGCTCAAGGGTTTTGTTTTTTGTTTTTTGTTTTTTTTAAGAGTGCCCAGAGAGCTCAGTGAGTAAAGCATCACACTTTTAATAAGTTGTGGGTTTTTTGTTTTTTGTTTTTTGAGTCAATCTCATGTGGTCTAAGTTGATCTTAAACTCTCCTCAAGTAGCAGAGGACCTTGACCTGTAACAGGAGGAAGAAGAGCATGGGTAGAAAGGTAATGCAGAGAAAAAGAAAAGATCAAGAGATTGGGAAAGAGGGGTGTGTGTGTGTGTGTGTGTGTGTATATGTGCATGCGTGTGTATGTACATGCGTGTGTGCATGTGTGTGTGCGCACACGTGTGTGTGCATATGTGCATGCGTATGTGCATGTGTGTGTGCATATGTGCATGCGTATGTGCATGTGTGTGTGTATGTACATGCATGTGTGCAAGTGTGTGTGTGTGTGTGTGTGTGTGTGTGTGTGTGTTCTCCAATAATATGAAAGTCTGAGAGCAAAATTAGATAAATATAAGAAGGGGAATGAAAAATTTTAAAAACCCTTATTTTTTAAAACAGAACACAAGACATTAAAAACAATATTGACTGGAGTGGCGGCACACACCTTTAATCTCACCACTAGGAAGGCAGAGGCAGGTGATCTCTGCAAGTTTGAGGTCAGTCTGGTCTACATAGTGAGTTCCAGGCCAACCAGGGATACATAGTGAGACCCTGTCTCAAAAAAACTAACAATAATAGTAACAACAAAACCCAAATAATAACTCCTCCCCAAACATACACACACACACACACACACACACACACACACACACACACACACACACACACACCCAATGTTGAAATACAGTAGGAAAAAGGAGTTCAGAAACATGAGGGGGCCAACAAGAATAAAAAGGGAGGAAATAAAAAGATACTGTTCAAAAATTTGGAAATATCAGCATTAGAATATATCAATGAGATAACAAATAACAATTGTAAAAGTTGTAAAATTACTAATTAAGTAAAGATACTGTTTGAAGAATAATATAAAGGAAAAAGAGAGGAACAAAGACAGGAGGAGATGCCGGAGCATCTTTTCTCAGTTGGAGCTGCCATGTGTACGCATGGAATCAGGAAGACATAAACTAAATCTAGTCTTCCCGCCGGGTGGTTCCCAATCCCGTGTTGGGTAAGTGTCTGATGTCCACCCTGGTCTGCACCGGAGTAGCTTCCCTGAGTACCAGGGGCCTTTCACAGCCCGGTTTAGCTGTGAAGTGTTTCTCTCAAGATGGCGTCTAGCCACGGCCTTCTGAGTCTTTAGAGGGTGACAACATGGGACTCCTCTCTGCTGGGACCCATTCTCCCAAGGAACTACTGAGAGCTTTGAGCACAGTCTCTTCACCAGAGTCACCTGGCTGCCTCCTGCTTCCCCTCCCCCACTGGGGAGTGGGTCACCTGAGCTGTGCTCAGCTTGTTTTGCCCACACCTCCTCCTCCTCCTCCTCCTCCTCCTCCTCCTCCTCCTCCTCCTCCTCCTGGTCAGTTCTTTTCTTCACTCTTCACTTCCAGCTGTCCTGTTTCTGAAGCTCTCTCTCTGTGGAATAGTCTATTTAAAGTCTTTTATTAGCATGTGTTGATTATGCAGAGTAATGGGTTTCGTCACAGCATTTTCATATATAATGTATTTCCCCCTCTTATCCTTCCTCATCCTCACTCCTGCTAATTCTCCCTCCTTTTCCTGACTAGCCTCCTGTCTACTTTGATGCTTTTTTTTAAAGGACGCATTGTGTTGCATTAGGGATGTTTATAGGAGTTTGGGTGGCGGTTTGTTTACAGGAGTGTGGGCACCTTGCTATTGGTTATACCACTGAAGAAAATATCTCTCCCTGCCCCCAATCACTCGTTGGAGGGGCAGGGCCCCATGTTCTGTTCTCCTTGTTCTGTGATACTGCTACAAGTCCAACCCTGGGACTATCTTGTTCAGATAATTACAGCTTGTGAGTTTAAGAATGCAATGGCCACGTCATACCCAGGAGTCAACATTCCACACCACGTCCCGCCCTTCTTCTGGCTCTTACATTCTTTCTGCCTCTCCTTCTCTGTGTAGCCCTCTGTGTAGAGTGCCTCTGCCTCCTGAGTGCTGAGATGTGTGTAACATGCGTGTGCAATGCCCATGGAGGCCAGAGAGGGTATTGGATCCCCTGGAACTGTGACTGTGGAGTTACAGGCAGTAGTTAGCTGCCATGTGGGTGCCGGATGGAACCCAGGTCCCCTGGAAGAGCAGCCAGTGCTCCAGACCTCTGAGCTGTTTGTCTAACCTAAGACTTTTTTCTTATGTTTTAAAGAAAACAACAAACAAATGGAAACAAACCCAAACAGTGACACCGTTACTTTCAGATAATTCTTTACCTTTGTGAAGGGATAGGCCTGTGTGTAGTATATCTGTGCATATTTGTTCATATGTGTGCACATGTATGTGTGCATTTATGTGTAGTGATAGGTGTAAACACTCATACAGGTGTGTGTGTACACTTGTGGAGGGCAGAGGCCGGTGTCTAGTATCTTCTTCTATTGCTGTCCAGGGATGTCTTCCTTATTTTTTTAAGTTTTCTTTCTTTCTTTCTTTCTTTCTTTCTTTCTTTCTTTCTTTCTTTCTTTCTTTCTTTCTTTCTTTCTTTCTTTCTTCCTTCCTTCCTTTCTTTCTTTCTTTCTTTCTTTCTCTCTTTAGTGTGTGTGTGTGTTCCCTTGATTACACCTCCTAAGCTCCACTTGAGATTTTTTTTTGTCCAGAGCTGTATTATTGCCACTGAACCCACAGATGAGGGTACAATCCCAGAAATACGACTGCACCCAAAAGATCAGTGGTTTTCTTGGTCCTTGATGCTTAAGTTAAGACAAACAAAAAACAAGCAGTCAATTCTGTTTTATCTTGTACAAGATTTTTCAAGAGATTTTTTAAAAGGTGGGCTCGGTGGCTGCCTTAGAGTTTCTATTGCTGTGATAAAACACCATGACCAAAAGCAATTTGAGTAGGAAAGGGTTTATTTCAGCTTATATTTTGTAGTCCATCACAGTGGAGCATCTGGGTAGGTTGCCTGGAGGAAGGAGCCTGGAGGTAGGAATTGAAGCAAAAAGCCATGGAGGGATGCTGCTCACTGGCTTGCTCAGTTTGATTTCTTATGCATCCCAGGACTACTTGGCCAGAGTTGGCACAGCCCACTGGAGGTTATGCCCTCCCACTTCAATCATTAATCAAGAAAATGCCCCACAGGTTTGCCAGCAGACTAATCTTTCTGTTTATTTCTTTATTTATTTATTACATATCCAGTGTTCTGCCTATGTGTCTGCCTGCAGGCCAGATGAACTCAGGACCTCTGCAAGAGCAGATGGTGCTCTTAACCACTAGCCGTCTCTCTAACCCCCAACAGGCTAATCTTATGAAGGCGTTTTCTCAGTGGATGCTCCCATTTCCCAAATGACTCCAGCTTGTGCCAAACTGACATAAAACTAACGAACACAGTGGTTCATGCTTGGGATCCCGGCACATGGGAAGAAGAGTCACAAGTTCAATTCCAGATTCTAAGTCATCCAAGGACCCTGTTTTGAAAAATTGGAAGGGAGAGAGAGTATTTTTTTTAAAAACCCTACCTTGGCAAAACATGTTTTAATCCAAATTCCAAGCAAATTGTTAAGAGGGACTGTGTAATCATCTGTAGCAAAAATTTAGAAATCTAGCATAAGACACTTGGGTTGCTTCTAAGGCATCTTAAGAACATTCAGTCTGTTATTTATCTCCTCAGTTTCTCTGTCATTAACATTTCAGTAATAGAAGTTTCTTCCACTTTCCTATCTCTCCCTGTATTTTTCAAGTTCTCTCTTACTTATGATTTATTCATATTGACTGCTGTGTTTCCCCAACACCACGAGGCTGAGACTGATGCATCGAAGCCTTCTGGGACTCCACCATGCCAATTATTTTCATCGCATTCGCTGTCTGTTGTCTCCTCAGCAATAAGGCTCGAGGAGACATTCCAGCATGCTCTTTAAGTCATCCCACTTTCTGTAATTTTATCTTGGAATGATGTAGGACTTGAAAGTAGTTGTTTAAAAAAAAAAAAGAAGACAGTAATTGAGGGGCTGGGAAGATGGCACCAGGGGTCAGAGTAACCGCTGCGAGAGCAAAAGAGCTGAGCTCATTTGGCTGCACAGCTCCATTACTCACGTAGAAGCTGGGTGTGTGTAGCCCTGACACTGGGGGATGGACACAGGTAGTTCCCTGGGTGTCTGTAGCCCTGACACTGGGGGATGGACACAGGTAGATCCCGGGGGCTCAGCTCAGCCAGATGTCAAGCTCCGGGGTCAGTGAGAGACCTTGTCTCAAAACTAAGGTGGGCAATGATACAGGAAAACAATCAGCATCCTCATTTGGTCGCTACAAATGTGCACTCGCACACGCGTGCGCGCGCGCACACACACACACACACACACACACACACGATTTTTAAAGAAAAGAGGTATTGATCTATATGGTGATTTGAAACCATTAAAAATTAGATGTATAGGCTTAATAATAGAAAATCCGTCCACAAAATTTCTAAATTTATTTATTTATTTTTAGATTCATTTGCTTTATATCATGTGTATGAGTGTTTGCTGGCATGTATGTTTGCATGTTGTACTGCTGGCATAGCCAGTGCCCTGGGAGGACAGAAAAGGACATCAGATCCTCTGGAACTGCAATTACAGATGGTTGTGAGCCACCATGTGGGTGCTGGGTACTGAACCCTGATCCTCTGCAAGGGCTCGTAATAATGAGTCATTTCTCCAGTCCAAGTTTATACAATTTTAAAACAATCTCAAGGGCCAGTGAGATGGTTTTATGAGTGAAACCTCCTGTTGCCAACCTAAATATCCGAGTTTTAACCCTGGGCCCCACACAGTGAATGGAGAGGACCAAATTGTCCCACAAATTGTCAGCACACCTCCACAAAGATCAGGGAATGTCCACATTCACACAATAAACAGTTTAAAAAATGTAGTAAAAATTTATTAACGATCTCAGAGAACACGCATTGGATCGATGCTTTCTTGCCTGCTCAGTATGCAGAAGGTAAAATCTATGAGATAATGATGGATTTTTTTTCCCAAATTAGGTTTGTCTTTTAAAATAATTATTAAAATCTATTTACTTATTTTATGTATATTTGCTGTGTATTTGTGAGTTTATGGACACCCTGTACATAAAACTAGAGTTACCGACAGTTGTGAGCTACCATGTGGGTGCAAGTCCCCTGCTGGAGCAGCCAGTGCTGCTAACCACTGAACCATCTAGCCAACACCAATCGCAGATCTCTTAGTTCAAACTCCTTGCAGTAATGGTTGGGCTGATCTGCCTCCGAGGCTTCTACCTAGAAATTATGTTAGCTCTTAAAGCTTCTAAAATGGTAAGTTTGATTTCAATTTACAAATTCCTTTAACATTTCATAAAAATAAAAAATCAAAATATACTTCTCTTAAAATTTATTCTCCTTTATGTGGGGATGAATCAAACCACTTAAAATCTGTATATGGAGAGGCCCACCTGCCCGGCGCGTAGCACGACCAAGAGCAAATCTATGGTGGAGAAATGGGAGAGAAAGAAAAGCGGAGTGGTTCGTGTGCTGTGGAGAGAGGTGGGACTGGGGAGGTGACAGTAGTGACCGAACAGGCTGATGCGAGTGGCCTGCGCTGCCAATGAGAGCCATGTCTGGGTCTGTGGCCCTACGGCAGCCGGGGTCTGTGTTGATGTCCGTGGCCCATGTTACCACCAAAGGCCATGCGGATGCCTGTGGTCTGTTCTGCTGCCGAAAGCCGTGTGGATGTCCGAAGGCCAGGCTGAGCTGGTTCTGCCCCTTGGCTGGCCCTGCCCCCACCAGCCCTGGTGGCATGGGCACGAGAGAGCTGGCCCCGGTGGGCTGAGCATGAGAGAGATGACCCCGGCCCTCGCTGGCTGCCACATTTGGGGAAACTGACCCTGCCCCTTGCCAGCTGCAGCGAGGTGGCACCAGTGACAGTGTGGGCTGACCAACTTAGCTACCACTTAGGCCCACATCCAAGGTTTTGAGTTGGCTACTCCAACATCTACCCCATCTATGACCTGCTGGAGGATGTGAAAAGACTGGTCCTGTGGCACCACAGCCATAGGATCTCCGTGACTCAAGACATCAGCAGGATATCAGAGAGGAGTTTGAGGGTCCAGTATTGATGGTGCACCAGAAGCCAGAGGCCTTTAACCAGACCAACAACTCATTACAATGAACATTTACAAGTAAAGTTGTTTGGGCGAAAGTGTGTACTGTGCAACACACCAAAGCTCCCGATACCACCACGAGTGAATATGTGATTGGGGGGGGGGCAAGATGGAGAATCAAAGTGGGGTACTTTTTATTTATTTTTTTCTTTTGGAGTTGAGGCTACAAGGGTTGAGGGCAGACATGGAAGGACTGGGACATAAGCGGGACTGGGGTGCATGATGGGAAATTCCCAAAGAATCAATAAAAAAAATTAGTAACTTGAAATTCAATGATTAGTCACAGCAAAAAGCAAAATGGTATTTCACTAGTCTGTTAAAAGGTCAAAATTAAGTATTCAGGCTTTCTGTAAACAGGGAAATCAGAGAAAACAAAGGAACCTGCTTGGATTTTATGCTGAAGGAGACCCATGGGACTTCGGTGCTCTAGAAGTCAAGTGCACCATTTCCATCTCCCAGTGAACTTGGAGTGACCAAGCTAAACACTAAACAGCTAAGCTGAACAGCTAACCCCTGCAAGGTGGTCAAGTCTGGGAGCGAAGCGGCCAGTGGGGATCTGTCACATCAAAGGTCACTTTCGAGCTATTGAGTCTCAACAGGAGGTTCTGTTTGGATATGACTTCCACTCTGGTTTGCACGGAAGCATGCAGTCTTTAGTGTTGGTGGACGCTAGACAGGCAGGTTTGCTAACCTGATAACGTTTACTGGAAAGCCCCCAACCAACACTCACGGTGCTTTTGAAGTTATCTTCCAACACACATACGGTTGTGGTCTCAGGAGAGGCGGTGCTATGTGGAGGGCAGAACGGCCTTGTTGTATAGGCAGATAAGCCCTGGAGAAGGCAGGAAAGTGAAACCTCTTCAATGGAATGAGGTGCACAGCTCTTCCTGGAATGCCAGAAACGATGTGGTCTTACAGCCTGCTGATCCTTGCTGTCTGATGAGGCAGGCTGTGCCCCTATGCCCCAGAATTGATTTCTCTCAGACAATACCGTTTCCCCTTAAAGCCTTGAGCATTACTTTTAGATCATAAAACTCATCCTTATGAGAGATGTCACTTGTGCTTTACAACAGCCTAAGCGACTTCTGTGTTATCTTCGGGCCTGGCCAACCCTGCCTCCACAGGCACTGTGTTTACCTCAGTCCTTCTCCCTAGACCCTTTTCTTGAGCACTGTGTCCAAGCCAACAAGAAGCCATCTTATGGATGAAGTCACGTGTACTTTGCAAAGAGCTCCAATGTAAACATGTCTTAAGCTTTGCTGTACTCATGGGGCTGAGTTCATTGTCACCTGAGCACCTTTTCCAAAACTGGGCTGTGTTTAAGTGGGGCTGAAGTAAAAGGATCTGGGCCAGACTCTAGAAGTCCTGGCCGACCAGCAGTGACAATAAAATCAGGCTGAGCTGAGCTTCATTCTTACCTCACCCTGATTGGGTTTTCCCTGCCAACTATAAAGTCTGCAGAATAATGACCACAGTGCTGCCTAACTGAGGATGAGCAAAGAATGTTCTTCTTGTTCCAGCTAGTATGACAGAAACAGATAATCCTTGCCAAATCTCTTTAGTGCCACATTTTTCATAGTTTTTTTTTTCTTTTTGTTGGTAGATTTGCTCTTTAGGATGTTTCTAGGGGGCCTTGGAGAGATGGCTCAGCAGTTAAAAATCCTCTAAAGGACACGATTCAGTTCTTAGCATCCATGTTGGAAGGCTTAATAATCACCTGTAACTTCAACTCCAGGAGATCTGATGCCCTCTTCTGGCCTCTGAGGGCAGTGCACTCATGTACACATACTGTACATATGAGCATGCATCCCTGCCCCCCCCATAATTAAAAATAAATCTTTTTAGTTGGGTATGGTAGTGCACACATTTAATCCCAGCACTTAGGAGACAGAGTCAGGTGGATCTCTGAGTTTGAGGCCAATCTGGTCTATATATTGAGTTCCAGGCCAGCCAGAGCTGTACCCTGAGACCTAGTCTCATAAATAAATAAATTATTTACTTTAAAAAACAATGTTCTTTTTTTTTTTTTTTTTTTTTTTTTTTTGGTTTTTCGAGACAGGGTTTCTCTGTGTAGCTTTGCACCTCTCCTGGAACTCACTTGGTAGCCCAGGCTGGCCTCGAACTCACAGAGATCCGCCTGCCTCTGCCTCCCGAGTGCTGGGATTAAAGGCGTGCGCCACCACCGCCCGGCAAAAAACAATGTTCTTAAACACACAGAAGTTGTAATATGAATTTGAGAAAATAAGTGTGTTAATTATTTTTATCCTTTTCTGTGAGGAAATAAGAGAAAAGTTAGAAGTACTGAAAATACTGGGGAAAAGTTCATGTAGCTACTGCATGTAATCTCACTGAACAAGATTTTGTTTATCTCTCATTTACTTACTTACTTATTTGATATTATTTGTTTGCCTCTCCTTTAAAAAACAATGTAGGGGCTGGAGAGATGGCTCAGAGGTTAAGAGCACTGACTTTCTTCCAGAGGTCCTGAGTTCAATCCCAGCAGCCACATGGTGGCTCACAACTATTTAGAATGAGATCTGGAGCCCTCTTCTGGCATGCAGGAATACATGCAGACAGAATACATAATAAATACATAATATATAGTAAATAAGTAAATCTTAAAAAACAAAAAACCCAATATAAAACATGGCAGATAAAGTGGAAAGTCTCCTCGTTCTATTATTTCCTCTCCTTCCTTGGGGCAATGGCTGTTACAAATTTTTTTGAGCAGCCTTTATTCTGTATTTAGTGCATTTTTCACCGGAAAGCTAGATTTAACGGTATTGCATTGATTCTTGTCATTTTCATCCTTGACTTTGGGCATGTGATTGAACAGATTCAATAAGTATGGTGGCACACACCCACTATCTCAGCGCATGGAAAGCAGAGGCTGGACGATCATGATAGCTCAAGGTCAGCCTAGTCTACATAGTAAGTTCTAAGCTAGCTAGGACTACAAGAGGAGCCTCTGTCTCAAAACCAATCAACCAACCAACCAACCAACCAACCAATCAATCAACCAATCATCAATCAAACAAAGTTAGTTTTATTTCTTTTAATGACTCTAGTATCTCATCACATGAATACTGTCATATGTATTATTCATCCCCACACTGGTATTCACAATTACTTTATTGCTATTTTAAGCAGGCCTGGAATGAGCATCTTGGATTTTTTTTCTCCTTGTGTACACATGCAAAACGTTTTCTTTAAGCACATATGCCTAAAACTGGAATTGCTAGATCAGTGAATGAACATATTTAGTTGTATGAAATGGTTTCCAACTGGCTTTCAGACACTTGGAGTTTATATTCTTGCACCCAATCTGTGAGAACTCAGAAAAAGCCTGAAAAATGTTTATGTTAGACTCTTTGGAGATGTCTATTTGAGCAGCCTGAGGCTGGAAAATCTTAGGCTCCTTGGAGGCGAAGAAGAATGAGTTTCTTTTCTGTCCAGTGGCTTCTAGTTTTTGCCATGCGATCTAAGAGCTAGGTAGCCACTAAAATTGTGCCTACCACTCTGTGTGTATGTGTGTGTATGTGTGTGTGTGTGTGTGTGTGTGTGTGTGTGTGTGGTGTGGGGGGGGTGGGAATAGAATTCACTCATGCTAGGCAAGTACTCTTGTCAAGTACTGAGTCAATCTCCAGTGCTTAACTTGGATTAAATAATTTTGGAGACAGAGTCTTACTCTGTAGCTCGGGCTTTCCTACAACTTGTTATCTAACATAGGCTAGCCTTGAGCCCACAGTGATCCCCGCCTCAGCTTCCTGATGGTGGAAATTAGAGGCATATGCCATCACATCTGACTTAAAATTGTGTTTTCAGTACTACCTCCGATGTGGGAAATGTTCGCGGTATAATATTTAATGTGCAAGGACCACCAGAGCACCTAGCTTTGATGGTGCGTCTGTGAGCCAAGCGAAGGCGGGAGGAAGGATAACAGTGACAACAACGGCTTCTCTCAGCCTTGCTTTTTCTTTCCCTGTTCTTGTGTTTTCTGAACTTTCTCAGAATATGATGTTTTTACAATCAGAGAAAACCTGAATAAGCATTAAATAATGATAAGTAAATGTCAAAGTCCTAGTCCTTTATTGTTACTGCTTGTCTGAGACAGAATCTCACTGTGTAGCCTTGATGGGCCTGGAACTCACTCTGTAGACCAGGCTGGCTTTGAACTTGCAGAGATCCACCTGCCTCTGCTTCCTGAGTGCTGGGATCTAAAGGTGTGCGCCACCCCAACTGCCTACTCCCCTAATCTTTGTTAAAACCTCCAAATCCCAAGATCCAAATCAAGAATTATTTTCTTAATTTTTAATTAAAAATGTATAAGTATCTGTGTGTACCTGTGTGGAGGTATGTTCATATTTGAGTATAGATGCCTTCAGGGGCCAGAAGAGAATATTGGATTCCCTGGAGCTGGAGTCACAGGCTGTTGTGAGCCATCTGATGTAAGTGCTGGAACTAAAGTCCTATGCAAGAGCAGTATGTGCTCCCAACTGCAGAGCCACCTCCCCAGTTAATCCCGGGGACTACCAATTCTGTTGCTTAGGTCTGAAAGAACATACCCTCCTAAGATGACTCACTTGCATGCACTTTCTTGCTGTTTAGCATTTCATCCTTGTGTTCCTTGTCTCCTCTCACTGAATAACACAGGAGCCTCAAGGCCCCACCTTAATTCTACATTGCTCTTCAAGGTCGAGTACCACTCCGGTGACCCATTTTTCAGTTTAGTGTGATGAGGGTGGACGAGAAAAAACGGATGGGTGGTAGCAGGAGTGAGGAGTGGCCCGTGAAACATCATTGAAGAGCCACAGAACTGCCAGGACACTGGACGGCATTTGTGTGGAAACTGCTGAAGGGACTAGGCATTCTGCAACTAAGCATCATAGACCGGTGTGTGACGGTAGAGCAAATTCGCTTGTGCCAGCTGCAGAAATACTCGGCAGCGCTTGCCTATGTGTGCACAGTTAAGACTCAAAGCAACCGTGTAGATGATTACTTGGCAGCAAGTGCGAAAAAATTCTGATATTCTTGCCAAATTTTTTTTTTTTTTTGGTTTTTCGAGACAGGGTTTCTCTGTGTAGCTTTGCGCCTTTCCTGGAACTCGCTTTGGAGACCAGGCTGGCCTCGAACTCACAGAGATCCGCCTGGCTCTGCCTCCCGAGTGCTGGGATTAAAGGCGTGCGCCACCACCGCCCGGCTCTTGCCAAATTTTACTTGAATGGTCTTAAAGCTTGTTGTTAGCTTGAATTTGACTTTGGGGGGAGGCAAGTTTTCTGCAGTAGTAAGTGCATCTGTTGATATGTAAAACAAGCTGCTAGGACAGGATCTTGTCAGAAAAGCAAGGGAGGATTTACAGGACGAATGGTAGACCAGAAGGTTGAAATGGGATAAGATATAGAAAGCACACAGCATGGCTATCTTTCAGATTCCACACTGCAACTAATCTTTAAGATACCACCAATGAGCCTTTCTTTTGGAGGCAGGGTCTCATGTAACCTAACCTGGCCTCGAACTCTCTATATAGCCAAGGATAACCCTGAAGTCTTGATCTTCCTCCCTCCACCTCTTGTGTTATGGGATTTACAGACATATACTATCATGACTGGTTTAGGACAAATAAAAGTGTGTGTGTGTGTGTGTGTGTGTGTGTGTGTGTGTGTGTGTGTGCACACACGCATTGTGTGTTATACATGTATATATAAATGTTTGAATTTGTGTAGGTGCGTGTACTTGCATGTGTGTGTGTGTTGTACACATGTATATAAATGTTTGAATTTGTGTAGATGCATGTGCTCATATGAGTGAGTGTGAGTGTAGATTTCTAAGGTTGACATAGAGATTCTTCTTCAGTAACTTTCCACCTCATTCACTGAGACAGGGTCTGTTAGTTGCATCCAGAGCTTGGAGATACGGGTGCTCTAGCCAGCTTGTTCTGAGAATACCCCTATCTCCATTACCTTCCCAGACTTGAATTACAGGTGGCAGGCATTTCCATTTGACATTTACATGGGTTTGGGGGGATCCAGATAGCTGTTATCACACTTGTAGGACAAGTGCTCTATCCACTGACCTATCTCCCCAGCCCAAGACCAATAAACTGTTGACAACATCTGAGACTCTAAGGCAAGAGAAGCCTTTCAAGTTGGCATTCTGCCATGGAATTCGCCAGGAGGGAAGATAAGCCATTATATTTCCTGCTGTTCTATTGGAAGACTACATTATGGTTAGCCTTTTAATATCTGTCGTGTAAACAAAACCAAGGAAAGGCTGGGAGGGAGGCGTGGGAGAAAGGCACTGTGTCTCATTAAATCTGCTAGCCAAGCAGATAGACTGAGCTCAGCTTCCTTTCTGCCTGGCAGCAACCATCACGTGACAGGAGCTGGGTGGACACGAGTACACACTGGAGCTGCGGAGGTGGCAGCATCGCCAGTGACTGGAAGTACTGCCAGCAATCTGTGCTTCGCCGGGCTCTCTGCCCCACCTGACTGCACACAAGGCCAAGCAAGGTTATGTCATAGCCAGGATTCATGTTCGCTGGGGTGGCCTCACATGCCCGTTCCCTCAGGGTGCATCTTACAGCAAGCCTGGCCATCATGGTGTTACCCACCTAAAGTCTGCTGAAGCCTGCAGTCCGCTAGTGAGGAGGGAGGTCGATGCCACTACTGAATTCTTACTGTGTTGGTGGAGTCTGTAAATGAATTCTTTGATGTTGTATTTATTGATCTGTCCCGTAAAGCTGTCAGAAGACGCCTGACACCCAGAAGATTACTGAAGTCTGAAAGCACAGGCAAGTTGGTGGGCTGACATCTGTAAGTTTCACGGCATTATGGATGGTTCTCACCATGCATTGGGGAGGACAGTACTCTCCAGCTCTGCAGTTAACACTAACATAGGCAATGTGCATAAAATTCCTACCCAATAGACAGTTTAGGACAGTCATGACAGCTTAAGGTGTTGGCTGCCTGCCAAAACCAGTGTGCAGGGACTGGGGAGAAGGCTCAGTGGTTAAGAGCACTGACTGTTTTCCAGAGGACTAGAGTTCAGTTCCCACCACACACAGGGCCATTACAATCTCTGTAACTCTAGTTGCAGAGGACACAGTGCCCTCTCCTGACCTCAGAGGGCATTGCACACACATGGTGCACAGACATACAGGTGAGCAAAACACTCACACTCAAAATAAATAAATCTTAAAAAAAAAAAACAACCCAAAACTGGTCTGCAGTTTATTTCATGCATGCTTTGTGGAATTATAGTAGCTAAAGTGCAATAATGTTTGAAGACCATGATGGTACGTCTTATTTCTGACAGATAAATGTGTGATCTTTGTGTTGTCATATTGGGAAGTTATGAGTATAGTGTGTGTAACATGCTGTGTAGCATCAAATGTGTCAAAGAAAGTATTTAAATGAAAGATTTTTCTTTTAAATCAAGGCCTGGCTCATATCCAGCATTGGGTCTATAGACAAAAGTAGAAGTAAAAAAAAAAAAAACACCACACCCCTGAACCCCACTCCGCAACGCTGAATGATGGACAGACAAGAGCCTGAGACCTGAAGCCGTGAGAATGGGGCTAGTGTTGCTCTTCCTCACACAAGGAGGAAGAGTAACTAGGTAAGTTCATCTAGTTAAGGATTTCACGGGAATGAATGATGAAAAGAACCATTTCTTTCTTCTATTCCTAAGCCCAGACTTAGTATAGGTTAATAATACTGAGTTGAGTTAGCTACTTGTGCATGCAGGTTCTGTTTTTATTTTATTTCTGCCAAAATTCCCAGCTCAAACAAACCACATTCATAGCAAAAGATTCCAGTTTCTCCAGGAGCAGAAATTAACCCGTAACTGTTTTCCTAATGTCAAGGGACCTTCAGTGTGAGCAACGTAGCTTAGGAGGAGAGACTTTCCCGGAGTTACCTCAGCAACCTAAAATCACGGCAACGATGGTGTGCCGCCCTTCCCTGCCAGATGTCTGTGCTCTTTTCCTGTTTTGCTCACAGCTCAATTTTGTCTTTTCTTTCTTGCTTATTTTTTTTAAATGTGTGTTTAATTTATTATCCTTGGACAATTTTCTCTATGTGTATATTGTATTTTGGTCATGTGTGTTGTAATGTATAGTAACTAACTACTGAGCCATCTCTCCATCTCTCACTTTTCTTTCTTTTTGAAAAAAAAAATCGAAATTTTTATACATTATGTTTTGATCATATTCTTTCCCTTCCCCAACTTCTCCCAGAGCTTCTTCCCTCTCCTTTCCAACAAGCACCCCCACTCCTTGCATGCCTTTGCTTGTTTGTGTGTTTGACCAGCTAAATTTTATTAGAGTTGCTGGCGTGAGCATGGGCAACTTAACAGTGGCTACATGTCAGGACATTACCTCGCCTACCCCAGCAGCCATTCACTGCCCACAGCCCTTTAGGGAGGGTGGGGCTTCACGAGCCCATCCCCCACCCGTGATGACCTGTTGAGTGGTCTGGTCTGGTTTAGGTAACTACAGATGCTGTACGTTCCTGAACGCAATGGTCATCCTGCATCCGGAAGCCAGTGTTTCACGGCACACCTCCCATCGTCTGGCTCTATATTCTTTCTGGCCCTTCTTCCAAGGTGTTCCTTGGCAACTCACTTTTTCTTTTTAAAATTGTGTGTGCCATGTGTGCACGTGTGTGGGTGGGTAGATAGGTGCATGGAGGCCAGAGGAGGGTGTCAGGTGTCTTTCTCTCTCACTCTGTCTTGTTCCTTGGAGGCAGGCCTTTTTGTTGAACCCAGAGTTTATATATATGTATATATATATTTGTCTAGGGTAGCAGCCGGCAAGCCACAGTAATTCCCCTATCTCCATCCCCCTCAGTGCCGGAGTTACAGGCTTATATGAGACCACATATGTGTATCCACATCTTTCTATGTATGCTCAGATTCAAACTCAAACATTCATGCTTGCATAGTAATGTATAATAACTAACTGCTGAGCTGTCTCTCCATCTCTCCTTTTTCTTTCTTTTTGAAAAAAAATCTAAATTTTTATACATTATGTTTTGATCATATTCTTTCCCTTCCCCAACTTCTCCCAGAACTTCCCTACCTCTGTACTTACCCAACTTCATGTTCTTCCTTTCTCTCTCAAAAAATAAAAGCAAAAAACAAAAGAACCAGAAAAACAAATATCAAAGATCAAAACAAAGAAGCTAAAAAAAAAAAAGACAGGGAAAGAAGGAAGAAGAAAAAAAGAAAGGAAGAAAGAAAGGAAGGAAAAAGGATGGAAGGAAGGAAGAAAGAAAGGAGGAAAGAAAGAAAAGAAAATCAGTAAGACAAAAAATCAAAACAAAAAAAAAGTGTACCAAAACAAAACACGAAGTGGTTTTGTGTTGGCTAATGACTCCTGGGCATGAGGTCTTCCCTGGAGTGTGGTTGATACACCTAGTGACATTTCACTGGAGAAAACTGATTTTCCCTTGCCCAGCAGGTGTCAATTGCAGATAGTTTCTTGGTTAAGGATGGGACTTTGCGCTCCTCCTTCTCCATCCTGGTCCTACCTATAAATGTCTGTGCAAAGATGTTTATGTCTCAGGCTGTATTTCCTGAGGCGAAGCTCTGAGGAAGATACTAGAGTGCAAGGAATTCACTGGAGAGCGTTTGAGGGTTCAACAACCAGGACAGGAAGAAGAATTATTAAGTGAAGGGATAAATTGACCTGCAAAACAGGTTCAGCAAAGGCCACACGTAGTCCTTAGGAGCTGTCCCAAGTTGGGGCAAGGGACTAGACCTTCATTTCCCCCACAATCACCCACTGGTGTAAACTGCTTAGAAACATGGTCTGACCTGTGTGAGGCAGTTCTCTTTAGCAGAGGGCATTCACCAGACAGAGTGGACGGAGGCTGCGGAGCAAATTCTTTAATCAGAGCAGGATGTTGGACCGGCACTGTCAGCCGGCTCCAGGGAGCCATCAGCTCATCTGTGCACACTGGAGACTCCAACTCACAAAGAAATTTGGGTTGTCTATTTTTTTGAGATGCTGTCTCATGTAGACCAGGTTGGCCTCAAACTTGTTCCGTAGTCAAGGAGGGTCTTGAACTTCTGATCCCCTTGCCCTCACCTCTAGAGTGCTGGGACTACAGGCATGTATCACTATGCCTGGTTTATGTGGTACTTGGCATTCAACCCAGGGTTTCATGAACGATAGGCAACCATTCCAACTGAGCGACACTCCCAGATTCACAGTAATCTTTCTTTCTTTCTGTTTTTTTTTTTTTTTTTTTAAGTTATGGAAGTGTGTCCTGAGGATCAAACTCAGGCCATCAGGCTTGGCAGCAAGTGCTCTTAATCTGCTGAGACATCTTGCCTTCTGGTTTGGTGTTTTGGGTGACAGTGTCTTATGTAGTCCAGAATGGCCTTGAACTCCTGATTCTCCTGCCTCTCAAGTATTGAGTTCACACGCATGAGACCCCACAATCCAGTTTTGTCTATAACCTTCTTTTTGTTGTTGTTGTTGTTGTTGTTTTGTTTGTTTTTTTGGAAAACAGGGTTTCTCTGTATAATCCTGGCTGTCCTGGAACTTACTCTAGACCAGGCTGGCCTCGAACTCAAAGATCCACCTGCTACTGACTTCTGAGTGCTGGGATTAAGGCATGCATCACCACTGCCTGGCTGTCTATAGCTTTCTTGGCATTGACAATTGGTATGTTTTCTTTCTTTCCCATTAGTCAAGTTTGAAGTTTGTCAATTTTACTGTACTTCTTAAATAGCCACTTTTTTGAGTTACTCATTTCTCTTCTACTCTGTTTCACTGACTTGAATCTTGAATCTTATCTTCATTATGTACTTCCTTCTTCCTTCTTATTTCCTTTATTTTTTTTGAGGGGGTTATTTGCTCCCCCTTCTGTATTCTTTTAGCCCAAGTCTTTCTTTTTTTCTATTTTTAAAAATATTTATTTTAGCCAGGCATGGTGTCTCACACCTTTAATCCCAGCACCAGGGAGGCAACGCAGGAGGGTCTCTGAGTTCCTGGACAGCTAGGGCTGTTACACAAAGAAATCCTGTCTCAAAAAAAAAAAAAAAAGATTTATTTTATTTTTATTTTTGTGTTTGTGTGTCCATATACCTGTGTGGAGGCCAGAAGAGGGCAACAGGTCACGTGGAGCTGGAGTGACAGGTGAGCCACCTGACATGAGGGTTGGGAACTGAACCAGGACCTCACCAAAAGCAGCCAGTGCTCTAAACTGCAGGGCCGTCTCTCCAGCCCTTATTGATTTAGTTTTTTAACATTTATTTATTTATTTGTTTGTTTGTTTGTTTATTTATGTGTGTGTGTGTGTATGTGTGTGTGTGTGTGTGTGTGTGTGTGTGTGTGTGTGTGTACAGAGGACTGCCTGAGGTAACATCCTCACAAACACTGTCCCCTCTTTGGTGATAGGACCTCTCATTAATCTAGATCTCATCCATTAGGCCAGTCTGGCAGCCAGCGAACTGTGGGATCTTGTCCCTCCCTCCGAGGTGCTGGGATTACGAGTGTGCTCCACCGTGCACAGCAGTTTTACATAGGTGCTGGGATTACGAGTGTGCTCCACCGTGCACAGCAGTTTTACATAGGTGCTGGGATTACCAGTGTGCTCCACCGTGCACAGCAGTTTTACATAGGTGCTGGGATTACCAGTGTGCTCCACCGTGCACAGCAGTTTTACATAGGTTCTGGGATTACCAGTGTGCTCCACCGTGCACAGCAGTTTTACATAGGTTCTGGGATTACCAGTGTGCTCCACCGTGCACAGCAGTTTTACATAGGTGCTGGGGTTACGAGTGTGCTCCACCGTGCACAGCAGTTTTACATAGGTGCTGGGATTACCAGTGTGCTCCACCGTGCACAGCAGTTTTACATAGGTGCTGGGATTACGAGTGTGCTCCACCGTGCACAGCAGTTTTACATAGGTTCTGGGATTACGAGTGTGCTCCACCGTGCACAGCAGTTTTACATAGGTGCTGGGATTACGAGTGTGCTCCACCGTGCACAGCAGTTTTACATAGGTTCTGGGATTACCAGTGTGCTCCACCGTGCACAGCAGTTTTACATAGGTGCTGGGATTACGAGTGTGCTCCACCGTGCACAGCAGTTTTACATAGGTGCTGGGATTACGAGTGTGCTCCACCGTGCACAGCAGTTTTACATAGGTGCTGGGGATCGAACATTTTACTGACAACTACTCTCCCAGCCCCTTTCCTTCCTTTCTCTCCCCCTTTTTCCTTCCAAACCTTTCATGATAGGACGTTTTCTCTAAAAACTATTTTAACTGTATCCCACAAATTTGGGCATGGTGTGTTTTCCCCGCTCCCTCCCTCCCTCCCCCTACCCCTCCCCTTCTCTCTTTTCTTCTCTTTTTATTTTTTTGTAAAGAGGCTAGCTTCACAATTGCCTGTACAGCTGAGGATAACCTTATCCTTTGAATACACACACACACACACACACACACACACACACACACATATATATATATAAAATATATATATCATATATATAAATATAATATATATATCATATATATTGAGACAGGGTTTCACTGTGTAGCTCTGCCTGCCCTGGAACTCACTCTGTAAGACCGGGCTGGCCTTGAACTCATAGAGATCCGCTTGCCTCTGCCTCCCAAGTGCTGAGATTAAAGACATGTACCACCAAGATATTTTTTGTTCATTCTTTGAAAAATGTATACATGTTTACAATGTGTTGTGGTAATTTCCAACACAAATCCCTCCTTCCACTTCCCTCTGGTGCCCCAACACACCCCCTTTCTACCATCATTTCTTCTTTCTCCTCCTCCTCTTCTTGTTTTTAATAACCCACCAAGTTCAGTTAGTGCTGTCTACATGCATGGATGGAGGGCCATTGGCCAAAGCATGGGCTGTCTGCTAGTGACTGCTAACCCCACCCAAGGAGAGCAAAGACCATTACCTGCATTCTTTGATCACATTAAGCAAGCTTTATTTTCTGTCATCAGGGCTATCTCCCTAAATCAGGGTTTGAAAATATAGCATTCAACATAGGAAAAAGTGTGGCTTGTATAGCCCCCCTAAAAAAACCCTGCAAGCCTAGGAAGTTTTCAAAGGTTGGGGGATTTCCAGAAGAATTTTGGTTACATGGGAACTTGGCTGAACATTTCAAAATGATTTGGCAGAAGATATTATCTTATCAGGGTAAATTCAAGGTGTGAGTCAAACTCCATAGGGTGGGGAGTGTGTCAAATTCCAGAAAGGGTTTAAAGCATGGTCAACTTGAATTTGGCAGGAAACAGAAATGAACTTGTTCTGATCTTCTAACAAAATGGTTTCCATCCTTAAGATGGAGTCAGGCTGGTCCATCAGTGACCAAACCCCTGAAGAAAAATGACTTCCCCTCCCCTGACTGTTATCAGTTGCCAGCAACTTCTCGCCTAGGAATGGAGTCTCCTGAGCCCCTCTCCCATTCAGACTGGATGTTTGTTGACTGACTTGACCTTATGAGTGCCACAGCCATGGCATGTCCAGAAGACAGCACCTCACGACGCTCCTCCCCCTCCTCTGGCTCATATGTTCATTTTGTCCCCTCTTCTGAAATGTACCCCGAGCCTTGCAGTAGAATTACTGCAGATGTCCCAATTACGGCTGAGAACTCCACAGTCGCAGAGTGTCAGCACTTCGGCCGCTTATGAGTCCCTGCGTTGTCTGCTGCCCACTGTGAAGAATCTTCTCTCTACACTAATCTCCGTGTATAAAACATAAATGTGCAGAAGGTAGTTGGATAGCATGCCCACTCGGCAGCACAACCGGAGCTCTAGGTTTACCCTAGAGCAGTGGGTCTCAACATGTGGATCTCCATCCACTGGAGGATGTCAAATGACCTTTTCAGAGGGGTTGCCTAAGACCATCAAAATATCAGATATTTACATTATGATTCATAACAGTAGCAAAATTACAGTTATGAAGTAGCAACCAAAATAATTTCATGATTGAGGGTCTCCACAACATGATGATTTTTTTTTTTTTGAGACAGGGTTTCTCTGTGTAGTTTTGGAGCCTGTCCTGGATCTCACTTTGTAGACCAGGCTGGACTCGAACTCACAAAGATTCACCTGCCTCTGCCTCCCGAGTGTTGGGATTAAAGGCGTGCGCCACCACCGCCTGACTGATGAGCTTTATTAAAGAGTCACAGAATTAGGGAGGTTGAAAGCCACTGTCCTAGAGCCTAGCTTTCCCAGCCCTGGGGCCTGGACCAAGCTTACAGCATTAGATATTAATTTTTTCATGTGGAGCAGCCCGCAAATTCAATTAGAAAGCAGTTAGTTACCCGCAGTGACTGCCATGTCACTATTATATCAACAGACATTTCCTACAGCATGCAGGGTCCTTAGATGGATAAGTCCATCTTTTCCCCCAGTGGCATGGTAGCACTTTCTAGCACTATAAAAGCTAGCCCGTGGAGAGGAAGTTTGTAATGACCTTATACTTCTGATCTTCCTGTTCCACCTTCCGAGGGCTGGGATTAGAGGCCCGCAGCACCACACCCAGTTTGTGTGATACCAGGTCTCGTGCACACCGAGCAAACACTCTATTTAGCAGAACTACACTCAGTCCTCAGCTATTTCATTTAGTCTGTGTGTGGGTGTTTATTTTTCTGTTCCCCGTGCAGCAATTTATTTCCTGCGTGTCCCATTCATTTTTTATTCCCTTTACTTTTCCTGCTTTGTTTCAGAACACACACACACACACACACACACACACACACACACACACACACACACACACTAGCATTCTGTTTTCGGGGCTTCAGTGTAGCTCAGTGGTGTAGCATTTGTCTAGCATTCCATTTTAATTCTACTTTTGGCTGCTAGCTCTGCTTCGTCTATTGATGTAAGATTTACATTTCTTCTTGTTGTTTTGTTTTGTTTCTGAGACAGGGTTTCTCTGTGTAGACAGGGTTTCTCTCTTTGGCTGTCCTGGAACTCACTCTGCAGACCAGGCTAGCTTCGAACTCAGAGATCCTCTTGAGTGCTAGGATTAAAGGTGTATGCCACCACCACCCGACTTGCTTCAGTCTTGGGTTCACATAACCGTAAACGTCTCTTTCTTTCTTAAAACCTTGTTTTTAGCAGGATGGTGGCGGCGCATAGCCTCACGCGTATGTAGTCCCACTTAGCTTCAGCTGTCAGCTTGTCACAGAGTCACCTGAGGGAGTTTCAGCTGAGTGATTGCCTACTCCAGACTGACAGGTGTTCATGTCTGTGAGAGATCGTCTTGAGTGATAATTGACGTAGGAAGTCCCAGGCCATCGCGGGCGGTACTGCTAGCATTCTGACCCACCCCTTGGGGACCTGTCTGGTGTCCTCCTGACGCCATCCTACATTCCCTTTAAGATGAAGACACCTCCCCCTTTTGCTCTTCTTTCTTTCTTTCCTTCCCCGCCGTGAGGTGTGGACACCTCCCTTTTCCCTCCCTTCTCTCTTCCTCTCTCCCCCTTTCCCTGTCTTTCTATCTTCCTAATAAACTCTCTCCACGTGGATGCAGTGCCTGGGGTGTGAGTATCTGCCCACCAAGTTTCCCTCACCTGCAGGGCACCTTGGCCTGGCCAGCCAGGGCCTCCCAAGCCGTATCATAACAGGTACCGTTCCTGGGCAAGTAGATGTGGACTAACTACACAGGAAAGCTAGCTGAGCATGAGCCAGTAAACATATTCCTGCACGGTTTCTGCTCCAGGTTCCTGCCTGAAGTCCCTACCTTCACTTCCCTCAGTGTTACAGTGCTACCATGAAGTATAAGCCAGATAAACCTTTTCCTCCTCAATTGCCTTCAGGAGGAATGCCGGCCATTTTCATGAAACTCAGAACTGATCCTGGAAGACGCTGGCTAAAGTTTCTGAGTTAGCCCAGCACTGTGGTCTACAGCACTTCTCAGAAGCCTCTAGTAGACACAAGCTCTGCTTGCCTATGCCGAGGCCTCGTTCTTTGATGTCTCCCATGTTTGTTTTCTTCTTTTCCCTGTATTATTATTTATTCATTTATCCCCAGACCTTCCTGGGATTGCCTTTTATATAAATTCTTCACATCCCAAGGTTCCTTTCAGAGTCTCCTTCTTGGAAAAACATCCCAAGTCATTATCTGTGACCAAAATGATAGCACATGAATGGGTGAAATTTGGAGGGAAATGCAGCAATAAAAGATGACTTAAAAAACATAGTTAATGTTAATAATAGGAAGATAAACAATGTGTGTGATAAATGTTCTCTGTAATGTCTATTAACTGGGAACATACAGTACGATGAAGTTGACTCTGACTCATAGTTTGCTGTGTGAATAGCACATTACAGCAGAATCATTACAACTGCCATGTAGCTGAAGTTTTCTTTAGTCCTGCCTGGCCCACGGTCAGGACAAATCTCTCTCACCCGCCAGTCCCGCAGCTGCTCAGACCCAACCAAGTAAACACACAGAGACTTATATTGCTTACAAACTGTATGGCCGTGGCAGGCTTCTTGTTATCTAGTTCTTATATCTTAAATTAACCCATTTCTATTAGTCTGTAAGTTGCCATGTGGCTCATGGCTTACTGGTACCTTATATCTCACTTGTCTTGGTGGCAACTGGCAGCATCTCCTTGACTCAGCCTTCCTGTTCCCAGAATTCTTCTCTCTCCTTGTCCTGCCTATACTTCCTGCCTGGCTACTGGCCAATCAGTGTTTTATTTATTAACCAATCAGAGCAACACATTTAATATACAGAACATCCCACAGCACTGCCGTGCCATCTTTATGTCTCCTTTCACCCATCTGTATCACCTCTCTCCTTTGAGCATAGTGTTTGGAACTTTATTTCTCATATTGTATGATCATCTTCCTTCTTTACCCCGAATCTCTGGATCTGGAAAAGCTGCCTTAATTTTGCTGTTCTTCAGCGGTGTTTCCAGCCTGCCGCTAGCTTGCCTTTTCTCTCCTGGAAACGCAGCAAACCTAATAATCACCATTCTTTTCCTATCCCTGACATTGCTACCCCTGACTTCTAGATTCCTGAAGAGGTTAAATTTCATGTGCTGACCAAGCTTCCTTCTGAGAATCTTTGAACTCTTTTTGAGAATCTGTGAACCCGATTTTAAAAATGGACTTAGTTTTGTGTGTTTGGATGTTTTGCCTGCATTCATGTCTGGGTACCATGTGCATGCAGTGGGCCAGAAGAGGGCGTCAGATCCCCTGAACTGTAGCTAGAGTTTTCCTGCCTGGCCCACAGTCAGGACAAATCTCTGTCACCCGCCAGTCCCACAGCCATTCAGACCCAACCAAATAAACACAGAGACTTACATTGGTTACAAACTGTATGGCCGTGGCAGGCTTCTTGTTAACTGTTCTTACAGCTTAAATTAATCCATTTCTATTAATCTATACCTTGCCACATGGCTTGTGGCTTACTGGTACTTTACATCTTCCTTGTCCTGATGGCGGCTGGCAGTGTCTCTCTCACCCAGCTTCCTGTTCTCTCAATTCTCCTCTCTCTTAGTCCTGCCTATACTTCCTGCCTGGCCACTGACCAATCAGTGATTTATTCATTGATCAATCAGCAACACATTTGACATACAGACCATCCCACAGCACTGAACTAGAGTTACAGGTGGTTGTGAACCCTTGGAATCCAACTCAGATTGGAAGAGTGTCAGTGCTATTAACTCCTGAGCCATCTCTCCAGCCCTTACCTTTTCTTTCTTTATTTCTCATCTCAATTCTTTCTCAATACTTTTTTTGCTATCTCCTTTTAAAGGTAGATGTTTCCTATTGTTCTTCACTCAGCTGTCCTACCTCATTTTGCAGGGACCAGAGGTATGAACAGGAGTGATGTAGGGCGGGATTCCACCTAAGTCTCAAGGCTGTTAACAAGGCAATCCACTACAGAACGGCCAGCCCAGCCTTTCACTTATCTATTTCCTTCTCTTCCTGGGAGCTTTCACATTTTAAATGAGTACCATTATCGTGATCAGTCTGAAGACAGATCTGAGTGTTTGTCAGACACACCAAAGCTAAGAGAATTCTAATGGCCTTGTCAAACATTTCCCCAATACTACCTATAGAAAAATTGTTATTAAAGTTTAATGATTTACTTTAGTGTTTTATCAAGTACATATAATGTTCAATTCTTTCCCCCACTGTATTCATTGTTTAACCACAAAAGCTTACTCACCTGTTCTAACTAAAATGCCCTTCCTTCCTTCCTTCCTTCTTTCCTTCCTTCCTCCTTTCCCTCCCTCCTTTCTTTAACTCAACAAATATTTGTTGTGCACAACTACTTTCCAAGCTCAGTTCTGAGTGCTGGAGTGATATCCATAAAACATCAGCTCTAGATGTCCCGCCCTCATGGAGCCCACATTAGAGAGAAGTTAGTGCAGACACACAACACTAGGGATAAGGAATGAGTAAATCAGTACCCTAAAAGCTAGGAAGAATAAAAATAATACATATGGGAGAGCACAGGAATATCGTTTCCAGCCTTAGCGTGTGTGTAGGAGTGGGTTGTAAAGAACAGAGGTCAGTCAGGGAATGTGCGCAGCAGATTGAGAGCCTCGCAAACAGAGGGGATCTCCAATGCAAAATTCCTGTGCTTGACTCATCAGAGAGCAAATTAACCTCAGCATAGCTATTCTTCCAGGACTAACAGATTCTCCAGTGCTTCCATGCCTGTGCATGTCACTCATAAGGCACTTTGATGGAGAAAGCAGGGAATGGATAATGTATTTAAACATATACTTCTGGGTAAGCAAGATGGCTCAGTGAGTAAGGGTGCTTGCTGCCTAGTGACCTGAGTTCAGTCCCTGGAATCCACATGGTAGAAGGAGAGAACCACCTCCTGAAAGTTCTCCTATGACCTACACAGGAGCACTGTCGTGAACACATACACAGTCAATCAATGAAAATTTTTAAAAAGAAAAAAATACCTCTGGTTAACATAGAATACATTTTTATTATTTTAGGTGGCTGGATTCCTAACACACACCAGCACAGACAGCCCAGATACACTGGGTAACATATGAGAGCAAAGTGACTTACATCAAAACACATTAAATATTTAAAATGGGAAAACATGAAAAGCCAACGTTTTGTTCAATATGAAAAGAAATTGAGAAGTCTTATTTAGCAGCAGGTATACATAAAGATAGAAAGAGGTATCAGAACCCTCCACACACACACAAGCTAACTGATGATGTTTTTAATCTTTATAGATCCACTTATTTTTTAGATATATTTATTTTATGTGCATGTGTATTTTGTCTGTATGTATGTCTGTGCAATATTTGCATACAGTGCCCAAAGAGGCCAGAAGAGGGTGTAGGATCCTCCAGGGACTGAAGTTACAGATGTTGTGAGCAATCGTGTGGATGCTGAGAATCGGAGCCAGATCCTCTGGAAGAGCAGCCAGTGCTCTTAATGTCTGAGCCATCTCTCCAGCCTCACTTATCCACTTTTGAAGTAGAGGTACACTGGCTTCTCATTTTCATAGAAATGACTTAAAGCACAGTCTGTGCTGTTTACAAACAGCAGAATGTCATTCATTATATTTCAAAAACATAGATAAACGTTTAGACACCTTTAAAAAATATTTTTCATTTGTTAAAACAAGTGCTTCTAAGAGGCTCATGTTGGAGAAACTGAGTAGCACCAACTTAAAACCAATGTTTTATTAGGGCTATGGAAATGGCTTAGAGGTTAAGTAGTGTGTACCTGTTCTTACAGAGGATCTGAGTTTGGTTCCCGGACTCATGTCAGGGGGCTCACAACACAGCTTTCTGTAACTGCAGCTCCAGGGGATCCACTGCTCTCTTCTGGCCCTCTCAGGCACCAGCACACACGAGGCCAACACACACAGATGCACGTATACATGAATAAAACCAAAAGTAAAATCTTTTTTAAAAAATCCAATGCTCTGACAATACTCCCGTGATTTACTCATCCGTGACAGGTGGTGCTCCTATGTTTGTGACTTCTCTTTTTGAGCTAAATATTATTCTTTCTCTGTGTGTCTGGTGTGTGTGTGTGTGTGTGTGTGTGTGTGTGTGTGTGTGTGTGTGTGTGTGTACACATATGTGCACAAAGCCGTACCTTCTAAGAGACCCGGGAGGGAATAAAACCTGGAACTGTGAAGCTTTTGGTATATGATGGTCTTATAGATGAATTCCTGTTACCATCTAACACTCACTACAGGGCCAGCAAGTTGGCTCAGCAGGCAAGGGCATTTGCTGCCAAGCCTGATGACCAGGTTCAAGCCCCAGAACCCACATGGTGGAAAGGGAGAACTGACGTCTGAAAGTTGACCTCTGACCCGTGCATGTGCACAATGGTACATGTGCACTCCTCTCCCCAACACATGCACATAGTAGACATAATAGTAATAACTTACCCCTCCTCCCAACAGAACCTGGCCTCTGTGTCTCCTCACTCCTCTCTGTTCTCACTGTTTTTCTTCTGGTCCTTGAGATGCCACGTGTGCGACGTGGCTGTTACCTCCCATTAGACACTGAGTCACTGAGTACAACATCCTTGACCTCTGTCTTGTCATCTACTAAGTCCATGTTCTTCTGCTATGGAAGCCGAGTCATCATCGGCCCTGTCGGTGTCTCATTCATGTGATTCCTTGTGTAAGCCCTGCTCAGAAATGGTTGTCTCTTCTCTCAATCTGCCTTTGGCCAGTGTAGCCGGAAGGTTTCTCTGGTCCCGTCCGGCTCCATGGTCCCACCCAGCCCTGCAGTCCCACAACTGCTTATACAATAGTCGTTCAGAGGCTTAATGTTATTTACAATCTGTATGGCCTATGGCAGGCTTCTTGCTAGCTCTCTCTCTCTCTCTCTCTCTCTCTCTCTCTCTCTCTCTCTCTTTTGGTTTTTCAAGACAGGGTTTCTCTGTGTAGTTTTGGTGCTTGTCTTGGATCTACTCTGTAGACTTGGCTCGCCTTGACCTCACAGAGATCCACCTGGCTTTGCCTCCCAAGTGCTGGGATTAAAGGTGTGTGCCACCACTGCCCGGCGCTAGCTAGCTCTTATAGTTTAACTCAACCCATAACTATTAATCTATGTATTGCCACGTGGTTCCGTGCCTTTACCTGCATCCCATTACATGTTGTTCCTAGGATGGCAGTCTAGCATCTCCCCCATTCTGCCTTTTTCTTTCCTGTCTCCCCCCTTGGATTTCCTACCTGCCTCTCAGCTGCCTTGCCATAGGCCAAAGTAGCTTATTTATTAACCAATGGGAACAACATACATTCACAGCATACAGAAAGATATCCCCCAGCAGGCCAGCCCAGTTTGTGAGCCTCTGCTGGAGACCCTGGAAGATAGTAACAACAACAACAACCAAAGAAACCATCTCTCTTCCTTGTATCATAATGCCAACGCTGGTTGTTATTGTATAAACTACCAGTTGAAGATGATCGTGTTGTTTCTTACATTTTTATTTATTTGTTTTTTGTTCATAGATACATGTATATGCCTGCTTATCTGTATGTGTACCACATGCGTGCAGGTGCCCCTAGAGGACAGAAGAGAGGTCATTGAATCCTCTGGATTGGAGTTACAGGAGGTTGTGGGTGCTGGGAACCAAACTCAGGTCCTCTGGAAGAGCAGCCAGTGCTCTTAACAGCTGAGTCATGTCTCTAGGCATCAAGAGCTTGTTTGTCTTGCTCAGCTCCATAGCTCCAAGACTTAGAAGAATGCTTAGTGAGCAACCTGAGGCTCAAAAGATACTTTTCTCTTTTTCTCTTCTTTCCTTCCTTTTCTCTCTCTCTCTTTCTTTCTTTTGTTCTTTCTTCCTTCCTTCCTTCCTTCCTTCCTTCCTTCCTTCCTTCCTTCCTTCCTCCCTCCCTTCCTTCCTTCCTTCCTTGTAGCTGAAGATTTCCTGTGTCCCACCTGGCTCATGGTCAGGACAAATCTCTCTCACCCGCTAGTCCTGCAGCCGCTTAGACCCAAGTAAACACACAGAGACTCCTATTAATTAAAACTACTTGGTCTTTAGCTCAGGCTAACTGTTGACTAGTTCTTACACTTAAATTAACCCATAATTCTTATTTATGTTTAGCCACATGGCTTGGTACATTTTCTCCATTCTGCCTTCACATCTTGCTTCCTCTGTGCCTGGCTGGTGACTCCTGACTCAGCATTCCTCTTCCCAGAATTCTCTTCTCTGCTTGTCCCACCTATACTTCCTACCTGGCTACTGGCCAATCAGCACTTTATTTATTAACCAATCAGAGCAACACATTCACAGCATACAGAGTGATATCCACAGCACTTCCTTCCTTCCTTCCTTCTTTCCTTCCTTCCTTCCTTCCTTCCTTCTTTCTTTCTTTCTTTCTTTTCTCTAAAGATGCTTTTAAAATAAGGTGAGAAAGGGCTCTGGGAAGTGATTCAGTTGACAGTTCTCATGCATGTCCTGATCTTTCTTAATTGTGTCATTTCTAGGGTGGTTCTGGTCCTGTCATCACCCAGGGAGGAAAGAGCATGAACAGACACCCAGGCTGGAGGTAGTTTATGGTCTGAGCCTCTTTGCTGACTTTACTGAGTCCATTGCTCTTAAACTCAATCAACCAGACTACGTTGAGCCAGCCTCAGCAACACACTACACAGATGGAATTGAAACCCAAGGAAGCAGGACCAGGTGGAGGTGCCATCCCTTACTCCCACCATGTTTACCTGTCTCCTTCAGGGTGCCTGGAGGGTGGCAGATGGGCACTACTCATTTACCTCACCAGATAGGAAGTGAGAGGGACAAAAACATGGTTTCATGTGCAGCAGCTAAGTGACGAGTGCTGTGCCCTCCACCTACTCACGTTGGCTGTGCTCTGCCACTGTGAGCTGCTCTGGCTTTCGTCTTGTTTACCTTCTTGGTCTTGTTTACTTCTAGGCTATCAGCTCAGTGCAAACTGAACGGAATGTCCCTGCATTTGGACACAGCACTACGTGCAGGAATCTGAAATCCAAGTCAAGTCTAGGTCAGTCACCTTTTTCCAGATTTGTGAGTCTAGATTTTTCTGGAGTCTTGTTTTTCTAACTCTAAAATGATGACACCCATCTCTCCCCCCAGATACCTTGGGTATGGTTATTTGTAGCAGACTCAATACTCTTGTACTTGAATAATATCTCTCTTTGTACTTGGACCAAACTATTCACAAAGGGGAGGCTTGTCCATCTGTCCATCTGCTGAGTCCTCAGCTTAGCATAGGGCATGTGGGTATCCTGCTGAGGCTCAATAAAAATCTGTAGAACTCGTCAATCCATGACGCATGCATCACCTCATGTGTATATTTTTTAAACGTGTATGGGTGTTTTACCTGCATATGTCTCTGCACAACTTGCATGCAGATGCCTGAGGAGGCCAGAAGAGGGCATCAGATCTCCGGGAACTGGAGTTAGGGATGGTTTTATGTCACCATATGGGTGCTGGGAACCGAACAGGGATTCTCTGGAAGAGCAGCCAGTGCTCTTAACCACCAAATCGTCACTCAGGACCCTACCCCATATTATTGAGGAGACTGAACTCCAAATGATTCAGCCTCACTACAGACAAGTGAAAAGTTGTGTTTTTGACCCTCTCAACCAAGAAGTGGGGGGGTCTTCCCTTGACATAGAAGCCGGAGAACAGCCCATGCTGACTTGACAGCATTCCTGTGTCATAGCTGTATTATTGTTCCATTTTCCAAATGCCACTGTGTATCTATCCCTGCAGATCTCTGGGTATTGTGTGTGTGTGTGTGTGTGTGTGTGTGTGTGTGTGTGTGTGTGTGTGTGTTCTAATTGTAAAGGAGATTTTTCAGCTGCCTTTTAAAATTCTTCAGTGCTACTGTATTTCTTTGCAAAGGACACATATCAAAGCCCCCGTCAGGGTGAAGAATTCACTATTAGCGGGCAGGCCAGATGGCACAGCAGTTTGAGGTGTTTGCTGCCAAGTCTAAGGACCTGGATTCAGCCCCTGGAACCCACATGGTAGAGGGGGAAAGCTGTCTCCCACACGTTGTCTTTTTAACCCCCACACAAGCCTGCAGATGTGCATGTGCATGCACATACATGCTAAATAAACATAAGGGAAAGTTTTTTTTTTTTTTAAAAGTATGCATTATTTGCTTTGTAAGAGGACACCAAAAGTGTCTTGAGAAGTATGGTAATTTCAGATAATTTGTTCTTCTAGAAAACACTGAAGCTGTCCTTTCCCCATAAAGTAGTAGAATAGTTAGCTTTATCTCAGGGGTGATCTAGATGAGCAAGCATTTACAGCCCAGTGGAACAGAGTATTGGGGTTTTTCTTCCTATTTGTTTTCAGTAGTTCTGCTCCTCCATCCTCTGTGTGCCCAGATGATCTGTGAAATGGGTGTGTGAGCACCGTACCTTCCCACAGTACTGTAACAGATGTCAGCGAGCTTCATTAGATGCTGTTTGTCTAACTAAAGAGAACGGGGGTGGAAAGGATCTTAATTATCTGTCTTCCCACATGCCAGGTGCCTCTTGTCCCGTGTGCACACTGAGATTGCATCAGCTGACTAGGCAAACAAGGAACAGGGGAAATGGAAGACAGAGAAAGAGCCCAAGAGGGGCTGCCGAGTCAGAGGGACTCACTGCTCCATTCCAGGAGAGTGGAGCAGAGACACTTGTGTGTGGAAGTGAGGCCAACTCAGGTTCACATCTGTGCTGTGCTGCACAGCAGCTGCGGGTCTAATTCCTTAAACGCTTCAGCCCCGTTTCCAAGATTAAAATAGGGATGATGACAGAAACTTCGGGAAAGGGAAGAGACATGTATGTAAATCACATGCCTCCTTGTACCACTGGATAATTGGCAGGAGTGACTGTTTCTGACTCTACAGTAGAGAGAAGGGAAGCATAATGACAGATACTGTGTGTGCAGGTGGCAGAGAGCAGCTAAATATGACTTTCTACGCTAAAAGAAAGCAGGCTAATTGTGGGTTTGAAAGACTGAACTCTGCTTCAAAAAAAAAAAAAATGCCTGCCTTACACACTGATGTTGCTTTATTTCCTTTTCTCCGGAAGCGTCCTCCGGATGGACTTGCCCTCGGCTCCAGCAGACACCACTGGAAAGGAAAGTGACATGTAAATTGTGCTGTGCTGATCCTCCCCCACCCGTCGGCACACCGTTTTATTGTCTTTTCTCACATCTCATGCACCATGAGCCCAGTCGGCAGAGGAATGCCTCAGAAACACAGCAACCATGACAACCCTTGAAGTCCCATGGATAGTTTCTTATCCCAGTACCCAGCAGGCTTCTGGTCTCTGAAGACAGAAGAATGCATACAGCTCTCAGGAGCAGGAAGTGAAGGTGTAGGAACCTTTCGTGAGGAGCCACACATTGTATGGTTACTTTTTGGGGGCAGCTTGTTGAGGGGGCTAGCCCAGAACCCCACTCCAGGTAAAAAAAAAATAAGACTCTTCTAAGACTATGTAAGGATAGCCCAACACACAAGGAGAGGGTTGAAAAGTGATGGAGAAGAAGGAAGAGTCGGCCATTAATTTAGCCAAGGTATAATTCCATGTGTTAGCGGGTAACTTCAGTTACACTCTCTGTCCTCAGCCTTGTTCTCCACAGCTGTAAAATGGTGACGATACCTACTCCAACCCTTTATCAGCATGCTTAATTAGAATAGTGGTGTTGAAACATCAGTTACCTAGACTACCGATCAAATACCGTCTGCTCTGGCACGTCTTCTGACGTCCAGTCATGTGCTGGAGCTGGCTCATGCCAGAGCTGCACTCAGCTGGGCAAGTCCCTTCCTCATTGAAGAGCAGATATCATGCTGGTGCCTTCAAATCCGCAATAATGGAAAAATTCAAACCAGGGAAACTGGCAAATGAAAGGAGTCAGCCTTTCCTCATGAGTGTACTCTCCTTTCAGAAAAAATGAAAATGCATTTTTAAATATTTACAGTATGTGCCCTTAACTGATAAGCCATCTCTCTGGCATCACAAATGCTTCTGGAAAAAAAAAAATGAAAATGATTAAGAGTAGCAATGATGAATGCTACAGAAGATCCCAGTGATGTTCCCTCCTGAGGACACTCAAGGCATTTCCCTGAGCACCCTGGGCAGGTAGAAGTCACAAGGCAAACATCTCAAAGTAGAAAATAAGGTCAACATACTTACCTTCCAATCAAGCATGCTCAAGAAGCTGACAGACTGGAATCCTAGAATGCTAGATGTTTGGAACACATCAGCCACAAAGATTCTATCCAGTCTCTGTCTTTAGGGGGCTTGGCGCTAAACGGGAGCAGGCTGTCAACCCAGAAGAACACCCTGAGAAAAGTACTGTGGGTATCAGTGTTATTAGTCACATATGGGTATTGAGTTCTCCAGCCTGTGTGCACGGGTACATGTGTGGGTGTGTACAAGTGTGGGGGTGCATTGTGGGGGTGCGTGTGTGTGGAGGTCAGAGGGCAGCTCTTGGGCGTCAGCTCCGTCCTTCCACCATGTGTGTCCTGGGATGAACTCAGGCTCTCAGTCTTAATGGAAGGTGCCTTTGCCCACTGAGCCGTCTCACCAGCACGTTTGGGTATCGAGAACTTGAAATTTTGCTTTGTGCATAGTAAGTAAAACACATACTAGACTGTGAAAATTTAGTGCTAAGACAATCAACAGTTTGCCATACCTCCTTAACAAGAGCATCTCTCCAGCCCAGCCTTACCTCCTTAACAAGAGCATCTCTCCACCCCAGCCTTACCTCCTTAACATGAGCATCTCTCCAGCCCAGCCTTACCTCCTTAACAAGAGCATCTCTCCAGCCCAGCCTTACCTCCTTAACATGAGCATCTCTCCAGCCCAGCCTTACCTCCTTAACACGAGCATCTCTTCAGCCCAGCCTTACCTCCTTAACAAGAGCATCTCTCCAGCCCAGCCTTACCTCCTTAACAAGAGCATCTCTCCAGCCCAGCCTTACCTCCTTAACATGAGCATCTCTCCAGCCCAGCCTTACCTCCTTAACAAGAGCATCTCTCCAGCCCAGCCTTACCTCCTTAACACGAGCATCTCTCCAGCCCAGCCTTACCTCCTTAACATGAGCATCTCTTCACCCCAGCCTTACCTCCTTAACAAGAGCATCTCTCCAGCCCAGCCTTACCGCTTTAACAGGAGCATCTCTCCAGCCCCAATATTACTTCCTTAACAGCGCCATTTTTCCAGATTGCTTTATACTCAGGTCTCTTGCCTTTCCACACAAATCTCAGAATCAGCTGGCCTATATTCTATAAAATATATAGTTGAAATACTGACAAAGCCTTCATTGACTCTATAAGTGAGACTGGCATTTAAAAGTATGAAGTCTTCCAATCCACGCCTATTTCTGTAGCTCTTCCTTAATATCCTTCTACCACATGTGGCAATTTCAGTGTACTTGGACTTGCTTGGTTAAATCTTTTCCCATGTATTTTTAAAAACACTAGTGTATGGACTGGAGAGATGGCTCCATGTTTTAGGACACTTGCTGCTCATAAGAAGACCTGGGTTCAGTTCTCAGCACAGGCAGGTAACAACCATCTGAAAACTCCAGTTCCAGAGGATCCAACCCCCCCCCTTTTTTTTTTTGCCTCCATTGGCATTGCACAAACACGGTACACAGATGTGCATGCACCCATACACATAAAATAAAAACTAAATAAATATTTAAAAACCTATTGTAAATGATATTGTCACACTGGAGTGATGGAGACTTTATCAGGACTGACTTTGTTCATTTTTCTGTGAAGCCATCTGCTCTGCTGGTGCCAACGTCTAATTCTCCACTACTTAGCTGTTACTTCCATTGGTTCAGATCCCTGCTCTGTGGTCTGATCCAAGTAAGTCCAGGTTCTTCTGGCCCTGAGGTCCTGAAAGCTATTCCTGCCCCTCACCAGCTGCAGCACTCGGGAGAGCAGGCCCTGCACCTCACCTGCACAGCATAGTAGAGCTGAACCTGTTGATGGTAAGGTAGGGGGTTGGGAGTAGGGGGTGGGGGAGCAGCTGAGCCAGCCTTGAGAACATGAGAGTGAGAGATCTGGCTCCATCCCTAACCTGCCATATGGTGGTGTGTGCAAAGAAGAAATTCTTCCTGCCCCCTACCACATTCACTGCCTGTGGCAGGTGGGAGATCTGTCCCTGCTCCTCATCAGCTGTAGCACTCAGAAGAGCAGCCCCTGTACCTCAACAGGGCAACACAATAGAGCTGCTGGTGGTGTAGGTGTGGGTGGGCTGACCCTGAAGGCATGAAAGCAGGAGAACTGGGCCTGCCCCTTCCTCCTTGCTACATAGGGTGAATTAGCTGGGGCAACACTGAAGAGCTCACCCTGGTGGTGAGGATGGGGGAGAGCTGGCAGGCTGACCAATCCTGCAACTACCTAGGCCCAGAACCAGGGCTATGAGTTGGCCCACCCTAACATCCACCTCATCTGTGATCTGCTGGAGCACGTGAAGGGGCCAGTCCTGCAGACCCAAAGCTACATGATCTTCATGACACATGGTAACAACAGGATAACCGAGAGGAGTCCCAGTGAGGGCCCAGCATCGATAGTATAGCAGAAGCTAGAGGCCTCAGACCAGACCAACGACTCTCTGCAATGAACACTTGCAAGCAAAGATATATGGACTAAAGGGTTTACTGCGTGACTCACTGTGTCACACTACAACTTCCACGACAAGACTTTCTTTTTCTTCTCTTTTTATTTTTCCATTTCTCTCCTTATAAATTTTATTTTATTTTGCTTTGGGGAGGGAGGATTGCAAGGGCAGAGTGTGGATACGAAGGGATGGGGAGACAAATGGAATCTAGATGCATGATGAGAAAGACACAAAGAATAAACAACAACACCAAAAATCCAGGCTCTTCACAAAGGTAGTTTTAGAGTCAAATCTTTGGGGCTTGTTCTGTTCTCTGGAGAACTATGTTCTCCATAGCTGTCTCTTTCCCCGGTGCTTGTGGTAAACCAGATGGCAACTGGATTAACCTCTCCCTGCAATGCATCATCCAGCCTCTTCCTCCATGCTCTCCACCAAAGTCTTACTGTTTTTCAAAGTGACCTTAGGCTTGAACTTCCCCTAAAATCTCCTTCAAATGAGACCAGTCCCCTTGGGAAGAGCACTGCAGCCTCCACACTTTAGAGATGCCTGTCTATCTTCGTAGTGTGTCTGAGCTTTAAGGGCGGGGTGGGACAACACTCACTTAACAAGCTGGATGGGGATGAGAACCTCTGACCTTCTCAGCTCACCTTTCCTGACATGGAATCTCAGTCCCATGAGTAATCTGGACTAACAGTCATTTAATAATAATTATTATTTGAAGTGTGCCGCATCAGGGTCAAATCTTAGCCCCTAAAAATGGGAGATGGATGAATAAAGATGCCCTGTACCTTTTAGCTATACCTGCTATGTATTCAGCCTCAGCAACATGGGGACAGAGGGGAGATAAACATGAGTGGGCTTCCCTAGGTGGCGGGCCAGCCTGTTGCTTGGCTGGAGGCTGAGAGAAAGGAAGCTTGCTTTCTCAGCCACACGCTGCGGCTGAAGCTCCATCGCTGAGATGTGGACAAAGAAGAGGCGTGATGGCGGCTCTGGCTGCTTTCTCTGAGACTTGGGAATGTCTTGAACAAATGTTTCCTCACTGACTGTATGTCCTGAGAACAATTTCTACAGACTCTAAATGATCATTGTTATGCAGTTTTTTTTGGAATCATCTGTTTCCTTGGAGTGGGTTCTCAAGAGTTCCTGATGCTGCCATTCTGGAAGTGGAATTAGTTGTGAGTCTTAGAGACAAAAAGTCTAAAACCGTGAAGAAGGAGATGGACTCGTTTCCAGAAGAGCATTTAGTCAGCAAGGAGACAAGAATTTAGCCAGTGCACCCGAGTCAGCAGACTAAAGGGAGACCTTTACAAATACGTGAATATTAAGATATAGCCTTTGTTAATGGATCCCAATTCTGTAAACACACAAGAAAACAGGGGAACCCAATAGTAATGGACAATAGGTCTAAATAGGCGATCACAGTAACAAATTCTTAAGTACATGTTTAATGCTATTAAGTCCTTTCAAATGCATTTACATGCTGAGGAGATGCCTCAGTAGTTAAAGAGCTTGCTGAGCAGCAAAGGGGACTGGAGTTTGGAACCCTGGTACCCAGGGAAATGCCGGGTGGCTATGGCAGCCTGCCTATAATTCTAGTGTTGGAAGGTGGAGGCAGGACATCTCCAGAACCAACTGGCTTGTGAGATTAGCCATGTTGGTAAGCTCTGGGTTCAATCTAGAGAGCCTGAATCAGTGAATAAGGAGGGGAGTCACAGAGAGACACTTCTGATGTCAACCTCAGGCCTCTACATGTATGTGCACACATGCATACACATGCAGCCACACACACTTGTGTCCGCACACTTGAAAACAAGCCTTCACTTACAGTCACACAAAAAAGACCCCAAAATAAGTAAGTCAATTCATGAAGAGAGGTTTAACATCATTAAGCATTTTTTTAAAAATAAAATTAAGGGCCAGTGAGATGACTCTGTGGTTAAGAATGCTTATTGCCGGGGGCTGGAGAGGTGGCTCAGCGGTTAGGAGCACTGGCTGCTCTTCCAGAGGTCCTGAGTTCAATTCCCAGCAACCACATGGTGGCTCATAACCATCTGTAATGAGATCTGGCACGCAGGTAGAACACTGTATACATAATAAATAAACAGATCTTAAAAAAATAAAAAAAAGACTGCTTGTTGCCAAGTCTGAAGACCTGAGTTCAATCTCCAGGATTCAGATGGGGGAAGGAGAGAAGAAATAGTGAATAGTGTCCTCTGACCTCCATATACAAGGTGTGGTACACTCATGCCCACACAAATATACACGCACATATAAACAAATATATGCAAAATAAGTATAAACATAATTTTTTTTAAAAAATGAGTAAAATGCAATTAAAATGAGACCATACTTTACTCTTACCATTAGGCAAAAGTAGTATGTTATTGTCCTACATTGTATGTTGTCTGTTGCTGGGATAAAACATGGACCGAAACCAACCTGGGGATGAAAGGGTTCCTTTAGTTTGCAGGTCACATTCCATCACTGAGGGAAGTCAGGGCAGGAGCCTGGAGGTCAGAACTGAAGCAAAGACCATGGAGGAATGCTGCTTATGGGCTTGCTCCCAGGCTCACATTCAACTTCCTTCCTTATACCTCCCAGGACCACAGGGGTAGCACTGCCTACAGCGGCATGGGTCCTATTGCGTCAATCAACAATCGAGAAAACGCCACACAGACATGCCCACAGGCCAATCTGCTGGCATTTCTCTCCACCAAGATCTCTTCCTCTCACATGACACAAGATTGTGTCAACTTTGTGAAGAAAATCAGCACAGTTTACCAAATCCTGGTGAAAAACCTGGGGAAACAGAAAACTTCATGGACTGTTGCTAATAATATAAGCTTTGAGGAGCAACTTGGTGGTATTAAGTGAAATTAAGTGTATTTGGTGCACAACTAAGGAAATCACATCCTTGAGCCAATATCTTAGAACATCTTTCATAAACAAACTTTCAGAAGTAACTCACTATTAATGTGATCTCAAACCAACCTAAACACCCACAGGGAGTGCATGATGATCCTAGTGTGTGTATGTCTACTCTGAAATATGGATGGGAATCAAAAAGACAGAACTGATCCATATGCACCAGCAAGGACAGCTCCTAAAGGTGATATGGATCATAAAAAGTAAAAACCAGAATGAAATGATAGCATATTAACATTCATCTAAAATGTGAACTGATACTTCAATGTCATTCATCGTTACACAGGATTACGAATGAAGTTGTGGTTGGTGGGGAGGCAGGCATCTGACTCACAGACACGGGTACGTGTGGTGGGAGAAGAGATGCACGTGTGTGCGTACAGGAGGCAAGGGGTTCTAGAGCCTGGGGAGATGGCTCAATTGATAAGTGCTTGTCATGCAAGCGTAGGGATCTGAGTTCAAATCCCCAGCATCCATGTAAAAAGCTGGGCATAGCAGCACATGTTTGTAATCTCAGAGCTGGGGAGGCAGAGACAGGCAGATCCCTGGAGCTCATGGGCCAGCTGGCATAGCTGAATCCATGGGCTCCAGGTTCAGTGAGAGACTCTGTCTCTCTCTCACACACACATACACACAGAGGAAGAGATTATATAGGGGGTGGTGTCAGTAATGTGCTGCAGACAAGGAGTATGATTGGTCCTTCCAATCTAAATCTTAGTGATAAGATGAGATGATCATGTCAATGCTGGGCAGCACAGCCAGCTGGTGCTACATCTCCTTTCATTTCAGATTATCTTATTGGGTCACACCAGAACCAAGGAGAAACATATTCAAGACAGACTTTGAAAATCGCACACACACACCCTACGGTTTGAATCACCTATGTAAAATCCAGGTCTAAGTTGCTATTTTGAAAGGTACTATTTACTTGTTTACACTGGCCAGTAGCTCAGTCGGGTAAAAAGACACCAAACGGGGAGGGCAGAGTTTAAAAAGAAAATGTTTCAACAAGCCAAGCTGTCACGGCTTGTGTGAATTATACATTGAAAGTGAAAAATAAAATAAAACATGCTGGACCAAAATCTGTAAGTTCTGAAATATGGCCCAAGTGGTACCATCTGCTCACGAAAAGCATGAAGAGGCTTCTGGAACTTTGCAGTACTGGGTTGGATTATCTCCACAAAGCTGCCTGAGTATGATCCTGTGGCACTGGATGTCAGTAGAGTCCCTGTGAGGGAGGGATAGCACTCTTCCTCTTTACATCCGGGTTTCTCTCCAGCACCCCCGGATCACAGGACAAGAGGGCTTACTTACCCTGTTAAGCCAATAGTCAAACGATACCTTCTCTTCTCCAGCTGCAGTCTGGGATACCTCAATTTTATTACGGCCATGCACCCAACTCATAAGAATTCTTCAGTTCTCATTCCAAGCCCAAGAAAGAGTGGACTGAGCATGGGGACAAGAGATGGTCACATCTGGGAGGAAGCTCCACTCGGGGCTAGCAGCATGAGTTTACATGTGGTTTCAATCCCACCGTGCAGCGGTTTCCTGAGGGAAACAGAGATGGTATCTAGTTTTGGAGTCCCTGAAAGAATTCGATAAACTAAGCTCTCATGCAGTATTTGCACATTATTATGATTTATGGTCCTTGACATCTCTGTCCCTGACCATCTGTCCTCTCAGGATTTCCCCGTCCCTTGTAGGCACAGCCCCACAATTTACTGTCCTGATTGCAATCTCACTTCGTGGCAGGAATTAAGTCTTATCTTACCAGGAAGTTCTCGGCATGGGTGTTCTTTTCTTTTTTCTGATGCTCCTTCCTCGGCCTCTTCTCTCCATTTCTTCTCTACACTGTTCAGGGAAAGAGGTTCTGGGCTCCAGGCAAGTCTCAATTGAGTGTGGGATGTCTGTACTGAAAGAGTTCATGGCCAGAAAATGAAGCAAAGTGTTCTGGCTGGATCGACTGACTGCAGAAGTTGTTGGCAAGTGCGTCTGCATTCCCAGAGTTCCTCTTGTGTCCTGACAGTACCTACCTCACACAGGCAACAGGAAGCATTTCTGATATGGTCTTTCCTTTATCTCCCCTCATGACTGTTTCTTTTAAGGACGCCTGACATTTATGGTGACCCCAGAGCTTCCCTGTATATAGCTGAATACGGCTTTAATGCTTCCAGATTCTTCTGAGGGAAGCAGCTGAGTCAAACACAGCATCTCCTTTGCCAGTAGAGAATCCTGCTCAGCTGACAAGGCCCTTGTTTCTATGTTGAAGGATAACAGTGATGCCTTCATTTATTAACCTCATAACTAGACCTATGAGACATGCATATCATCGTTTATTACCCTATGTAGCTACCAACCCATAGTTAAATAAGGATGGAGGAAAAGGAATACCCATGAGACAATATGTGGAAATGCCTCCTCTGAAGGCCCCCCAGATTTCTCAGTGAGTAAATGGATGGCATAGGCGTGTTTTTTTCTTTTCTTTCTTTCTTTCTTTTTTTGAGATAGGGTTTCTCTGTGTAGTTTTGGTGCCTATCTTGGATCTCACTCTGTAGATCAGGCTGGCCTCGAACTCACAGAGGTCTGCCTGCCTCTGCTTCCTGAGTGCTGGGATTAAAGGCGTGTGCCACCACCGCCTGGCATCATAGGAGTTTTGTTTTCTGGTTCCCTAAAGAGAATAGAATGGGATTAGGTCTCAGCAAGAACATGGCTTCTTATGTGGTCAGTGGAAAGCACAGAAATCTTAGGCTTTTCCATAAGGATGTCTTCAGGAGGCTTCATAACCAGGTGAGCCAGTTATTACCAGCTAAGAGAAAAGGGTTGTGTGACAAGAAGCGTGAAGAAAAGCCTTCTATATCTGGGAGACTGTTCAGTGGTAAAGTGTTTGCTGAGCAACATTGAGGATCTGAGCTGAGCTCTCCAGAGCCCACATAAAGCTGGGCACAGTGGTGTACACACCATCTCCAATTCTGGTGCTCCTGTGGGAAGAGAGGAGGTGGAGAAAGGCGAGTCTCCAGAAGCTGCCTGGAAAGCTAATTGGCACGTGAAGTGGAGAAACAAGAGATGCCGCTTCAAACAAGGTGTACATGTGCCATGACATGAGCATACCTGCATCTACATGAGAGAAGCATATATATATATATATATATATATATATATATATATATATATATATATATATATATATACACACACACATACACACACACACACGAGAGAGAGAGAGAGAGAGAGAGAGAGAGAAGCATTTCAGGGCTGAGGAGATGACTCAGTTGGTAATGTGCTTGCCTTACGTGCATGGAACCCTGAGTTGGGAACCCCAGAACCCATATTGAAGCCATGTGTGGAATGTGCTTGTAGTCTCAGCTCTGGAAACAACTGCCTGGCTGTCTATTATTGCCAAAGGTCTGCCAACAGGTAAGGATTGAGGGAGCCCCACTTGTCACATAAAACACCCCACAGACAGAAAAAAGACAGATGAAGACTAGTCCTCAGGAAAGGGGAGACAGTCATTCTTTTGTCTAAATGGTGTAGTAGCCCCCACTTTCAGAAGGGTTATTCTTTTTCTACGTGACTTCACCTTTACATTTACAAAATGGGTTGGTTTTATCCCGCTGTTCTCAATCTGGAAATAGTTCGGTTTAATGAAGGAGGGGTAATAACTACACTTAGTATCAAACCCTTAAGCCATCTGGTTGAATTTATGGTCACATCACTTGACTGTTTGCCCCAATGCAGTAGGGAAAGGGAGTCTTCCTGCTTTTCCAGGACAAGGAGCTATGGGTCCTGCTGGGAGTGAACATACACAGAGGGTCTTTCAGTTTCTTTGTCATACCCAAGAGCATCACTGAGTAGCTCTGGGATGTCCAAAGGGGATGCCCATGTCTCTGTGTGCCTTATGGTCTTCAAAGGAGTGTACAGCTCTGTGTTCTGACTATTATGTAATGGGCACTTGTTCCAATCTAGTTACAGTTCAGTTTGTGCAGCTAGTATGTGCTGAACAGCTGCTGTGACCCGAGCACTCTGGAAACCTCTGAGGACCACTGTATTCACATTCTGAGAGGTAGAGGACCAGAAAACACAGGAGATTTTTCTTTCTCTTTTAACCAGCCACATTGAAGATTCACATACATGCCGCTTAACTTACCCATGTGAAGTGAGTGTCTGGTCACATCACCTGACAGTTTCCCTAAAATGTACTAGGAAATTTCAGTAAATAACTCAATCATTTTCAGTAGATTTACAAACTGTGTGAAACATTCAGAGTCCAATTTTAGAATATTCCCATTACCACAAAAGCTAAAAGAAGAGGAGGAAGAGGGGAGAGAAGAGATGAGAAGGGTGTAAGGAAGGAGATAGATTGATAGATAGATTGATAGATAGACAGACAGACAGATAGATGATAGATAGATAGATAGATAGATAGATAGATAAACAGAGAGATGATAGATGATAGACAGGTGGATAGATAGATAGATAGATAGATAGATAGATATAGATAGATGTATAGGTAGGTAGACAGATGATAGATAGGTAGACAGATGATAGATAGATAGACCAAATTTCACCTCAGACTGATTATTACAGGTTTTTTTTTTCTTGTTTTGAGTGAAGGGTTCATGTATTTAAGGCTTGCCTCAAATTCTTTATGGAATGGAGGATGGCCTTTAACCTCTGGTCCTTCTGCCCTGACTTCTTGAATGCTGCGATTACAGGTGAGTGTCACCACACTTAGTTAAGTCAGAGTTGGTTTTTGGTTTTGGTGGTGGTGGGTGGAGTGGGTGGTGGTGGATGACTCCAGCAGCTTCTGAAGAGGTTCAACCTTGCAGACTCTCCCGGGAAGGATGGCTATAGAGGGTACAGCATGAATGTTGGCCAGCTCCTGCTCTTAGGGAACCAGCTTTGGTAACATTAGCTAACTCTATGCCATGGAGAGCTGCCATGTGTACTGTGGGATGTTTCCGGGCATCCTTGGCTCCTTTCCTCTGGTTGCCAGAAACATTTGTAGACATGGACAAATGTCCTCTAGGGAGGGAATAGTTCTGAGGACCATTAATCTGCATTCTTTCTATCATGACTACAAGCAAATAGAAAACTTGACAAACATTAATATACAAGAAATTCAGAAAACACCATAATAGTATTTTCTTTTTTTTCTTTTTTTTTTTTCATCTTATTAATACAGTATTTATTTGTCTTCTCTCTGTCAAACCCTGAGCCAAGCACTTTCCCCAGACTTCCTGGGGAGGTACAGGAAAAGGAACACACAGGGCAGACGGGACATGAAAGAGCTATGGGAAGTGGAAGTGGAGACAGCTGCTTCACATGGCGAAGAGGATGAGAAAGGCCACCATTAGGCAGAAGAGCCCCATGGCCTCTGAGAGGGCAAAGCCCAGAATCGCGTAGGAGAAGAGCTGTTGCTTCAGAGAAGGGTTCCTGGCATACCCAATGATGAGGCTCCCAAAAACAGTCCCAATGCCAGCCCCCGACCCAGTATTTTCTTTGAGACAAAGTCTCATGAGACCCAGGCTGGCCTTGAACTTCCTGTGGGAGTCTGTCAGAGTCCAGTTCTGACCTGCTCCCACTTTGCAAAGGGTTCTTGGGTGAAGGAGAGAGGAATGAGGAAATGATAGATAGAAAGATAGTGATGAGGAGAAAGATAGAGACACAGGATAACTTGGGGAGCTTTATTCAAAAGGGCTTTTTGTAATATGCCAAGGGGAGAGGCAAAAGACCTCCCCCTTGCAAGATCAAATCACACCATACAGCCAAATGTAGACCCTTCAAAACACCCGGTACCCACACCTGTGGCCACATCATCCCATTATGCAGCCCTGCCGGGTAAAGCAAGCTCAGATTCTCTGACCCTGAGTAAGGTCCCACTAGATAGCCTCTGTGGGTCACCACAGCTTCCTGTGAGGCCAAGGATGATGTTGAACATCTGGTTCTCCTACCTCTACCTTCTGAGTACTAGGATTATGAGAATGAGCTATGACACTCAGTTTATATGGTGCTGGGACGAAACCAAAGGCTTCCTTAGTGTGAGGCAAGCACTCTATCTACCAACTGAGCCACATCTTTGATTTTAGAAATTAAGTTCAAGGAAAGGAAGGGGAAAGAGATTACATTTATTTTAAAGCGTTGTAAGTGGTAAGATATTGGGCTTTGTATTAATAGGAGGTAGACTGCTGTCCCGGTTCTTTGTCTGGTTTTATGATCTTGACCACCGTAGTCGGATTTGGTGAGTCTGTTTTCTCAGTAACTGTTGACTATGTCTTAGTCCAGTGCTATCTACGGAATGATGATGCTATCTCTTCAGGTGCACCCTTGCCAAGGGAAGATATTGTCTGTCCAATATTGTCACTTGCATTGACTGGGCATTTACTCTGTGCCAAGTGTTGCTGTGGTAAATGCATTATTTTTTATTCCTTCCTCACGGCAATCCTACCAAATGGTAAAACTTATTACCCCCAGTTGTAGATAAGGAAACCGAGCCACTGATCCTTTAAGTGACTTACCCAGCTCAGAGCTCGGTATACGTAGAATTTAGGCAGTAGACTTGAAAATGGGTGTAGTTGACAGCTCTGCCCAGTGACGGTGCCTGTGCAGTGTGGTCATCAGTAAGAAGCTCTCAGTATTGAAGAATTCTGGGGTAGGTTCATGAATCAGCATTGCCTACAACCCCACGGATGACCTTTATGATTAGCCAAGTATGGAGATGGTTGCTTCATGCTTTCTTATCAGTACCAAATAAATATTAAATAAAAATTAGTTAGTTAAAAATGAACCAGGCAAAAGTTCTGGTTTGGAAGTATATTAGCTACTTTTCTGCTGCCGTGATGAACTATTGTGACCAAGACAACAACAGATGGGAGATTTATTTGGGCTTATGGTTCCAGAGGGATAAGAGTCTGCCGTGACAGGGAGTCATGGTAGCAGGCAGGCATGGTGGCGGTACAGGAAGCAGACAGAGCAAACAGGAAGTGGGCCAAGCAATGAACTCTCAAAGCTTGTCCATCAGGGCCACACCACATCCTCAGCTGGGACCACCACTGGGGGTGATCAAGTGTTCAAAGGTATGTGGTGTGGGATGGTCTGTATGTCAAGTGTGTTGCTGATTGGTCAATTAATAAAACACTGATTGGCCAGTGGCCAGGCAGGAAGTGTAGGTGGGACAAGGAGGAGAATAAAGCTGAGAAGTGGAAGGCTGAGTCAGAGAGACACTGCCAGCCGCCACGATGACAAACAGCATGTGAAGATGCCGGTAAGCCACAAGCCACATGGCAAGGTATAGATTTATAGAAATGGATTAATTTAAGCTGTAAGAACAGTTAGCAAGAAGCCTGCCACGGCCATACAGTTTGTAAGCAATATAAGTCTCTATGTTTACTTGGTTGGGTCTGAGCGGCTGTGGGACTGGCAGGTGAGAGAGATTTGTCCTGACTGTGGGCCAGGCAGGAAAACTCTAGCTACAGGTATGAGCTCCTGGGGGCCATCCTCATTCAAACCACCTCATTCCACTCCCTGGCCACCACGGGCTTGGAGCCATATCAGAATGCAAAATGCATTAGTTCAACTTCAAAAGTCCCTATACTCCATCACAGTCTCAACATTGACTAAAAGTCCAAAGTTTCTTCTGAGACTCAAGGTAATTTCTTAATTCTGCCTGCTCGCAAAATAAAAAAGGAAATTGCACACTTCTGATGTATAATGGCACAGAATATATATTCTCATGCTGAAAGGGGGAAGGGGCCATAGAGAGGAAATACTGGAGCAAAGCAAGACCAGATCCCAGCAGGGAAACCATCATTCTTTTTTTTTTTTTTTTTTTTTTTTTTTTTTTTTTTTTTATTTTATTTTTTTTTATTAATTTATTTTGCAATACAATTCAGTTCTACATATCAGCCACGGATTCCCTTGTTCTCCCCCCTCCCGTCCCCCTCACCTTCCCCCCAACCCCCCCCCCCATTCCCATCTCCTCCAGGGCAAAGCCTTCCCCACAGACTGAGGTCAACCTGGTAGACTCAGTCCAGGTAGGTCTAGTCCCCTCCTCCCAGGCCGAGCCAAACAATCCTGCATAGGCCCCAGGTTTCAAACAGCCAACTCATGCAATGAGCACAAGATCTGGTCCCACTGCCTGGATGCCTCCCAAACAGATCAAGCCAATCAACTGTCTCATCCATTCAGAGGGCCTGATCCAGTGGGGACCCCTCAGCCATTGGTTCATAGTTCATGTGTTTCCATTCATTTGGCTATTTGTCCCTGTGCTTTATCCAACCTTGGTCTCAACAATTCTCGCTCATATAAACCCTCCTCATTCTCGCTAATTGGACTCCCAGAGATCCATGGAATACTACTCAGCAGAGAAAAACAATGGCATCATGAGGTTTGCAGGCAAATGGATGGATCTAGAAAAAATCATCCTGAGTGAGGTAACCCAGACTCAGAAAGACAAACATGGTATGTACTCACTCATAGCAAGATACTAGACATGAAACAAGGATGACTTGTCTGCTACTCACATCACCAGGGAGGCTACCTGGAAAACAGGACCCCAAGAAAGATACAGGGATCACCCAATGACAGAGAAATGGAATGAGATCTACATGAACAGCCTGGACATGAGTGGGGGTAATGAAAGGCGAGGGTTGAGGGAAAGAGAGCTTGGGGGAGCGGGAGATCCCAGCTGGATCAACAACAGAGATGGAGAACAAGGAATAGGAGACCATGGTAAATAAAGACCACATGAGAATAGGAGGAAGCAAAGTGCTAGAGAGGCCCACAGAAATCCACAAAGATACCCACACAACAGACTGCTGGCAGTGGTCGAGAGACAGCCCGAACTGACCTACTCTGGTGATGGGATGGCCAAACACCCTAATTGTTGTGCTGGAAACCATCATTCTTACGAGTGCCGTGTCTGGTATCAAAGGCCTTATATGGCTCTGCCCTTCCAGATTTAGTGACTGCCTCGAACATCTCTCATTAGCTGATTCTACTCCCTGTGTGCGGCTCTCCTTGGCCCTGGCATCTCCAACATTTTAGGCTCTCCACTGTAACCCAAACTTTACTTTGACAGCTTCAGACAACAGCCTCACACGGACTTCCCTGCAACAGGTTGATGGCTTCGGTTCCCTCTGAAACAGAGGGGAAGAGGTAACACTTCTCTTTGGAGCTCTTTTTTTAAAAAAATAATTTATTTTTAATTCATGTGCATTCATGTTTTGCCTATCTGTACGAAGATGTCAGATCCCCTGAAACTGGAGCCATAGGCAGTTATGAGCTGCCTCGTGGGTGCTGGAAATTGAACCTGAGTCCTCTGGAAGAACAGCCAGTGTTCTTAACTGCTGAGCCATCTCTCCAGCCCCTTATAATTTATTTTCTTTTCTTTTTTGTTTTGTTGTTGTTTGTTTTTGAGACAGCGTTTCTCTGAGTAGCCATGGCTGTCCTGGAACTTGTTCTATAGACCAAGCCTTGAACTCACATAGATCTGCCTGCCTCTGCCTCCCAAGTTCTAGGATTAAAGGTGTGCACCACTGCCCCCACTCCAGCACTTCATGCCCCTAAAGCTAATTTTTTTGTGGACAGCACTGCCAAATTTGGGTATTTTTCCATTTGGGATGACCCTTCACCCCCCTTACCACATTAGCCTCATCTTTTATATGTTCAAGAAATTGCTTTCTAGGAGCCTGAAACTTTTCCTTTCAGATAGAAACTTACCTAGATGGTCTTGTCTTGGGGAACCTCTCCCTTTGTTCCGCTGCAGAGCAGGAGGCCTCTGCTTAAGTGCACTAATTTCTTTAACAATCACAACCTCCCTGTCAGCACAAGCATCAGAAGTGACATTCCATTGCCTCATGCTCTTTTTCTCTCCAAACTGTACATTTTGCATTTCTCTCTGCCCCACTTGCTCATTTTTATTTGGACCTGAGTAAGGGAAATCAATAACAAAAGCAGACTCAATGTTATCTTGATATTTCCTCTGCCCAAAATGAATCTATTACTTTTTAATTTAACTCCAGGCAAGTTCTCAGGGCACTGGCTGAAAACAGCCATATTTTTGCCAGAATATCAAGTGAAGGGCCCTTGGCCCAGTTGCAAATACTGTTCTTCTCTGAAACCTCTTGGGCTTGGAAAGTGCTCATTTCTCTGAGCACTCCTGTATTCCAGGATTTTACCAGAATGGTCCTTTCTGTTCTGCTCATAGGATTCATCCGCCTTTCTAGTACAGTTCCAAGGTCGTCCACATTCCTCCAGCCAACAACGCAATCGGGTTCTTCACGGCAACAGCCATCCTTTTTTTGGCTGTTGTATTACTTTCTTTTCTGTTGCTGTAATAAAACACCCTGACTAAGGCAACTTACAGAAGGAAGAGTTTTCTGGGCTCACAGTTCCACAGGGTCCATCATGGCGGGAAGACATGGTAACAGTCAGGCATGACGGCCAGAGTAGCAGAAAGTAGGGTCAGGCTAAGAAAAGAACTCTCAAATCCCACCACCAGAGATAGGCTCCCTTCAGCAAGGCCATGCCTGCTCTCTAAACAGCACTACCACCTGGGGACCAAGTGCTCCAATACATGAGCCTATGAGGAATATGCTCATTAGAGCCACCACAGCAAAGTTAGGACATGTGTAAAATCCTCTACAC